>NC_057862.1:497506501-498197334 GCF_019393635.1 Dromiciops gliroides
TGGCTAAAATATTCCTAGGAGTTTGTCTTTGGGGAAATCTTTCTGGAGGTGATTGGTGGATTCTTTCAATTTTTATTTTAGCTTCTTCTTCTAGAATTTCAGGGCAATTTTCCCTGAGAATATCTTGGTAGATGATGTCTAAGCTCTTTCCTTGATCATGGTTTTCAGGTAGACCAATAATTTTAAAATGATCTCTCCTGGACCTATTTTCCAGGTGAGCAGTTTTTCCCAGAAGATATTTCACATTGCCCTCCATTTTTTTATTCATTTGGATTTGCTTTATTGTGTCTTGGTTTCACATAAAGTCACTGGCTTCCATTTGTTCAATCCTAATTCTTAGGCAATTATTTTCATCAGAGAGCTTTTGTACCTCCTTTTCCATTTGGCCAATTTGACTTTTCAAGCTGTTGACTTTTTTCTCATGTCTTTCCTGCATCACCCTCATTTCTCTTTCCATTTTTTCTCTACCTCTCTAACTTTATCTTCAAAGTCCTTTTTGAGTACCTCTATGGCCTGAGACCAATTTGTATTTTTCTTGGAAGCTTTAGATATAGGGGCCCTGATGTTGATGTCTTCCTCTGAGGGTGCCCCTTGGATTTCATTGTTACTGAAGAAACTTTCTATGGTCCTCACCTTTCTCTGTTGGCTCATCTTGCCTTTCTTTTACTAGACTTTTAGCTCCTTAAAGTGCGGCACTGTTTCCAGGCTGCAGTATCCCAAGCTTAAGAAGTCCCAGGTGGTATGATTTAAGGAGAATCAGGTTTTTCACTCACCCAGCCTGTTCCCTGGTCCTTAGATGACCCCAGACCAACTTGCTAATCAACCAGCTTTGTATGTTGTGGTTGTTAGCTCTGATGAGCCTGTGCCCCTTCCCCACCTGGGCCACTGCTACTTGAGCCTACCTCCTGGTTCTCAGCAGGGGTGTAAAATCCAAGTTCTGCCTTAGCACCAGCATAGACCCCTGTAGTCTTCCCCCTGCCCAGGATTCAGCCCACTCACCAGACTCTGAGCTTAGTTCCAGACAACACTGGTGTTTCAGCTGATTCAGAGACTCTGGGGGTCTGCTTTTCTGGTGAGGCCTTCCTGGGAGTGGATCTGTGTCAGTGTGACTGTGTGGTCAGGCTCAACTCCTGTATCAGCATAGCAGCTCCCTCCTTCCGACCTTCCAAGCCATTCTTGGTTAGAAGATGATTTCACCATATTCTTCTGTGAGTTTTGCTGCTCTGGGCATTTTCCTATGGTGTTATTTGGATGTTTTTTGGAGTGATCATGTCATGAGTTCAGGAGCTTACTGCCTTTCCTTCACCATCTTGGCTCTACCCCAAAAGAGAAATTATGAAATTTTAAAAACATAAAAGAAACTTGAGTAGAATATTACATGCATACTGTATGTATAACAAAAGACATTAAAAACATTGTGTAGAATGTGTAGTATTCCTTAAATGTCTATATTATCCCCTGATCAATAGGCTGAATGAGAAATGTAGTGTTAGGTGGCATGTAGTCAGCTTCAGTGCCTTCAACGTGGAATTTGTGGGGTTCTGGGTGGCTAGGGGCATAGTCCAGAAGCAGTAGTACCTTAAAAGGCAATCCTTTGAAGCCAAGGTATTTTCTAACCTCTGGCATGAAACACTGATGGAACCAGTCACAGAAAAATGCTTTGGTTGAAAGTGCAATGCGGAAAGTCATAATGTCACAGGGGAAACTGAAGTGGCCCCAAAATAAGAATTCTTTTAGGTGGACAACTAGTTTCTTAAGGGTAAACATTGTACTAAAAAGAGAATTTGTATATGCTAAGGGTCATGATGATGGTTTGAGCAAATTCATCTTGAGGGCTTGGCCTCTCATCTCTTATCCTGGCAACTACATTTTAGTCCTTTTTCCTTTTCACTTTCTTGAAGCATTTAGCACTATTGACCACCACCTCCTCTTAGACATTCTTCTCCCTGGGATTTTTTTTTAAGTGAGGCAATTGGGGTTAAGTGACTTGACCAGGGTCACACAGCTAGTAAGTGTTAAGTGTCTGAGGCCAGATTTGAACTCAGGTACTCCAGACTCCAGGGCTGGTGCTCTATCCACTGTGCCACCTAGCTGTCCCCCTCCCTGGGATTTTGAAGAACTGCTCTCTTTTGGTTCTTCTTCCTGCCTGTCTTCTCTTTTTCAGCCTCTTTCACTTGGTCATTATCCTTCTCCTTATGTGTGTGAGTCCTTCAGAGTGATCTCTTGGGCCTTCTTTTTATCTCTTTCTCAATCTCTGTAGATAGAGCTTCGAAAGGCACATCATTCACCTTTATTCAAATAATCCTAAGGTCTATCCATCAAACCCCAGTTTCTTTCTTGAACTCATTCTTTCATTGTCACCTGCACATTAGAGGTCTCCAAGTATCCTATAGTAATTTAAAAATTCTTATATTCTAAACAGAACTAATTACTTGTACCCAATACATTTTTCCACTCCCCTTTAGTGCTTAGCACAATGTGTGACACATGGTAACCACCCAATAAATGCTTGATGAATAAATGATTAATTCTCTGTCCATAATAAGTATCTCTTCCATCTCCTTATCTTCACTCAAGCAGCCATCCTAGTTCAGACCTTTATCTCCTCTTGCTCAGACTATTGTAATAGCCTATTTTCCTTCTTTACCACCTCTTTGTTTTCTTGTGTTCCTTCAAAATTCAATTTAAACCCAATGTTTTGTCCATCATTCCTATGCCCACTCTCCTCCACATGTGATAATGCTTATGTATTCCAACGTATTTACATGTTATTTTCTACAAAAAATAACAAGAGAGCAAGACTGTTTTTTGCCTTTCTCTGTTACCTGAGTACTTACTGCAGTATCCAGTACATAGTAAATGCCTGTTTACTTAACTCCTTGCTAACTGCTAATGGACTGGTGGTAGTTTTTCCCTCCTCACTAAAAGGTGTTAAAGGGAAATCTGATGAGCACTTTTGGGGCACTAGACAGACGTGATTCCTGTTCAGATAAAGGCTGAACTAAGTAGTCTTTGCAGGTCTTTCAAAATCTTACATTCTGTGAACCTATTTGATTTTTCTGTTTGTAAAAGACATTTTACAAATTACCTGAACTATTTTGTCTTTACTATCTACATATATAAAGTGTATGAAGAATGTCCATTATCCAAACTATTCTTGACATAGAGTAGGGTAGACAACCCAGATGATTGCTCTATTAGTACATTTCCACCTTCTGGAGACAATGTAGTTGAACAAACACCTGGGTGCAGAATTGAATAAGAAGAAGAGACAGTAGAATGATTATAGTTCAGAAATTATGAAATGTTTCCAGTGACCCTCAGTTTCCCTCTAAATGTCTATCTTATTGGTATCAATGTTCTTCCAGAGATACTATATGACTTTAAGTTCTAGAATTCCATGTTCTCAAAAAAGTTAAAATTATGGGCCACCTAAAATGTAATTATGTAATGTGTCATGGCTGTGGGTATACGGACATATTTTTAAAGTACTTAACGTTTTTATTTACAGTTTTGGGGTTCCATTTTTTATCCCTTCTTCCTTCCCTCCCCTCCCCTCCTGAGGCAGTAAGCAGATATGGGTTATACATGTATAATGATTTAAAACATTGATATTAGTCATTTTGTATAAGAAAATTTGAATAAAAGAAAAAAGAAAGTGAAAAATAGCATGCTTAAGTCTGTGTTGCATCAATATCAGTTCTTTCTTTGGAGATGGACAGTATTTTTCATCAATAGTCCTTTTGGGATTGTCTTTGATCATTTTATTGTTTCGAATAGTTGTTATTCACAGTTTTTCATCAAAAAATATTGTTGTCTCTGTGCATAACATTCTCTTGGTTCTGCTCACTTCACTATACATCAGTTCATACAAGTCTTTCCAGACCCTTCTGAAATCATCCTGCTTGTTGTTTCTTAGAGCACAATAATATTCCATCATTATCATATACCACAGCTTGTTTAGCCATTCCCCAATTGAAGAGCATTCCTTTGATTTCCAATTAGTAACCATCACAATAAAAGCTACTATAAATATTTTTGTAAAAATAGTTTTTTCCCCTCTTTTTGGAGATGTCTTTGGGTGATAAACCTAGCAGTTGCATTACTGGATCAAAGGGTATGCACAGTTCTGTAGCCCTTTGGACATAGTTCCAAATTGCCCTCCAGAATGATTAGATCTTTTCACAACTCCACCAACAGTGGATTAGTGTCCCAGCTTTCCCATATCCCTTCCAACTTGCCACTTTCCAATATCCCTTGCAACTCTGACAGGAGTGAGGTGATACATCAGAGTTGTTTTAATTTGTATTTCTCTGATCAATGGTGATCTAGAGAATTTTTTCATATGATTATAGAAACCTTTGATTTCATCATCTGAAAACTGTTTATATCCTTTGACCATTTATCAATTAAGGAATGATTTGTATTTTTATAAATTTGACTCACTTCTCTATATAATTGAGAGATGAAGCCTTTATCAGAGATATTTGTTTAAAAATTCCTAGTTTTCTGCTTCCCTTGTTATCTTGATTACATTAGTTTTGTTTGTGCAAAAAAATTAATTTTATATAATCAAAATCATCTATTTTACTTTTTTGTTTTACTCTCTATTTCTTCTTCAGTCCTAAATTCTTCTTCTGCCTATAAATCTGACAGATTAAAAATTCCATAGTCTCTTAATTTGCTTATGATATCATCCTTTATGTGTAAATCATGTACCCATTTTGACCTAATTTTAGTATATGGTGTGAGATGTTGGTCTATGCCTAGTTTCTGCCATACTGTTTTCCCAGCAGTTTTTGCAAAATAATGAGTTTTTGTTCCCAAAGCTTGGATCTTTGGGTTTATCATGTACTCAATTACTATAGTCATTGAATATAGTGTAATTTGTACCTATCCTATTCCACTGATCCACCTCTCTATTTATTAGCCGGTAACAGATTGTTTTGATAATTACTGCTTTAGAATACAGTTTGAGATCTGGTACTGCTAGTTCACCTTCTTTCATATTTTTTTTCCATTGATTCCCATGATATCCTTGAGCTTTTTTCTTCCCAAATGAATTTTGTTATTTTTCTAGATGTATAAAATATTTTTTGATAGTTTTATTGGTATAGCACTACATAAATAAACTTAGGTAGGATTGTCATTTTTCTTAAATTGGCTAGGTCTACCCATGAGCGGTTAATGTTTTTCCCAGTGTTTTGATCTGAATTTATTTGTGAGAAAAATGTTTTGTAGTTCTGCTCATACAGTTGAGGCTGACACTTTCTAAAAAGAGGACCAGACAAATACAACAGCTATCCAATTGACATACCCCATTATTTACACACACAATGCTATAAGATTTTTAGGAGAGTACACAGGATATGGGAAAAAACAACAGAGATACAGAGAATTTATTAAGAATTTACTATGTGTCTGGTACTGCCTTAAGTTCTAGGTATGCAAGTACAGGCAAGAGAAAAAATAGTACTTGCCCTCAAGGGGCTTGTATTCTAATGGAGGAAGACAACACATAATAGAGAACTGAAAGTGGTGTGAGTGAATGTACTCATGTAGGAGTATGGTGGCAAAGTCCAGAGAATGTGAAGCAGAGATGGGAAGAGAATGAAGGAAAGCTGGCCTGAGTCACTCCCCAGAGTGGGAGCCCTGGATGGAAATCAACATTATGAGAATGAGGCCAGAGGGGAAGACTATTCTAGTGATATTCTAGTGAGGAATATTGGAGTGAGAAGATGCTGGTTACTAAGGCAGCTTCAAAGGCAAGAAGGCATTTGAGACATGGTGGCAGACAAAAGGAGGGAATGAAGAGCTGATCCACATGTTTTTATATGAGGCCATAGATAAAAATCATGTGGGATTCCATGAAATGGTTAAGTTTTGATCTGAATCATTGGAAGGAATTGATGAGATCACAGGTTCACTGAAGCACCAAAGTGTACATTTGATAGAGGAAAAAGTGCTCAATATAGAGTGAAAAAAATCATCAAATACCACTTCTGATATTAACTAATTGTATGGCTAGTCTGTTTCCTCATGTAAAAACGGGGCATAATAATGCCAATATTACATTCCTCACAGGACTGTTCTCGGATTCAATCAAGATAAGGTATGTACAGTATTTGCAAATCTTAAAATGTTGTATAAATATAATTTATTATCATATATCCTAATTCTTTCATTTTATGAATGAAGAAAATGAGACCCTGAGAGGGAAAATTGTTTATTTAGGGTCACACAGCTAGTAAGCAGTAGAGATAAAACTCAAAATCAGTTCTCTTTTTAGCTGCTGCCTCAGTAAATTTCAGTATCTTTATTTCCACTACCTTAAAGGTAAAAAACTGGGGAACCCCAAATCCCAGATCTATTTAGTGGTTGTTGGGTAAATGACCATAGCTTGCAGAATCAAAGACTTGGGAAAATACACTATAGAACTGCCATTAGTAAGAGTGAAGAACGCTTACCCAGATAATCAGGATGGTGTTAAAACAACAAAAATTTGAAAGGTTATGCCCCTCTACAGTGCTCTATGCTGCTTGGGAGGTAAAGAAAAGGAGACATTCAAAACTTTTGCATTGCCACTTGTTTTCTGGGAAGTGTAACAGAATCTTAGAATCTACCTGAGAGACGGAATTAGAGTGCCTTCTGCCAATACCAGGCTCTTTCTGAATGAGCATATCACCACTTCATCCCAGGGACTAAATTGAGCCTAATGAGGGAATTGCCAGACTACAGCTACTGTCCAGGAGTCAACCCAGTCAGTGCTGCCATTTAATATGCTAGAACTGGAGTCAGGAAGTCCTGGATTCAAATTTAGTTTCAGACACCTCTGCCTTTCTCAGTTTTCTCTCAACTATAAAATGGGGATAATAGCACCTCCCTTCCACTATCCTTGGTGAGTACAGGCAAGAACAAAAATAGTTCTTGCCCTCAAGGGGCTTACATTCTATAAAGGGTTATATAAACTTTAAGTGATTTAGAAAAGCTAGCTATCATCATCATCACCATTACCACTATTAATAACCACCAACTTCTTCAATATTATGGTTATTATAACTACAACTACCTTGTGACCTTGCTCATATAACTACTGTTTAAGTCTCAGTTCTTTGTTTTTAAGATGATAGACCAACTGAGCTCTATGGTTGCTTCCAGCTCTAAACCTATAGTTCTTTTATCCCCATATATAATAATGTTTTTATGGAAAAATGATTTAAGAATTCAAATTTCAGATTAAGAATCCCAACCTAGGGGCAGTTAGGTCGCACAGTGGATAAAGCACCAGCCCTGGATTCAGGAGGACCTGAGTTCAAATCTGCCCTCAGATACTTGAAGCTTACCAGCTGTGTGACCCTGAGCAAGTCACTTAACCCCAATTGCCTCACAAAAACAAAACAAAACAAAACAAAAGAATCCCAACCTATTTCCACTGAATTAGGGTGATGGACTTTACCACAACCAAAACCCACTAAATATAGTCATCTAGCTCATATCTCTCTATTTTGTCTTCAAGAATAACAGGAGAGACTATGAAATTAAGTATTAAAAATCAGTTTTGAAATGTGACTTTATTCAATTTTAGTAGTTGCTTTTTGTATTTATTTAGAATTTTATTTTTTCCAAATTGCATGTAAAAACAAATTTTAACATTGATTTTTAAAACTTCGTGTTCCAAATTCTCTTCCTTCCTCACTCCCCACCCCACCTTAAGAACTCAAGCAATTCAATATAAGTTATACATGTGTAATAATGAAAAACATTTCTGCATTAGTCAGATTGCTAAAGAAAACAGACAAAAACCCTTTAGAAAAAGGAACTAACAAAAAATTATGCTTCAATCTGTATTCAGATACCTTCAGTTCTTTCTCTGTAGTTGGATTACATTTATTGCTGAAAATAACTTAGTCATTCATAGAATATCATATCACAACATTGCTGTTATTTTTTAAACAGTACATTTCACTTTGTATCAGTTCTTTTAAGTCTTTCCAGGTTTTCCTGATCATCCTGCTAAACATTAGTATTTGTTTTCTTTATCTCTTTAGCAGGATTACAGAGAAGGCTCATAATTTTTTGTAATCTGGTTTGGAAAGAAAAAAGTTATATGAGATGTCCATTGGAACTTTCGATACATTTTCACAAGATATAGTGTCTTATAGACAAGTGCCAGGGAGTTCAAGTAGAAAGACCAGAACGTATCTTGGGAAGTGAACTATTTCCCTACCAATTCTGGTAGAACTAACTTCAAATTTGGTACCTGTTCCAGTAGTGATTAAACAATCCAAGATGGCAGTTTGACTCTGGTGCTCTCTTCTTTCCCAGTTCACTTCAGATCATATGGATGCTTAAGGGAGAAAAAAAAAATCAGACAACTGATTTTAGTACATAATTTCATAGTCTCTACTGCTATTCTTTTTAACTTAATGGAGAGGTATGAATTAGATGACTGTATATTTGGGGGATTTGGTAGAAAAAAGTGATAAAGGGCTTCATCCTTTTTCAATGGGAATAGGTTTGGTTTCTTAACCTGAAACCAGAAAGGATGTTCTCACTCAATTATACTTTATACAGTAGAGTAAAAGACATAGAAGGTAGTATATTATATTCACACAATATGGTTTGTACAGAATTCTCTCCATTATACTTTTCTATTCCTTCTTATTTCCATAGTTGCTCCCTGTGTGGCAATTTATGCAAAAAATAAATGATATGTGACATCATTTGTGAACTGATTCAAAGAACAGATTTAAAAAAAAATCAGTTTCAGGGGGAAGCTAGGTGGCACAGTGGATAAAACACCGGCCCTGGATTCAGAAGTACCTGAGTTCAAATCCGGCCTCAGACACTTGACACTTACTAGCTGTGTAACCCTGGGCAAGTCACTTAACCCCCATTGCCCCGCAAAAAAAAAAAAAAAAAAAAAAAATCAGTTTCAAGGCAATAACATAAGGTAAGGATAGGTTTAACCTATGCCTTTTATACTCACAGTTCTGTATGTCAATTTATGTTCTCTTTTTTTTGTTGTTCAGTTATTCGGTCATGTTCATACCCATGGACCATACTGTTTATGAGCATTTCTTGGTAAAGATAATGGAGTGTTTTGCCATTTCCTTCTCCAGTGGATTAAGGCAAACAAAGGTTAAGTGACTTTCCCAGGGTTACATACCTAGTGAGTATCTGAGACTGGATTTGAACTCATCTCCCTGGCTCCAGTCCTGGTGCTCTATCTACTGAGCCACCTAGCTGCTGCCCTTCTGTCTTCTAGATGCAAAATGAAAAAAAATGCCTTATAAAGACTATGAGTCATTAAAACATGGGGCTAAATGTCATCAAAAGGAAATCTTATCATGATTTTAACAAACTTATGATCCTGGTTCACTCCTACAGCCCATGAATAGATAAAACACTGTAACTTCCATTGCTCTGCTCTACATACACAGATAGGACTAACTTCTAATGGTTTTAATCCTTTGGGGGTGAGCCTACATGGAGCTAGGTAAACTCAAAGTAACTAAATATAATTGTTGATGTGTAAGCTATACTGACTTGATCCTACTTTGAAGTTTCATGTTTACCTCAATAATCCTGAAAAACATTATAAGCACCTTAGGACAAAATGGACTGCAGTGGGTCACTTAGTGTCAGGAAAACATTGCTCTTGTCTTTTATGTTGTTGTTTCATCTGTGTCTGACTCATCATCACCCCATTTGGGATTTTCTTGGCAAAGGTATTAGAATGGTTTGCCATTTCCTTCTCCAGCTCATTTTATAGATGAGGAAACTGAGGCCAACACAGTAAAGTAACTTGAACAGGGTCACACAGCTAGTAATTATCTGAAGCCAGATTTGAAGTCAGGAAAATGAGTCTTCCTGACTCTAGGCCTGGCCTTCTATCCACTGCCTAGCTGCCTGTCTTATATAGACTACCTGGAATGATTACTCTGAGTTTATAATTGAAGACAACTGTTTTTACATTCCTGGCCAGCATTTCCCCTGTGCTTGTGTACTCCTTTTCCATAATTAAAGATCCTATATTATATGGAATATGGCTACCCTTGCTCTTATTTGTTTATCTTCTTGACACCCTTGATGGTCAAAAGGTTGAACCTGAGACAAAAGCCAGAAATTCCTTCAGAAGCATCAGAGGGAGATTAATTAATGTTCAATGGGGCATTAATATTCAATGTGTTTTTCTGTATTCTGTTTAAATATATGCATTTTATATATATGTGTGTGTGTGTGTGTGTGTGTAATTCCTATATTGTATATCTGTTACTCAATAGCAACATGAATATGTGATTATGAAGAACTACCATCCCTCATAATAAAATAAAATTTAAAGTGTGTACACACATATGTATGTATAGTAGATTCATGTTCAAGTATATCTTGATTAGGACCCTCAATATATTTTCTTAATATAGTATAGTGCTAGTGTCACATATACTTGTAGCTACCGAGGTGATTTTTTAAATTAAATTTTTAAAAAATCAGCTTCTTGGTGGGAGCTTGTCTGCATCAATGATCATCATAATTTTTTAAGTCAGTAAGGGCATTTTATTAGCTATGAGGGGATGGATTAGCACAGGGTTTATCACAGCAGCTGTTCTGTAGCCTGTGGCAGGGCTTCCCGCCAAATGCCACATGATTGACTACCATACCCTAGTTATCAAATTGAATGTCACAACATCAATGAAGGATCATGGGAGTTTTCAAGCTGGTTCCACTTTCCAGCTTAAATAAATCTGGGCATCCTTTTCATCTGGGTATTTGGGGAATGGATGTTTGAATGCACATGCAAATCTATCCACTGAGCCCCACCAACTTGACCATTACTAACAAATAGTCATCCCTCTCCTCAAGAAAATGATAAAAATTTACATTTATTTTCCCAGGAAATGTAAAAATCATTTTTGACTATTGTTCTGCATGTTTCAGTAGCAGATATATAGTAAAATATCTGTAATGCAAAACAACAACAAAAAAATCCTTTTATATAACATGCAACAGATAATGACTTAGAGATGAAAGGAACTTCAGAAGTAATCTAGAAGCAATTTAGAAGTAATCAAATACTCCTTGATAAAGATGAGTCTAGTGTAAGGAAATCTACTCCTCGTGAGTTCAAATCTGGCCTCAGACACTTAAAACTGTGTGAACCTGGAAAAATCAGTTAATCCCTGTTTGCCTCAGTTCCTCATGTGTAAAATGAGCTAGAGAAAGAAATGGCAAACCATTCCAGGATTTTTGCTATGAAAACCGCAAATGGGGTCACAAGAAGTTGAAAAATCCTGAAAAATGACAACTCATCTCAGAGATGTTAAAGGACTTTTTCAGGGTCAAACAGCTAGTAAGTATCTGAGGCAGTATTTGAATAGAGGTTTTTCTCACTTTAAGACCAGTGCCCTATCCATTGCTTTAAAATCTTGAATCTACCACTTGCTGCATGTGTGATCCTGGGCAAATCAGTTAATATTTCTAGATCTGAGTTTCCTCATCTCTAAAATGATGGAGTTGGATTTGGTGGCTTCTAAGGTATCTTCCAGCTCTAAATCTTTGATACTACCACATTAAATTTAATACTGTTTCCATTGGTTCACATGGATCATTTTGATAAGAACATGGTATAGAAGGCAACTTGTTACTGAATTTATTTTATTCAGAGACAATTCTGTCCATTTTTTCAGACGTCATAAAGGGCAACTTTAGGGGATATCTCTATTTAATTATTAGTTCAAATCACTGGCTTCAAAATCCTGTCTAACTCTGTGATCTTGTGATTCCTTGAAATAAAAGTCACACCTCACTTATGATTTCTTATACCAAAACCAAAAGAACAACAACAAAAAACAAATAAATTTATTCTGGTAGAATATTACAGAAGACCAGTATGCAACAAAATTCAGGGGGAATAAGAACATGACACACATTTTTGCTGTAACATTATCTAGGGGAAACAACAACTTGGAATAGCAAATGCCAGATTCAAACCCAGATATAATTGATGACAATAATTCCACCAGCCAATGGTCTCCTCCATTCAGTAGCTAACTCCCTCACTAACTCAGCAACTAACTCTTAGATAATTAGAATCCATTTTCAGCTTTAACATGAAAGGATTTTTATTTTGCTTTTTGTAATTCATTTTTCAAAACATTGTAATTCATATATATATATATACATATATATGGACACATAAATATGTGTGGATTTACATATATATATATATATATATATAATGTCTTCATCATTGACTAACACCAAATGATTGTTTATTACAAATGGAAGTGAATAATAGCATTTTTGTTTTTGTTTTTATTTTCAAATTGAAAATGCAGACATGATGGAAATTAATGAAAATCATGATTTGCAATGGATATAAAACTTGATTTAAATAGTAACATATTTGTTTTTTGTGATTTCATGAAGAGAAAACCCAGTGGGTTGTCATTGATTACTTCCTTAAAATGCTCGGAACCATATCAGAATAGGTAACTAATCAACCCAGAGCAATTAATGAAGTATAGGTTTGTTCACTGCCCTGAAAGTGTTTTTTGTTCCTGCTATGAAGTCTTACAGCATAAAGGTAAATATTCATATTCACTCAAATACAAAGCGAACACAGCAAAATTCCAACCACTCCCCCTTCCATATCTAAATGGAATGGAGTACTTATTCTTTTGGATATATTCTAAAACACTCACCACACCTGATTAATATCTATATCTCTAC
The DNA here is from genome assembly GCF_019393635.1 of Dromiciops gliroides. Lineage (NCBI taxonomy): Eukaryota > Metazoa > Chordata > Mammalia > Microbiotheria > Microbiotheriidae > Dromiciops > Dromiciops gliroides. The sequence goes on from NC_057862.1 coordinate 497,519,237, forward strand.
ATGTATACTTAAATCAATAAAAGATATTTCATATTCTATTAGTAACCAAATGCCAATGTGAAAGTTATCCTAGAAACTCTCAAAACTAAATCAAACATACCCCATAAAACAGAGCATATTTTTTGAGAAAGTCCTCTCTAGAAGAGCTTCCTTAGCTTCAATGTTTTCTCCCTACCACTGATGCACTTCACTAAACATCAAATCAAAAATGTTATTCTGTCATTGAGAGCCAGTGCATTTCCACAATAGTTCTTTTGGCCCCATGCTGGTATTCTCCACAAAGTCACTTGTATTTAAATCAGAAACACAAACCTCTTTCTTCATCTACTTCACTCCTCCCCCTCTCCCCCAGGGGTATATTTTTGTTAGCATTCTTAATGTTAATTGGAGTTACATGTGTGCATCAAGCTCAGAATAGACCTCCAGATGTGTGAATTGAAAGTCTAATGTTCAGAAGTCCTCATATATACTAAAAATATTTCATATTTTAGATGAAAATAAAATGCCATGCCTAGTTTCAATTTTAAAACCTAGCAAGGAACATCTTGTTGCTTAAGTACACTGCAATTAATATCAAATCATGGTTATAGTTCTTACTTTGTCTCATGATCTTTATTGTTTCTTTACCCCTATTGTCTACCTTCCAAGTTGTGATATTTCTAAGAGTATGAGATCTATCTTAAGGAATACACCTCTGTTATCTTCCTTTGGGGATCATATAATTCCATTTTATTAGTGGGAAGGCTTATAGTTGTGGAAGCCTTCCAAAGAAAATAAGATATTTAGTAGGACCAGGTAAGTATAATAAAAATAGTCAAACACTATAATTGTGCCTTTTATTGGCATTTTAAACTTATTTCTGTATCATCAGAAGTTGGATTTGAAGGAAATAGCTAACTTCTGTGCAATTATTGGATGCAGATTTAGAAGCAGCCCTGCTTCCTTCTGAGTGCATTAGAGATTTCAGTGTGAAAAGCCAGAATCGAGCCAATTAAATTTCATTTCTTAGAGAGTCCATGTAAGCAAAAAAAAAAAAATTTCCCCCACTGTCATATCTGCTATTATTTGGCAGGAATTCTCTTATCTTTTCAGTCAACAAATCATAAGTTTCTTCAACAGAATTAAATAAAAGCTGAATCCCTGGAGCAAGGGGCAGACTTGCCTTTTCAAAGACATATGCTACTGTTTCATCCCTTTGAACAAATTCTCATAATATGGTTAGAGAAAATACATTTACATTATGTCAAGTATGACTAGAAATCCTAATAAATAAAACCACAGAACTAAGCATTTCTACTTTCAATCCCGAGACGAAACAACCTAGATCGGCCTAGGTTAGACTCTATCAAGGAAAATGGTTTGGAGGGGGGTGAGGAATCTTCAATAAGTAATGATATCCCCCTCCTCCAATAACATGCTGAGTTTAATTCGCAGCCATTTTGGCAGGGTTCATTTATAACTCTGTTTGCCTGGTTCTACTTCATTGGCAAAGGCAGGCACCAAAACAAGTCATTTTCATAATTATTTTGGCCTAAGATTAAATCCATCCACAGACGACACATTTATGAATTGAATTTATATCAGCAATACACATCCGAGAAGAATTTTTGCCACGAATATTTATAAAATATCGAAATGAACACATGCAGGGTTGGGAGATGGGGGTGGGGCTGATAATAATCTGATGTTTCCTTACCACTGTTTGATTTCCTACCTTTTCATATTCTGTTCACATATCTGGTTTCTGTCCTTTGACTTAGGGATATCTCTTAAATACATACTTAATTTCATTGTGGGCTTTTAAAGTCTAGAAATGGATTCAATTTTCCCAGGCACATTTTCTTAAGGAAATATCTTTACATCTAAGAGAAATCAAATCTAGGGAAAGCTGAGCTACAAAAATGTGCCCAATATATGCAATGGAATATTTTATCATTTCAGAATGTGTTGTGATCAAATCAATCAGCACCGGGTTTGAAATGCTTAAGGTCTATATTGCAATGTAAATATTGGGGGGAGTTGTTATAGTGTAGAAAGGTTAAACCCAAGTCGCCTATGTTTAATGAGGTGCCTATTCCCTTCTTATTAACTAAAATGCTTTAAAAAACTTAAGTGGTTAAACTTAAATAATTTTATTAGACTGTAATAGTTATTTTATTAACATTTTTCTCCAAGGATTTTTCTGTTCTGATTATGAGTACTTTGCAATTTCAGGCAGTATGATGGATGCGACTTTCCTATGACAAGAATTTTAACAGCCCTTCTTCAGCACTCAATGCACACCCAATTATGCGTCTGAGCTAGTAACCTTGAATTTATGTTGCCATGGCGACAAACTGGTCATGCATTATGGATTATCATTGAAATTCTACACCCCTACCTAGCATAATGAGAGTTGGGGACTTAATCAAATCAGCCATTCTGTGTGACACAAAGTGAAGAACTGGCTCTTATTGTTCAGCGTCGAGAAAGGAAGCAGGCCTGATGGAGTGGCAGCTGCAGTGCTACAGCCTGATAGATTGCCCTTATATACATTTGTGAATGTATAGACAGATGGTTTTCAATGCCTGGAATTTCCAGCTTAGGAAGCAGCTGTTCGGATAACCTCTGCCGTCTCACCTTGTTGTCATGGAACATTGAACAGAGACTGAGAATGTGGATGGATACATTGACAATCTGACTGAATTTACACTGCATGGCATCTTTCTTTTATCATAAGACTGCTGGGTTAGAGTGAAGGCAGGGGTGAGGGGTGGAGAGGGTGGCTGGGAGGAGGCTCTTGAAAGACAGAACCTGGTCTTGGAGTTGTTGTTTTTTCCCCTCTATTTTTCCATTTCCATTTCAGGAGGAAAGGGGTGGGGGGATGAGGAGATATAATTAGTACAGCATTTATTCCTCCACCATAATCTGGTCTGCATCTTCTCAGCCTAGAAGTTAGAAACTTAGTCCACTGAACAGTTTATATGCCAATAAAGGCATCTGGATTTCAGTTTACCCAGAGATGATGCTGTATCACTATTTTAATATTTGCTTTTACAGAGGCAAGATAGTAGCTCTGTGAAGGTTGGAAGGAGCAGGTTGAATGCTAGGGCAACATTAAATGTGGCAAATGATTAAAATCCCTGAGTTTTCCCCAAATCTGATTAAGTGTGGTGAAAAGGAATCAGAGTTCCTTCTCCAGAGCAGCTTCTTTCTGGAGAGATCATTTTTGTATTTTATAAATTATCAGAGAAATATAATCACTTACAACACCAACCTTAGACTCTCATGAGAACATGGGAATGTGTACATGCATAATACACACATGTCCAATTAGGATTATTAGGGTAATTGTCAAACACACTGATTTGGGGTTCTTAGTATTTATTGGCTATTTTCTGCCTGCCTTCCTTCCTTCCTTCCTTCCTTCCTTCCTTCCTTCCTTCCTTCCTTCCTTCCTTCCTTCCTTCCTTCCTTCCTTCCAAATTTTGCTATTTGATTGATTTGGTAATATGATTTTATTATTTCTACCTCTGCTTCCCCAACCAAAAATATAAGGAATGTCACAGCTATTTTATTTGTAAGATCTATTCATGGACACCTGGGTGGGGGGAGGAGAAGGAGGAGGGACAAACATTTTTGAAATATATTTCATGAAGTTTTAGGTCCCTTTCCTGATCAGAGAAACCTCTATTACTGCAGGGGCAGGGTGGGGGTGGGGCAGGATTGGAGTGGGGCAGGATTGGAGTGGGGCAGAAAAAAGCAAACTAAGCTATTATGGCCTTCTCAGTACGACATGCTTTGACTCAGTAGATTATAACAGGATGTAAAGAAACAATTATACTTTATGCAGTTAATGCTTCCTAGACAATAAAATGTTCAAGTAAGGTCCAGAGAGACAGCAAACATTAGATAGTACCAGCTTTTTATCTATTCAGTGAATAAGAAGATGCATTTTTAGAAATCTTGAAATTCAGTCAATATTCCACATTTTAAAAGCTTCTCAGGATCTCTTATTGACACTCAGGGAACTATACATATAGAGTTGGCACATAGGCAGGAAAAAAGCATAAAAATTTATCTTGAGCCAAGTAAAAGATAATTAAAATGCCCAAGTTAAAAAAATGAGCCAGAACATCAGGAACTACACAGTCATGTGTTCCTGCTTCTGATTTATACAAATATATTATAGTTTCAAATGAATGAAGATCAACATGCATTCAAGTACTACACCTTAATGTTTATGTGCAAGAAACAGCCTGTCATCAAATTTATTTTACTTAAATTCTCATTTTAGTGGGGAAGAGCATTTAGTAGGTAGTTATCTATGCATAAAATGGTTACAAATGGGCCTAATGAGAGCATTCATCCAAATAATAGCTTGGGCTTTAAACATGTATTTTTAACATTATGACATGAAAGCAGAAAAGAAGAAGTATTTTCCTCATTCTTTCTTCAAGGCCATTCATGTACAAATATGCTTTGGACAGATACATTAAAAACATACATTACTGGAAGTAACATTGTTTTAATTTCTATAACAGAATGTAAAGTAGTAATCATAGTGGACAGATGATGTTTTTGAGCAAGAACATTTTTCCTTCTTGAATAAAAACATCTCTCTTTAAAAAATAATTCATTTGCTGGTTTAGGAAAAACTATTGTATTAAAATTGCAATTTTATAGTAATATACCTCTTTGATGATGGCCTAAGAAATTGAAAGAATATTTAGATTATTTTGTAATAGTTGGCATTTGACATTTACTTATAGTCCCCAAAGGATACTATTGTTCAACTAAGACTGGTCTTCCAGGAGGTCTTTGAATTCAAAATCTCCAAACAACTTTCCTAAGTAGGTTCTAGAAACATCTGATCAGAGTACTGAATATTTGGAGTTTCATTAAAAGTATTTCCTTCTATGAAATATCATTAAAATGTTTTATAAATGCAAATTTGTATGTAAATCCAACCCCACCCCTGAATATGTTAAAAACCTTACCAGTTTTATTCACATTCACATATACATTTTTGTACATTTTCATCCCATAAACTGATCTCTATATAAGCAGGTCATAATAATTTACATTTTTATCTGGACAAATTTTTTTTCTTTCATTCATGGATTCACATTTGAAGTTAAAATTGTAGGGAATTGTGGTAGGGTGAAGAGAAGGGGGAGAAGAAAAGGAAAGGAATTATTGAAACAGAGAACAAATGATCCTTACCTCTCTCTATTAAAATATTCATTTTCCTGAAAAGCACATTTCAGGTACCACTTTCTACGTGTGGTCTCTCCTGATCCCTCAAGGTGCTAATATTCTGTGCTTCTTGAAATTACTTTGTATACGCTTTAGAAATATTACTTGTCAGCATGAGTTAAGGGCTAAAATTCTAGCTAGTCTGTCTAAAATATCTAATGAGTGGTCGCCAATAAATTATAAGCTTTAGCAAGAGTTAGACTTTTAAGCATTTATTAAGGAGAATAAGAATTTGCTAAAGAGAGAGAGAAAGGCCTAGATTCCTATCTATTAAAGGGAGAGCGCATTTCTAGCCCCGCTCTCCACCAGAGTCCAAAGGAAAAAGAGTGAGACCGAGCCACCAGTCTCTTCCTTCTTCCTCCCACTAGCCCGCGTCACTTCCTGACGCCAAAGAAAAGACTCCTGGTCTTGCCCTCAAAGACCTTCGCTTCATGGGCGGAACTCTTCTACAGTAAGTCTCCAGCAGGTGGCGTTATTCCAATTGTTACACATGTCTATCTCTGTCTCCTCAGAATGTAAATTGCTGGAGTACATTGACCATTTTATTTTTGTTTAGATTCTCCATAAAATAATACTGGTTATTTACATAGGGTATATACTTAGTAAATGTTTGTCAAGTTGAATTGAATAAACTGAATCAGATCGAATTAAATCAAAATGATTTACATTCACTTAAAATGCATTGTTTTAAATTGAACTGTTTTAAGGTGGTTTGTTGGGTATCAGTTACTATGAGATGGAGGTAAAGAAGAGAGGAATTGATTTATTTAAGCTGTGTTCCTCCATCTCCAGTCCCCAAAGCTATGTGTAGGAGGATCAAGAAGAAAAGGGGGAAATAAACTGACTTCTTTTCTTTTTTTTTTTTTTTGTTGGGGCAATGGGGGTTAAGTGATTTGCTCAAGGTCACACAGCTAGTAAGTGTTAAGTGTCTGAGGCCGGATTTGAACTCAGGTACTCCTGACTCCAGGGCCGGTGCTTTATCCACTGTGCCACCTAGCCACCCCCCCCCCGACTTATTTTCTAATGTCCTTATTTGTATAATGTAGTTAACCTTGGGTTTTTGAAGATGAAGCAAAAAATAACCAATGGGCATCACCCATTTCACCTTAGTATCACTGGTGTGTCTAGAGAAATCAAGGAAGGAACCTAAAATGTTGAGTAGACTTCCTATGTTAAACTTAAGGGAGGACATGGAAGAAAGTCCCAAAAAGGCACACATGGATGGTTTGCTTTTTACATTCATGGAAGGGATATACACATTGAAAGTATCAGAAGCCCACTGGAGTCCTGGAGCCTTGGAAAGTTAAAAAAAAAAAAGGTGGGACATGATTAATGAAGTCATTAAAGATTGTCAAAGGAATCCTAAAGAATGTCCACTCTTTGAATTAAGGGTGAATAAAGATATGGAGCCATTTGTATGAGGGAAACAGAAATAGTTAATAAAAGTTCAGGATGATAGAAACAAAGAATTTGATAGTTGAAAGTGACCTCAGAAGAAAATCTATGAAAAAAAGAATCCCCACTATAACATACATTAGAAGGAGTCATCTAGTCTCTGCTTGAAGACCTCCAAGGAGGTGAATTCACCATCTCTCAAAGTAACACCGCTTTTTTGTTCAGTGCCAATCGTTAGGAAATATTTGTTTATATTGACTCAAAAGTTGCCTCTGTGGCAATCCCATGTACTGCTACAAGTTCTGCTCTCTTGAGCTGAGCAGATGCCTTTTCGCTCTTGGACTTGGAAGGATAATTTTTTTTTTTCTGTAATGAAGTGTCTTAGACTTAGCTGAATGCTCTAGTCTATCAAGATTCTTTTGAATCCTGTCATCCATTAACTTTGCTATTCCTATGAGCTTTATGCCATTTGCCAATTTCATGAACATGACATCTTTGCCTTTTATTAAGCCATTGATAAAAATGTCAGCCATCCCAGGGCCAAACATATTCCTAGGGTATTACATTGGAAAACTCCACATATACAGTGAATCATTAAAAATTTGTTTATGAGTCTGGTTATCCAATAATTTCTGAATATATCTAAGTAAATTATTGTCTACTCAATATTTCCACAAAAATGGTATATAATATTTTATAAAAATCTTTGGAATATCTATTTTAAAGTATTTCAAAGCATAAATACTCCCTAATAATTTCATAATTCTACTAGTTTCAGGATTACTATTTGCAACCTAGTTGTAGGATTATGGCTAGTTTTATCTTCTATGTGTTATTTATTTTACCAGCACTCCATTTTCAATGTAAAGAAAGGTAACTATACTACAACAAGAACAAAAAGCCTATCAGAGGAACATAAATAATGAAATCACCACTATCCTGGTATCTCTCATACCGGAATATGATCATTGTTATCATTTCATTACAATAAATTTTCCTAGGCTAGGTCTATGGAATTATGAATTATTTGTGAATTATCTATTTATTTTTTTTCAAGCAGAGACAGATTTTTTTCATTATCATGAGATCTATTTATTTTTAATCAAGATATTTATGGAAGATATTTGTGTATTGGGTATAGATCCCAGAATTTGAGTAGGAAGACCTTGTTTTGAATTTTGACTGCAACTATTATTTATGTGATTTTGGGAAAGTCTTTTAATTTTTCTGAGTTTCAACTTTCCCATCTATAAAAATAATAATGAGAAAAACAATAGAATAATTGAACAAAAGTTTTCATGTGGATTTAAATCTAGCAAAGAGTTGTATAAAGCCATGTATCCTACTTGATGAGAACAAAAAATTTGGGAATGTAATGGGAATATAGATTAGTTTCCCTGGAATTATTCCAACAAATATTAAAGAAGTGATTGAGAAATCTAAGGGGAAACCACATTGAGTTAATTTTATAGCCCAAGATCATTGGACAGCTAGGTGCCTCAGTAAATAGAGCACCAACCCTGAAAGTTGAAAGGACCTAAGTTCAAATTCTGACCTCAGACATTTACTAGTCATGTGACCCTAGGCAAGTCATTTAACCCCAATTTCCTTAAACATCCAGGACCATCTCCAGTCATCTTGATGTATATCTTGTCACTCGACAAAGATGTCTCTGGAGGAGAAAGTGAGGTTGCCCAGCCCTTCCTCACTTAAATCCAATTTACTCCAAGTCCTGACATCATTCCCATCTCATGGTCCTCTTCAAGAATGAAGAACAAACAGCAATAATCCCATGATCATGAATTTAACCTACAAGCAATTGCCCATAGCATGTAATGTGGAAAAGGGATAGGCCTTCAATTCTGTCATGGAGTGCAGAGCAGTTTAGAGAATTTGGTCCTAGGCTCCAACCAATGGTAAGTGTAAAAACAACACTTTGAACTTTCAGGTAGCTTACAGGGGATAGTGCCATAAACTTCCCATTAGTGCTCTACTCATGGTAAGTTTGCACTTCATTTACCTATATGCAAAGCAGGGCCAGACCCTAAAAAGTCAAAAAAGGCAAGAAACAGACTGAATTCTACATTAGAATGCTAAGTATCTTTTGAAAATTTGAAGCTCTCTGGCTTCCCCCTGATCCTTGGAAAAAAACAAAAAACAAAAACATAGTACTCAGTACCTTAAGAAAGTAGCAACATAATCTAAGAGAAAAAAACCAAACATCAATTTATGACCAAGAAAAAGGCTTTAACTTTCCTTCCAGAAATTCACAAATGTTGGTTTTAATAGAGGCCTAATCTAGGAAACAAGGATGGAAAAAATATTAGTAAAGAAAACAAAAAGAACAACCTCTCCCCTCCCCCCAAATAAAATAGTAAAGAGCTATTTTGGTGCCAGACATCCAAAGTGCAAATTCAGAAGAGTACAATAATTCTAATGTACCTACAAGTAAAACTTCAAAGAAAACGCAGTTTAGCTATAAGATCAATTAGAATTCTTAGAAGAAGTGAAGAAGCTAAACAAGCTAAAATATGCTACTATAACTGAAATGAGAACACTGGAGATAATTATTTGAAAAGAAATGGTAGGGGCAGCTAGGTGGTGCAGTGGATATAGCACCAGCCCTGGAGTCAGGAGTACCTGAGTTCAAATCCGGCCTCAGACACTTGACACTTACTAGCTGTGTGACCCTGGGCAAGTCACTTAACACCAATTGCCTCACCACAAAAAAAAAAGAAAAGAAAAAGAAAGAAAGGGAAAAAAAAGAAAAAGAATGATAGTTATGGAGGAAAGACATGGAAGAAACATTAACAATTTACACAAGAGGTACAAAGCCTTGACTAAGTAATAGACAACTGAAAATCAGAATATATCCAAATAGAATTTAATGTCTCCATGAGATAAGCAGAAAGACTACACCAATCTCTGACTGAAACTCCAAAATGAAACCCCCATCAAGCACAAATTCCAGAGCTACCATGTCAAAGGAAAAAAACAAAATGGCAAACAATCAGAAAGATATTTTTTCAATTTTTAACATTTTATTTAAAGTTTTAAGTTCCAAATTCTATTCCTCCATCCCCTCTTACCCTCCCTTCTTACTGAGATGATAAGCAATCATATATAGATTATACATATGCAATTTTGTAAAACATTTCCTCATTACTAATTTTTTACAAATAAAATCAAAGAAAAAAGTGAAAGAATGTGAAAATAGCATATTTCAGTCTATATTTAATCAATATCACTTCTTTATCTGGACAGTATAGTGGATAGTATGTTTCATCATTAGTCCTTTAGGATTGTCTTAGATTATTGTTATGGCTGAGAATAGCTAAGTCATTCACAGCCCTTCATCCAACAGTACTGTTGTCACTGTGTACAATATTCTCCTGGTTCTGCTCTCTTCACTATGTGTCAGTTAATGTAAGTCTTTCCAGGTTTTTTTGAAATCATCCTATTTATCATTTCTTATTGCATAATAATAGAGAAAGAAATATTTTAAGTACTAAGAAATAATATTCAATATTAAACAAGACAGCAGTTACCATTTTAAAGGAGCAGAAAGTGTGGGATTTTAAATTTTTACTTTTAAATACGTTAGCTTTTCCTTAAATCATTTGTATGCCACATCATGTAGAGTGTGTGTGTGTGTGTGTAAACACACAAACATATATATGTTAAATGTTTATAGTAAAAACTATTTTGCCCTAAATTGTAGAGGAAAAAGAAGGTAAAACTATGATAATTGATTTCAATGTACTCCTTTGAGATCACGACAGTTTAAGAAATAACAAAGCAGCAAAACAAAAACAAGGTAAATTTTCTTTTTAATACATTCTTATTGATACCTTTTGTACTTCAATAAAACTTCCCCCAGTATCTCTCCCATTTTTTCTCCTAGAGAGCCATCACATATAATACTCTTTTGGAAAATTTAAAAAAAGAGGGGGAAGATTATCATATTTGATCAATATATCAAAGAAGTCTGAAAATATGGATGAAGTATAACAAATTTGGACCAGTTTCTGTGAAAAAAGTATCTGTGGGGGCTGGGTATCTAATTGTAACTATTTTTTCAAGCCAGGTTGCTCCCTGCATATTTTGCAAAATTTTTTGATTTTTGTTCTTGTGGTTATTCTTTCCATTTACAATGTTTTAGTCATTGTGTATATTGTCTTGGCTCTGCTTATTGCACCCTCTATCAGGTGATGTAGATATCTGTATTCATACCATTCATTATCTTTTATATCACAGTAATATTCTATTATATTCATGAATATAATTTATTTAGTCATTCCCCAGTTGATGGGCATCTGTTTCCTATTCTTAGCTATAACAAAAAGTATTGCTATAAATAATTGTCTTAATCTCTTTTTTGGTCTAGAATCTCTCAAACACGCACATATATATTTAATATTGAAGATTAATATATATGCATATCATATATCTTTAATATTAAGGTTATATATTCCTTTAGACATATTGTAGAATATGGTATAAAGTGTTTACCTAAGTCAGACAGATTTCGAGTTTTCCTAGCAATTTTTATCATTTGGGAATTTCTTGAGTAAATAATATTTGTTTTCTGCTTTGTTGAATATTAGGTTATTGAGTCCCATTTTTTTCTGATTCTCTTTTATCTAGTTTGTTCCATTGCTAAATGTTTTCTATTTTTAAAAATGATACCAGTTCATTTTTATGACTGCTGATTTGCAGTATAGTTTGACATCTGAAATATCTGTTTCTCCTTTGTTCATACCTCTTTTCATTATTTCCCTTGACAGTCTGAATCTTAGTTTTCCAAATATTAGTTTGCCAGTATCTCTAAAGTATCCATTTGGTGATTTCATTGATATATCATTAAAAGTAGACATTTACTTTTTTCAGTAATGTCATTTTTATTATATTTATACCAGTTCTTGTTTAAAATACTTGGAAATATAATAGTCATGCCTTTCTTTAATATGGTAATTAGCAGCTATCTAAAACCAAAAGTTAGCAGTATATGTAATTCAGATAAAGGAGGCCTTTCCAATTAGAGTAGAGGTTAACTAAGGATGTCTATTATCTTTACTAATATTTGATATCATGTTAAAATACTATAGAAATGATGAAATCAAGAGAATAAGCATAGACAAAGAAGAAACAAAATTATTTCTTTTGTATGTGTACTCATGATGAAGAATATTACATAACTTTTGACAGGGTGGAGATAGTTTCAATATGTAAATGAAATGTGCATTTGTGAACATGGTCAATTTTGTGTTTTGTTTTTCTTGATTATACATTGTTACTTTTCTCCCCTACTTTCCTACCTGATGTGGGTGGAGTAGAAGAGAGAAAGTAAATGATTGTCAATTGAAAGTAAACATATAAAAACAAAGGGAAGGATATATGATGGTGATCCATGATCAGGTCATCACTACCAAATCTTATAGCAGACTCATCTTATGTAGCTGGACTTAATAATCAGTAAAGATCATTCAAGGGTATAGTCGTAGAAGCTATGATAGTCATATAGGTTGTAATAATCAGCATATCCCAAATACCAGATAAGGCATAACCTAGTAGCTAGAATTATTTCTCAGAGGTTTTCTCTCATTCATAAGCTAAAATGATAAGTTCTCATACTTCAAATAAAACCCAAGAACCTCATGTAGAATTTAATAAATAAATTATACTGGAAACTATAGCATCTGCCCATAATCACTCACACAGAATATTGAGCTATAAAAATCTAAATTTAAAATTTTAAATAGATGTTGTCCTACTAGATATTCATAACCTTCATGCTACATGGAATGAAAATCTTTCAAAGCACAAAGAACTAATGTAATATGTTAAGAGCATTTGCAGATAGAACGTATTATCTATGTTGTCTTATTTACTACTAGAATTACGACAGGGATGCTTTCATTGCATCTATAAGATTATGGTACATTGTAATAGTTTCATTTAATTAAAAAAATAGCTATCTTTTCCACATTCACAATAATCTGCAAAAAATTAGAATAGAATAGAATAGAATAGAATAGAATAGAATAGAATAGAATAGAATAGAATAGAATAGAATAGAATAGAATAGAATAGTAGCAGGGCAGGGACTTGTATCTGAATCTTTTCTGAACTCCATAAAATGACAATAATTTAAATATATTAATAATAAAGCCTTCATGATTTAATCCATTGATCTTTTGAAACAACTGAGCAAGCAACAGTCACAATTGGTCATCCTTGAATTGATTTAAACAACTGTTGGATGTCTATGTTACATGGAACATGATGTACTAATTGAGTATCAAAGGTATAAGAGCAGGTTATTTACAGATCAGAGAACAAGCCAGATGAGTGAAGAATCTGTCCCTCCTTAAATAATGCCACCTTGGACTCCCAAAGCTTGGGACAGTTAAGCCTGGAAGCAAATCCAAATGAATAAAAAAAATAGAGGGCAATGTGAAATATCTTCTTGGAAAAACAGCTGACTCAGAAAATAGATCCAGGAGTGATAATTTGAAAATTATTGGACTACTTGAAAACCATGATCAAAAAAAGAGTTTAGACATCATCTTCCAAGGGATTGTCATGAACAATTGCTCTGATATTCTAGAAATAGAACGTAAAATAGAAATTGAAAGTATCCACCCATCACCTCCTAAAGGAGAGCCCAAAAGGAAAACCTCCAGGAATACTATAGCCAAATTCCAGAGCTCCCAGGTCAAGGAAAAAAAATTCAGGGAGAAAATATTGCAAGCAGCCAGAAAAAAAAAAAAAAACAATTCAAGTATTGTGGAGCCACAGTCAGGATAGCACAAGACCTGACAGCTTCTATATTAAAGGAGGGGAGGCTATAGGATATGATATTTCAGAGGGCAAAGGAACTGGGATTACAACCAAGAATCACCTACCAAGCAAAACTGACTATAATTTTTCATGGGAAAAAATGGGACTTCAATGAAAAAGAGAATGTTCAGGCATTCTTGATGAAAAGACCTGAACTGAATAGCAAATTTGACTTTTAAATACAAGACCATGGAAAAGCATAAAGAGGCAAACAGGAAAATGAAATGCTGAAAGATGTTAAAAGGTTGAATTGTTTACATTTCTACATGGGAAGATGATAGGTCTAACTCAAAAGAACTTTCTCAGTATTAGGGCAGATGATAGGAATAAATTTAGACAGAGGGCACAGGGAATTGATTATGAAGGGATGATATCTGTAAAGCATTTTTTTTGTTTATCTATTTACCCTATTTTAATGATGTCATCATGGGTTAGTTAGGTGGCACAATGGACAAAGCAGCAGCCCTGAACCTAGCTGGTCCTAAACCCAATTCTGGCCCCAGACATAAGACACCCCACCCTGTCTGCCCCACAAAGAACAAAACATAAATGCTTTACAGATATCATCCCTTCATATTCAGTTCAGACCTGTGTCTTTTGTGAGTTTCTTTTTTTCTTTATTTTTTCCCCAGGCAATGGGGACTAAGTGACTTGCCTAGGGTCACACAGCTAGTAAGTGTCAAGGGTCTGAGGTTGGATTTGAACTCAGGTACTCCTGAATCCAGGGCCGGTGCTTTATCCATTGTGCCACCTAGCCGCCCTTTCTGTGAGTTTCTTACTGAGATAGTTCTTATGATTTCGAAGTATCATCTTCCCATGTAGGAATATAAATGATTTGATCTTTTAATATCCCTCACGAAGTCTTTTTCCTGTTTATCTTTTTATGCTTCTCTAGGGTCTTGTATTCTAAAGTCAAAATTTCTATTCAGTTCAGGTCTTTTCATCATAAATGCCTGAAAGTCCTCTTCTTCATTGAAGTCCCATGTTTTCCTCTGAAAAATTATGATTAATTTTGCTTGGTATGTGATTCTTGGCTGTAGTCCCAGTTCCTTTGCCCTCTGGAATATCATATTTCATGTCCTCCAGTCCTTTAATATAGATGCTGCTAGATCTTGTTTTATCCTTATTGTAACTCCACAGTATATGAATTCATTTTTTTTGAGCTGCTTGCAATATTTTCTCCTTGACCTGGGAGCTCTGGAATTTGGCAATTTTCCCTGACAATCTCTTGTAAAATGCTGTCTAAACTCTCATTTTCATGATGGCTTTCAGGTAGTCCAATGATTTTCAAATTATCCCTCCTGGATCTATTTTCCAGGTCAGCTGTTTTTCCAAGGAGATATTTCATATTGCACTCTATTTTTTATTCATTTGGATTTGTTTTACTGTTTCTCGGTTTTTCATAAAGTCAGTGGCTTCCATTTCTTCAATCCTAATTCTTAGGCAATAATTTTCTTCAGATTACTTTTTTACCTCCTTTTCCATTTGGCTTTTCAAACTGTTGACTTTTTTTCTCATGACTCCCCTGCATCACTCTCATTTCTCTTTCCATTCTTTCCTCCACCTCTCTAAATCTTCCTTCTGACTCTCCTACTTTCTCTTCAAAGTCCCTTTTGAGAGCTTCCATGGCCTGATACCAGTTCACATTTTTCTTGGAAGCTTTGGATATAGGGGCCCTGATGTTGTTATCTTCTTCTGAGGGTGCACCTTGATCTTCCTTGTTGCTGAAGAAACTTTCTATAATTCTAAACTTTCTTTGCTTGCTCATCTTTCTATCTTTTACTTGACTTTTAACTCCCCACTGTGGGGCACTGCTTCTAGGCTATACTACTGTCCCCAGCTTCAGAGGGTCCCAGGTGTTTTGGTTTGAGGGAGGACAGGTTTTTCTCTCACCTATCCCATTATCTGGTCTGAAGATAACCTCAAGCCTACTTACTAAACAACCAACCAGTAAAGCTTTCTGTGGTGTGGTTCTTAGCTTTGACAAACCTGGGCCCCTCCCCGACCTGGCCGTTCTGCTGCTCAGGATTTCTTCCTAGTTCTCTCCTGGGGAGGGACAGCCAAATTCCTCCCTAGGTCCCAGTGACACCGCTGCACTTTCCCCCCTGGCCAGCCAATCAGCCCTCTCACCTGACCACAAGCTCAATTCCAGAAGAAATTGGTGCTGCAGCTGATTTGGAGACTTGGGGGTTAAGTTCCTATGGTGCAGCATGCCAGGGGTCTTTGTTGACATGATCAGGGTTGGACTTTACTGGTAGCTCAGCATGGTGCCCTTTAATCTGTCTTTGGCTGGAAAATAATCTCAGCTCATATTTATGTGGGTTTTCTGCTCCAGGGGTTCTTTTTTCCTGTTTTGGGGGTAATTTTAATAGGAGCTCTGTGTGTTAAATTCTTTCCTCCTCCATATTGGCTCTGCCCCCCTCAATGTCTTGATGTCACTTCTTGTTCTAATTGTATGGTCTTATACAAGTACAATGTGAGGAACAAAGTGCATACGGCGTGGCATAATGGTTACAGTGATGGACTTAAAGTCAGTAAGACATGGCTTAAAATCCTGTCCCTGACAACTCTTATTAATATGAATTCCTTCTAATATTATTCTAAGCAGGAAGCTTGTTTCGATACATCATACATCCTAACTTCGTATTCCTTTTCCCTTATAACATGACAAAGATTACACTGGAAAAAAGTCTTTACTCTGGCTTTCAGTGGATATAAAAAGGTTATTTCTCTTCACCCTTAACACAGCTCCTCCTCAATCCTCCTGTGTCTATGTTTTCCCTATTAAAATTTCAAAATAAGCTATATAATGATATCCTGAACATTTAAATAAGATCTTTTTCCCAAATTGAATTTATAGTCTAAGAGGGCAATATAGCACAAAACCTGCTGAATATTGCACAACAAAATATTTGTTGAGAGGTATTAATGAAAAGTACAATGTAAAATTAAGGGGGGTGTAGATGAAACAGGATAAGATATTGATAAAAACTAGTAAAAATTGAAAAAGCAAGATACCACATATTTCAAAGAAATTGTTTGGTAAACAGGAAATAGAAATTCAATTCAATTCAAGAATTTATTAAACATCTGCTATGTGCATGGTACTATACTAAATGTGGTCAAAGATCCTGCATTTAAGAAACTTATGATATAATGGGTTACAGGAATGATTATGAAAAATAACTCCTTCCAAAAAGGGGATACTAAACATGTATTATCAAACACAAAAAAAGTATGTGGAAATATTTTCCCTGACCATGTGAATTTGTTATAAGGGATAGCTTATATTGGGTGAGGGAGTGACAGTTACAAAAAAGAACAGTAATAAAATATTTTTACAAGCACAAAGAAAGAAAAAAGGGAAGATATAGAATGGATAAAAGTAGAGTATTTTTTTACTACTTTGGTAAATATAATATTTGTTTATGTACATATTTTACTTAACGTATGTACATATATATGAAATATATATGTATACTGTTAAATACATATTTATGTATTTGTGCATATTTTTAATGGAAGTTAATAGTTCTTATATATTACTCCTCCATTTTCCTTTCCATGTGTTGAAATGTTGCTGATTATTGAAATTATGGTAAAAAGAAAATTTGAAAAATTAAATATAGAAAACAGGCAGTATTATAGGGATATATATTTTCCTTTATGCTTCATGATGGCTGGAGAGATCTAATTTCTAATTAAAAATAAATATGGAAATTTACCAACTGAAATTTTTAAAAGTTAAAATAAAACCACAAAAAAAAGGAAAATAGAAATCGTCACAAACCACAATGACAGTGTGATAAATGCAAAAGTTAGATCAAAGGATTATGTAGGGTCATCACTGGATTAATCTAAAGGCCATGAATTATTTGTCCCCAGCAAGTTTTATCTACTCAGTTATAGAGGAATTGCAATCTATATCCTTGAAGTGACCACACTGATAAAATTGATGATTCTTCAATTATTGAAGGAATAATTTGATGTGTACACACAAAGACACTCACCTAGACTTCTACTACCACAACAACCATTACATTTTTTTTTGTTGAGGCAATTGGGGTTAAGTGACTTGCCCAGGGTCACACAGCTAATAAGTGTTAAGTATCTGAGGCCGGATTTAAACTCAGGTCCTCCTGAATCCAGGGCCAGTGCTCTATTCACTGCGCCACCTAGTTGCCCCACAGCCGTTACATTTTAAATGGTTATATTATGGTTTCCTAACCATGCACATGATATTCTCTCTCTAAATTAAATTTTGGCTATAATTTTGTGAAATAAAATGGAGTTTTTGTTTGCTGATAACCAAATCCTATGAAATTAATGAACTATGCATAATCCATGAGAATTTACTGGAAAATACAAATAAAAATTCTTAATGGAATGTAAAATATTTGATTCAGTTTTATTACACAAAACAACCTTCATATGAACAAATTTAGGAGAAGAATAATCCCCCCTCCCATATAATAGACCCTCTGGAATAACAAAACAAAACAAAACAGAAAAAGTCTGTATCCTCTAAAGCTTCTTTATAGATTAACTCTGAGGTTTTTGACTTTCACATTCAATGTAACAATATTTTTTGCAGTTTAAATTCCTCTGGCAGGTTTGAACATTCAGAGAGCAGAACCAACCTGCATCAACATGGGTTCAGAAATGAAAGATGATGAGGAAATTTGGCCAGCATATATCTTAGTGTTACAGTGAATTACTCAAGAACAATTCTTAGCAATGTAATGCTTTTGTAAGAAGAACCAGAACTTTTTCTGAGATGCATAAAAAGACAGAGATCATGTAGGAAACATGGGGGTAATCTCCTTTGATTTTTGGTGTTGGGGAGACTGACTATGTAGATGATACTAAGCACAATCTCAGTGTCTGCAACAGAAAATTAAGTTGAGAATTTGGAGGTTCATCAAAGCACATGGTGATTATTAAAGAACTAGAAAATAAAGCAGATAAATTAAAGCATACCTTTTTAAAGAAGCTGTAGAAGTATTCTAAAATTTCAGAATTTGGAAGTGGAAGCATTTAGAAATCATAAAATCCCAATTCCCCTTTTAGAAATGTGAACGTAATGTTGTGGAGAGAGTGCTGTGGTAAAAATTATTTGTGGTAAAGATACCTCGACTCTGTATTATATGGGTATAAATCCTCCAAAAGGGGGTGTGTGTAATATTATATATATAAAGTTTGAGTATGAGTTATAGTGCAAAGAACTCTCACTGTTTAATTTGATCATTGACAATGCTATGCTAAGAATTAGTGAAAATCCAGCTCTCCAGACCAGAGTCCAGAATCCAGTTTTCCAGATCAGAGTCCAGAGTCCAGAGCCCAGTTTTCCAGGCCAGAATCCAGCTTCCTCCTGATGACATCTTACCACTTCAAGAAGACTAGAGAACTCAGAGACTTTATATGAACAGTTTTTGTCTTGTTAGTTTTTGTTATCTCCTTCTGTTATTATATACCATCTGTAACATGTACTCTCTGCAAGACCAATGTCAAAGCGTTGCATTCATGAGGGACTGCCCCTCTGGACAAAAATTTTCTCTCTCCCTTTTATATAGTGATATTAACATTTTATTAGTTAGCATAAGATATTATTTTTGGCTGTTTCATTGAGCAAACTCATTCATTTTTCAAATGAAACAAAGGGGGGGATGTGGTAAAAATTATTTGTGGTAAAGATATAGAAAATCCAACTTTTTGGAAGTTTTAGCTGAATCATTTGAGAGATTGCACATGCTACTGAAGTGACTTTTGAAGGACATCCTTTTTGGGGGATGAGAACGCGAGGAACTTCTGGGATGCAGACTTAAAAGTGAGGGCGGGAATGGAAGTTGGCATTTGCTGGCTGTTAAACTTAGCTGTGGTGGTGTGCACGGGCGAGAGGATTTCAGAAACACGTAGTTGGTGTTAGGCTTCGGGTGGGCTGATTCTCGGACTGGTGGGCAGTTTGGGATTTGGTGAGTTTTATATAGGAAAATAAACTAAGTTTAGATCTAAAGTCATTCATCCGTATTTCTACTTCCCTATTTCCCTAATTGGTATTACCTTTTGTTGTCTAATTAATTCCCAAGCAATAAAAACTAATCCCTCACAGATTAAATTTCAGAGACTTCTTTTTCTTAGTGGTCTGGGATATATATATATGCAAAAGGGAAAAGTTAAAAGGGGGAGTTTAATGTTCCATATATGCAATTTTGAATCTCACAGTGCTGAACTTCAAATCAACTCTACTGCATTTCAGATCTTACATCAGACAGCATTATTAGCTATGTGACCATAAGAAAGTCACACAATCTTTTTTCTGTTTCCTCTGATGTAAAGTGGAGAAAATAATGTTACCTCATGGGGTCATTGTGAGAATAAATTGAAATAATGTATGCAAAGCTACACAAAAGGAAGCTATTATATTTGCACTCATATTCATCTGCATAAGGATAATTAAGCCCAGAGAAGTGATATGATATTCCAACATCATATCAGTAAATGTGATCTGTGATGAAAGGTGATGGAGACATATCTCAGGGCTATAGAAGCACAAATATTCTCTTGATTTTCCAAAATGGGAAATTTCTATGACAACATAGAAAAGGAAATGATGATTAAACATATCTAGCATACTTAATCAAAGATAGTACATTCTACATTGCCATTATGTCCTTTCTGAACAGGGTTACTAAATTGCCAGTTTGACCATTTAAAAATATTATTAATTGATTATTATGTGGCAGACATTTTGCTAAATGTGGGATATATAAAGAATAACACAAAATTTTCCCTCAAGGAGCTTGCATTCTATTAATTGAGATGAGAACATGTTATGTAAATAAAAAGATAGAATACAGAATAGTAGAGAATAGACAGAAGGCAACCTCATATGGAATGAATTTATAGCTACTAGAGGTACTAGGAGAGGCTTCTTGTATATGATGGGATTTGAATTGAGCATTAAGTGAATCCAGGGATTATGAAAAGCAGAAATAGGGAGAGCATTTTGGCCATGGGGAACAACCAGTGCAAAGGCAGACTGATGAGATATGATATGTTGTGTGTAAGGAATAGGAAGAAAAATAGTGTAGGCACATTGTAGGATGCATACAGGGGAATAAAGGGTAAGATTTGAAATGTAAAAAAAAAAATATGAGATAGTGAAGAGATGTAAATTCCAAAGAAAGGACTTTTGTTTATCCTGACAGTAATGGTGGTAATTATATGATCAACTCAAATTTTAGGAAAATCAGTTTGAAAATTGACTACAAGAAAGATTAGAGAAAAGTGAGATTTGCAAAAGGGAGGCCAGTTATAGGACTGCTATATTAATACAGATGAGTGGTGTTAAGGATCTGAATTAGGGTGGTATCTTTCTGAAAGAAGAAAAGGGAACATATATGAGGGATGCTAGTGATGTAGAAATGAAAATATTTTAGCAAAGGTTTGAATATGCAGGATGACAGGGTAAGGCATTGATGATGACAATAAGGTTGTGAATAATAGGGAAATAGAAGGAAAAAAGAATCAAACCATTCAAGATTTTTAGGAACAATGATGTTAAATTAAAAACTTAGAAGTTCAAGCAAATAAATCAATAGGGAAGATATCAAAATTATAAGGAATGATGAGTAACAAACATATAAAACATGAATTTGTCTCTAAGACAAAGGAAGTTAGATCAACACTTGATGAAAAAGCAAAAATTCTATGATTTCCCCAAAGAAAATAGAGTTACAGGAGTATGTTTCAGAATGATTTAAAAAAAAGAAATAATAATCTTAAAAGAAGTTAGATAACTGATGGCAGAATTTGTGGCCCTCAAAAAAGGAATAATTAACATACAAAACCTGAATCCATGGTGGCAGGTGTCTCCAGAGAAACAGAACAGAACAACAGATTTGGAATACAAACCCACTGAAGTAAAGGACAATCTGGAAAAAGAGAAGCAAAAAAAATAATATGAATAAAAGAATACATGATTTCAATATGCAAAACACATTGCTATAGAAACCAGGCTGTACAGAGATAAATTGACTATCATACGCTTTTTAGAAGAATATGACAGGCCAAAAAACTAGAAAAACATGATGCATGATGTGATACAAAAAATGGTCAGAACTTCTGAATGCAAAAAATGAAGAATCAATATAGTTTACTTCCATAGGCTGAGGTGGAAGTAGGAATATAAAGTAACCCATACTTAGACGCTAAAACTTGCAGTGTTTAATTATTTTTTCTTTTTTGGGGGGGGGCATTGCGGGTTAAGTGACTTGCCCTGGGTCACACAGTGAGTAAGTGTCAAGTGTCTGAGGCTGGATTTGAACTCAGGTCCTCCTGAATCCAGGGCCAGTGCTCTATCCACTGCGCCACCTAGCTGACCTTTGAAGTATTTCATTTTTTTTCTTCTGTGCCGGGCAGTGAGGGTTAAGTGACTTGTCCAGGGTCACACCACTAGTAAGTGTCAAGTGTCTTAGGCTGGATTTGAAATCAGGTCCTCCTGAATCGAGGGCAGTTACTTTATCCACTGCCCCACCTAGCTGCCCCTGTAGTGTTTAATTTTAATAGTTCAAACAAACAAACAAAAAAGAAATTAGGTGACCAGGAGAAAGACTTTCATAGATAAAGAACGGAAATTAGAATTATGTAAGACTACTTTACCTGCTCTGTAGAAGAAAATGGAATACTACATGCCAAAAAAGTAAAGGAGTCTTGTACAAAATGACTATTATTGAAGTTTTATATGAATGCATTTGTATAATCTTCATATGATTGCTTACCATCTCAGGGAAGGGGAGGGAAGGGAGGAAGATATAGAATTTGGAGCTAAAATTTTTGTAAGAATGTTAAAATTATTTTGCCATGTAATGTGGGGCATTAAATTATTTTTAACAAAAAGGAGTAGTAGCAATCATGCCATAAGAAATGACAGAAACAAAAACTTCCGATATAAAGATAAAAATATTACAATCTGCTAAAAGAAACCAGAGACAATGAACTGATGTCAATATTACATTTATATGCTCCAGAGGCGCTTTTGTGTCATGTGAGTAACAAAAGATACTTATTTCTACCTCCTCTCAAACCTCTCAAAAACAGAAATTATACACCAAAGATAAAGCAACTTCTGCTCTCACCATGTTCTAGGACACCAAAAATTAAAAATTACATAAAAACAAAAAGAAAAAGTCATGAAGTGATGCCTAGTTTGAATTTACTCAGCACACCTTCCTTATATTCACACTAAGGGCAGGGAAGATGCATTAGCTGACCCAAGAACCCAATATATGAGCTTTCAACAAAACCCAATCAATGTCACACTCCAATCCTCCCAACCTTCTTTCCAGTGCTTAGAGATGCCTGAGCCACAACAGAAAGCTGTCACTGTATTAGTCCTCTGGAGAAAGTATTCTTTGTCTATAACAACCAGTTACTATCATAGCAGATAGGGAAGTGGACTGTGCTCCAATCTCTGACAGAGAATAGAAAGTAATGGACAGAAAAAATGTTTAGACTCACAATTGAACTCAATACCCATTTCTGCCTTACCTTTCCTCCCAGAGCCTCAGAGATAGCAACTGTAGAAATCAACCCTTTAGTGCCATGCTGTGACACTCAGAACTGCCAGTATCAAGCCAAAGAAGAGAAGAATAAAAGGAATGGGAGAACATTAACAGAGGAAATGGGACAAGACACTAGGGCAGGACATTTTGTTTGGGGGGAAGAGGCGAGGGATGTTTGAAGCATGCCACTATAGCCTGAGAGAAAGAGCTATGACAAGTTCTTTCCTCTCAAAGATACTTGGGGCAGAGATCTAGGCTGATGGACCATGAATTGCCTTGGTGGGAGAAGCCTGGGACACATTGATATCTAGCACTCAAGGAAAGTACCATTAGAGTCAGACAGTGAATCACAGTCTAAAATAATGAGGGAAGTGGGGTGGGCAGAGAGGAATGAAGTTACAAAAGATCTCATGAAAAAGAATGTTCAAAGACCTTGGATATAGGAAAATAAACATAATACTATGTTGACAACAGAAAGAGAGGGGCTAAGAAGTTGATAAAATTCTAATATTAGAGACACATGAAAAAATATAATTCCCATGAAAAAATAACTCCCATAACATTAAATATGAAGTGATTGAACAAAGCAATGCTATGGGAAAAAAAAGATGACAGATTGGATAAGAAAACAAAACTCTACAAAGTATTACTTATAATAAGCATAAACATCCATATAAAAAAGACATACCCAAAATGAAAGTGAGAGGACAGTTTCCATTATAGTAATTTTGCCTCAAGGAAGCCATCTACAAGAAGATAATCTCCATGCACAACAACATATTTATAACAGCATTTTGGGTGTATAGAAGTTTTTTTTCAAAAAGTAGATGTGGGGGCAGCTAGGTGGTACAGTGGATAAAGCACTGACCCTGGATTCATAAGGACCTGAGTTCAAATCTAGCCTCAGACACTTGACACTTACTAGCTGTGTGACCCTGCAGAAGTCACTTAACTCCAATTGCCTCACCAAAAAAAAAAAAAAATAAAGATGCCTATTGATGGGAGAATGGCTAAAAAATAGTGGTGCATTGATATAATTGAATATTACTATGTTAAATGATATATGTGATAAGTAAGAGAGGCATGGAAATATCTATATTAATTTTTCAGAGTGAAGTAAACAGAGCCCAAAAACAGTATACACAATAACTGCAACAAGGCTAGTGGAAAGGACAACCTACACAACAAAAAAATCAACAGTGAACATAACAAAATTAGAAAGATTAAATGACATTCAAATAAAGAGATAAGAAAGAAACATCTTCAATTCACCCCTTTGTGGAGGTGGGAAAGTCACATGTTACATATTGACATGTTTTCAAATTTTTTTAATGTATTGATCGGTTTTGCTGATTTTTTTTTCTCTTTAAAAATACTCTGTGTTAAATGAGTTGGCTCTCTAAAAGAGTGTGAGATACCTGGGATAACTATAAGATATTTGAAATACAAGATAACAATTATGAAAAAAATTAAAAGTAAAATTGTTATTTGCTACAAATGGCATATTAACTAAATTTACAAAGGAAAAAGTAACTGAATTACAAGAAGACACAGATAGAAACAAAATAAAAGTAGGAGGCCCTAATGTTCCATTCCCAAATTTGGAAAAAACTAATTGAATAATTAATTTAAAAATACATAGATTGGAACAAATTGCTGCAGAAATTGGAGCTAAAACACATTACCAAAATGGAATACTAAAGAACATACATGCATCTCTATAGCATTTGGAAATTTACCAAAAAAAAGCCAAGTATTAGAGTGCAGGAATATTTCAATTAAGTCTAAAAAGGTAAAATATTAAACCCATTTTTTATAGACCATTATACAATAAAATGCTAATTAGGGAGCTAAAACAAAAGACATAGACATAAGTGAAAACTTAATAATTAAAACCTAATTAAGGGGCAGATCAATGAATAAATCAGAAAAACAATTAATAATTTTGTGAAAGAAATATATACAAAGAAATAAACAACACATGGAATTTTTGGAATGCTGCCAATGAGGTCCTTAGAAGAAAAATTATATCCCTAAAACATACATTAATAAAAAGAGAGAAGTAATTAAATTACTATGCATTTTAAAATATAATCACAATAAATAAATAAATAAAAAACACAAATAAACACAAAATCAGAAATATTGTAAACTAGAAAATAGATAAACTTGATATACCTTAGACTATAAAAATGCTAAAACTGAAAGGTACTTCCTTAAAAAGATTAACAAATTAATTAATTTATAGCCAATTTAATATAAAAAAGAGGAAGTTTAGAAAATAATGTCAACAAAAGAACAAATGAAGGGGGTGAAAACAC
The DNA here is from genome assembly GCF_019393635.1 of Dromiciops gliroides. Lineage (NCBI taxonomy): Eukaryota > Metazoa > Chordata > Mammalia > Microbiotheria > Microbiotheriidae > Dromiciops > Dromiciops gliroides. The sequence goes on from NC_057862.1 coordinate 497,544,597, forward strand.
CATAAAACCAGAATAAATAAAATTATCAGACTCAAATATGAATATTTTCCTATATGCCAACAAAATCAAATGCAGAAGAAAAAGGATCACCATCAGCAATATAAAATACTTAAATTTACAAAACATTATTTAAAAGGATAATGAAAAATTTAAACAACTGAAGCAATGTTCAGTGCTTACAGTTGAGGCATGCCAACATAAAGGGTCAAATAGTTAATTCATAGTATCAGTTAATTTATAATGTCAGTATTAATTCATAGCTTCAATGCTGTACCAAACACAAAAAAGGTAATTGATAGAATCTCATAAATTAATAATAAAATATCCCAATATTAAAATAATGAAAGAAATGTTAGAATGAAGAGGGAATTTTTGTAAGCAATTGTGAATATGAATAAAGAGAAGCATAGGAAAGAATGGAAATGTGAAGTAGAAAAGAAACATACATAATGACCATAACAATATAAATGCAAAGAATAACATCCACAATACAAAACAAAATGAATGTCACAAGATTACAAAGAAGAAGCTTGGCCTCCAAGAAGAGATATGAGCTAAAATATCTCCCCAATCCTTTTTTTAATAAATATTTTATTTTTTAATTACATGTAAAATTTCAACATTCATTTTCCCCTGCAGGACAATGGGGATTAAATGACTTGCTCAGTATCCCACAGCTAGTAAATGTCAAGTGTCTGAGGCCAGATTTGAACTCAGTTCATTCTGAATCCAGGGTCTGTGCTTTATCTACTGCACCACCTAGCTGCCCCCTCAGTATTCATTTTTAACATAATGTTGAGTTCCAATTTCTCTCCCCTTATCGAGAAGGCAAGCAATTTGATATACTTTATACATGTAGAGTCATGCAAAATATTTCCATATCAGTCATGTTATAAAAGAAAACACATACCCCCTCTAAAAACCCCCTAGAAAATTAAAGAAAGTTTAAAAAAAAAGCATGCTTCAATCTGCATTCATATTCCATCAGCTCTTTCCCTGGAGGGGGATAGAATTTTTTTTTATCAAGTCCTTCAGAATGATCTTAGATCACTGTATTGATGAGAGAAGCTGTCATTCACAGTTAGTCATCATACACTTGCTGTTAATTATGGACAATGTTCTCCTGGCTCTGCTCAGTTCAATTTGCATCATTTAATGGAAATCGTTCCAGGTTTTTTCTGAAGCTATCTTGCTTACCATGGAGTACAATAATACTCCAACCCAATCATATGCCACAACTTGTTCAGCCATTTCCCAATTGATGGACATCCCATCAATTTCCAAATTGTTGCCACCACAGAAAAAGCTGCTATAAATATTTTTGTACACATATGTCCTTTTTATTTGTTTTTGATCTCTTTGGGATACAGACCTAGTAGTGTTATTCCTGGGTCAAAGGGAATGCACAATTTCATAGCCTTTTTGGCATAGTTCAAAATTGTTTTCTGGAATGGTTGGATCAGTTCACAACTTCACCAATAGTGTATTAGTGCCCCAATTTTCCTACATGCCCTCCAACAGTTGTCATTTTTTCCTGTCATATTAGTTGATCTGATAGATTTGAGGTGGTACCTCAGAGTTTTTAAAATTTGCATTTCTCTAATCAATAATGATTCAGAACATTTTTCCATATGGTTATAGATAGCTTTGATTCTCCATCTGAAAACTGCCTGTTCATATCCTTTGACCACTTATCAAGTGGAGAATGCCTTGTATTCTTATAAATTTCACTTGCTTCTCTACATATTTGTTCACAGAAAAATAAGGCATTTATCAGAGAAACTTATTCCCCTCCCCCCCCCCACAGCTTTCTGCCTTTCTTCTAATCTTGGATGCAATTTTGGTGCAAAACACTTTTAATTTAATATAATCAAAATTATCCATTTTTGTTTCCCATAATCCCAACTCTGTTTTAAGAAGTGGGAGTGTATTAAGGGATATGGACTGTTGTATATGTTGTCAGATTTTTGTTTTAGAATACATTAATCAGTTTTAATTCTTTCTTCCCTTCCTCTTTTTTCTTTTTAAATATTTTTTTAAAAATTTAGCTTTCTGGAATTGGAAAGTGGGAGGGATATAAGGAGAAGTTTAAGAAGTATAGAAACAATAAGTTCAAGGGAATTTTATTTTTAAAATTTAATTTAGCTTATGTAGGTATACTTTTTCTGAGTTTTTTTGCCCTTTAGGTATGGTTGTTTTCTATATCTGTATTTGATTCTTTTCATAAGGTTGTTTTTTTTTTTTAATTAAGAACCATTGCACATGGAAACTATTTTAATAGTCAGTTTTGGGGATTGTTAAACTGATTTCTATGTTTCTATCTATTTCCTCTAATAAGGTAATTTCAGTAAACTTTTCCAGCCATCTTATTTTGTTGCCTTTAAAAACTCACTTCAATTAATCTGTCTACTAATTTGAGGTACTTCAAGTGCCTTAAACTATGAACATTATTACAAAAGTGGTCTCATAAGAATCCTGTAGAGACATTAACACCCTCTTGACATACGGCTCTTTGCTCACAATCCAAATATTCCTCTGTTTTTCTCCACATTTTCCCAAAGACTTTCAGTAGTATTTCTCTAAGATACTAGTCTTCAAATGATCTCCTGGACTGGTTTAGTTTATATCATATGTTTTAAAAATAAGTGTAGTCTCATTATAAAATTTGCCTTGTATCTCTAATGGGTACATTTTTGGGGGGTGTGCATGTGTTAGTTTTTCTGTTTCTTTTTTCTTTATTTTTGTATTGTCAAGATGTCTTAGCAGAACATAAGCACTACAAAAGAATTAGAAAAGGGTATAAAATAGGTTGGAATTATAGAATAAAGGGTCTTTCTGTGCTGCTATATTTACTTAAAGAAGCTAAACTTGACACATAGCTAGGGCAAATGAGTAATTACAAATGCCTAGCGGATTAACAAAGGCTAAAGCATTGAGGGGTAGGCAGGGCAGAAGTCAGGTCAATTTAAGAGTAGTATGATCAAAGATACGCTCTCTGTCACCACCACCCCGCCCCAATCCCCATGTCTAATCCCATGCCTTTTACCCAGGAAGCTAGGACTGAACAAATTCAACAAGAAGTTAATATACTGGTAGGGTTTCAAGGAAGAATCACAGGAGATATAAAAACCAGAATATATGGACACTAATTTAACAATCCCACTGATCTACAGGCTGTATTCTATTTTTGTCTTCATGAATGAGTCTTGAAATATGAATACAAACTAGTTTTTGGATTACTAGAAAAGGTGAAAGGTTAATAGGTTTAGAGATTGCTAGATTTGGAAGGGACCTTAGAGACTGTGTACTCCAATTTCCTCCTTTTAAAGATGGGGAAACTGAGGCTAAGAGAGGGAAAGGGAGTTGCCTAAGGTCATGCAGTTAGTAAGGGATAAATATGGAATTTGAAAACTGGGTATTTGATATGAAATTATTTGTTCTTTATTCTTTCTCCTATATTGGGGGTTCGTAACTTATTTTTAAATAGAATATACTTTGAAAAATATATTTCAGTGTAATTTATTTCCTTCATAATACTATGCATTTTAAAAAACTCTATATTATTCCAAAAATGTGTCTGCAGGTTTTATCAGTCTGCCAAAGGGGTCCATCATGTACACATGCAGACATATACATAGATGCACATGCACACATACACAAAAAATGTTAAAAAAAAAAACCTATGCATTATAATATGCCAAGCACTGATTTGCTATAATTCCATATATTAGAAAGGATAAAGAATTCCTACTTAAAATGGAAAAATTAATAAAAACAATGTACCTATACACAAGACAAATGTACCTACTAGAAGGGTGAGGGTGTATTACTCAGTATAAGATCTGAAATTACAAGCTCATAATGGCTCACTAATTTGGTTTGTTGTCCTCATTTCTTAGACTCCGTTCTCTTCCTTAGCATGATGCCAAGAACTTCTATGTCATGTCTAGATGAGGAACATGTAGTTGGTAGAGAGTTGGCATCTGAGTCAGAAACATAAAGTTTCAAATCTTATCTCTGATACAGACTGGAAATGTGAACCCCAGAAAATCATTTCACTTCTCAGAGCTCCAGACAACTCTAAAACTATATGATTCATAGAAGTTGCTGATCTGTGTTATGTGAAAACTTCTTCACTGGAAATTCCCTATGCCAATGAAATCATGGGTCTAGTGAAAACAAAAATGCAACAAAGTTGGTTAAATAGAATATTTTAGTAAAAACAAAGGTAAAAGCAACTGTTACTTTGAAACTAGCATGGATGGAAGTGTTCTTGCTGAGATTTAAATTCTACACATCCCTTGGACTTGGTTGGTTGAAGATACATTTGAATATCTATTGCCAAGCAGACATTGGTCTCAAGAAGGGAAGCAAAACTGAACACATTTTGTTCCCATTCCCATTTTGGGGCTGCAATGGACTTGACTCCCTGGGTTCCTATTCTCAAACAAATTAGCTTCTTCCTGCCTCATAGAATAGTCACTAGAGGGCTGATGGCCAGATCCTCTATTGACGTTTTTTTTGCAGTTACACCTCTCTAGTCATTCCCATTCCCTGCTTTACCCATGATGTGTCCAGTGTCTTTTACATCTCTAGATTTTTTTTTTTGGTGAGGAAATTGGGGTTAAGTGACTTGCCCAGGGTCACACAGCTAGTAAGTGTCAAAAGTCTGAGGCCAGATTTGAACTCAGGTACTCCTGACTCCAGGGCCGGTGCTCTATCCACTGCGCAACCTAGATGCCCCTACATCTCTAGATTTTACTCCCAAAGAACAATGGCTATTTTTAAATGTCATTCTTACAGACAGACATTAGAAAAACCTTAGAAAAGTCCATTTATTGACCTCTCAATACTACTACTAATTCTGTATCCTAAAGAGATTATAGAATAAGGGTAAAAAGCATATTTGCACAAAACTATTTATAGCAACTCTTTTTGTGGTGGTAAAGAATTTGAAATTGAAGGAATGCTCATAAATTGGGAAATGGCTGAACAAAGTCATCATATATGAGTGTGTTAATGTATTATTGGGCTATAAGAAATGATGAACAGAGGACAGCTAGGTGGCACAGTGCATAAAGCACTGGCCCTGGATTTAGGAGGACCTGAGTTCAAATCTGTCCTCAGACACTTCACACTTACTAGCTGTGTGACCCCTGGGCAAGTCACTTAACCCTCATTGCTCTTCCAAAAAATGATGAACAGGATGGTTTCAGAAAAACCTGGGAAGAACTATTAGAATTGCTGCAAAATGAAGTGAGCAGAACCAAGTGATCATTGTACACAGTAACAGTAATTTTCGGGCATGTGGGGCTCCTTAGCCTTTGCAGGCAACCCGTGTAGGGGAAGGAAACCCTGATTTTAAACTTCTGCTGCCTTGTGGCTATACCCATATATGGGAAAGGCTTCAGGAGTTAACCCGGAGGAAAAATCAGGAGTCGGAGTCCCTTAGGCAATTGGATGTTGGACATCACATCCCTCTGGCAACAACTGCGGTGGCACTGGTGCCAAACTGTATTGGCTCTGCCTCTCCTTTGGATCCACCAGTGTCACGGAGAGGGAAAACCTGCTGCATGGGCAACAGCTTGTTTTCCATATTGATCCGCCCAGGCCAGTACCCTGGAGAGGACACTCCAGCTACTCCTCATGGGGTAGATACAACACGGGATGTGGCAATTACCAGTTATAAGTCACTCAGGAGCTGCGGCTCCCATATCAGACTGCACAGCCACACTGTGGCCTGTGGCTCTTCAAGGCACTGATCCATGGTCGTCCATGACTGGTGAAGGACTATTAACTGTTGAAGACTTAGCTACTCTAGTCAATGCAATGATCCAAGTCAATTCTTAAGAATTCATGATGAAAGGGGCAGCTAGGTGGCACAGTACATAAAGTACTGGCTCTGGAGTCAGGAGGACCTGAGTTCAAATCTGGCCTCAGATACTTGACACTTACTAGCTGTATGACCCTGGGCAAGTCACTTAACCCCAATTGCTTCAGCAAAAAGAAAAAAAGAAAGAAAGAAAAAAAGAGAGAGAGAAAGGAAGAATCCATTATGAATAATACTATCTACCTCCAGACATCAGAGAAGTGATGAATGCAAATTGAAATATAATATTTTAATTTTTCTTGCTTTTTGTGAAATGGCTACAATGGAAATAAGTTTTACATGAATTTTTGAATTCAAAATTTAGAAAAGTATCTTAAAAATAAATCACATTTCTTAAAAATTCAGAAATACTCTATTTTATTATTTTTATTATTATTTATTATTATTTTAAAGACCCAGAGGCCTTTCTAGTTTCATAGTCTTCTTTCTTTCTGGCACCCAAAAGAACCAAAAAAATTCTATCATGGGTAGAAAAATGGGGAACAAGTTGTTTTACCTAGGGTAATAGAAGTAACAGACTACCAGAAAGAGGAGCAAAGCAAAGCAAAACATAACCAATATTGATAGTAGCCTCTATCATCTACTTGGCATCATCATCATCACCACCACCACCACCATCATCATCACCATCACCATCATTATCATTATTATTCTTGTTGTTTAGGCAACATTTTAGATAGGAGTCTAATGAAAATCTAAAATCAGTCACAATCACTCTGAGGCCCTTGTTAGAGGGGGGCAAATTCTAATACCTAAGCAAAGAAAGTGTTCTCAGTCTGCTCTTATATACTTCACTAATAATCTAATGGACTTCCTTGTTATGTGGTAAGCTCCCTTTAATATTAATATTAAAGTAAAGGATGAATATTACCAGTAAGGGATTTTGTATGTGGGATTCATACATTGGAAATTTGACCATATGATGTCTAAGCTCCCTTTTAGCTCAAAGGTTATATGGTCTATTGATTCTATAAGATGTATTAATATTTATATTATCCATTGTGATAAAGTGTTATGTTTCCTAATAGAATGTAAGTTACTTGAGGGATGACATTTTCATTTATTTTTAAATACCAATGTGTTTGGAGCACAGTACCCAGCAGTTATAGGAATTTCATGAATATTAATGATTAAATTGACTTTCTATTACAATTAATAATATAGGATATATTTCCAATGTATTTATATATTGGATATATATTCTCACAATCTCTTTTACTCTCCAGATTAGGCAAAGAATTTGGGCCCAAAACAAAACTAGTGAATATTTTAACCTATTGAGAAAGACTAATATGAGAGGAAGATGGTGTACTGGAGTTAACCTTGAAATCAAGAAGACTTGGGTTCAATTACAGCTTCTGACAAATATACTATGTGTAACCCTGGGTAAGTCATTTAACTTTTTCAGTGCTTGAAAAATTCTCAGACTATAAATTGTTGTAGAAAGGCATTGATCTGGGTTGATTAAGAAATTTTCCTTATCCAAGGAGTTCCAGAGAACAATGAAATCATGGGTACAATACCTATCTCTTTGAAAGAGAATTTAATGGAATTTTTAACTGAATGTTCTTTATCTAAGATCTAGGTATTCAAATAGGACATCTAGGTGGTACAGTGGTTAGAGTACTAGGACTGGAATCAGGAAGACTCATCTTCCTGAGTTAAAATCTGGCCTCAGACACTAACTGAGTGACCCTGGGAAAAATCACTTAAACTAGTTTGTCTCAATTTCCTCATTTGTAAAATGATCTGGAGAAGAAAATGGCAAACCACTCCAGTAACTTTGCCAAGAAAACCCCAAATGATGTCATGAAGAGTTGAGCATGACAGGAAAAAAAAGAGAGAACAACAGCTATTCAAACATGAACACAAGTCATGACACACTAAAGTCTCCAAAGAACTGAAAGAAAATTCACCCAAAAAGCAATGGAGAGATAAAAGGTGAACAAGGTGACCTGTTGTATGGTCAAACAATAATGGAATGTGAGAAGCCTATCTGAGATATAATTAGGGAAATGTATGTCTAGAAAAGAAGGTCATGTGATAAAGACAAGAGACAAATTAGATAGATAGCTTCATGATCTATTACTATCTATGCAATATCTGAGACAATGAGAAGAAGGTATCCAGAACATCAGTTGAACCTCCTTGGGCTGAGCTTCTGGGAGAGCATGGAAGAGATGCAAACAGGATGGACAAACATAGATGGGTTCAATCTGCATTAATAGAAAGAATATCCATTTCAGTGTGATTATAGATATTTTGGAACACTGGGGAATTGTAATAGAATACAGTTAAATAAACCAAACATAAATAATTTATTAATCTTGCACCTGGGAAACCGAAGCTCTTAAGCAATTGACATACTGGAAAACCTGTTTGTTTGGGAAGGAACAATTATTGCTGTCAAGAAAAATCAAAGAAATCAAAGCTGCAATATTGAAGTTTAACAGCAGACATATCACATGAACCTGGTCTATACAATTTCAATGAATTATAAAGGCAAATTATCCTGGCAGTGAGATTATAACAATAGGGATGGAGGAATGGTCAAAGATGCCCAAATTCCATCTCATTTCATTGAACTATAGCCTAGCCTATTTTTTAATTAGGGGTCCTTTCTATAGGGAGGAAGATTAACTAGGTGATTTATCAAAGTCATTTCAAAATTTTATGATTTATTATAATGATACTGAGGCTGGAGATCAAGACTTTCAGAATACTTATCAAATTTGCAGGTAAAATAAAGCTTGGCAGTGATAGTCAACACTCTAGATGACCAGATCAGGATGCAAAATAATCTTGAGAGATTAAAAATTTTGGTCAGCTCTATTTAGATTAATTTTAATAGGGACAAATGTAGTTCTTGATTTGGTTAAAAATAATAAAATGAACTTCAAAATCATAACAAGGAGAAACAATGTCTGGATAACATTTCATTTGAAAAATGATCTGGTAAGGGACTGCAAGCTTAATGAGTCAAAATGTGATGGCCTCCAAACATATAAAATGCAAAGTTTGACTTCATAATGATAGCCATTTTGTCCAGTATTACTACAGTGGTAGTTATACTATCCCTGATCATACTAAATTTGGAATTTTGTATCAAGTACTGAGCAGATCATTTTATGAAGAACATTGAGAAGCTAGCACACGTTCTACACCAGAGATAATCAAGTATAGACAATATTTTCATTTTGGAGGAAGGGAAGGGAAAAAGGTTTCATATAGCATCTACAATGTATTAGGCTACCTGCAAACCATTTTTTTCATAGATATTATCTTATTCGATGCTCACTACAACCCTGTGAGGTGTGTACCATTATTATTCCATTTTACAGTTGAAGAAATTGATACAGAGAGAAGTTAAGTGACTCACTCAGCATTATATAGCTAGTTAATGTCTGGATTCAAACTCAGGTCTTCCTGATTCCTGGTCTACTTACCAACTGTTTGTCTGTCTCTTTTGACATGACTTTGAACTTTGCGGGGGTCCCAAGTATAGCAGGTAAAGTTCATTGATGGGCTAAGAGCATTTGAGTGATTTTTACATGATAAACATGTTTATAGCAGCTTTCTTTGTGGTGACAAGGAATTGGAAATTGCAGGGATTCTCATGAATTGGGAATGACTGAACAAGTTGTAGTATATTATTGTGACAGAATACTACTGTATTGTAAGAGATAATGAATTCAATCCTTTTTGAAAAAACACATGGAAAGACTTGCACAAAATAATGAAGAGTGAATTTTGTAGAACCAAGAGAGCAGTGTATAAAGTAACAGCAATATTGTTTTAAGAATGACTTTTAATAAATAAATTATTTTGACTACTTTAAATACCCAAATTAACTCTAAAGGACATAGGAAGAAATACACTGTCTTCATTCAGAGTAAGAACTGATAATTTTACATATATGCATATGTATATGTGTATATGTATATATGTATATGTGTGTATGTGTATATACATATATTTGTGTGTATACATTCACACATACATACATTTACATGATGATTTTGTTGCATGTTTGAAAGGAATAGCAAGTTGTGCACAGTAGATTTGTAGTTTCATTTTCAATCATCTTTTTTATTGGGCTATGTTATGGAAATATTTATTTTATTCCCTAAATTAAAAATACAATTTAATATTAATAAAAAAGAAAAATCATTGGATTTCAAGTCCAAGAAACTGGGACCAAAGCCCGATCCTTTGATTTTATTTTATCTACCCTGTCACCATTTTCCTGATCTGTAAAATAAGTTTAAAATGGGCTACCCCTAAGCTTCCTTCTAAAAGCTAGATTTTATTCTTAAGAATTGGAATGTTTTCATAGAAGGTAGCTAGAAAAGCATTCTAACCGAAAAATATTAAAAATCCTTTTTTTTTTTTTGCATGGGTAGTCCATTTGTTTGCACAAATCATCATTTAAAAAAAAAGTTTCAGGGGCACAAAAACTGAAAATGGTCCATCACTTCCTTGAACTCCCAAGATTGAGTATCCCTGGACAGTTCTCTCTTATATCTTACCTTAAAGGTTTGTTAAAATGTAAAGGAGGAGAATTAGGATTTTTATTTTTCTTGGTAGGTGAGTAATAGAGATATGAAAGAACCATGGGTTTTAAAAAGAATTGAGAAACTGCTGATATGCAGTGATGGGACAGAAATGGTTTTCCATATCTTTCCCCTTTGACTGGGACTTCATGTGTGTACAAAGAATATCAAGAGAGCATAAAGTAAGTAAGTAATCATTTATGGAATACCAAATATATCATCTGTATTTATCAGGCTGCATATTTCCTAATATAAGCCAGTCCATGTTCAGCTACTGGGTACTCAAAAGCACATCATATGCCAAAATAGAGTCAGAAGAACTAAAAAGGCATTTATCTTACAAACTTACATTCCACCAGTCGGTGCACAGTAGGATTTAGCCTGTCGGGCCTGTGATATTAGCAAATTGGTGACTTTAGAGACACTAATTCCTTCAGTGTTTGAATTATAGCTATGAGCTGCTTCTATATCAGATTAGGGTGTTTAGACAAATATGCTGTTGTTCAGAGAAAGAAAGAAGGCCTGGAAGGGATCTTAGACATAGAATACAATCTGTTGCAGAGTTGGATGATTCAGAGTACTGTTTCTAAAGTCAGAGGACCTGGGTTCAGACCTCACCTCTGATGCTTACTGTGTGAGGGGGGATTGAGGGTGGATAGGACACTGGACATGGAGTCAGCAAGATCTAGGTCCCTAATCCTATCTCCCAAAGGTTCTAGCTCCGTGGCCTGAGGCAATTCACTTTACCTCCCTTTGCCCCAGCCTTCTCATTTATAACATGAAGGCCTGGATTTGATGGTTTATAAAGTCCCTTACAGTATTAAATCTATATTCCCAAGACAACTTCCCTGGGCTTTAGTTTCTTCATTTGTAAAATGAGGAAACTGGACTGGACGGTTCTTTTCAGCCTGAAATCAATGATCCTAACACAAACCAAAGAATTTTTATTAAATATATATTATGGGCAATGTGAGAGGCAGCTTGTGATGATGGTTAGAGGGCTGACTTTGGAAGCAGAAAGACCTTGGTTCAAGGTAACATTTACTGACTATGTGACCAAGACAAGTCAATTAACCTTTCAGTGGCCCCAGGCAACTTTCAGACTATAAAAAAGAACTGAGTTGGTTATTTCACTCATGGATAGAGAAAGTTTCCCACACTGATGAAATTAATGGTCTCAATAAAAAAAAAATCATAAGGTACCATGTAAGACACTGGGGATATAAAGACAACCCTACCACCCTACCCCCCTCACCCCTAACTTTCTCCTGTGGGACTATAACATGTAGAAAAAGCAGCATCTAGTCCAAACTCCTCATTTTAAGATTCTTTTTGTTTATTTATTTTGGCCCTTGGACAAAGCTTCGATTTCATCGGTACATAGATGAAATGTAGGTAGCTCCCAGTGGGGATTTTCTTTTACCAAGAGAATTTCCTGGGGCTCTGAAGGGTTATTCCGAGTCACACAGCCAGCATGGGTCAGCAGTGGGCCTTGAATCCAAGCCTCCCTAATAGCAAATTACATACCCATCCACTGTGAAAACTGTCTCTTCAGCCAAATCATTTTAGGGAAGAGAAAACCGTAACTCTGAAGAGAAGTGATAAGTAGCTGAATGGGAGATATGAAGCCCAAAGCTGCTGATTCTAAAGTCAGTGTTCTTCCTGCTATACCATATATTCTGCAATCTCTTCAATCCTGGAACTCACACCTCACTAGTTCCCCCACTTCCCCTGAAATACATTCTTGCATTGGATTAGAGAGGGGTAAGGATGGAAACTAGAGTGCTCAGTCCAGATCTTCCATTTAAGGAGGGCATCCAGGCCAACGGTCTATTCATTTTTCACCAAGTTCTTTGCCCATAGACTTCCCCATATCCCCAATGTCAGGTACCCATTTTCTCCTCCCCCTTTTCAGCTTCCTTTTATGTGTTTTCTTCCTCTATTAGATTGTGACCTTCTTGAGAACACTTAGTGTTTTATTTTTCTTTTAAATCCCTAACACTTAGCATAGTACCTGACACATAATAGGCATTTAATAAATGTTTATTGATTGTACCATACTGCTCCATAAATAAAACATAGGAATGGTTGAATAGGAAGACATTTTACTTAAATGGTATAGGAATCCAATAGGCAAGTTCTGCCATCTTAGCTGAGTTTTGACTGGCATAATGATTTTGGAAAATTATTATGATTTTTTTTTATTTGTGGGGCAAGGGTTAAGTGACTTGCCCAAGGTCACACAGCTAGTAAGTGTCAAGTGTCTGTGGCTGGATTTGAACTGAGGTCCTCCTGAATCCAGGGCTGGTGCTTTATTCACTGTGCCACCTAGCTGCCCCTGGAAAATTATTTCTAAGGTGGGTCCTTGTGTGTGTGTGTGTGTGTGTGTGTGTGTGTAAATGAGCATTAATTGACTTTGTATAGGAGAGGGTAAGGTATAGAATAATATTGTGCTTGGGGGTGTGGTAAAAAGACTTGTGCCTAAAATTTGTGTCTGCTTTTTGCCCTATTTACTGTGTGATTTTGGACAAGGGACTCTAACTCACTGATTCTCTTTTTATTCTTGTGTAAAATGAGGTTGGATGAGCTTAAGAGTTCTTGATCTTTTTTGTGGCATGTATGCCTTTAACATTTTGATGAAACCTCCCCCATCAGAACAGAGTTTTTCATACATAAGACAAGATACATAGGATTACAAAAGAAACCAGTTATATTAAAATACAGTTATAAAACAAATTTTAAAATAGTTCATGGATACCCAAGTTTTCCTGAGAGGATTTTTAATTTCAATATCCCATATGTTCTTAATCACAAAATAATCTACTTTTAAAGATGATTGTAAATTTAGTGCCAACCCAACTCTTAAATAGATTTTTTAAAATGAGTATTTTAAAGGCAAAATGATGAACAGTCCAGAAGGAGAACAGGTGAGTGTGTGATGGCCCGACTGAGTTGTGAAGAGGTAAACTTACTGAAAAAAGGAAACCAACAGGAAGTATAGGGAGAACATATGGGTGATTAAAAAAAAAAAACAAACCTTACCGTATTCAGCTTTTGAAATTATTTTCCTTCACTTTGAGTCTGTCTCCATTCAATCAACTCTGGTTGTTCCTTATTAGTTCTAGGATCCAAGATAAATGTTTCTGTTTGGTTTGTAGAGTCCTTTACAACCCGGTTTCAAACTACTTTTCTTGCCTCTTTATGCATTAATTGGTTTTCTTAGGGTTCCTCATACATAGGACTGCACTCCATCTCTCTTTTCCATGCCTTTGTATGGCTTGCCTCATATGCCTGGGATGCTGTCCCACCTAACTTCCAATTCAATTAATTGTTTCCAGCCTTCTACAGGAAACCTTGTTTGATGCATCCATCTTTTAGTGCTCTCCTTCCCTCAACCACCTTATATTCATTTTGGATTTATTCTGACCATACTCATATGTTGTCATCCTGATGGAATGTAAGCTCCCGAAAAGCAAGGATTGGTTTAATTTTCATTTCTATATACCCATAGCCTAACATAGTGCCAGTATGGCTAGGTGGAAAAACATCATTTGTTTTTATTCATGAACAGGAATTTTTCCTGCCAAATTTGAAGTGTAGGAAGTAGTATAATATCATAACCTATCTTATTACCTCCATATTTCCCAAATTTCTCTGGCTAGAGTCCTTAAACAACCAGTGAGACTTAACCTATGACCCAGGGCTCTAATTAGGCCATAAGCCAAAGAAATATAAGAACCCCCAAGTTCTCTAGCATTTTAGCATCAATGCCTAAGTTCTTGGTCAATTAACAAACACTTTTTCAACACACATGCTGCATAGCAAGTGTAAGGACTTACTTCCTTACTGCTTCTAAGGAATTGTGCTAACCATTTGCCTGCTATAACTTTACACCTGACTTTTTTGCCTAATTGGCTAGAAATCAAGTCCTTGCTTATTTTGTGTCACACTTTCTGGAACATGGTGGACTTAGGATCTCATTGCCACTAGGCCTGGGATACTTCCTTGTTCACAATACTGATGTAGGGCTGTGGGGGTGTGCGAAAGGAAAAGGCATTTATATAGTGCCTCCTATGTGCTAGGCACTCTGCTAAGCACTTTACAAATATTAACTCATGTGATCTTCACAATAAATAACCCTGTGAGGTAGGTGCTGTTCTTTTCTTCATTTACACTTGAGGAAACTGAGGCAAACAGGGTAAGTCACTTGCCTGGAATCACACAGTGGCTAAGTATTTAAGGCCAAATTTAAACTCAAATGTATCTGACTCCAGGCCCAGCATGCTATCTACTGTACCACCAGCTGCCTAATATGAAACAATGACATGGAACAACTAAGAACCTTAGTGTAGCCTACCCTGCTCCTCTCTGATCTTCTTTACTATGATGGGGTCCTTGACCCTTGTTGTAAGATTTTCTTGATACTGTGTCTTTGAATTCCTTCAGTGACCTTTCCAAGCAGAGACATCCTTAACAAGGCTGCCTGCCTATCTAGACCTCTATTTATTTAATAAAGGAGGTTGTTGAATAGAGGAAAGAATGAGGGACTAGTGCTGCCTTATATTTATTTGTCATATATTGAATATTCTTCTATTCATAAATAATGCCTTCCTGTAAATTATACATTCCTTGGGGTAAGTCAATCAGTAGCTACTTTAGTAAATGCCTGGGTTGTGTGGGGTGTTCAGGGGTATAAGGCATGCTCAGAAAAGACCAGCACATGGTGTGAGGTTTGCCATGACCAGGAGAAAGGAGCATAAAAATCTAGAAAGAAGGAAAAGAGGATGATAGAGATGTCAAGAAGGAGTAAGAGGGAGAACAGTCCATTATATTGGCAATTGATAGATCAGTGATGTCTTTGAATAGAGCATTTTCAAATGAGCAATAAAGTAAAAATAAACAAACAGAATTAAGAATTAAGAAAGCAAAGGGACATGGAGGTATCTTTGGCTTTAGCCTTCTTAAGGAGGAGGGACTGTTTCATTTTTGATTTTGTATATCCAATACTTAAAAAGTAGCTGATTATTCAATAAATGGTGACTGATTAATATAAAAATGGATGTATGAATTCTAGCTCTGACTTTCTCACCTATGTAATGCTTGGGCAATTATTTAACATTTCAAAACCATAGTTTTATCCATATTAAAAGAGGGATCACAATATTTGTGCTATTACTTTATAGAATTATTATAAGAAAAGCACTTTGTGTACCTTGACCTCATATTTCAGTATTTCAAGCAACTGAAATTTCACTGCTGTGAATGGAATTCCTCCATTGCCAGCAACTCTGAAGGAACATCTACAAAGTCAATGAATGATTATGATTCATTGACTTTGTAGATGTTCCTTCAGTGTTGCGGGTGCTGAAAAAATGTATTAACCTGTAGCCAACCTGGTTGTTGTTTCTCCTTGGATTTTGAAGGGGATCATGACATCAGGGTGATGTCATGACTTGTAATAAATTGGATGTAAGTTTGGGAGGGCCATGCAAGTCACTGACATCATTCTCTGCTTCAGAGCCATCTGGTAAGATATATATCAGGATGACTGGAAATAGCTCTGAATGTTAAGACAATTGGGATTAAGTGACTCATCCAGGGTCATACAGCTATTAAGTGTCTAAGGTAAGATTTGAAGTCAGGTCCTCCTTCAGGGCAAGTGCTTTATCCACTGTGCCACCTAGCCAGGCTGTATGAATATAGCCAGCTTCTATGAATATAGGTAGAATCATGATCAGATTATAAATATAGCTGTCTCACTTAGGCTGGCCTTTTCTATTTTGGTAGAAACTACCAGAGCTTATGCTCTGATGACAAGAGTCTTTAAGGACTCACCATCACTTCTGCATCAGCATGGGCTTTAGAAGAGAAGTTTAAAGATAAATAGGAGCAAAGCTTAAAGTACTTTTATATGAGGGTTATTATTATTATCTGACTGAGTATCCTTGAAATTTTATCCACCTGACTAGACTCTCTGTTATTGTCTCAGTTCACTTATACCCCTTAAATGTATGTCTGGCCCCTAATTCTGTCATTCCCAGACTGACCCATTATATTGCCACCAAAGCACCAGAATTGGCTGGTAATTTACCTAGGGGAGGAAGAAGGCCCTTTAATTAACAAAAGAAGGAAGGTTAAAAATATAGAGGACAGAACCTATTAGGATAGCCTAAGGGGTACAAAGGAAAGAAAGCAAAGAATAAAGGTCAGCATATCCATGTTGCATTAATGGCTGGAGCCAGGAACAGAGTTAATACTGTATAATAAAGAGCAGAAAGAGAGAAATCAGGTTTCCAAGGACAGAGGATGCCAAGAAAGTAATCACAAATCCAGAGTGATTTTAACCAGAAGCTAGCAAGAGATATATCTGACATATATATATATATATATATATATATATATATATATCCAGTATTAGGCAAAGATCCTAGTACTGGAAAGACTAAAAGCAGTGGTAAATATAGCACTTGGTTAGAAGATGGGATAGGCTAGACTAGTTAGAATAGGAGTTATCATTTTTTGTGTCATAGATTTCTTTGTTCACAGTCTTTGAAGCCTATGATACTATTCTTAGCATAAAAAATAAATATATAAAAACAGGGTCACAAAGGAAAATAATTATAATAAAAAAGTTATCAAAATATGTTTTAAAAAACCACAAGTACATGGACCCCAGGTTAATAATCCCTGAGTTAGAGGATTGGGAAAGAAGGTAAATCCATTATTATTATTATTATTATTATTATTATTATTATTATTATTATTGAAACAATTTCCTGGGTATGAGTAAGTTGAATAGATATTAGCCATATAAATGTTTATGCTAGGGAAAGGAGCTGAGTCAGAATTCTTCTCCTTATTATTCCTATATTGCTCTTATATACTTAAGTCAGGGGAATGAAAACAATTTTGAAGAAATTTCAATAGTTCCTTCCATTCTGATGTGGGTGTTGTTTTGCCCCATTAAGCATCTTTATACCCTTTTCAACAATCCATATCATCTCCTACTCAATAAACTCTAGTGGCTCCCTATAGTATGCAGGATCAAATACAAAAATCTCTGTTTGGCATTTAAAACCTTAACAACCTAGATCCTTCCTTTTTTTCCAGTGTACTTCCTTATTTCCATCATGTAATCTGCAAGCCAGTGACACTGGCTTCTTTGCTGTTCCATGAATAGGCTCTCCATTTCTTGACTCCCTGAGTTTTCCCTATTCCCTGTCTTAGAATGCTCTCCTTCCTCAACTCTGCCTACTGACTTCCCTGGCTTCCTTTAAATTTCAACTGAAAGCCTCTACAGGAAGTTTTCCCAACCCCTCTTAATTTGAATGCCTTCCATTTTTCATTATTTCCTATTTATTTGTTTGTATATATGTGTTTGCTTGTTGTTTCTCCTATTAGATTTTTTCTTCTTTCTTTTTTTTTTTTTTGCAGGGCAATGAGGGTTAAGTGACTTGCCCAGGGTCACACAGCTAGAGTCAAGTATCTGAGTCTGGATTTGAAGTCAGGTCCTCCTGAATCCAAGGCCAGTGCTTTATCCACTGTGCCACCTAGATGCTCCTCTCCTATTAGATTTTAAGCTCCTTGAGGGCAAAGGCTGTCATTTGCTTCTTTCCTCATCTCAAGCACAGTGCCTGGCACAAAATAGTTGCTTAGTAAATGTTTAATGACTTATAATATAAATATAAACATTGTCTACCTCTTTATCTTAGCATCTATCTATCTATCTATCTATCTATCTATCTATCTATCTATCTATCTATCTATCTATCTCACCACAATACTTAGTTCTGGAGGAAGATCAGGTAGTTAAAAAACCCAACAAAATACTCTTTACTCTCATGGAACTCACTATTTAATGGGAGGACATATTATACAAATACCCACATACAAAGAAAGAAGAGAAAAATAAGGATGGGTCATGTGAAATAAGAATTGAAAGACTGTCTGAACCCCTTGATTTCACCATACCACGAACCTAGACCATGTCTCTGTGTAGACATGGAAAATATTATCAACTATGTTAAGCTGTGGACATACAAAGGCATTAAAATGAAAAATTCCTCATTTCTCTTGAAGAGCTTATATAAAGATCTGAGTCTGAATTATTCTTTGTCAAGATTCAGAGAGTCCCTAGTTTTATATGACTGTCACTTGAAAACTGTATAGAAACTTTAGCTTGTGGTAAAGTACAAATATTAATCCAATAATGAATATGTTGTTGTTTATTTGTTTTTTGCCATTCATTTTCAAAGAGGACCAATCATATCATGACAAAATGGGTAATGTCTTGAGTTGTGCATGAATTAGATTTAAGTGAGGCAGAGTTGTGCAGTCATCAGCCTCACTCTCTATTCCAGAGTCAATGAAGTCCAGTGGTAGGACAAAAGTCAAGACAACTGGGGATGATCCAGGATGCAGTGGATAACCTTGCTGTCTTCTGATGTCTGACCAAGCTGTAAGCACTCCACAATGCCTGCTTCAGTCACCTCATGGTTATTGGAAAAAATTAGTCTCCTTTGCCCGTTAACACCAGGGAAGTCTTCACATGCTTGGGATAAATATCTCCTTATCTTACTAATGGTTTTGACACTGGAAAGTTACCTTCCATTTGGTTTAGTCCTACTGCTGAGAAAGGCTTTTTCAGGGTGTTGCTGTGGCACATGCTACAACTTCTTGGAATCACAGGTGTCAGGTATATAGCAAAGTTGGATGAACAGCCTTGAACAGGACTTGGTAAGCCCTCACACTAGAAGTGCTAGTTTTCCCTGAGCACCCCATATAGCCCTATCTATATGAAGATATATTGCCGAACTCTCTTTTTCTTTCACTCACAAATTTTATTTATTTATTCATTTATTCATTCATTCATTTATTTATTTATTTGTTTGTTTGTTTATTTATTTATTTATAATTTATTTATTTATTTATTTACTTAACACTGCTACTTTTCTGCATATCTGATATATCATGGATGTGGCTCTGACCACCAACAATGCATATGACCATCCATCTCTCCTTCCTCTTCCAGTAGGACCCTTTTCTATGTTTATCCACACATTCTCCAGAGAACATCTACCCAATATTCTATGGGTCTTCCTCTACTTCTCATGATAGCATACCTCAGTTTATTATCCTTCAAAAGTTGTATGTTTTGTACAAAACTAGTTATCATCTTTTATTTCCTTATGTTTCCTTCTTCCTTTTATCTATAGCCCATTTAATTCCTTCCTTTTTTGCATACCACCCTACTTAAAGGGAAACATAGGGAACAGTAACAATTAGCCAGTGTTATGGATGTGGACAGGAAAGAGAAGAGCTGAGGGAAAAGAAAGATAATTCTTATTGGGTCCAGCCATTTTCAGTTCATATAACTGTAAAATCATCTAGTCCACATATATTTACCTTGTCCAAAGGAGTAGCATAAGAGACCATGGTGAATGCCTCTCTAAAATCCAGGTAAACCCTGTGTAAAACATTGCCCTGACCACGCAGCCAAGGAAAAGTGTCCAACAAACAAAATGCAGTTACTCTACCACTATTGACTATTCATATTCACTTATTCTTTTTTCTAGATGTTTGCTAATATTATTTTAATAATAAATTCTAGAATTTTTAGGCATTCTATTCTTTTTTTTTTTTTTGGTGAGGCAATTGGGGTTAAGTGACTTGCCCAGGGTCACACAGCTAGTAAGTGTTAAGTGTCTGAGGCCAGATTTGAACTCAGGTACTCCTGAATCCAGGGCCAGTGCTCTATCCACTGCGCCATCTAGCTGCCCCAAGGCATTCCATTCTTTCTCACTGGTCTGTAATTTACAAACTTTATTCTCTTTCCTTTTTTTCTAAATCTGTACAGTGTTTTCTCTTTTCTGATCCTATAAGACCTTTCTCATGGCTTATGCACTTTAGAAGATTATCAGTGACTCAGGAGTCAGGCACCCAGGTAATGCAGTGGATAGAGCACTGGCCCTGATGTTGGGAGGACCTGAGTTCAAATCTCACCTCAGATACATAATAGCTTGGGCAAGTCCTTTACCCACAGTTGCCTTAAACCTCCAGGGCCATCTACAGTCCTGATATGTATCTTGATACTGGACCCAAATGTCTCTAGAGAAGAAAGTGATGTTGGTGACTTTGCACATACCTCCCTCATTTAAATCCAATTTCCTAAAAGTCATATCACCCTAATATCATGACCCTCTTTGAGAATGAAGGACAAACAATAACAACAAACATCTCTACTATGCTTAATGAAAAATCCTTCATTTGATCCAAGCATCCCTTCAAATTCCTATTATATATCTTTACTCTCTTTCATGGACAAACTCTTAGGGAAAAAAAAAAAACAAAACTCTTTCCTCATTGCCTTCACTTCACTCGTTCACCACTAAAAACTTTAAAATGTGACTTCTGAAATCATTACTCAACAGAAACTGCTCTCTCCAGAGACACCAATAATCTCCTAATTTTTGAATCTAGTGACCTTTTCTCAATCTCCATTGCTTATATTTCTGCAACATTGACACTGTTCATAACCCTTTTCTCCTTTATATTCTCTCCTGCTCCTCTTCTTCCTCCTCCTCCTTCTGCTTCTTCTGCTTCTGCTTCTTCTTCTTCTTCTTCTTCTTCTTCTTCTTCTTCTTCTTCTTCTTCTTCTTCTTCTTCTTCTTCTTCTTCTTCTTCTTCTGCTTCTCCTGCTTCTTCTGCTTCTTCTGCTTCTGCTTCTTCTGCTTCTTCTGCTTCTTCTGCTTCTTCTTCTGCTTCTTCTGCTTCTGCTTCTGCTTCTTCTTCTGTTTCTTCTGTTTCTGCTTCTGCTTCTGCTGATTCTGCTGCTTCTCCTCCTCCTCATCCTTCTCTTTCTTCTTCTTCTTCTTCTTCTTCTTCTTCTTCTTCTTCTTCTTCTTCTTCTTCTTCTTCTTCTTCTCTTCTCTCATTTTCCCTGTCTCTCCCTCCCTCTCTGTCTCCCTCTTTCTGTATTTCTGTCTCTCAATGTCCTTTTGACTCTTTCTGTCTTTGTCTGCCTCTCTGAACTTTTGTATCCTTAGTTCCTAAAGGTTCAATCATCATTTCTATATTAATTAATATCAAATCTCTATCTCTATCTCTACCTATTCTCCCTCATGAGTTGTGGTACCATATCAACAACTGCTTTATGAATGTTTGGAACTTTATGTTCTATAGATCTCAAACCCAAAATGTTAAAAAAAAATAAAGAAAAACAGCTCACTTCCAAATTTCCCATTTCTACCAATGCCATTGCTCTCATTCTAGTCAAGCAAGTTAACAACCTTAATATCATCCTCAACTCCTCACACTTTCTCACCCCATCTATGCAGTTAGTGGGCAAGTATGATTGATTCTACCTCCAAAGAATCTTTTACATCTGTCTTCTTCTCTCCATACATACAGCCATAAACCTGGTTCTGATCCTTATCACCCTCTCCCTGGACTATTACGATCTTATTTTTCAGTTATTTTTCTTCTTCAATATATGGCATTACTGAAGTGATATTCCTAAATTACAAGTCTAACAATGTCATTTCCAACTGAACTAACTCCAGTGGTTCCCTCTTGCTTCTAGGAGCAAATATAATCTTCTCAGTTGTATACTTAAAAGATTTTCAACCTGATTCTAACCTAGGAAACCCATCTTTTTTCAGAAAAACCAATCAACCAACCCTTTGCTGTAGAACCCTCTTTATTGTCCTTGTTTTTTTCTTATCAATTTCAGCTCTTTTTGACTTTTAATTTTTGTGCTACTATTCTTATAAGAAGAAAAGAGAACACACATTTATTATCTCATACATACTAGATATTCTCCTAATATTTTTACAAATATTATCTCATTTTGTCCTCACAACCAGCGTAGGAGGTAGATGTTATTACTATTCCATTTAACAGGTTAGGAAACTGAAACAAAGAAAGGTTAAATGAGTTGCCCAGGGTTACAAAGATAGTGAGTTTGTAAGGCAGATTCAAACTCAGGTCTTTCTGACTCCAAGGTAAGCTCTCATCCACTGTGCCTCCTAGCTGCCCTTCTTTTGTAGTTATCCTCTATTACTTTCCACCTTCCTGCTTCTCTGTTAAAATTTATTATAGAGAATCTGTGATTAAACTGGAACCATTCCAGTATACAACTGAATTATTTTCTTGTCTCAAGTAAAAGCAAGTACTTCTTGGTATCATAGGATTGCGATATATAAGGGACCTAAAAGATCATCTAAATCCAACTTCTTAATTTTCTAGATGATTAAACTAAGACCTCAAGAAGGGAAGTGACTTGCCTAAGGTCACATAGGTAGCACGTGACAGAACTGAAATGATAATACTAGTATTGGCATCTTGATTCTAGTGATTTTTCTCACTGTACCTTTCTGTAGCTAGTACTTCTCCATCTCTTTAGAATTTTAGTAAAACTAAGATAGACCATCTAAAAAAAAATCAAGAAGAACTTTAATTATTCTTCCTTTTTGTTCATCAATCAAGATGAAAACAAAAAGTGTCTGTGTGTGTGTGTGTGTTTACAGGGTCATTTCTTTTCCCTATTAACCTAAATACTATCATATTCCTCTGAAATGAGTTCTCAGAGGAATAAATTTCCAAGCATTTGAAAACTGCTTAGTTCATGCTCTTTTTCTCTCCTTCATTAAGACTATTCTGTGATGATCTCTTTGGCTTTTTCTTTGAACCCTCCACAACACCATCACTTTCTGTTCTCCCTACTCAGAGACTGTTTCCAGGAGTTCCCTTGTGCCCTGCCTTGCATGTCCAGACAGTCAGCTCATTTATCTTCATTATCCACTAAGATCAAGGATACATTATAATTTGTACTTCAGTGAGAGATAGAAGCTACTCCAGCCACTGTTAAGGGTTTGTTCATTCATAGAACTAGTCTTCTTTTCCTGACATGAAAGGTTAAATTGATTCAGGGGAACAACTTTGAGATACCTCTAGGCTCTGGGTCTATGCAGAAGTAACTCCCCTACCACAAATCCAATAGTGTCTTCAGCTATTTTTTTGAATGTGTATTGCAATGAAGGCAATCTGCCTGAAATGAGTGCCTCTTTCCTATTTCTGGAAGCATGGAACCTAGATCCCATATCCATTTGTTCCTCATTCTGACAGCTCACTGGCTCAAGGACAACTTCAACAGAAAAAACAGCTGTTCTATATTCAGAATGTCCCTTGGAGAAGCATAAAACATACTATCATTTCTGATTTAAAAACTTGAAATGGATGAATAAAAGACCAACAAGTGATATTGTTTTACTGCAATCAGCACTTATTAAATACCTACTGTATGTAAAACAATATGTTAGGTTTTGATGGTAATAAAAATGTATAGATATATATTTCATGCTCCCATAGAAGTTATGGTATGATGGAAGAATATTATATGTATATAAAGAACTATGTAAAGCAAACTAATGTAAAAAGTATCAGAAATGTATAAAATGATAGTTGGATTGAGTAGAAAATTGACATCAAATGGGATATGGAAGATAGAAATTGGAATCAGGAAAGACTGGCATTTAATTCAAGTCTTTCTTACCTTTCCATTATAGTGTGGTTTAGTCTCTTACCCAGTCTCCTTGCCTCTCCTGTCTGGTACATGCTTTAACAGATGAAATGGCTACCAAAATAATGTACAAATATGATAAAATATATATTCTTAAATGTGGCATTTAAGGGTCTGTAAATCTGACTCGAGTATACCTTTTTAACTATATTGCACTTCATGTCCTAACCTTTGAAATAAAACTGGATTACTCCCTGGTCCCTGTTCTAGTACTGCTATTTCCTACTTCTATTCATGTGGGTAGTCCCCAAGCCTGGAATTTACTTCCTTTTCCTCTATGCCGACTAAAATAGATAAGGGTCCAACTCAATAACCACTTCCTCCATGAAACTTGTTTCTTTCTATCTGAAAATACCTTGCTTCTAAAATCTCTCTAGAAGGTTTAAATATTTTCTTCCAGCAATCTCTCTTGTTCTTGTGTCATTTTACTTTATGTTGTATGTCCCTTTAATAGAGTGAAAATTCCTTAAGAGTAGGTATTTCATCTTTTTTATTTTTTATTCTTTCTGTCCCAAGAGGCTAAAAAGTATCTTGAACACAGTGGATTCTTTAAAAAGGTTTGGGAAATTGAATCAATCAATCAATAAAAAAAAAACAAAACCATTTATTAAGCATCTATTATGTGTCAAGCACTGTACTGTTATAGAGATACAAGTACAACACATTCTATTGAGAGTGACAAAATGTAAATATATAAGAATCTTTAAAGTATTGAGAATAAGTATAAAATAAATGGAAGGTAAGCAGTGAATATACCAGCAGCTGGAATCAGAAAGACCTCATGTAGAAACTAACATTTGTGCTGAGCTGTCAAGAAAACAGCACTCCAAGAGGCAGAGATGAGAGAGAATATCCAAGGCAAAGGGGACAAGATACAGAAGACCAATTTGATTTGATTTACAAAGTAAAAAAAAAATATATATAAAATTATAATAAGGATGAAAAGGTAATTGGGAGCAGGATTGTAAAGGCATTGAAATACTGAAAAGGGTATGTATTTGATTTGAATTGTCTCTCTCTCTCTCTCTCTCTCTCTCTCTCTCTCTCTCTCTCTCTCTCTCTCTTTCTACAGATACCCACATTTCTCATTTGGGTTACTTTTAAAACATGCTGTTTCTAGGATGTCACTGTAAAGATTGGGAGTAGCTAGATAAATGTCCTCTAAGGTAAAGCTAGCTGTATTATAATTCTTTAGCCTTTTAAAGACTTAAACTAGACACAGAAGCTTGCAGATGTTGGTACAATAGAAAGAGAAGTAATTTTCAGTAAGAGAGTCTGGGTATGTATTATGGCTCTCCAATTTACTAGTTATGTGACTTTGGATAAGTTGTTTAACCACTCTTGGCCTCAGTTTCCTCATTTATAAAATGAGGAGCTGGGAATAAATGAACTCCTAATTTTCTTCCAGTTCTAAAACTGTTATCATTTCATGTTTCCAAGGGAAATCAAGGCTGGGAGCATGAAACAAAGAGGTCTCCTGGGTTGTTTTTGTTTGTGTGTTTCTTTGTTTTACCAGTCATGGGTGCTTTGCAAAGAAGTCCTTTGTGATATTGTTAGTAAGTAGCCAAACTGGGAATTGAGCCCAGATTCCCTGACTCCAGCTCCTGACAATCAATCAATAAGCATCTATTAAGAACTTCTTATGTCCCAAGAACTCGACCAGGCCCTGGAATACAAATACAGAGAATGTCAGATTCCCTACCCTCAAAGACCTTATATTTTATTCATCCCCTCTTAATTCTAGTGCTTTCCCTATGTTAATGATTTCCTATTTATCCTGGATATAGCTTGTTTTTGTATATATTTGTTTTTATATTGTCTCTTCCTAGAGGTCAGAGACTGTCTTTTTTTCTTTTGGTATCACCAGTATTTAGCACAGTGCCTGACAAGTAGTAAGCACTTACTAAATGTTAATTGATTGATCATTCTTTTTTCACCGTGCTCTAACTATGAAGATTATTCACTGATGAGGCTCTGGTATAGTTTCTATAAAAAAATAGTACCCCCTAGACCCTATTACCTCTAGGATGGAATATAAACTCCACTTTTGGTGTTTGAAACTCTTAACAAACTGGCTCCACCTTCCTTTTTCAGATTGACTTTAAATTATCTGCTTCCCCCACTTTATGTTCCAACCAAAGCAGTCTATTTATTGTGCCTCATTCATGATGTTCTGTCTAAGAATTTGTAAACTGTCCCTCATGCTTGAAATGCTCTTCTTCTTCACCTCTGTCTTTCAAAATCTCTAACTTCCTTGAAGGATCTACTCAAGTGCCATATCCTATGAAGGAGCACTCTAATGATTAGTGTTCTCTCTACCTCAAAATTATATATTGACAGATAAAGCATTTATTAAGCACATTATATATCCCAGGCAAAGGCGGCCAGATGGCACACTGGTTAGAGCATGGGGCCTGGAGTCAGAAAGACTTTTCCTGAATTTGAATTTGACCTCAGAAACTTACTAGCTGTGTGACCCTGGGAAAATCACTTAAACTAATTTGCCTCAGTTTCCTCATCTGTAAAATTAGCTGAAGAAGGAAATGACAATCCACTCCAGTATCTTTGCCAAAAACTCAAATGGGGTCATGGAGAGTCAGACACAACTAAGAAAGTGAACAATATAAAGGGTCTCATTGTGCTGGCAGAGGTTGGGATAGGGGTGTGTAGGGGGCAGGAGTGTTGGGGAGGGTTCTTGTGTTGTGACGTGATTTGCATCCAGTTTTCCAGGTAAAAAATACTATCAGAGACCAAGGTGATTCCAGTGATAGGGAAGTAATGTAAAATGAAGATGGAAAAGAAAGTTAGCACTAGGTTTTGAAGGACTCCAAAATCCAGCAGATGTATTTTATAACAGAATTTCCATTTGTTAATGTGGAAATACTATATATACTGTATTCTTTCATTCTAAGCTCCTTGAGGACAGGATTTTTTCTTTGTATCCTTGGCACAGAGTAAAATTCCTTGAGCACATTAGTCACTTATTCAGTGCTTATTTATTTGAAAATAATGAATTTTGACTATTTTATGTCTGATTGCAATATTCTTGGTTACCACACTTGTCCCCAAAGTGCAAAATTGCCCTGGGGGTCCCTATTAAATAAAAAAATAAAGTTGCTCTTCTAAACCATTTCTCCAGTGACATAGGGAATGTGCTTTGCCCCTAAACAACATTTATTGACTATCTGTTGAGTGATTAATTAGACTAATACTCCAAAAGAATTTTGATTTCATTGACAAGAGGAATTCAGTTCATTGCTACATAGTGGAACTGAGCCAAGCCTCAAATGATATATGTTGAGAAAAAATGGTGTGTGTGTGTGTGTTTGTGTGTGTGTGTGTGTGTGTGTGTGTGTGTGTGATAGAGGGGGGCAGGGGAGGAAAGGGATGGTAGGGCAAACTTTTTAATGCTATGTCTTTTTTTACTTCATCTAATCTGGTTGTCATACATACATGAGCAAGCACAAGTTCAAAACTTTCAAATGAAATATTTATAAAACACTTATTATAGTGCCTGGCACATAGAAGTGATTAATAAATTCTCATCCCCTTTACCTTTTCATACCCATAGGTTCTAGCCGAGTTTCATCTCCCATGACTCGACCTTCAAGAACCCAAGGCAACTTCCAAACCAAAATGAAGCTTCAGAGCTAGAAGTAAATTTAGTATTTGTGG
Source organism: Dromiciops gliroides (assembly GCF_019393635.1). Lineage (NCBI taxonomy): Eukaryota > Metazoa > Chordata > Mammalia > Microbiotheria > Microbiotheriidae > Dromiciops > Dromiciops gliroides. The sequence continues at coordinate 497,572,294 of NC_057862.1, forward strand.
TTTAGTGGACATAGGAGGTGGGAATTTTAATGTGCACATTTTTGTAAGTGCATTTTATTTAGTTTCTCTAGATATGTCTCTAAGGTGAATCTACTTTCCCATTTTACTAATTTATAAAACCCAAGAGACGTCAAGAAATTTCCTCCTGCTACACTAGGAGAATTGTGGATTCTGCAAAATAAATAGTGGCATTCATCCCAAGAAATAGATTCTTAGATTATTAGAATTGGAGTGCATCATAATCATTATTAGTTCAACTCTTTTGGCCATTTTACAAATTCTAGAATGAATTATCCTAAAATCTTATATTCTAAAGTATATTATTTTAGAATTTTAGATTTTAGAATTCTCAATTCTAAAAATAATTTTAATATAATACAACTATAATTATGAAAACATATAAAGGAACATAATGATCATGTGAAACTAAATATGCTCAGTATGACTAATTTGTTTAAAGTAAGATACATTTTAGTGTTTTTGAAAGAGTGCTGGATTTGGGGCCAGATGACCTAGGTTTGAATTCCAACTCTCCCACTTACTACTTGTGTGGCTTTGGGAAAGTCAACTGACCTTTTTGATCCTCAGTTTCCTCAGCTTTAAGACAATGCAGTTAGAATAGGTGGTCTATAAATTCCCCTGGGTACTGATTCTGTGTGATCTCTAAGGGCTCTTCTTGTTCTAAATTCCCTAATAATTTTAATGCAGTCATAAAACTGGTGAATCAGAGGAGGGGCAAAGAGATAAGGTATCTTCAGTTTGACACTACATCTGACATGTATCTGAAAACATATAAAGAATAGGAATGTGGAACAGATTTACGTGGATTCCTGCTAGGCTTAACAACTATATCGGAGTACTGAGTCTTTTTTTTTTTCCAGCTATGTTCAGCTGGCCTTACTTTTAATCATTTATTTGAATGAACATTCTTATATCACATTTATGGATAACTCCAAACTGGTAGGGACTGCAAACATAATAGAATCAGCATCTGAAAGGGTCTTGCAAGGGTCTTTGGATATGCCATATCCAACAGGTTGAAATTTAGTAGTGATAAATAAATCACCTTGTTCTTAGATTTAAAAAAAAATCAATGGCAAAAGTAGAGTTTGGGGCAAATATGTCTTGACAGTAGTTCATATGGAAAATGATTTTTGGACTGCTTGTAAAAGCATGATTTATTGAGTCATTTCAGTTGTGTCTAACTCTCTGTGGCCATTTTAGGGTTTTCTTGGCAAATATAATGGAGTGGTTTACTATTTCCTTCTCCAGCTCATTCTACAGATGAGGAAACTAAGGCAAATGGGTTAAATGACTTGCCCAGGGTTTCGCACCTAGTAAGTGTCTGAACTAATGAACATGAGTCTCCCTGTTTTCTTTGTTTTTATGTTGGTCAACAATGTGATATGGCTACTAAAATAAAATAAAATTAAAACTAACAAAAAGCCCCCCAGCTACCTGCTGTAATCTTAGGTTGCACCAATAAATGTATATTCAAAATAATGGACTTAATAATCTGAGTATACATGTCACTGCTCAGGCCAGTGACCATTTATAAGCATTGTGTTTTAAGAGGGATATTGCCACACTTCATTGTATTTACAAGATGGCATCTATCATGGTGAGACAATTGGAAACTCAACCAGAAAATGAAAAAAAAAATAAGTAATTGGTGAGGTTTGGTTTGGATAAAGAAGACATAGGCTGGATTCTGCACATACTATAGCTTTCTGAGGGATTAATGTAAGAATTCAGTTTCTGAGGGATTGATATAGGAATAAGGAATTTAACTAGTTCCATTCAGCTCAAGAAGGTAAGATAAAGAGTGGTTAGTATATGGCATAGAGAAGTAGACTTGGTCCCATGTTAAGTATAACTTTTCTTTAGAGGCTTTTAGAGCTGACATAGTGAATTTGGGATAGTGATTATGAACAAATTTTCTCTATTGGTAATAATATAGAATTCACCAAGTTACTTAACAGGGATAAAGACCTTTAGGGTGGCTCATTGGTTATACTAATTCAATTATTTTCTCCTATACTTTGTTGAAATAGTTATTAGTAGTTATTAGTAGTAAGTTATTAGTAGTAAGTAATATCTACCTGTAGGCAACTATCATCCTGAAATTGAATACCATATATAAGTCTTCTGAACCCTCAAAATCTAGTATGTTCTAATAATAAAATCTGTATGACTGAATGACTTGTGTTTTGAGATAATGAGCTTCCTATCAATGGAAGTAATTCACCAGAAGAGGTATCATGATTTATTTTTCAAGAATATTGTAAATAGGAATCCTTTATGATATAGAAGATCCATTGATCATAGGATTATAAATTTCTGGCTGGAAGGCAATTCAAAGGGCATTGAGTCCAAACCCCCCAATTTTATGTGTGGAAAGATTGAGGTCTGGAAATATGAAGTGAATTACTGAAGATCATCCAGGTAGTATGTATTAGAGCTTTAAAAATAGCCACGGTCCTCTTCCTTCTTCAGATCCAGTTCTGAGAAATGTTCACTGTTCCAATTTGGAATAAGTCCCAAGTTTTATTCTGACTCCAAATCTCCATGACTTTTATGATGCGAAAGATGTTTATAAAGAAGAATCAACTTGGCGACTAATTTGATATTGAGGGTAAGCAAGAAAGAATAATAATGTATGCTTTTTGAAGACAAGGGCATGTTATTCATTATTTTATTTTGTGTCTACTATGTGTGTCTTGTGCTTGGCACATAGTAAACATTCATTAATGTTTCTTGCATTGAATTACATTTGAGCAATAGGAGAAAGAGCAAGAGCTAGTTTTGGATGCCATGATAATCTTAGGTTTTTAATCTGTTAAAGTGTTAATAAGATAGCAATATATCAGTAACTATCCAGTAGGTAGTTGGGAATGCGTGACCGGAGCTCAGTGTTGAAATTGAAACTGAGTGTATTTTTCAGAGTAACCAAAAATTATGCACCTGGTCCAGGTAATCTACATACCCAGCCCCACTCCCCACCTCCTACCTCCCATTAGACTGTGAGTTCCTTGAGGGAAAAGAACTATCTTATGTGACTTTTTGATATCCTTATTTTAGCACAAGGCCTGGTGCATAATAGGCATTTAATAATGGTTTATTGATTGACTGAGGGACCTAGCACTATGCTTTGGTATAGAAGGTGCTAAATAAATATTTGAGGAACTGAGGAGGACAGATTATGAGGTTATAGTGGTGGTAGGTATGCATATATTTCAGTTTTCCCAATTTGATTGTAAGTGCCTCAATGGAAAAACAAATAAACAACCCCCTCCCAACAAACAGACAAACAAACAAAACACACCCTTTTGTTCTAATTCATATCACAAAATTAATAGGTTCAATACTCTTCAAAAAATTGTCCAGATTGTATCAAAATTTCTAATGAAAATGTTTTATTTTCAATGATCCTTTTATAGGGGAAAGATCACCAATCTGGAGTAAAGAGTTTTAGTTCTTTTCCCAAACTCTTACTACTTGCTTTGTAATATTGATCAAATCACTTTCTTTCTTGGGGTCTCAGGTTTTTTTCCTGTGGGAAATGGACATAATATATATCTTGCCTTTAGTCAAGTTCTATAATGTAAATCGAATTAGATAATATATATGAAAACCATAAAGCACTACATGAATATCTACTTTTTTATCACTCTGTGCCTCGCTATTGTGTAATTAGAGAATGCATACTGTTAATTATCTATAGATAAACAGAATATGGGTATGTTCTGCCTATAAAAAACACACATATTTATCCAATATTTTTTAATTTTTTTTTTTGACGAGGCAATTGGGGTTAAGTGACTTGCCCAGGGTCACACAGCTAGTAAGTGTTAACTGTCTGATTCCAGGTTTGAACTCAGGTCCTCCTGAATCCAGGGCCAGTGCTCTATCCACTGCACCACCTAGTTGCCCCTATCAAACATTTTAAAACCAAGGATAAGCCATTTTTCAATTACTTATTTTTTTTCTAAATTTCCAATATCCGTATCCATTTTGTGGGATAATAGAGCAAAATAAATATTAAGGAATTATGCTGTCTCACAATCATCAATTATCATCACCCCATCTAACCTAATCAATAATTCTTTTCGATCTGTATTTCTTCTTTTGTCTCTCTTTCAGTTCATTGTGGTCTTTAGTGTTTGTTATAATTCTTAGAGAAGCGTAATGTTCTTTTAAAATTTCATTCTCAGTTGCCTTGTTTTGAACTTCTATACATGATCGATGAGTTCCTTTTACATTCTTATTGGTATCTTGGGGTAGCTACTATTTCTCTTCACTATCCAAATCACATCCTCTTGAATCTTTAAAATTTCTTTCTTGAGAATTTCTTATCCCTCTTGGGTTGACTTTCCTTCTAGATATTTGGCCATGAGATTCTATTTATCTTTTCTCTGAAAACTTTGGTATTTGTTCTTTCCTAATCTAGGATATGTGTCACATCATTCAAGACTTTAATTTCTGTTGTTATTACATATTCTAGGATGGACTGACCAACTGCCCTCATGTTTCCCTCTTTTTCTACTTCAGCAAGTAATACCTTCTTATTGATCAGACTCAAGTGACTTCTTCCACCTTTGAAGGATGAGATTATCACTAAGATAAAGTCACAAATTTTTCAGTTGACCTACTTTTGGCAGCATTCAATGCCTACTTAATAAGATGTTTCATGAGGATAGAATTTAAAATGATGGCTAGTGGCTTAAAATAAGTTTAAAAATGTGGAATCAAGTAAGAATGGAATTCCGATAGCAAAGATAATTTTGAATGTCCCTCATTAGTACTATCATATGTGTCTGTACCCGGATTGTGACGTTTTCCTAGACCCTCATCCAATTTTTCCTTCTGTCTTGGTTGTCTGTAGAATATTCGTTTTCCTCCGCATAACCATTTTACTTCTGTTTCTCCTTCAATTGAAAATATCATACTCTCTACTATGCTTCATTCTTCTGGTTCCTGGATTTTCTCAAATGAAGACTATATTATTAGCACATAACAATAATCCAAATATCCTTTTAATTATTATATTCTTTTAAAATATTCTTCAAAAGTTATATTCCAGTATTAATTTAATCCAATAACCCCCAAACAATTCAGTCCAATGCAAAACACAGCTATTAAGCACTGTTCTCAGCACTGATTATACCAATACAAAAATTAAGCATTCTATGTCTTCAAAGAGTTTTTATTCCAACAGAGTCCCATTCCACAAAGTATCAACAACAGCAATGAAATTAGGCTCGCCTTTTTGCATTAGGATCTCTAGTCAATTACATTTGTTATCAATAACTTTTGCAAATATTTATAGTCATCTAAAACTATGGAGTTTATTGTTCACTTTTTTCCTCTATAGTGCTTTAGAAATATTATCTCATTTGACCCCACAACAACCCTAAGTAATAGGTGCTATTTTTATTTCCCCTGTTTTGTAAATAAGGAAACTAATCCAGACAGAGGTAAAGCTATTTGTCTAAGGTCACAGAACTAAAAGTATTTGAGATCAAATTTGAATACAGTTCTTATTGACTCCAGGTCCATTGTTCTAGCCACTACTCCATCTAGATGCTTCTATTGCCTTGTATTAATTACTGGTCCTCTTTAATTTTTTATTATAACAGACTTCATATATTTGTGCGGGAAATTTCCGTCTTACATTTTTTCTTTCAGATGAAAGCCCTCCTAATTGGATTATTGAGATTCAAGTCAAATATGTTTTTCCTCCTACTGTGCTGGGTTAAATACACTCCACCCCTATTCAAGAGTCTGTACCCTAAGCTATGGTCCAGTAATTGAAACTTTATTCACAGACACCATCTTCTTAGCTAGCTCTTCTCTTTTCAAATCTACCTTTCCTGAAACTCCAAAGTACAGTTGGAAATATGGGAAAATAATTTTTATTCTCCCAAGGCATTTTCCCTCTTCAAATATTTGCTAATTTTTTGTAATGATCTCACAGTTCTTTTTATTGATATCATTTGTCCTTATATGAATCACCAGTGCCCATTAGGTTTGACAAATTTGGGGAGATGCCATCACATTCTAGACATTGACTTCTCTGTTTCCCATGTGAGGATGACAAATAGCTGCACTGGCACTCAGCAGAAAATTGCCAATCACTCCTGCCAATTTGCTCTTTCTTTTATGATTACTGCAAAGCCTAACTCATCTAATGTGCTACTGATTGATGCTATCATTCCATGGTACTCAATAAGCTTTTTGTTCCTGAGATGACCCAAATCTCCCCTCTTTACCAACAGTTTCCTACCTATTACTTAGTATCAAATGTTTAGTTGTCCATCTTCTCCTTCTTTGTGTCACATACTTCCATTTTCTAAATTTCTTGAAATTTCTTCTCTGCTGCTTGCTATCTTTATTCTTCTTTGTTTCCTCCTGGACACACTTGTCCCATTTGTTTATAGAATGATTCATTCCTTCGAATAACCTTCACTTTCCCTCATAAACTTAATTCTCTCTGATAATATGGAGTGTAGAAATGCATCCTTCTACTTCAGGGATTCTTAACTTTCTTTGTGTGTATGTGTCATGGACACCTTTGGCAATCAGATGAAACCTTTGGATTCATCAGAATAATATTTGTTGCCTATAGGATTTTTAAAAGGAAATATAAAATTTCAATTAGAGGCTAATGAAAATAAAGAGTTTTTTTTATCATTAAGTTTCACAGACCCCTTTGAAATCAATTTATGTATACCTAGTCCATGAACCTTTGGTCAAACCTTTTACATTTCACCTGAAGAACAAAGATCAAGTCATACTTTGTTTGGAAATTGATTTCTATCAATAACAACTTAATTGCCAAATCCAATGACGCTTTTCCACTACTCTTCTTTTAGGTCATTCTGTTCCATTCAATATGTTACCACCCTTAATTCTTAAATACTTTTCATGCTTTTTTTGGAGGGAGGGGTTTTCATTTTGCTCTCTATTGGTTCTCCTCTTACCTGTATGATGTAAAAATATTTTTAAGTAATTGGGCCCTCATCTGGGGACTTTTGACTGGCTGGCTATCTGACTGCTATTAATTGTGTAAAGCCAGTCTGTTAGGGCTGCTCTTTCCCCCACTGCCTTTCATACTGATAAGGAAAAAAAAGAATTAAAATGCCTCTTTTAGTTAAAGCAAATATGGGGTTTATTTGGGTGAATAAACTTAGAATTAAATGTAGAAACAAGGATAACAATAGTAAAATACAACCTGTCAGCTTTTCTGCCAATGAACTCTCCACTTTATCTTTTAACTCTCTCTCCTGCCACCCCAACTTGTGCTTCCTGTTTGCCATGCCTGGAACTTTCTTAGCATCCCCCTGCGTCTCTGTACCAACCGACCTTCTTCTAGTATCCCCCCTTTCCATCTAACTTCCCTCTCTGCACTGTAGTGACCGCTGAAAACCCCTTACTCAATCCTGTTGTGAACCCCCTTTCTTTACTGTAGCCACCATCTCCTTAGCAAACCCCTCTTTCTGTACTGTTGCAATGACCCCCCAAGTGCTTCATCTCTCACTGACCTCCTACTGCCTCTCAGTCCTCCTGCATCCTCCCTTTTTGTCTAACTACCCTGGTATATAAAAAGCTCTCTCCTCACCTGAAACTCGGGCTGACCACCTATGCTTGCCAAGCTAATTCACTGGCTGAGCTAGCACTACAGCCAGGGGGCCTCAAGTGAGCCATGTGCACCACACCCAGGGCTCAAGGGGACTGTGCCCCTTGCTGCGTGCCTGGAACCTCCACACTGGCTGTGCCATGCCACATCTGGGGTTAGCCCAGGTTCTCTGGGGCAGATCCTGTCAGTTCAGAGGGAGCTGGGGCTTCCCCAGCCAGGGTCCCCTAAGACTCATGGGGCTTCTCAGCTCGGCTGAAGCAGAGGTGGAGGGGCTCCAGCCCCTCTTTCACAGAGAAAACTCCTGAGGGCCTAAGGCTTTTTAATCTCAGCCCAAAAGCAGGGTCCCCAAATCACAATAAATTCCCGCAATGACACCTCCTTTGCTAGATTATTTTTGATATTATGCGGAATAGCTCTGTTTATAACTAAAGGCTCTCTCCTAAACTCTCTTCTGTGATTTTTTGTTTTTTGATGTGAGGCAATTGGGGTTAAGTGACTTGCCCAGGGTCACACAACTAGTAAGTGTTAAATGTCTGAGGCTGGATTTGAACTCAGGTCCTCCTGAATCCAGGGTGGTTGCTTTATTCACTGTGCTACCTAGCTGCCCCTTCCCCTCTGTACTTTCAATGATGATAATGATGATAAAAATTTATACAGCACTTTTATGGAAACAATGAACGTGAAATTGGACATATAGACTTCAAGTGATAGTGAAGGATAGAAGGGCCTGGCATGCTATGGTTCATGACATCACGAAGTGCTGGGTATGAAGGAATGACTAACTTCAACTATGTTCTGTCAAATACACTCCATTCCTGTTCAAGAATCTTTAAGTTATTGTACCAAAATTGAAACCTCATTCATAGAAACCATATTCTTAGCCAGCTATTCTCTCTTCAAATCTACCTTTCTCTCCTGAAAAAAAAGGAGAAGCACTTGAAGATTTTCAAAGCACGTAAATATGTTTTCATTTGATCCTCACAACAAGATTGGGAGGCAGGAAGCATAATTATCCCCATTTTATTGCTAAGAAAAAGGAGGTAGACTTGTCCAGAGTCATATAGCAAGTAAGGATCTGAGATCAAATTTGAACTCAGGTCTTCCTGATTCCTGATCCAGGGGTCTATCCCCTGTCCATTTAACTGCCTTAGAGACCTCATCAATTTTTGTGGGTTCAATTGTCATCTCTGTACATATAGTCTTTGAATATAGAATATTTATGACCCTTTTCTCTACCTACATTGCCTGCACCCTATTTCTGAGTCTCCTTGCCTATTGTTTGTACTGTTACAATAGTTTCTTAAATAAATTCCTTCTTCAAGCCTCTCCTCACTCCAAGCCATTCTCTATATAGCCACTATAGTGATTTCCCTATAGTAAAAATCTGTGTCACACTCTTTGCATCCTGTCCCCCCCATATCAGTAAGCTCCCAATCTAGAACTGAATATAAATTCCTATGTGGCATCCAAAGCTCTTTGTAACCTGGTCCCATTTTACCTCTCCAGCCATATTCCATATTACTCCCCTCTATGCACCTATCCAGTTATATTGATCTTATTACTCTTACACATAATTTTCCATCTCTTATCTCTCTTGCACTGGTTTTCTTCCATGTGTGTATGCTTTTCTTACTCACCTTCATGTCTTGGAATACCTAATCTCCCTCAAAGATCAGTTAAGGTGATACCTTCTATAAAAGATTTCTATTATATTCAGGCATTAGAACTTCCCCCTCTCAGGTTGTATTGTGTTTTCTTTGTATTATTTGTATTACCTATATAGATACATGTTTTCTTCCCAGAATGTAAGCTCTTAGAGGGACAAACAACAACAACAATAAAAAACAACATAAACAAACAAACAAAAACCTATTTCCTTTTTGTCATTATATCCCAGGTACATAATACAATGTCTGGCATGTTGTGGTTTCTTGTGTTTGTTTGTTTGTTTATTTATTTATTTATTATTTATTTTTTGCAGGGCAATGTGGGTTAAGTGACTTGCCCAGGGACACATAGTTAGTAAGTGTCAAGTGTCTGAGGTCTGTTTTGACCTCAGGTCCTCCTGAATCCAGGGCTGCTGTTTTATCCACTGTGCCACCTAGCTCCCCCAATGTTATGATTTCTTAATAAAAAGCTTGTTGACTGATTTATAGGTTTTGATGTTATCAGTGGAAACATTTGGTACATTCTCTTCAAGTCATTGACAAATTCTTGACCTCCATACTTTTGAATCAACAGGTAGAGTATTTAGAGTTCTTTCTTCCTCCCCTGCTTTCTTTCTTTCCTTCTTTCTTTCTTTCTTTCTTTCTTTCTTTCTTTCTTTCTTTCTTTCTTTCTTTCTTTCTTTCTTTCTTTCTTTCTTTCTTTCTTTCTTCACTTACTTGTTTGTTTTATAGTAGTTCTTTTGACTAAATCCTGTGGCTGGCTGCTTTTGCTAATTGTCTATTTGAGAGTTTGAGAAATAGAAAATGCAAAGCTATTGAGTTCCCTTCTCTCCTAAATCTTATTTCTGCTTTTTTCTGATCTCCAGATATTTCTGTCTACTATTCTGGACACTAGGTTCTTTATTTCCACCTTGGGAAGGGGGGGAATATACAGTGTGTTTTAATTTATTTACTAGACTTAATCAGAAAAGACACTAAACTCAAGGACAAGAGATAAAATCCAATTATCTAATGAGATCAACCTACCAGATACTTTGCTCTATTTCCTTGCCCACTAGACTTGTTTTCTTTTGCAATAAAGGCACCATATTGATATGAATATTGATCCCTCTCCAATGAATATCTGTCTTATTTCAAGTCTGTGTGGCATATAATTGAAATTATTTTTTAGTATGTACATGTATGTAAATGTAAAAAGATATGAAAGTATTTTTGTTTAATAGTTGTAAATTAAATTTGGGTTTAGCTTACATTTGGACTAATATAGATATATGTTAAGAGATACAACTAATTTCTTCATAACTTCTTTCTAGACATCATGTGGTCTACCCTCATTTTATAGATAAGAAGACTGGAGACCAGAGACATACAGGAAGTTGTCCAAAGTTACATAGTTAGCGAGTCACAAAGTTGGCATTCAAACCCTATCTTTGGGGTTCTTTTTATAGTACTACCAACACCGTGCAGAATTTCATATTATAAACCCAGAAAAAAGTAAAATTTATGATTTTAACTGCTTCTACTGAATCATATTCAGCTTAATTTATCCTGAGGAATAGGATCATGCTGAGGGCTGGCTCTTGATTCCTAAAAGTTTAATAACCAATAATTTTTGTGCAGGTTTGTGTTTTTCAGATGGGATATTATATGTATAGGTCTTTAAAAACCCTAAAAAATTGCCATATAAAAGTGAACAACTGTTATTATGTACAACTTGTTTTGTTTTTCTTATTTGAGGGGATTATAAACCTAGAGGAAAAGGCATTTCCTAGTTTGTCTTCCCTTTCTCCCATGCACCATCTATTTTTTTTCTTAAATCAGCATTGCAGTGTGTGACTTTCTTCACTTAATATTAGTTTGCAGTTTCTAGTTACAGTAAAAGCTGCTGCTGTCCTGAAATTCTGTTTAATATTTACACTTGTGAGAGTCATTGAGATGATGCATTATCTTAAGTGCATTACCTCACTGTGTCTGTGAATCAGCATCATTAGATCAGTATGAGATCATCTTTTCAAGAAGATAAAAAAAATCAGTGTTCTGGGAATTGGATTGGGATGAGGGAGCAACTCTGCTAATGATACTTAGCATTTTATTCAAACCTTTTGACTCAGAGGGCTTTGTTCAACTCAAACTTCTGCTTTGCAATTCTCCTCACATTATTTGCATAAAAATTGATAAAAGCCATTGCTGGACCAGAATCTGGCTTATATCTCAGGAAACAGGAAAGGTGTAGCAACCATTGGAACTAATAATGTGTGGAAGGCAAAACTACTAGAGACACAGATTCATATTCTCCCTCCCTCCCTTCCTGCCCCCCCTTCTTTCCCTCTTCCTCTCCCTCCCCCTTTCCCTCCCTCCCTCTCCTCTCCAACCTTTACATTACAGAAGAAAGGCTCCCTGATCACTGAATCTGACAAGCAATTTGAATTTGCACATTTGACACCTAGCAGGTTATAAGAATTCAGTTACCCTGGCAGTATTGCAGATATAATATTTTTCACATATGAACTGTTCTTGGATAATTTTTCTTTGATAAGCAGCACGAACAGGCTTTTAGTTGCATCAAAAATGCATATCTTCTCATTAAAAAATATATTACAGACAATGGCAAGAAAAAACACATTTCTTCTTTTTAAAATTCTTGAGTCCATTATTGAAAATATATCATGTTGGTGATGAAATAGGCAGTTTTGAGAAAGTATTATTTATAGGACTTCCCAAACAGGTGAATAGGTTATTATTATTGGCATGCCATAACATTTATGTGGCACTTTGTACAAGCAAACTGTTTAGTGCTAAATTTTATTAGTTATTTCTCATGACAAGCATGTGGATGTGTTAGTATTGTATGAGGCTAAAATTCTAGCTAGACCATCTAAAAATCTAACAAGGGGTCACCATAAATCAGAAGCCTCAGCAAGAGTTTAGACTTTTAAGCATTTATTAAGGTGCTTTAGGATCTAGTGATCAGAGAGAAAGAGGCCAAGATTCCTTCATCTATCTATCTCATGGAGCCAGCATCTCAGCTCCACTCAGAACGAGGTCCCAGGTGAAAGTGAGCTCGCTCACCCCTTCCTCCTCACAGAAACCTCCTCTACAACAGGAAACCGGACTGTCCACACACACAGACACACACATACCTCCAAGCTGATTGGTTGGCAGCTTTGATTGACAAGTCCAACAGGTGGTGCTACAGAAGCAACTTCTGGATGCTAAGGTCACATGGCTTCTAAATCATATGCCTTCTCCTCATGGGAGAGCCTCCCTATAATATCTCTCCACCAGGGGGTACAATTCTAATTCTCACAGTATTCTTGTGACTGATGACATGAATATGTCCCTTTTTAATATATTGCCATAACCTTGGCATCTAGGAATTCAAATGGTTCCTTTTTTTCCATTGCCTAAAATATATATGCAAGTGTCACACTAGCAAAAGGGGGTAGAGACCTGGTGGCTTTCAAATTCTACATGTCATCATATGTAAGGAATATCTGTATTATTTGCATCATTAGAAATCCCCCCTCACATTCACAGGGAATACAAGCATAATTTCTGATGGTCTTCATTTTTTCCCCCGATTGTCACATAAAGTCAGCTGAAAGAAAGCATGATGTTGGGAGTAGGAATACTACCTGACAGAGAATCAGGAAGTTTATACTATAGGGCTTACAATGCTACAAATTTTCTATGTAATCTTATATGACATTTTACTTTCCTAAGCTTCAATTTCATCAGCTATAAAATTGGGGGAAATTATCTGCTTCACCTCTGTCTTTCACCTATAGTGATTGTGAGGACAAAATGAGTACAGAGATAGAAACTTTTTGTAAACTATAAAACATTGTACAAAAAGGCAAGTTGTAGTCATTACATAGTTGTTTTTTTTAAGCTGCTCATACATATAATGGAAGTTGTATGTAATGATGTATGCAATTCTGGGGCCACTTTTATTTTCCACAAATCTAAAGATTGGCACTCTTCCTCAGACAAGTGTATGTAAGCAATTGGTCTAGTTCTTGAAGAAATGAAAGAGCAGGTAAGTTAAGATTTATTATATTTAAAATGAAAATATACTTCATAGCTTTGGTATATTATTTTCTTAGCCTTCTAGTAGCAAATGCTGTCTAACACATATATGAGGGACTAAGAAGCATTTTAATCAGCAATTAATGCTTTGCTTGAAAGAAAGGAAGACTTTGGCCTGGACTGCATAAACATCTGGAACAGAAAGAAATAGATCCTTTTGATGTCAGTAGGTAAATTGCATTTTCATCTAAGTAACAGATTCAGTAATTTAAATAACACATGTAAAGCATGAAGTTTATCAGATCAGAGATGGAGGGCCATCCAATTTAACCACTAAATATTGTAAACAATGAAATTGAGGCCCTGCAAGGCTAAATAACTTGTTCAACATCTTCTCGGTAGTAAACCCAATATTCAAATTCACATCTTCTTACTCCAAGTCCAGTATCCTTTCCATGGTACCACATACTATGTTAAGACTACCATGCTAAATACTGGAAAATGTGATAAAGTGAATACCCTGACTTAATGGAGCTAATAGCCTGATTTGGGATTATGATAAACATAGCAATTACTGTAATATATAAGTTTTTTACTTTTTACTATGATTCCAATAGATTCAATTAATTAATAAACATTTATTAAATGAATACTGGGCAGGTAGTTGACACAGTAGATAGAGTACCATGCCTAGAGCCTGAAAGACCTGAGTTCAAATCTAATCTCAGAAACTTTCTAGCTCTATGACCCTGGACAAGTCAATCAACCTTTTTTTACCTCAGTTTGCACCTCTTTAAAATAAACTGGAGAAGAAAACAGCAGACTATTACAATATCTTTTCTAAGAAAACCCCAAATTGAGTCATAAAGAGTAAGATACAACTGAAACAACTGAAGAAGAAGAAGGAGAAGAAGGAGGAAGAGGAAGAGGAGGAGGAGGACACAAGGACTACTGTATGCCAGGCAATGTGATAGGTGCTGGGATACAGACAGAAATGACTGAGTTGTTGCCCTTGAGGAGCTGAGAGCTTATATTGCTTACTTTATCTACCAGTGCAATATATACGCAAATATGTCTTTTCATCTAGTGCAATTCTTTCCAGGAGTTTCCCACAAATGCTACATAGACGTAATCAAGCAACACACATGTGTTATGTCTCTACTATTTGCTGGGCACTATGTTAAGCATAGGGGATAGATGCAAATATTTTTAAAAAAAGGAAATAGTAATTTTTCTCTAGGCACTTACATTGTAATAAGAAAGACACATGTATACATACACACATATACAAACATACACACACACAGACAATAGGTACATACAAAGAAGATACAAGGTAGCCTCATAGGAGTTTGTATTTGTAACTGGGAAACAAGAAGGAAGGACCATGAAAATCCTCCCTGAAATTCTTGAAGGCAGTCAGTGATTCTGAGTGGGAGAGGTGAGGAAGGGCAGCATTTCAGGCATGGGAAACAGCCAGAACAAAAGTGCAGAGAGAAGGGAAGTACCTCATGTGAAGAAAAATGAATAGGTCAGTGACTGGACTGAAGAGTGCATGAATGTGTGTGTGTGTGTGTCTTCAATGTGTAAGAATAGTGGAAATTTACAAAGCATCTAGGATGTGAAGAGCTTTAAATATCAAATAGGCTAAGTACTTTATGTATGATCTTTGAGATAATAGAGAATGCACTAAGCAGAGGGGAGATTACGGAGTGACCAGACCTAAGTGTTAAGAAATTCAGTTTGATGACTTCTGGTGGCTGATTTGGCATGAGAAGTTTCTTGAGTCAAGGGAGATGATTTAGAAGCTATTATAATAGTCCAGGGAAAGGCTCAGAGGATCTGAAATAAGATAGCAGCTATGCAAACAGAGAAAAAAAGATGTATGCTGGAGATGTTGTGGAGATAGAAATGAAGAGATTTGATCAGATAAGTGGGATGAGGGAACATAGGGAGTCACAAATGGCAATGAGATTACAAGCCAAGAATGGTGATACCTCTTATAGAAATGGGGGAGTTTGAAAGAGGGGGTGGGTGTGGGGCAAGGATAATGAGTTTTGTTTTAGATGGGTTGAGTCTGGTGGGCCCTTGGGACCCATGGTTTGAAATGTCCAACAGGAATTTAGTGATGTGGGATTGGAATTTGAGAGAGATTAGAACTGGGTATATAGATCTGAGACTCATTTGAAAAGAAATGGTAATTGAGCTCATGGGAGCTGATGAAGTCACCAAGTGAAAGTCCATGGAGAAAAAAGAGAAAAGAACACATAGTCTCACAAAGGTTAAGTAATTTCCCCAAGGTCACATGTGAATAAGTGACCATGTAACAGAATTCATGTTTCATGATTACTAACTAGTCCTGTACCCCATCATGATAAAGTACTGCTCTACAAATAGGGGGATGAGACATTGTATAAATAAAGAAATAGAAAATAAAGTTTTTCCCCCTTTTCAACATGGTCCATGAAAAATTAGGCATGAGTTGTAGGTCTTTTTGAGTCAGCATCTGTCCAAATCCATTGCTCATGAATCTATCATATGTCTTCATTTAGAAGATCAAACCAGATAACTACGAATTTATAACAGCACCCCAAAAAATTCATAAAGCACATTCAAAATTCATGAAAACAAAGAAAATTAAATGAAACAGAATAGGAAATTAAAATGCAAAGAATTAGATCAGATATTAAAGGTTGTCAGTGCTCATTTTCTGATGGCTGTCAATATCAAGTTACATGAGAACAGTAGTTAGTTGACTATCAGTTAATGATTCTTATTTTCCAACATGGAGAGAGAATAATGCATCCCTCTATTCAGAGAAGGATATAAGACATAGTAAACTGTGAATATCCCCCCACCCCCTGCAACATTTTCAAATTGTTTATTGAGTGGTAGATATAAAATGAGTGATATAACATCAAGTAAATTTCTTTTTTCCCCTTTCCTCCCCTTCCCTCCCACTCCCACCATAGAGATGACTATCACTGGACACAAATGCGTGTGTGTGTGTGTGTGTGTGTGTGTATGTGTGAGTGTGTCTATTTAGCATTTCTTTCTCTGGATGCAGATAGCATCTTCCTTCATATATGTCCTTTGTAGTTAATTTAGGTATTTATAATAGTCAAAGTGACCCTTACTCAAAGTTATTCTTGCAAAAATATTGTCTTTATGATATAATACTTTGAAGGACACATAGCAAAGAGAGAGAGTATCACTGAAGATTTTATTTGTAGCATCTCTTCCCATATTACTTCTGTCACCTTTGCTGGCCTGAATATGGTCTACACATAGACATTCCATCTCAATGCACCAATTTCTTTAAAAACTGAATGAAATATAAACAGAACTAAAATAAACAAACCATCACACACACACAAACACACACACACACACACACACACACACCCCTCCATTCACCATCTATCAAACAACAAAAATTTCTCCATTTTCCAGCTTTGGGTCTGAAGAGTGTTCTTTTCAAATCTTAACTGTGACAGTATCTACACAGATTTTTGGAGGTCTACTTAATACAGAGATAACAGTAGCTAAGTGGTGCAGTGTTTAGAGTGCTGTGCCTGAAGTCAGGAATGCTCATCTTCCTGAGGTCAAATCTGGCCTCAGACACTTAAAAACAGTGTAACCTTGGATAAGTTCCTTAATACCGTTTGCCTCTGTTTCCTCATCTGTAAAATGAGCTGGAGAAGGAAATGGCCAACCACGCCAGTATCTTTGCCAAGCAAACCCCAAATGGGTGCAGAAAGAATAAGATAAACCTGAAACAACTAAAAAAAGAAGAAACCCAGATATTCCTCCTAAATGAATGAGGCCCTTTTGCCCGAAGGTATTGTGGGAACATAAAAATTCATAGGTCCTTATATAAGGCTAATAATTAGATGGTGCTTTGGATGAAAGTTTTGAAATGAAAAGTCCACAAGACTTGATGATACATAATATCCTCCCAGCCTGTTGTTGATAGACTGTAGAATCTTGGACAAATAATTTGACCTCTCTGGGTCAAAATGTCAATAAATTATACATAGTTATAATTCCTATTTCTTAGGGCTATTGTGAAGCTAAAATGAAATGATACATCTCTAATTAGAATTCCTAAAGTCAGGAAGACCTGAGTTCAAATCTGGCCTCAAAAACTGTGTGACTGTGAGAAAGTCACTTAACCTTTTTGCTTCAGTTTTGCTTCAGTTTCTCATCTATAAAAAAAGTTGGAGAAAGAAATGGCAAACCACTGCAGTATCTCTGCCAAAAAATCACCATATGGGGTCACAAAGAGCTGGACATTACTGAATATGACTGAACAATTATATAAATGCATGTGTTAATATGTGCTTATAACATTCTTATAACCCTAATATATGCTTATAAATGTTACCAGCTACTGTCATCTATAAACATATATATTCATACATACATATATGAATATATATACACATAGATTCACATGTATATAAACACTTGCCTATATATTTTAGAAGGCAGGGATAGTGGAAAATGGAGAGAGAAGGGGAAAAAGACAGAAAGAGAATGAATACTTGACAAATCCAAATGTCATGAGATAATTTTGAAATTGAATCTAGCTGGAGGGGATAGACTGGATGGGGAGGAATGTGAGGTACTCTCTTCTACCCCTAGATGAAAGGTAGCCAGTGTTCTCCTGGGTTTATGGTACAATTGATCCAATTATGCTTAGGGGAGCCTGATATTTCCATTGAAAAGGGAGCAAACTCTTTACTCCAGGAAAGTGCATTAACTCTTTCAGATCCTATGTGCCCAGAAATATTAAGTGCCTTTTACAAGAAGTAGGTATTACAGGATATTATACTATTAATACTCTTCTGAATAATAATAACAAAATGAGATGAATTAATAATAATAATACTTCATTTATTTAGCAGTTTATAAAATGCTTTCATCACCCTGTGAGGTGCATCCACAATAGAAATGATTGGAAGAATAATTCTATTCCATCCAAGCACATGACAAAGACAGCTTAGCTTCTCAGATTCATTGAAAGCTAGGTCTATGCTATATTGATTTCTTGAAGTCATTGCATTTATAATTTTATATAGGTAAGGGAAATTACTTATTTTTTTTTTGCGGGGCAATGGGGGTTAAGTGACTTGCCCAGGGTCACACAGCTAGTAAGTGTCAAGTGTCTGAGGCCGGATTTGAACTCAGGTACTCCTGAATCCAAGGCCGGTGCTTTATCCACTGCGCCACCTAGCCGCCCCCGGAAATTACTTATTTAAGAAAAATAATTGTCCACTGAGGCTTAGTATGTTGAGAATCAGTGAAATAAGTAGTTATTGCATTAAAAGAAGCCGACTAATTCTACTTTTCAGACCAGAAATTAAGAAAAAATAAAACAAAATATCCCTCTGATATATGGTGAGGCCATTTGCTTTTTCTTTTCTTTTTTTTTTTTGTGGGACAATGGGGGTTAAGTGACTTGCCCAGGGTCACGCAGCTAGTAAGTATCAAGTGTCTGAGGCTTGATTTGAACTTAGGTCATGAGAAGCTAATAAAATTCCCCTAATAGGGCAATGGCTTTAAATCCTCTGTAATATTATACATAGCAACTCATGTTACTATGGTACTTTCTGGTTTAGAAGATCATTTTCTCAAATCAACTCAGGAGATCAGTAGTCTAAGTATTATTGCTTCCATTTTACTACTGACAAAACTGAGGCTTAAGGGTCTTCCCTGAGGTCATGCAACAAGAGGAATGTGGACTAGAATAGAAACTAGGTTTCTAGTCCTGACTCTAACACAAATTAGGTGTATGACCCTGAGCAAATCACTTCCCTTCACTTGACCTCAGTTTCCTTATTTCTAAAATGAGGAGGTTTGAAGCTACATAATCTAAATGGCACATTTGTCCTGCAGTCAAGAAAGCCTGAAATACAATCCAACCTCAAATTCTTACTAGCTGTGTGACCCTAGGGAAGTCACTTAATCTCTGTCTGCTTTAATTTCTTCAACTGTTAAATGGGAATAACAACAACACCTACCTCCCAGGGTTGTGAAGATGCAAAGAAGTTATAATTGCAAATCACTTAGCACAGTGCCTGGTACATAGGTAGTGCTATACAAATGGTAGAAAATTCTTGCTATATATTCTCTAAGGTCTTCTGTACCTCTGATGACTTGTGAATCTCCTTTAAGTTTACCTATGTTGTAGAGATTATAGATCAGGTGAGAGGCAGTGAAAAGCATTTGATAGAGATGGACACAGTTGTGGCAAAATGGGATTCAGGTGTGACCTTTAATAGGTACTGCTGTGACTCTAGACAGGTCATTGAAGTTCTCAGTGCTCTAAGTTACAGAGAAGGTGCCAACATGCTTTATTTAGTAAAGGGAATTTACTACTTTATCATTGACATGGGAAGTCCATTTTCTCTCCATGGACAATTTACTAGTTGTATTCCAAGGGAAATTCCTCTGAATGCCTACAACTATTGCCTTATACTTAAAGATGCAAAACTGAAACTGATGGAAGACTAGAAATTTGTTTTTGTTTTCTACTGAAAATAAAATGTTTACCCATTTCTCCCACTTTGTCATCTTGATTCATAGAGTCTATTCCAGGAACTCATAGCAAAGCCACAGAAGTAATGTACACATGTATCTCTTGAAATGATTTCTCCCTACTTGAAGACAAAAAAGGCAAGCTACCAGGGCTTGCAGTTTGGGACACTCTAGGGAGAGGGTTTTGTAAACTGATTTCTGTCGAGTCCAGTCCAATTATAATCAGAATCCATTCCAGGGTTTCAATGGAAACCCTGACAGATCCTGGTGAGAGGGCAGAGGGCAGGGAGCTCACATTGTTAGAGAGCACAAAGGCCACTGTTCCCATGGGCTCCTAAGAAAAGCCAATGGTAAATAGTTCAACAGCTTGCTTGTTGTTTCCTGTGGTTCACAACTAAGGCCATTATATACCTGTCGCTGTCAGGCAGGAAAAAGGTTATCTTTTTAATGCAGCTCTAGGGCCCTTTAGGGATGGGCAACCTGAATTCAAAGAATCATCCCTGTTAGAGGTTCTCAATATCCTGCTCTGCATAGGAACCTGCACTTTCTAAGGGGTTAATTAAAAGAGCAAAACAAATAAGTAAATGACTGACTGACTGAATAAATGAATGGATGAATGAATAAATAAATCAGAAACCTGTTTCCTTTTCCAGCCTACTTCCTCATCTAAAGCATACACATGAACACAAATACATGTGCAAAGATACACATAGAGGAGACACACTCACATTCCTTCTGGGTCTTCTACCCTTTCCAGAAATGAGAATTTCTCTGTGACAGCGCTATTTTGGTGGCCTTCACTCTTGTTATGATCTCAAACATTACTTCCTCTCTTGTCATCCTGAAAATTAAATGTGTACAATAGACTATTAACCAGAAAGGAAGGAACATGAAAAGAAATGTAGTTCAACTCCCTCATTTCACTGATGAAGAAGGTATGGTCTAGAGAGGTCTGACATTTCCAAGATGAGCTAGGTAGCAGCAGAGCTGGGATTCAAATCCAGGTCTTCTAACACTACATTTGGCAATTTATGCAGAGGTTGTGACTACACAAGCGCACGCACACACACACAGAAGTATATTTGTATATGTATATACACACACATACATACATACATATATATATATACACACATATACAAATATATATATGTCCACCCATTATATATACACACACCAATTAAGTGTCTATATGTAGCTACCCATATATACCTACATGAATATATACAAGCATTTATTTCTATATAGAGAAACATGTATAATATATGAATGTAAATTAAATGCATAAACAAAATAGAATTTTCTAACTATTCATAATTTATTATATTATCCTCAATTACTTTTTAACTTCAAGAAAATATGAACATTTTTGTTAATGTTTTTCCCAGGAATAAATAGGGGTATATAACTGTTAGTTAGAAATGAAGGGTACAAGCTTTTGCCTAGAGCTGTTTGCCTTCTCTTTTCTCCTTCATATTTGATTTATTTTGTGAAGGACTATAAATGCCACCTCAAACACCATCTATATACATGTGAATATGATTCATTTCAAACTAACAAACATTTACTGAACAAATGCATTATGCAAGATGATGGCTGCAAAAATAAATGGTGATAATTCATATTCATCTAGCATTCTAAGGTTCAAGTGTCAAGTCTGGCATATAAGGGTGGCCAGGGTAAGCAATAAATATTTTGGACTAAAAACCAAAACATGATTATGGTGTAACTGCTGATTTTCTTGCATGACTCATTGAGTCTTCTGGAGGCACTTCCCAAAGTGGAACCATCAATCTTTTTGAAAAAGGTGGAGGCATTGGAATATATGAACAAGTTCCCAAGGAAATTACACCACAGGACAAAGTTAATTTGGTGGAGTAAGGCTTTGTGCTTATATTGAAAAAAAAAGTCTTTTTATGGCTTAAATAGTAAGCAAGGATAGCCTTAAGTGGAATTATGACATAAGGGAAGTTTCTCTTCGGTAAATCAAGGTGACAGTTTACCAATCTATTAAAATAGTATGTGTTCATGTAAAAACTGGAGGTCAATAAAGAGTAAAAGCTATCTAGTATTTATATATCACTTTATTATTTGCAAAGTGCTTTACACATGTTAATTCACTGGATCATCACAGTTCCCTTATGAAGTAGGTGCTATTATTATTCCCATTTTGAAGATGAGGAAACTGAGGAAGAAAGTGTTTAAATGATTTACTCAGGCTCCAGAGATACAAGGTGGGGCTGACTTGAGCATTTGAGCAGGAGGGGATCAATAATGTCTAACTGTAAAGAGTGGCTCTTGAGCTGAGCTTTAACAGAAGCTAAAGATTCTAGAAACTGGCAATGAAGAGGCAGGGAATTCCAGGCACTTTGGCTAGAACACAACAAGCATTTATTAAGTACTTGTTGATTGATTAATTGCCATGTAGGAGGGAAAGTGGTTAGCTTATGCTCATACTCATTGGGAAAGAAGTATCATTTATCAATCCATAAATCCTTACAACAGCAATAATGATAATAATATCAATATGTCCTTGAAAATTAAACAAATAAAATACTGGAACCAGGCTACTTTTGGAGAATTACTATTGCTTCAAATTCCCTAGATATAAAATTGATCCATTAAAATTTCAGAACAAAAATTTAATAGATGTTACAATGCCAAGTACCCAAAATTTCTAAGCTAAGAGGAACAGAAGGCTTCCAGAATATAGAGATCTAGGAGAGAAGATTAAAAATCATATGCAAGGGTGGCAGCTAGGTGGCACAGTGGATTAAGCACTGGCCCTGGACTCAGGAGAACGTGAGTTCAAATCTGGCCTCACACACTTGACACTTACTAGCTGTGTGACCCTGGGAAAGTCACATAACCCTCATTGCCCCACAAAAAAAAATCATATGTAAACACAATGAAGTGCTTATAGTCATGTCATCCTATTTATTACTGAAATTGTTCTGAAGATACTTTCACTGCACCTAGAGAAGATGAACTTTCATTCTAAAACTTTCATGCAATTAAAAAAGGGAATTTTTATTCACATATGTAAGAATTTCACAATATGAAATATAAGGCAACTAGGTGGTATGGTGACTAGAGTTCTCAGTCTGGAATCAGGAAGATCTGAGTTCAAATCTGGCCTTAGTAGCTATGTGACCCAGGGCTTAACCTGTATACGCTGTAATTTTCTCATCTGTAAAATGAGGATAATAATAGTACCTACTTCTCTGGGTTGTTGTGAAGTTCAAATGAGATCATTGTAAAGTGTTTAGCACGGTGCCTAGCACTTAGTAAATATTATATAAATATTGGTTATTATTATTGTTATGAAAGAACAATAACAAGATAGTGACTTTACTCTGATGTCCATCACAAAAGATGAGAAAATAATGAGATTTTCATCATCATCAACAACAACAAGAATATGAATTGCCTTAAAGTCCAACCAGTTTGTGATTGGGAGAGTGAATATTGGTTTCAAAGACTGCAGAGAGGGGGCAGCTAGGTGGCACAATGGATAAAGCACTGGCCCTAGATTTAGGAGGACCTGAGTTCAAATCCAGCCTCAGACACTTGACACTTACTAGCTTTGTGACCCTGGACAAATCACTTAACCCTCATTGCCCCACAAAAAAAAAAAAACACAAAAAAACCAAAACAAATCAAAGACTGCAGAGAGTTGAAGAAGAATGAAGATTGAAAAAATTCCATTAGATATGGCAATTAATAAATCATTGGTAACTTTAGGAATAACAGTTGAATAATGATATTAGAAACCAGACAACAAAACTAAGTAGAGAGAGGAAAGGCAATGTAAATATCAGTTGTAGACCATCTTATTAAGGAGTATAGGAGAGAGAGAGAGAGAGAGAGAGAGAGAGAGAGAGAGAGAGAGAGAGAGAGAGAGAGAGAGAGAGAGAGAGAGAGAAATTATAGTGGATTTTTTGTGGTTGATGAGAGAAATATGAATGTGTTTATAGCTGGTAGGGAAGCAATCAATTGACATGGAGAGATTGTGATGATAGTGGGGAAATTTGTTGAAGATAGAATGGAATGGGTTCAGTTGTGCATGCAAAGGTGTTTATCTTGGCAAGAATGTTATGTGTGAAGAGATGAAGGAGGAATTTTAGTTGGAGAAGGATGAAGAGCAGGGGATGACAGGGGTCTCTTGGCACAACTGGACAGTTTCAAAGCAAGGATAGTTTTTTTTAAATAAAAATCTCTAGATCTGATGGAATCTCAGAATTCTTATATCTAGGTCTTTAAATGTTTTTACATTCCCCTCCCCCTCCAATATTGTGTGACACTATTTTCATTCGTACTGGGTATACCAAATTCCAGCTTTGAAATTACTCTATTTTGGTATAGTTGGTCTGCCAGTGGGATTTGTGTAGTCATAAGCCAAAAAGGGCTTTTTTGGGGGGAATTCCAGTCTAAGTATGCCCATTTCCATTATAAAACCTTGTTAGATATAAGTATTATTTTAGTCATCTCTTTTATCATTAGGTAGAATTTCAAGAATTTTTGTTAAGTGAAGATTTTCAAAGAACTTGAGGTCTTAAGTTTTATCCCTTCCAAATTTTAGTTCCTCGATATTAGGACAATTCTCATTTCATCTGGGTTTAGGGATAAAGGATTTGTTCTGTCTCTATTTTTATTTGTTTATTTGTTTTTGCTTGATTACCCTATGTTGGTCTGAAATAAAATGCTTTGTGACTTGGACCTGAGGCTACAGTTCCCAAATAGTAGAATTTTTTTTGCAGGGCAATGGGGGTTAAGTGACTTGCCCAGGGTCACACAGCTAGTAAATGTCAACTGTCTGAGGCTGGCGTGGAACTCAGATCCTCCTGAACCCAGGGCCAGTGCTTTATCCACTGCACTACCTAGCTGCCCCCTCAAATAGGAGTATTAAGCCTTTGCCTGTTACTGATAAGATCTGTTTCCAATTTTGTTATGATGTGGTCCTGCTGCATAATAAAAGTATTCATTCATATCTTCACTCTACTTCATATGCATTTAGGTCTGGCCACATTAGTGGTCAGCACTGTCTGCACTAAAGCATTTCCAGAAGTTTGGGTATTATAATTTCTTATCTGATGCATTATATCTTTAGGCTTTCAGTACTATGACAAGAAGAAGTAGTGCTACTTATCTTCAATATAATTTTAATAGGGTCATCCTGCAGGCCCATTTCTTTGACTCTTATGGAACCTTTGGAGGAAGTGCCAAAAGATGCTATAAAAATGTCAAAGGCAATGAAATAAAAATTTAGCATTCACAAAAACCTAGTAACTCATGACCTGATGGCTAGAATTATATACCAGAAGTATATTGTTTCATGGACTGAGAGAATAAAAACAGAATCCCCATACTAGAAATATACATGTCAAATGGAAACTTTTTAAAACATAGGGCTATTGCCAATTATTGTCTGAATATGAAATTGATTAATTAAAAAACAAAGCAAATCAATCATTTTTTGTGGAACAATAAGGTTTAAGTGACTTGCCCAGGGAAATAAAAAATATTTTAATAGAAATTGTTATGCTGAGCCATGATAATATTGTAATAATGGAGCAAAAAGGTTTCAAAATACAGAAAACTCTCACACACTTGACACTTACTAGCTGTGTGATCCTGGGAATGTCACTTATCCCTCATTGCCCTGCCAAAAAAATATAGAAAACTAGCAGCAAAGATGAAATCATATGAGAACAAGATGTGATACATTCCATTACTGTTCTCTAGTACAATGATGAAAATTTGTCTTGGGTGTTTGCATATAGGATGATCCTACCGAAGATGCATTTATATCACAATGCTTTTATTTAGTCATAAAAGGCATTATTATATCCATCTATGCAACAGTTCATAGAATATTATATTTAAAAGAATAACATCAGGATAGAAATCTAAGTTGTTAGTTTTCCATCTAAAGATTCATGAAAAATATAAGAAAACTGAGATGACAATGACAATGAAGCTAAGAATACCTAGCTAGGCTCAAGTCTTACCTCTGACTGTATGATGTCAGACCCTATCTTGAGATGGATGCCATTTTTTGTCATGGGTCCTTTGTAATTGGTGTAGATAATTGTATTGATTAGAGTTGCTAAATCTTTCACAGTTCATTATCTTTACAATGTTGCTTGTTGCTATATACATTGTTCTCCCAGTTCCATTCTTTTCACTTTTCAGTTATTACCAATCTTTCCAGGTATTTCTGAAACCATCTTCTTCAACATTTCTTATAGCACAAAAGTATTCCCTCCCCATCATATGATGTAACTTATTCAGCCATTTCCCAATTAATTAATATCTTCTCAATTTCCAATTCTTTGCCACCATAAAAAGAATTGCTGTAAATATTTTTGTACATATGGGACATTTTCTTTTTTTCTTAACTCTTATCTTTTTTTTGAGGCAATTGGGGTTAAGTGACTTGCCCAGGGTCACACAGCTAGTAAGTATCAAGGATCTGAGGTCAAATTTGAACTCAGGTCCTCCTGAATCTAGAGTTGGTGCTCTATCTACTGCACCTCATTTTCCTTTTTTTTTTTTTTTGATCTCTTTGGGATACAGTCCTTGAAGCAGTATTGCTATACACAATTTAGTAGCCCTTTGAACATAGTTCTAAGTTATTCTCCAGACTTATTGGACTGGTTCATGGACTTGGAGGATTATCAAAGGCAAAATTGTCACCCACAATGACCCAGGCATAATATTGACCCTCAAAATTTAAGGACACTATTTTCAATCGGTGCTGCCATACCAAACACTTACAACCTTCAAATTATTCAAAATGAAATGCTTTCAAAACTTAATGACCTACTAGAAGTAATAAAAAATGTGGGAACAGAATGAAGTACAGATTATCCCCAACATCCTGTCTGCTACAGATGTCTCGACCTCACTGAATCAACAGAATAAAACAACAACAATTTTAGTAGGTGTGTATGTATATATATACAGACAAATATATACACAGAGATATATAATATATGCATATATTATACATATACACATGTATATAATTTTATCTACTTGCATAATATATTGTTACCCCCAAATTAAACATAAGTGAACAATAATATGGTGGTGATTTTTTGGCTATCTGCACTATTGAATACATGGATGGGAATGATGAGAAATAGATGAGAGATAGATAGATAGAAGAGAGATGGATAAAAGGGATAAATAAATAATGCTACTACCTTTCTACAATGCTTTAAAGTTTCCAAAAATTTTTTTCATAGCAACCTGTAAACAAAGTAGCCCAAGTTTTATAATTCCTACTTTACAGATGAGTCAATTGAAGAAAGATTAAGGGTCTTGTTTGTACTCACAGTGCTGATGTGAATGAGGACCAGAATTTGAACCCAGGTCTGTTTACTCTAACTGCTCTATTTCTTCCACTCTACCATCTTTTCTCCTGTCTGCACCTTTTGCTCCATACAGAGAAGAATTCACTCTGCTTCCAAAGTTTTTAAACATATACTGTGCAGCTGTCAGAGAGGAGGATGTATAGTATTTATTCCAAGGTGACTGGGCATTTTAGCTGTCTGGAAGTTTCACTGCACCCCAATTTCTAGCTCCCAGGGAATCCTTTAAATGGCAGTGGCTCCAAAGCATCTTTTCTGACACTTAATACATTCCAGGAGAATTATAAGTCTTCTAAGAAAGTCATAGAAAAGTCAATCAAGGATGCTTTAGGCTGTTGGCTAAGCTCAGCTCATGTCCTGGAGTCTTTCCTTCATGCTGTGTTTGGCCCAGTGGCATTATAATCATTATAACCACAGCAATTACACTAATAAGTTCCATCATTATTTTAACCATAATTATTGGCATAATAAAGATTGTCTGATTTGGCAGGGAGTTACAGCTAGTAAAACAAACTGTTCTGAGGAACCTGTGGATTTGATGTTTTGACAGGATGCTGGAGGCTTTAGCAGAAAGAACAAAGTCTTTGGAGCCCCAAACTCCAAGTTTCATAACTTAGTTCTATTAACTCTACTTACTTTGGTTTGGGACCAACCATTTATTTTCTCAGTCTTAGTTTCTTCAGTTGGGAAATGTGCATAAACTACCCCATATGGGTGTTTAGAGAGTAAATTAAAATGCAAATTCCTTGAGGGTGGGATTATTTCATTTTGTGTTTGTATCCACACAGTGTCTTATACACAGTAGGTGCTTCATCTTTATTTGGCAAAGGGAATTGAAATAAGATAATGTAGGTGAAAACCATTTGTAAAATGTATATTGCTGTACATGCCAATCAGTATGATGATCAATATTACTATTATGAGGGGATTGGGGAGATGGATCTCTGGAGGAAGAACCAGTCTTCAGAACCTAGCCTGAGCAGGAATAGATATAATTTTCTTTCTTTCTCTCTCTCTCTCTCTCTCTCTCTCTTTCTTTCTTTCTTTCTTTCTTTTCACCCTTGAAGAGACTGAGACTATTATGAGCTCTGACTTGGGTTTTGCTATGGGGACCTGTTTGAAGTGGTTGGATTATTTAGGAAACATCTGGCCTATTGAGTCACATGGTCTCATTCAAACATACTTCCTCCATTCACCCATAGATCTGGAGATAAGAGTTTTTTGTAAAGGTAGAGTTGAGGGCAATGATCAGAAAGTAGCATTGGCCTAGTGGGAGGAGAATAGGTGTAGTGATCTTGCTAGTGATGCCCACATTCCAAAGGTGGTCAAAAGAGGGAATACTTCTTTTCTGAGTTAGTCTTTCACTTGCACCTCTAAATCTATTCCTAGACAGGCATAAAAGGCTACAGTATTATTTTTATTAGATGAAATATCTTCCTTAAAATAATTACGTGAAAGTTCTTTTCTGATACACACTGTTTCTCCATTTGTCTTAGCTCACTAAAAGAACAGGTTTTATATAGAAGCAGGATTCGATTTACAGCTGGAAGGGACATCTAATATATATGAGAAGGCTTTTAATTTGGACAAATATGATGACTGTCTAAAAGGTGAGGTGCCCATAATGCAACTAGCATTCTGGTACAACCCTTTATGTTGGTGCGAACCATTACCTTCTTTCCTCTCATGGATTTCTCCTCCTTTTCAATAACAAGAATGGAATTTAGACTCCAGAACCTGTGGTCGCCCCCTTTGTGAAAACATATTCCAATTCTGCATCCTTCCAGGGGGAATTTAAATGATCCTGGAATTAAAGTTTAGTTTTCTCCTTGGGAGAGCTATAGGATAATTTATAATACTAAACCATGATTCATCAGTTCCCCTAAACTTCCCTTGCTAGAAGCACAGGGTATATATGTATATATAGATAAAGTGTTGTTGAGTTGTTTCAGTTGTATCCAACTCTTCATGATCCCATTTTGGGATTTTCTTGGCAAAGTTACTAAAGTGGTTTACCATTTCCTCCTCCAGCTCATTTTATAGATGAAGAGCTAAGGAAAACAGGGATAAGTGACCTTTCAAGGGTCACATAGTTGGTAAGTGTCTATGGCTGGATTACTCTATCCACTATAACACCTAGCTACCCTATATATTAGGTACTTGTTGCTATTGGTCTTTGATTCTTGAAGAGGATCATAATAAATGCCATGGCATAGAATGCATTGGATTTGAGTGAGGAAGGGCTGTGCAAAGTCACCAGCCTCACTCTCTCCTTCAAAGCCAACTGGGTCCAGTTACAAGGTATACATCAGGACCACTGCAGATAGTCCTGGATGTTTCCTTTCCTGCCAGGAATCAAAGTGTCCTGGAAGAAATTAAGTGACTTGCCCAGGGTAAGTTTCAAATGTCTGAGGTCAGATTTGAACTCATATCCTCCTGACTCCAGGGTTAGTGCTCTGCCTACTGTACCACTTAGCTGCCCTTAAGTACTTATCTACAAACCACTGGGGATACATAAAAAAGCTAAATAGCTCCTCCTTCTGGGAACTCCCATTCGAATAGAGAATGAATTCAAGTCATACAGAAAAGCCCTTCGCACATGGATACAATGGCAAAGTAGATGGTAATCCAGCATAGTTCATTTTATTGTAATGGATAAAACTATGCCCACCTCTTAGGTTGAACTACTTGCTAGTGCCAAGGATTTTGATGTCAAGAACTTTCTTTTTTGGGGTCTTTGGTAGCTCTGGCTGCTTCAGGGTTGCTTCAGGTACAGAAGCAATTCCCAGGTCACCTCTCCACTAGTGTTGATCCCCTGGATAAAGGCTGCCAAGGATGTCTGATGGGTCACTGCTATTTCCAGAGCTCTTGGTTTGAAGGTCCTGAGGTTTCTCTATTTAACACTTAGGGGAGGGGTGGCTGAGTTGGGTGAAAATTTGACTTACCAGGTACTTGACATTTCTCTCTCTCTCTCTCTCTCTCTCTCTCTCTCTCTCTCTCTCTCTCTCTCTCTCTCTCTCTTTCTCTCGCTTTCTCTCTCTCTCTCTCTCTCTCTCTCTCTCTCTCTCTCTCTCTCTCTCGGGTTTCCTTGTAGCTTTAGCTCATGAATTTGCCTGTCCTCTGAGTGGCAGTTTTTGTACAGTAGGCAGGAATGGCTAGCCTGGTCTCCACAGGTGTTTCTTCCCTGGATGGTGACTGTGAGATTTGTACTAGAAACATGGCCAGGAGGTAGGGGATGAGTAAGAATCTTCTCTTTCCAGGGCTCTTGTACTGACTTGTGCCTCAATGGCAGTTGGTTAAAGGTTTCTGTTGATGGTGATAATTCCATTTTCCATAGGCTTTGATCCTCTCTTTGATAGCTGTGGAGTTCAGACTGTGAAAAGTCAGTGGATCAGAGTGCATTGTTATTCTCAGTGTAACTAGGCTGTCTCCATTTGGCTCACAGAGAAGCCAGGATAGATACATCCTTAGTTTCTCCTCCCCCCAAGCCTTCTTCCAGGACACTTTGATTCCTCACAGGAAGGGAAGTAGGAGATTAGAATCAGAGACTGGCCATTCTGCTCACCTCAGAGAGAGCATGCACTAAACTGGAATTTTATCTATTTGATCCCTTGTTAGTCTAGGGGATATGATTTTCAGGTTCAAGTTAAACTCCTGTTAATTTTTTTTGGTTGAAGGAGGACCCAAGCTCTATATCCAAGACTTTACTCTTTTCCCACTAAATAAGAGTTCCACAATGAACACATAACAAATAACAAAGAAACCCATTTATCCAAAGAAATGCATAGCAAGCCAGAAAATGAGAAATTATACATATGAGAATATATACTAGACAATACACAAAGAAAAACTCCCAGTGCAGAGTGCATGAGCTCTCCCTCTAGGAGTGAGATAACTCAGGTCAATCAAGAGAGAAAGTCCCAGATCTCACCCAATAGAAAAATTTCCTGAAGGGTCCAGTATAGCAAGCTGGGGAGAGGGACATTATCAAGACTATTAGCTCCTCTTATGTCAGCTTCTTTTCAGCCTTTTTTTTTTCCTATAAGCAACCTGAAGTGGGGTTGGCATTGTCCCTCTTCTATCTTCAAGCTGAAGGCCAGAAGAGTTTGAAGAGATTGAAGAACCCCCAAGAACTGAAAAAAAAATTCTCTTCCAATTTTACCAATTCTTTCCTCCCTTTCAAGCAGGCCGGAACATTGATTTTCATCAATGAGAGCCCCATAGCAATGTGTGTTGGGGCTTGGGTTACACAAAGGTTCCTGATCTCAGACTCCTGCCCTATTGCTATGTCTGAAAGAGATTATATATATTAGTCATATATGTATATATATATATATATATATATATATGTGTGTGTGTGTGTGTGTGTGTATGTGTGTGTGTGTATATGTAGTCATACAGAAAAAAATACATAGGAGTTGAATGGTTATCTTTACAGATATATATTTATAGAAATATATAGAAATATCTGTAAAGATGACCATTAGACTCCATGTTTGGACTAGACCTTACATTTGTCAGAAAGTCAGTCAACACACATTTATTTAGTGTCTATTCTGTGTCATTTGTAGTTCTAGGGTTACAACTACAAATAATGAAGTGATCCCCACTCTCAAAGAGCAAAGTCCTGAGGTATTCCTTATTGGGAAAACATCAAAAGAGGTTTCATAAATCTTAGCATGGAATTTAGAAATGGAGAAAGAGCCTTAGAAGTGATGTCATCCAACTAGGATGAAGCTGACACCTAAATAGGGGAAGTAACAAGCAATTTAGAAAATCAACCTTTTCAGAACTCACTTTTTCAGTGCCCACTGAGTGTCAGGAAATATAACTTCCACGCAAAATTGGTATGAGCAGGTAGGGACAGGCAAGTCCAGGTGTAGTAAGACAAGGGATTTAAAGTGGAATTCATTTGTATTGAAGAGCAGCCACTTTTCTTGTGGGGCAACATCAATATTCCCAGTGATGAGAAAATGGCAGATCATTCAGAATGCTCCAAGAGATCAGAGGAGTACGTGGGTGAGCAGAAAAAAGGTAACACTTCCTCTGCCAATGGTGCAGCTATATGAGAACTGTAGGCCCGCAGGCCCTGCAATTTCACTGTACTCATTACAGGATCTTGGGCAACCAACTCCTGTACTCACATTCACCCCTGTTTACATACCAACCTGAGGGCTCAGCCTTTAAAAACATTGCTCATCAAAATCTCACACCTCAACACAGCATAATTCCAAATAACTGTCCTCTTTGTTTCTTCTGTTTATGTTCCCTTCTTCATTTTCTCCATTTTTTCTTCACACTTTCTTCATATAAATGTGTGCATTACTGTTTTTATAAAAACCTTTTCTGAAGGGAAAAAAAAAGTTTTCTTCTCAAACCGATTTCCCCCTTTAAAAAAAGGCCTTTCACTGAATGAAGCAGTTTGAAACTTTCATACTAATAATGGAATCATTTATTACTGACTCATCTATCATCTAACTGTCTGTGTGTTTGGATTTTCAGTTAGGGAACAGTCAACTGATAGGCATTTCTTACATACCTACTATGTGCTAGGATACTAAGGATACTAGTAGTAGGCCTCCACCAGTCATGTATGACCATGGATCAGCGCCTTGAAGAGCCACAGGCCACAGTGTGGCTGTGCAGTCTGATATGGGAGCCACAGCTCCTCAGTTACTTAAAACCTGTAACTGCTGCATCCCGTGTTGTATCTACCCCATGAGGAGTAGGTGGAGTATCCTCTCCTGGGCGCTGGCCTGGGCAGATCAATATGGAAAACAAGCTATTGCCCATGCAGCAGGTTTTCCCTCTCCACAACATTGGTGGATCCAAAGGAGAGCCAGAGCCAATACTATTTGGCACCAGTGCCACCGCAGGAGTTGCCAGAGGGATGTGATGGACTCCGACTCCTGATTTTTCCTCGGGGTTAACTCCTGAAGCCTTTCCAATATATGGGTATAGCCACAAGGCAGCGGAGGTTTAAAATCAGGGTTCCTTCCCCTAGGGGGGTTGCCTGCCAAGGCAAAGGAGCCCCACCTGCCCGAAGTGACTGGTTTTAAGGCACCAGTGACTCGCCTTCACCCCTTCTCCTGTTAGTAGAAACAGTTCTGCCAGGAGAAGGCCAGGAATTAGGCTTCAGTTGTCAGAGGCTATTTGAGACTCAAGCTATTGGAGCATTTTATAGAGAGTGGGAGCTTATCCCCATTCCCACCCCAGCATGACAAACCTTTGGAATCACTAAGGATACTAGGTACTAGGATACTAAGTGCCAGGGATACAAAAAACAATAAAAGGCACCCTTTGCTCTCTAGGCACTCATGATGGGAAAAACCACAAGCAAACAAATAAATACAAATAAGCTATGTACAGAATAGATAGGAAGCAGTGAAGGAAGACTCTAGAATTATGAAGGACTGATACAGGCTTCCTTTAGAAGGTGAGATTTTAGTTGATTCCTTAAGGAAGCAAGAGGGGCCAAAATGCCTAGATGAGATGGGAGAGCATTCCAGGCATGAGGGACCATCAGAGAAAATACTTAGAGCAAAGAGATAGAGTTTGTTGTTCATAGAATAGCATAGTTGTCAGTAGATCAAAAAGTACTTGTGGTGGGGGGTTGGGAGTAAATTGTAAGAATACTGGAAGGGTGGGAGAGGGCTAGGTTACAAAAGGCTTTGAATGCCAAACAGATCATTTCACGTTTGATCCTTGAGGTGATAGGGAGCCACTGGAGTTTATTGACTGTGAGAGCAACACAGTCTCAAAGGTGCTTTAGGAAATTCGCTGTGGCAGACAGACCAAACAGCACATATAAATGACTAGTTCTTTACAAAGCAGGGCCTGTTTGGTTTGGTGAGGGTGTAGAGAAAAGCACAGTGCATTTGGAGTTAGAGAACTCATTTTTACATCTCAACTCTGTTCTTGGTACCTGTATACTACTTATAGGCAATTAGATGAAGCAATGATTAGATAGATCATGTGGCTTACAGTCACAAAGACCTGAGTTCAAATTTGACCTTAGGTGCTTACTAACTGTGTGACTGGAGGCAAGTCACAACATTTCAGCCTCAGTTTCTTCAAATGCCAGAAAGAGCTAATAATAGCACTTACTCCCCAGAATTGTAGTGAAGATCAAATAAGATAATATTTCTAAATTGGTTCCTTGTACTACAAAGCAAGTGCTTAATAAATGTTTTTTCTCCCCTTCTTCTTTTGTGATCTTAGGCAGGTCACAACTCCGAATCATACATAGTTCCCTTGAGTGAGGTAGCTGTGATAAAGGGGAAATAGTATTGTATTTGGAAGCAGAAGACCTTGATTCAAAAGTCAACTGTGTTTGTCCCTATATATATGACACAGGATGTCACTTGTCCTCCCTGTCTATACCTTTTTTTTCTTCCTTAGATGACTTCTTGATCCCTTTCAGGTATAAACTCTTGGTCCTTCCCCTCTACATAAACAAATGCCTTTTGTTGTCCTTCTGATCAGAGAATGGGAGTGTGTTCTCCTACCTTTGTTTTCCAAAGAGATCCTTAAAATCATACTCTTAAAATTAGACTATTTAGCAGCAAATACTCCACCCCCCAACCCATTCTTTCTTTTGGTTTGGTGCGTTTTGACTTTTCCCTCAAAACATAATAGTTGTTGCTGAAAATTCAATAGAACCAGGGTAAACTTACTGTAACAACACATTCAGGGGTAAGCAGAAGACTCCCACTTGTGTTTACCCCTATCACAGCCTTAGGGCTAGTCAGATTTTAGGCCAACTGTTTCCTCAGTGGGAGGGACCCACTACCTTCTGTCTGAAGCTTTGTGGACTCTCCCATTTAATCCTTCCTCAAATGCCCCTTGTCACAGAGGCTCTCTGGCTGCCCAAAGAGGACTGTCAGAGCAAGCCCACTCTTGTGTCTGTGTAATGCTACCCCTTAGTCAGCAGATGGCATGAGCTCTGATTGCCTGGGGGTGGGAGTGGGGGAGGGAGTGAGGGCAGGGATTCTCCCTCCTCTGGCTGAGATTACTCTGAAGTTACCATCCAAACAGAGGGAAGCCCTTCTTACTCATTTCATAGCGTCATAGAATTTTGCAGCTGGAAGATTCTTAGCTTCTCTTATAAACCTTATTTTTTAACAGATGAGGTAGTTCACAAGGTTCACAGACTGTTTGCTCCAGTGTATTCATAATGTCCAAATCTGAACCACAGGCAATTTGGTTGCTGTGGTAGTTAAACTGATGTCACTAGATCGTGCCCGCAGAATGAAAGTAAATTATCAACTTCCCCCAGGCCCCCATAACTGATAATTTTATGGGGGAAAAATTTGACCTAGGACAGGAAAATAAAATTAAATCTATCAGGGAAATTGCAATATAGCTTTAACTTCAAGCTTGCCAAAAATAGTTGATTTTCATTTCATCTCATTTATGAATTCCCTGCCTTATAGAAGTTTACAGTTCAAGGGGGTGGGGGCCAATGAGGTATGAACAAAAATAAGTGTGATGAAGAGCATATCCTGACATTGGCAAAGGAAGGACCCAAGCAAAGTTCTCTGTGAAAGCTGGACAAAGACAGCTTATTTTCACTTGGAGCACCTGAGTTGGGCCTTGAAGGAAGGGAGAGAGCCCAATGCTTAACAGACAGAGCTGGGTAGGGGATGGGGATTTTATTGTAAGAAATAGACACTATACAGGTCAGAGTCATAAGGGGAATAGGTCAAGAATTGAGATCTAAGTGGAGACCAGTTTGGCTGATAGAGAAAAGAGCTGAATGGGAGTAGTTTGAGAAAAGGTTGGCTAGGTCAGTTGGAGCTGTCATTTTCCTGGCAAAAAAATCATCCTCCCCAACTACACTGAAATTTCAGTGGTTACAAAAACAGCTAACCTTTACTCATTTTTTCACACTCCTGAGCAGAGAATGTTTTCAATTAATCACATAAAATTTTCATTTTGTAGCTGCTGTGATTTCAGACATCGGTATAGTTAGCAGCTCAGCCATTTAGTTCCTGCCTGCAAAGGACCTAAGAAATGCAAGAGGGTTCAAAATTTCCTATCATATATAAGGAGGAGTTTACACTGCCTCATCTCTTTCTTTAAGCTATAACTAAAGTAGGGGTTCTTAATATAGAATCTGTGAACTTTCTTAATGTAGATATCTCCATAAATATATTTTAATATAATTGGTTTCCTTTGTCATTTTATGCAAATAAAATTTAATTTTATGCAATTAAGAAGGGGTCAGTCGGCTTTGCCAGACTACCAAGGGGTCCATGAAAAAAAAAAATAGTTCAGAGCCCCTGAGTTAAAGGATGCTGTAAAACCTTTTGGAATTCCACCAGGGGGTGCTAACCCCTATTGAAAGTTAAAAGGTGGCATGTCTGAAAACACTTGACTGGTTTATCAGCCCCAAAATAAAATGTTTGCTACAATCTCAACAATTGCAGTATTTTCTTTTGAAGAAATTATTTGATCCATTTTAAGAGAGGGCTCATTTCCCCCCAGGTGACATTTTAAAAATAATGGACCATGTTTTATGAAGATATTTCTCATAATATCATCCATTTGGAAGGCTGAGGAATAGGTTAATACTTTTTAGCTCTAAACATAGTAAGTATCATTTACTGAAATTTGGGCTAGAGACTGGAAGAAACAACCTAACTAAAACCAAATCACCAATCACTAATGTTTTCCTATTTGAAGGACTTTCACGTAGAAGTAAATTAGACTTGTTCTTCTTGGCCCCAGAGGGCAGAACTAGGAACAATGGGTGCATTTAGATTTCAGCTCTTTAAAAAGGAAACATTTCTTAGCAGTTAGCTTCCTAAAAATGAAATGTACTACTCCAGGAAGGAGTGGGTTTCTCATCCCTGGAATTATCCAAATGGATACTGGATATCTGTTTGTTGAGGATGTCACACACACACACACACACACACACAAAAAAAAAAAAGATGTTTGATAATATATGGATTATACTACATGACTTCTGAGTTCAGTTTAAAAACATATAATCTATGACTCTATGATAATCAGATAGCTGCTTTCATCCACTGTTTTATCAGAATGAACTAATGCATGTCATTCAATAACAATTACTTGTCCCAGGCATTTTAGCCTTAATGTCTATGTCGTGAGGTCCGTAGGTTTAATTCTCTGCCTGTTTCTCATAGTTTTCATTTCTCTTGATGAAAGATAGGTGAAAATAGCATCCTCTTTTCTTCTTGCAGATTTTTGATCAGGGAACAAAATACAAATAAGAAAAACACTTATCTTTCATTAATAATGAAAATGTTTTTGTTTGCAGGGAAAATTAACATTCTTTGGGGTTTAAATAATAACAAAAGATAACACTTCTGAAATAAAATAATTGCGATGGAAAATAATTGTGAATGTATCTGCAAATGAATAATGTTTTTCTTACTATCAATATTTTTCCAAGAGGGAAAAACGTAAATGTTGGCTTTCTGCTTGGGAGAATAAAAAGTAATAAATAACATTACACATTTGGAAAATGCTGATGCTTTTTTTCCCCCTTTTGGTCACCTTCAAAACAGTAGTTTGGCCAGTAATGATTTTCCCCTTATCGACTCAGATGTGAAGACAGATACCAGTTCCATGTTTAATTTAAAAGACTTTAATGGAAAGCCAGAACATTGGTAGTATGGGGATACCTTAGAGACTTTTTGTTGGAAAATATGGACATCTGGATGCTGATTAAAATAAAAATTCTACATCCAATTAATGTGCAGCCAAAGTACTATTTTTAAAAGCAATAAAAGAGAAGCTATGACATTTTGAGTCACATTAAATTTACACGTCTTTTTTTATTCAGGCAATTTTTGTGTGGTATAGAATTTTTTGCTAATCAGCAAACTTAGAAATTATTTCTTTATATGAGATCTATGATTCTAGCAGTTTGTATAATTCTCAGTGTAGGAACTCCCTTCATTAACACAGATGATGATCCTACCCATAAAGTCATAGTCCTAAGGGACCAAGAGGTTACATGACTTGTCCAAGGTCACATAGCTCTGAAATATGTGGCATAAGTGCCTATCTATACTTTACTGGATAGGTAAAACAAGATTTGAAGTGGCTTGTGTGACTTGCTCCAACTCACCTAAGAAGTTAATATTAGATTTGAACTCAGATGTCTGGATTCATGTTTTCCTTAATATATCATAAATTATTCTGAATGGGTGTCATATCAGTGTTGAAAGTTGTTCTAAAACCATAACAACTGTATGGGACCATATGTGTTTTCTAAATAATAAATTCAGGAAAGGAGGGCTGTTAAGGGTAGCTGGATGGAGGAGTGAATAGAGTACTGGGGCTGGAGTTAGGAAGACTCATCTTCCTGAATTCAAATCTGGCCTCAGACACTTACTAGCTGTGTGACCCTGGACAAGTCACATGGCCCTGTTTGCCTCATTTTTCTCATACATAAAATGACCTGGAGAAGGAAATGGCAAACCACTCCAGATCTTTGCAAAGAAAACCACAGATGGAGTCACCGAGAGTTGGATATGACTGGAAAGGCTGAACAACCACCAATGGTAGTGTATTTGCAAGTGGCATAAATGACCCCAGATATCAGAACTACGAGCCAATAAGTAGAAGTTTGAAAGGCAAAGCAAAACTATCAAAGGAGGAATGGGATACTTTGGGAGGGAGGGAGTTGTCTCTCACTGGAGATCATAAAACTAATTATGGATAATTATTTATTCAGTATTTTGTAGAGGGAATTCTTGTTCAGGTACAGGTAAGAATAGATTACTTCTGAGATGCTTTCTACTGCTAATATTCTATGGTTCTGGATATGAGTATCAGGAGTCCAGATACCTAGGTTCTTGTCTCAGATCTGTCATTGTGATAAAAAATACTTTTTGTTTTTCCTTTTCTGAACTTCATGTTATTTATTTCTATAATGAAGAGACTAGATCAGAGGGACTAAATCTCCTTAAAAGTCTACACAAGTACTTTTGTTTTGGAAATTACATGACCTTCCTGGACTTAACAAAAAAGCAGAATTTGTCAAAAAGTCTGGATTCAAAATCCAAGTAATAAGTCAATAGAAGCCAGAATATTTATATCATTATTAAATATATATATATATATGTACATATATATGTATATGTATATATTTCTAGGCATATCTTTTTTTCTTTCTACTATACAGATTTGAATATTTGATATCTCTTTTAGTGATTTTTCATCCTAAACATTATTTTTCTTTCTTTGTTTTTGGTGGGGCATTGAAAGGGTTAAATAACTTGCCCAGGTTCACACAGCTAGTAAGTGTTAAGTGTCTGAGGCTAAATTTGAACTCAGATACTCCTGAATTTAGGGCCACTGCTTTATGAATTGTGCCACATGCCCGCCACACCCAAATATCCTTTATATTCATTTCATCATGTAATTCTCACAAAACTATATTGGTCTCTGTCTATAACTTGCAAGAATAAAGTCTATCTGTCCTTCCATTTTTTTTATTAGCTCATAATCATAAAGTTCCACAACAGATTTGTACTTTTTAGACTATTTTTTCCAACTCCTTTCTTTTCTTCTTTAAAAAAATCAAAATTTATTTTTGGAAGCATGTATTATTTCTCTTTCTAAAAAAAGTGATAATAAAAAAAACAAAATTATTATAACAATTCTATATTGCCCGGGGAAAAAAAAAACAAACAAAAAACCAAATCCCTACATTGTCCATAACCCAAAATATATTTCTCTTTTTGAAATTTAGGTCAATCATCTTTTTGGGTTTTGTGATTCATCTTTAGTCCTTTGGATTTATCATTGTATAAAATAGAGTTTTGAAGTCTTTCAATGATTTTTCTCTTGCATAAAGTTTTTGCTATAATGTAAATTTTCCTTCTGATTCTACTCACTTAACTTTGCCTTAGATAATAGGTGTCTTCCAAGTGTCCAGTGAAACTGTCCATTTTATCATTTGTGTGTGTGTGTGTGAGGCAATTGGTGTTAAGTGACTTGCCTAGTAAGTGTAAAGTGTCTGAGGTAGGATTCGAACTCAGGTCCTCCTGAATTCAGGGCCGGTGCTCTATCCACTGTGCCACCTAGATGACCCTCATCATTTTTAGTGACACAACATGACACTACCTTCATATGCCATGATTTATTTAGGTGGATTCCCCCTTTGTTTCCTCATTTTGGAAACAATGGAAAAAAGGTGTTATAAATATTTTATACATACTAAGGTTTTTTCTCTTTCTTTGATCTTTCAGGTGTAGCCCTAGTAGTTATATAGTTGGGTCAAAGAACATATATAGTTCAATAATTTGGGGGGCATATCTCCAAAATCCAGAATGGCTAGATCAATTCACAATATTTCCAACAATGCATTTGTATTCCTGTTTTCCCATGGTCTTTCCAAGATATGTCATTTTGCTCTTTTGTTATCTTTGAGAACAACAGATGTGAAATAGAAACTCAGAGTTGTTTTAATTTCTGTTTCTCTAATTAGTGATTCAACCCCTTCAGTATAAGAGAAGACAAGTGAGGACAAGAATAGAGAAGTAGCTTGTTAAAAGAGGCAGCTAGTGGTACAATGAATAGAGTGCTGGGCCTGAAGTCAGAAAGACCTGAGTTCAAATCTAGCCCCAGACACTTACTAACTGTATTACCCTGGCCAAGTCACTTAATCTGTGTTTGTCCCACTATCCTCAGGTGTAAAATGAGGATAATAATGGGACCTAATTCCCAGAGTTGTTGAGGGAATCAAATAAGACAATATTTGAAAAATAGTAACAAACAAAATACCCCAAAACATTTGGCCATAGTGCTTCACACATAGGAGACATATAAATGCTTATTCCCTATTCCCCCCCTAAAAGTCACATGACCATTAGCAGGGCCTGAATGATGACCCAGTTCTTCTGACTCCAAGTCTATATAACTTTCCATTATTCTATACATGGAGGACAATAAACAACTTAAAAGTAATTCACCTCACTGTGAAACACACCCTTCCATGGTGGTGGTGGGCCCAGGAATGCATAGAGGTTTTAGCTACAGAAACATAATAATAGCATTTGACATGTTAGTCAATCAAAACCAAGAAGTAAGGTCAATGTGCAAGACAGCCAAAAACATCCTATAAACACTAACAAAAATTCAAATGCAACCACTAGAGTCCATAAAGAAGCATGCCAAAATAAGTCCTAGATTCCCCCAGAGGTCTTGTCTTAAAGTAACTAGGCCATGCCTTTGACTTTCCATTTTCTGTGATGCCTGTGTGTATGTGGTGGAAGTTGGGAGGAGATTTTGAAATGGGGAAGAGAGGAGGGAATTGATTGCTATTTCCCTGGGATTATTTTCCATTTATTGTATGTAAATATGTGTAAAGTTATTTGTATGTATGGTTATTTACATGTTTTCTCCCCTATGAGAATGTGAGCTTTTTGAGGGTAGGGACCATGTTTTTTTGTTTTCTTTGTATTATCAGCTCTTAGCACCATTACTGGTGCTTAAGAAATATTTGTTGACTGACTGACTGACTGATTGAAGTTCCTCATCACAGTACCTCTGAGCAAGTAATCATTCATAGGCACTCTTTCTCAAAGCCCTAGACAAGAGCAGTGATTTAAAAAATACTATTTTATATATGGGATAGATCTCTGGGAGTTTCCTCTGACTCATTAATATCCCTATCTTGGATTAATTTTCCTGTTATAATAAGTTTTTATTTATGTCTTTTCTTTTATATCACTGCAATTTTCCCCCAGTATCCCTCCACTTACTTTGTTTCCAATTCTTTGTTATCACAAAAAAAAAGCTGCTGTAAATATTTTGGTATATATGAGGATTTTATTTTTATCAATAGTCTTCATGGGGATAGACTTAGTAATGGAATCTCTGCATCAAAGCATGTGGACAGTTTGGAGAGTTGGGCAAGATCCTGATTCTGCTGCTTACCTCTGGCAGGCATTGAATCCCTCAGGACAGTTCTGCTCAGGGGAGCGCTGGCAATAGTTGAACCAGCTTGCAAGAGTAGACTTAAATTTCTGTTGTGAACATTTCCACCTCAGGCGTCATCAAATGATAGCCTTAGACTTGAAGTGATGAAAGAAAATGTTACTTATACAGATTAAATGTAAAAGTAGATCATGAGTACATTTTGGTTTTGAGAACCAGATATTCAATATTTACAAGAATTCCCCTATTCCTGTCATTGGTAATTTGCATTGAAAGAAGATCTCCCTCTTGATGGTTGCTATATGACTTTTGATTTCAGCTACCCTCAAACTCAGGGGAACCCATAAAATAATCCTTGGTCCTAGAAATGTCCATTTGTGAGTACTGCTAATGACTGACCTGTGCAAAATAAAGTGAATTAAAAGAAACTTTAAAACATCAAGAAAAAAGGCAGATATTGAGAGGCCTGGAAATTATAGGAGCTTAACCCTAACTGGGGAAGTGCTTTGACTTATATTTCAGCTATAATTCAC
Organism: Dromiciops gliroides; assembly: GCF_019393635.1. Lineage (NCBI taxonomy): Eukaryota > Metazoa > Chordata > Mammalia > Microbiotheria > Microbiotheriidae > Dromiciops > Dromiciops gliroides. Next base: position 497,615,009 of record NC_057862.1, read on the forward strand.
CATTGTTTGGGTGGAAGCAGTGGGGGAGGAATCACCTTCCCATCACAGCTGCTTTCTATACTTCAGTCTCAAAGTCTAAGTGAGAAAAAACACATTAAGTTTGTATTCCTGTGAGATTGGAAAAATATTCATACTTCTGATAGAAATAGGGAAATTTGAAAGAGAGATTGATTTGGGGGAAAGGATAATGAGCTCCTTTTTGAGATAGTTGAGTTTGAAGCATATATCTCTGTCACATCCAGTTTGAAATGTCCATTGGCAATTGGTGACAAATGATTGAAGCTCAGGAGAGATCAGGGCTGGGTATGTAGACCTGTAAGTCATCTTTGTAGCTAAGAGAGAGTTATCTAGAGGAGCAAGGACATAAATTTGGAGAACACTCACTTAAAGGATATGGCATAGATGATGAGCCAGTGAGAAAGATTGAGAAGCACTTAGAAAGAGAGGCGGAGAAGCAGGAGAGGAGAGAATCACAGAGAAGATGGATAGCTCTATACATATGAGGAATGTGAAAAGAAACTAAGATTTGGAAATTGAGATTTTTGGTAACTTTGGAGACAAGAGTTTCATCAAAGTTATGAGATTAGAAGACATCCCAAAAGGCTGAGTAATAAATGATAGAAGACAAAGTGGAAACAGTAAGTGAAGACAGCTTTCTCAGGTATTTGGCTGAGAAAATAGGGTGAGATAAGGTATAGCATAATCACTTGGGGAAATTGTAGTGCTTGTTAAAAGGTATTTTTAAGATGGAGGAAACTTGATGTGTTTGAAAGTAATAGATAAAGGACCAGGACATAGGTAGTGTTAGAAGACTTGAGAGAGAGAGAGAGAGAGTTTGCAATCTGGTAGAAAAACAAAACAAAACAAAAAATTCTATGGAATAGGATCAAGGGCACACATAGAGAAGTTGATTTTAGCACTTAGTATAAAGTGCCTGGTCCATAGTAGGTGATTAATAAATATTTCTAGACTGACTGACCTTGGCAAGGAGAAAGGCCACTTCCTTGTCAGAAACTTGGAAGAAAGCAGAAGAGTGGAGGCTGATGGCAAGCAGGTTTGAGGTGAAGAAAAGTGGAGCAGAGAAATCTGATTATAGGAATAATCCAGGATCAGAGAAATCTGATTATAGGAGGTTTGGCAAGGGATAAGCATCTATAAGACAAGGAGGCTAGGTATGTGACAGATGAGGACAGTGAAGAATTATATGGTCATCTGGAAAGGGAAGAAAGAGAAATCAGAGCAGGGGCAATGGTGTGTGAGAAATAAAAGTATTGTAAGTCACAATGAGGACAAATAATAGATTTAGGAATGGGGAGGCACAGGAAGAGATGGAATGATGAGAAATTTTGTACGATATCGTAATTTTAGTCTTTGATTAATTAAATGGAACAATTTAATTTTTTATTGTTGATAATAATCTTTTCTTTTTAAATTTGAGTTTCACATTCTCTCCCTCCCTCTTACCACTCCCCCATCAACTGATAAGGCAAGGACATTATATCAATTAAACATGTGAAATACTATAAAACATTTGATTATTAGCCAAATTATAAAAAGTGACAGAATTATACTTCAAGTTGCATTCAGAGTTCATTAGTTCTCTCTCTGGAGGTAGATAGCATTTTTTCATCATAAATCCTTTGGAATTATCTTGGATCATTGTATTGATCAGAGTAGTCAAGCCTTTCACAGTTGCTCATCATTACAACATTGATATTACTATGTACAATGGTCTCCTAATTCTTCTCGCTTAACTTTGCATCAGTTCATATAAGTCTTGCCATATTTTTCCCCGGAGCACCCCCAAGTAATTTCGTAGAGCACAATACTAATCTATCATAATTATATGCCACAACTTGTTCAGCCATTCCTGAACTGATGTACATTCCCTCAATTTTATTTCTTTGCAATCACAAAAAGAGCTATCATTAATCTTTTTGTATATGTATATATAGAGAGAAAGAGATATAGATATATAGATATAGTTATATATTTAGATATATAAATACTTTCCCTTTCTTCTCTGATCTCTTTTGAGTATAGTCATACTAGCAGTATTGCTAAATCAAAAGGTTTGCCCAATTTTATAGACCCTTGGGCATAGTTCCAAATTGTTCTTCAATGTTTGAACTAGTTCACAACTCCACCAATAATTTATAAGTGCATCTATTTTCCCAAATCCCCTCCAGCATTTGTCATTTCTCATAAGTGTGAGGTGGTACCTCAGAGTTGTTTTAATTTGCATTTCTCTAATCAATGGTGATTTAGATAATAACTTTGATAGCTTTTTCTGAAAACTGCATGTTTACATCCTTTTGACCATTTATCAATTGGGGGATGACTCAGTTATGTATTTATTTGAGAAATTGAGGACTTAATCAGATGCACTTGTGGAAGAGAGACAGTCTGCATTAGGGCCAGTTAGTCTCAGTTCCAAAATATTACCAATAAATTTTACAAAATGAACATGAGCAGTGTGGTATATGAGGAGTCAGTGACTTTTCATCAGGAGACTTGCATTCAGATATTGATTCTGGGGCAGCTAGGTGGCACAGTGGATAAAGCACCGGCCCTGGATTCAGGAGCACCTGAGTTCAAATCTGACCTCAGACACTTGACACTTACTAGTTGTGTGACCCTGGGCAAGTCACTTAACCCTCATTGCCCCACAAAAATAAATAAATAAATATTTATCCTGCCAGTTATTAGGAAGTAGGAGTAAATTGTTCCACAAGGAGAGTTGGCCACAGTACATCAAGAGCTGGTGGGTTCCCCTCATTGGGCATCAAGAAGCAGAAGATAGACAACTTTTACTTTGAGGTGGGTAATCTCTTAGACTCCTTCTTATACTGTGTTAGCGATTTGACCAGGAACAAGTAATTTTACCCCCCTGAATCTCAGTTCCCTCTTCTGTAACATGGGGACAATATAAAAAACATTTATACTAACTATGCCAGGATAGTTATGAAGAAAACACTTAGTAATGGGTTTTATTACTAGATCTATTTGTCTTAAACCTATCCTCTTCAGAGCCAAACACATCCCCAAGTGTTTGCCACCTTATTGTCAACTGTGTTAATCATACCAATGAAATTAAATTTCACAAGCAATTATTAAGCCCATTCTATGAGCAAGGTTCTGTGCTAGGTGTGAGAGATACACAAATGAACTGGAAAATTCTCCCTGCCTTAAAGTAATTTACTTTTTATTAGAAAGGGGGAGGTAGAAAACAACATTTGCACAGAGTGGTAAATCCAAGGCAATTTGAGGAGGGAGATACCACTAAAACAAGGGGAAGTTAGTCTCAAAAATAGGAGTTTGGGGGCGGCTAGGTGGCGCAGTGGATAAAGCACCGGCCCTGGATTCAGGAGGACCTGAGTTCAAATCCGGCCTCAAACACATGACACTTACTAGCTGTGTGACCCTGGGCAAGTCACTTAACCCCCATTGCCCCGCAAAAAAATTAAAAAAAAATAGGAGTTTGGAGGGGAGGTAGAGAAGGATGGAGTAGACTACATTAACAGAAGGGGGAAGGTAATTATTATAATCTATATTCACTCCCTCTAAGAATCCCTTGTTTCCTTCACAAAACATATATTTGAATATGAGTGTGTATATTTTATATATCACCATACATATATTACATATGTATACATATACATACATACATGCATGTATCTTTTCTGACTCCCACAAAATTTTAAATGTTTCAAATTACTTTGTATTTATTTTGCATATGAGAGGAGTTATGGTGCAGTGAATAGAGAGCAAGAGAGATCTAAGTTTAAGTCAACCTTCTGATATATTGACTGTCAGAGGATTTGAACCTATAGGATTTGAATTGAGGTCTTTGTTGATTACAAGGCTAACACTCTACACTATCTTGCCTCAGGAAAATAAAGGATTAAAAAAGCCAAATCAAAACAAAAGAAATAAAACCCTTGTATATAAATAGTACTTCTAAAGTTTTACCTTGTTCTTCCTTCACACCAACTCCATCACTTAGGTAATATCCATTTTACAGATTAGCCAAATGAGGATTAAACATTAAACCAATGTCTCACCCAAATTTATTTAGCATAGTAAGTGAGTAGCAGGGTTGGGATTTGAACCCAGAACATTTTGTGCCAAATAAAGTGTTCATTGTATTATACCATACTTACAAGGAAGAAGAATTGTGATTTTTGCCCTTCAGAGGCCCAATTCCTATTTATTCATACATAGAATTGAGGCCAGAGGCTTGCTTTCTGATTCTTTTCTTAAATATTATTTTCTCTGAACTTTGTGTTATTTCTATTGCTATTTTTCTCCTTACACTACAGCTACTCTCTATGTTAGTTAATCAAATGTATATATGGCTGCTGTTTTTATTTTCCTTCCTCATTTTTCCATTTAAAGCCTATTTGACATAATTTTCAAGTTTTCAATCAAATACATTCTTCATTAGCCTTTTTAGTTGCACACCATCCCTGGCCAGAAGTCTGTTACACTTACATATTTACCTTTGTTCCACAAATACAAATCCTATTCTCCAACACTCTTTACTTCCAAAATTTGGCTTTATTCTCTTAAGCCCTTTCCTTTTATCAGCAGCAGTAGCAGTATTGAAAACACCACTTGTGCCTCAAAGGTCTTCAATTTCTTGTCTAAGACTTCATCATTTTGTAAATGCTTTCTATAATACCTTAAGGAATATCATATATACCTACTTGAATTGTCAGAATGGAAAGTGTTGTGTGTTTTTTTTTCTGATTTGACAAGATACAATTAAAATTTTAGCAAATATTTATTCTTTGCTTTGTTGTATGTCAAGTCTATATTCTCATTGTCTCTGTGTCTCTACACATGTGTTCTCTCTCTCTCTCTCTCTCTCTCTCTCTCTCTCTCTCTCTCTCTCTCTCTCTCTCTGTCTTTCCCTGTATCTTTGTCACTTTCTCTCTCCATTTTTCTCAGTCTCAGTCTCTGTCTCTCTGTGTTAAACCCATGGCCATCAGACTGCTCCCTAATTCTTTTCCCTCTTGATTACTGACAATCTGATTGGGAATCATCAGCCTTGAATTCAAATCCCAACTGTGTACTAACTAACTCTATGACCTGGGGCATATTCCTCTGATTCTCTTTTTTTTATACCCTCTACCCCATGGGATTATTATGAGAATCAGATGAAAAAAAATGTGACAATGTATTCTGGATTGCAATGTACTATAATAATGTGAGTTTATTATCAATAACAATACTAAAGATAATAAACTAAGTATCTCATTTGAGAAACAAAGAGCAGATAATCTTACTTGAACATCTTCAAATTAGCTCATAATTTCCCAAGTGCATTATCTTATACAACATATTAGTGAAAATTAAAATAATGAGAAAGACAGATTTTATGTAAATGATTTAAGCAATTTTTAAGATGGCAAAAAAAACCCTTTACAACCAGTCCTAGTGAAACTGTTCCCCCCTTTTCCTGAAATATGTTATATTGAAAATAAATGGGCCAATACTGTATGAGAGGCAAAAACCAGAAAATAGCTAGCAACGGGTACAATTATACTTGTCTCTTTAAAATTCTTTGCCTCCTAATCACAGAATCATCTGCTCTACACCATCTGGCAGCTGTAGAGGGAACTAAAATAGCACGTACAGGTACTGTAATGTACAATCTAATTAGTGTACTAAACCTTAATTTATTGGAGATATTGTAAATATAAAAACAATTATAATTTAACAAATCTATTCCTTGGCTACCATAATGAACACTGTGCATGTGCTGGCTTATTATGCATAAGTTTATTACATGGCAAGGTGTCTTGCTTAATATATTATAGGGACCATAAAATCATCTCTACTACCTGCCTACAAGGTTCTGCCACACTTGCCATTAGTCTCAGGCCACTTTGTTGATGAAGTCATTTTAGTGAAACAATCAGCAAATGGGAGAGAAGATGACATCTGAGACTTTGGTCATATCCTGGGGATCATGGAATTTTCCCTAGAAGAAATTTTAACAATCACTTGACTCAATTTCCTTTTTTAATACAGTAGGAAATCAAGGTTATGAGGGAGCAAGAAAGGACTGGCCCACAGTCATCTTTCTAGCAAGTGAGAGAGCTGGGATTTGGACCTCAAATTTCTCTACAGAGAAGAAACTTATCACGTCTCACAGAATGGCCTGTATAGAAAAAAATCTCACTGCCAACCTTTAATGAGGCAACCAAGTATAGCTATAACATACAAGAACTTTGAGGGGAAGAGAAAATGGAGTCCCAGGACATTGTCCTCATTTCCATCTTTCTGTTGGTTATATTATTGGAAGAGACACATAAGAGGCAGCTAGGTGGCACAGTGGAATGAGCACTTGTCTTGGATTCAGGAGGACCTGAGTTCAAATCTGACCTCAGACACTTAACACTAGCTGTGTAACCCTGGGTGAGTCACTTAACCCCAGTTTATTCACCAAAAAAAAAGGAAGAGACACAGAAACATGCCCACAATTATAAAGGATGCCTGGAGTTGAGATGATACAGAAGTAAGTCATCAAAGTGTATTTGGAGTCAGGAATACCTGAATATAAACCTAATCTCAGACACTTACTGTGTGATCCTGAGTAAATCACTTAAATTTTCAGTCTCAGTTTCCTTACCTATAAAATGTGGATAATAATAGCACCTTCCTAATGTTTGATGTGAAGATTAAATGAGGCAGTAGTTGCAAAGTGCTTTGAAAAAACCTTAGAGCACTATGAAATCCTAGCTACTGTTATTTTTTTTTTTTTTTTTTTTTTTTTTGGCATATTATTTTTTTTTATTATTTTTTTTTGAGATATTTTATTTTTTCCGTTACATGTAAAGATAGTTCTCAACTTTTGTTTATACATGCTTTACAATTTCAGATTTTTCTCCCTCCCTCCCTCCCCTCCCTCCCCCCCTCCCCTAGACAGCAGGTAATCTGATATAGGTTATATCTATATATATCTATACATATACATATAGATATATATATACACACACATATATATACACATAATAACATTAATCCTATTTCTGCATTAATCCTGTTACAAGAGAAAGAATCAGAGCAGTGATGCAAAACCTCAAAATAGAAAAAAAAAAACAACAGCACCCAAAACAAAAGAAATAATATGGTTCAATCAGCATCTATACTCCACAGTTCTTTCTTTCTTTTTTTTTCTTGGATTTGGAGATCCTCTTCTATCATGAGTTCCCTGGAACTCTTCTGTACCATTGCATTGGTGAGAAGAATATAGTCCATCACAGTAGGTCAACACTCAATGTTGATGATACTGTGTACAATGTTCTTCTGGTTCTGCTCATCTCACTCATCATCAGCTCACGTAAGACCCTCCAGGTTTCTCTGAACTCTTCCTGCTCATCATTTCTTACAGCACAATAGTATTCCATTGTATTCATATACCACAACTTGTCCAGCCATTCCCCAATTGATGGGCACCCCCTCAACTTCCAATTCCTTGCTACCACGTAAAGAGCAGCTATAAATATTTTTGTACATGTGGGTCCCTTTCCCCCTTCCATGATTTCTTTGGGCAAAAGACCTAAAAGTGGGATTGCTGGGTCATAGGGTATGCACAGCTTTATCGCCCTTTGGGCATAATTCCAAATTGCTCTCCAGAATGGTTGGATCAGCTCACAGCTCCACCAACAATGCATTAGTGCTAGCTACTGTTATTAGCCACGTTCTTTGTGATCACCAGAGGTTTACATAGATCTGAATCTCCCTCTACAAGAAAAGTGGAATATTCTCCTGAGACATTGTCTACTGGCAGCAACCACAACTCTTCTTCCTTGTAAAATCTCTCTGTGACAGAATGCCCTTGGACATCATCAATAGTGGTATAGTGCAACTCAGCTACTACCAATTATTATTGCTACCCTATCTGGGGTCATGATCAAACTCAGCTGCTTGTCAGATTTACAGCTGAATATATGGAGATTTTTTTAAATTTATCAAAGATTTTTGGTCATGGGGAAGGAAGGAAACAGGCATTTATATAACACCTACTAGGTGCCAGGTATTGTGATAGGTGCCTTACAAATATCTCAGTTGATGCTCACCACTCTGGGAGGGCAGTGCTATTATTAACTCCATTTTACATTTGAGGAAATTGATGCAAACAGAGGTTTTGACTTTCCTAGAGTTATACAGAAAGTAAGTGTCTGAGTCTAGATTTGAATTCAGACCTTCATGACTGCAGACCTAGTTTTCTTCAATGTACCATTTGGCTGCCAATTTTATCTCAGCACTGATAACTGGAGAAAGCAGTTTTGCTCACTAACACAATCTACATAAACTAGAGCAAATAAATGACAGGAAAAAAGACATTCTTACTCATTGTGATGGGATATGGAATGTTGTTTATAGGGAAAAAAAACAAGCAGCCCAGTTTGATTGGAATTTTGAGTTCATGCAGGTACGTAATGAGCAATAACTCTCATAACATAGAGTGCAATCACATTGTAAAGACTTTAAAAGTCATTTATTTGAGTTTCTATTTTATCCTAAAGGCAATAGAGACCTACTGAAATTTATTGATCAGAGAAATGACATTTGATCCATGCTTTAGGAATATTAATTTGGAAGCTATGTGGAAGATGGATTAGAAAGGGCTATGTCTAGAGTCAGAGAGACTAATTAGGAGACTGTTGCAATAGTCCATGTGAGTTAATTGGGGTTAGGAATAGGGAGATGACCAATGAGTGGAAAGAAGAAAATTTAAAAGATATTGTGAGAGTAGAATTGTCAGGATTTGGTAATTGATTAGATAGATGACAAAATAAAGAATCAAAGATGCATTCTGGGTTGTGGACCTTTTTGACCATAAAGATGGAAGGACCTTTGAAAGGAAAAGTAAATTCAGAAAAAGGCTGAATTTGGGGTCAAAGACAATAAATTCTACTTTTGGTGGGATGGGTTACTGATACCCTCAGGACATGAAGTTGGAAAAATTAAAAAAGAGAAAAGACAGGGCTGGATATGTCTCCTTGTTTTAGGTATCCCTTGACATTAATGATTATGGTATCATCAAGCATAGTCATCACTAATGAACCTGGAAGGAGAATAACATTTGTTTACTATCAGTACATTTAAACTTGAAAATCATGAATTAGATAGGAAATGGAAATAACTTGCTCAGAACAAAGCCAAGATGGAAAAGACAGATGGAGTACATAGAGCAGGTCAGTGCTGGAGGTACATTTTTAAAAGATTTTGAGAAAACAATTCTCAAGGAGTCTACAAGAAAGGAAGATATTTAGAGTATAGGGAAAACTTTTATTACCACCATAACAACAACCAAGAGAATATCAACAACTACTCCTTTATGTGCCTATTTTTCCATGTATATAAAAACTTTACAAGCATAATTTATGCACATATTATTCATGAATGTATTAGATGGAACTAGGCAGGCTATTACATATTAAACCACATCTTTTCAATTTTATTTGGTCAACCTGATTCAATCATCTCCAAACCTGAATTCATCCTCCAAAGAGCCATCAAAATTATTTTGTAACATCAATATAATCATGTCACACCTTCCCATTTGCTCTAAAACTCCATTGGCTCCCTTTTACCTCTAGAATCCAATAGGAACTCCTCTATTTCACAGATAAATCTCTTTATAACCTTGGCCCTTCCTGTCTTTCCAGTTTTCTTCCTTATTACTCCCAAACTTGTATACCGCAGTCCAGTTATGCTATCTGCTTTCTGAATAAATAACATCCCATTTTTCAACTAAATGCCTTCATACTGGTGGTCCTTCATGTCTGAAACTCACTTTCTCCTCACCGTTACAAATTGGAAGGCCTAGTTTCATTCAAAACTCAACTGAGGTGGAACCTTTTACGTGAAGCCTTTCTGGATCCTTACAGTGGCTGGTATAATCCCTTCCCAAACTATCTTATATTCATAGTGTGTATACTTATTTAAGGAAGTAACCCTTGACATTTCCTTTGCCTGGAGAATATGTGTGTTCAAAGTTCTTATTTTTAAAAATTATTTTTATTTCATTACATATTTTCCAATTATATGTAAGTTTTAAAAATTGATTTCCAAAGTCTCTCCTTCCCTCTCACCACCCCCAAAGGCAAGTAATTTGATTTTAATTATAAATGTGAGGTCATGCAAATTTTTTCCATATTAGCCATATTACAAAAGAAAACACAAATTAAAACAATGGAAATACAGTATGCATTTTTTAAAAGTATGTTCCAGGGGCAGCTAGATGGCGCAGTGGATAGAGCACTGGCCCTGGAGTCAGGAGTACCTGAATTCAAATCCAGCCTCAGACACTTAACACTTACTAGCTGTGTGACCCTGGGCAAGTCACTTAACCCCAATTGCCTCACTAAAAACAAAACAAAACAAAACAAAACAAAACAAAAAAGTATGTTCCAATCTGCATTAAGAGGTTATCAGTTCTCTCTCTGGAGGTGGATAGCATTTTTCATCATGGATCCTTTGATGTTATCTTGGATCATTGTCTTGATCACAGTAGCTAAGTCTTTCACAGTTGATCTTCCTTAATATTAATGTTACTGCATATAACATTGCTTCTGCTCACTTAACTTTATGTGAGTTTATGTCTTCCCATGTTTTTATGAAATGATCTTGCTTATTGTTTTTAGTAGTACAACAGTATTCCATTACAATGATATGCCATAACTCAGCCATTCCCCAAATTTTGGGAATTTGCTTATGATTTCTTGACACCACAAAAAGAGCTGCTATAAATAGTTTTGTACAAATAGGTGCTTTCCCCCTTTGAAAAAAATCTTTTTGGGATAGAAACCTAGTAGTGGTATTGCTGAGTCAAAGGGTATGTGCAATTTTGTAGCTCTTTGAGCATAGTTCCAAATTGTTCTCCAGAATGGTTGAATTAGTTCACAGCTCACAAGAGTGTATTAGTGTCCTAATTTTTCTACATCCACTCCCCCATTTGTAATTTTTCTTTTCTGTCATATGAAATAATCTGATAGTTATGAGGTGGTACTTGAGTTCTTTTAATTTGCATTTCTCTAATCAAAAGATATTTAGATTATGTTTTCATATGACTATAGATAGCTTTGATTTCCTTTTTGCCTATTATAATTCCTTCAAATTCATTGTCTTGTCTTATTTCTATAGCTAGCATTTCTAGAATATTGAATAATAGTGGTGATTATAGGCATCCTTTCTTCACCCCTGATATTCTTTGAAAGGCTTCTAGCTTATCCACATTACACATAATACTTGCTGATGATTTTCAGTAGATCCTACTTATCATTTTATTGAAAGCTCCATTTATTCCTACACTCCCTCCGTTTTTTTTTAATAGAAATGGGTATTATATTGTGCAAAAGCATTTTTCTACATCTATTAAGATATTTACATGCTTTCTGTTGGTTTTGTTATTGATATGGTCAATTATGTTGATAGTTTTCTTATATTAGACCAGTCCTGCATTCCTGGTATAAATCTGACCTGGTCATTATGCATGATCATTATGATATATTGTTTTAATCTCTTTGCTAATATTAGTAAATTGGTCAGCAGTTTTCTTTCTCTCATTTTGATCTTTCTGGTTTAGGTATCAGCACTATATCTAAGTTGTAAAAGGAATTTGGCAGAACTTCTTTGCCTATTTTTCCTAATAGTTTATATAGTATTAGAATTACTTGCTCTTTAAATGTTTGGTAGAATTCATTTGAGAGTTCATCTAGTTCTGGGAAATTTTTCTTTGGGAGCTCATTTCTGGATTGTTCAATTTATTTTACTAGGATAGGATTAAGTGTTATATTTTCTCTTCTGTTAATCTGGGCAATTTATATATTTTTTTAAAAATATTCATCCATTTCATTTACATTGTCAGATGTATTGATATATAATGGGACAAAATAGTACCTAATAATTGATTTTATTTCATCTTTATTGTTGGTGAATTTACTCTTTATATTTTTTTTCTGTGGGGCAATGAGGTTAAATGACTTGCCCCTAGTCACACAACTAGTAAAATTAAGCATCTGAGGCTGGATTTAAACTTAGGTCCTCCTGTATCCAGGGCCAGTGCTTTATCTACTGAGCCCCCTAGCTGCCCCATTTTTTTTTAATTAAGAAGTAAAAGAGAGAATATATTCTTCTCCAAAGAAGAGAAAAAGAAGACAGAAAATACTTCTCTTTATTTTATTTTAACTTATTTTCACTTAAAAGTGGAGAAAGAGAAAAAATTCTTGAAAGACACAAGAGTTGGAGAGGCTTTTCCAAACTTGAAAATAAAGGTTTATTCTTTTTGCCAAGAGAGTGTAACATTACTTTGGCTGAAGGTATCATCAGTAAGCCTGAAGGCTTATGTGATGGATATGATAGTTGCTGTTGAGGTATAAGTCCAGCTAAGCAGAAGGATAGCTTGAAAACAGAAATTTAAAGAAGGCACCTAACAGATCGATTGGATTGCCTGAGGCATCATGCCTAGTAAGGTGTTTGTCACATGAAGAGTAGTAGATCATATTAACTTAGCAGTGCAGGTATATGTTCAGCAAAGAAGTTACATTCATCAAGGTACTTTTATATACAATTCCTGAGACAGAAAGAGGACACTGAAGTTTACAATTCGAGGATTGTGAGTGACCTTCAGGACAAGGGTTTTCCTCACTTATGTGCCTCCCTGCCAGATTTCTATAAGTTAATTTCCACACTCACCTAAAGATACTAAGTAAACTGGTGGAAGAGTGTGACTAAGGTTTATAATTAGACTGTAATATATTATTATTGTATCTGCTTTATGTCCAGCACCTGGGATATTATATTTATAAATTATTTTGCCTTATTGTTTACTAATCATCATGTCTAATATCTAATGATGTAAACATTGTTAGTAGCTGGTTGTGTGTTAATGGGAATCACTCTAGTGAAGATTTGAGAGATATAAGTGGTGAGTTGTGGAAGTGTATTCCCTGCAACAGGGCAAACCATATGATCCTGAGACAGTTTGAATATAACACCATGGTTATAGTCTTTCTCTAGAAACCTAGATATTCCATTGGGAGGACAGGTTAGGGTGTAAAGTCAGACCAGAGTGTGAATATCGGGTCCTTTACAGATACATTAAATTCTTGTAAATAATTTATTGATCACAAAATTGACTAAAACATTTTGAGAATACAAGAAATTACTGTGGTGGGGAAAATATTTGATTGGGTGGAAACAAACATTACCTTAAAGTATATATGTTGAGGGCAGCTAGATGGCACAGTGGATAAAGCATTGGCCCTGGATTCAGGAGGACCTGAGTTCAAATTTGGCCCTAGACACTTGACATTTGCTAGCTATATGACCATGGGCAATTCACTTAATACTCATTGCTCTGCCAAAAAAATGAAGTATGTGTGTGTGTGTGTGTATAGAATATGTATGTGCCTTATGCTCATGTCAAATTATACAGGCCACCTTGAACATTACCTATATTATTGAGGAGAAAAAAACTGGCCCTTTAAAAAATATATTCCATTATATTGATTTGCTAATACTTAAAGATGTGGAATCACTATTTAAAATATAGTTAATCCCTTGAGTTTTGATGAAGCTATAGTAAAGTACAGGTGCATGGAATTTGCAGGCCATAGGAAAGATGCTTTTTCTGACATTTAGTTCAATCATTTTGCTATTTAACTAAACCAATAAAAGACAGTGAAGCATAATAATTATAGGTATGGACTTTGAGTTGGAAAGACATGGTTTCATGTTTTGATTGTCCTGGGATGTATTCATTGTATTGACTGTATTTTTAATTTTTAAAAAATTTTTAATTTTTAAAAATCATAAATGTATTTTATTATATTCCAGTTACATGTAAAGATAGTTTTCAACATTTGTTTTCATAAGATTTTTTGTTCCATTTTTTTCTCCCTTCCTCCATCCCTCCTCCCTCTCCAAGACAGAAAATAATCTGATAGAGGTTATATATGTACAATCACAATAAACATATTTCTGCATTAGTCATGTTGTGAAAGAAAAATCAGAATAAAAAGGAAAAAAAATTAAGAAAAAGTAGAAACAGTATGGTTCAATCTGCATTCAGAATCCACAGTTCTTTTTTTGGATGTGGACCACATTTTCCATCATGAGTCCTTTGGAGTTGTCTTGGATCATTGTATTACTGAGAAGAGTCAATCTATCACAGTTGATCATTACCCAATGTTACTGTTACTGTGTACAATGCTCTCGTAGTTCCTCTCACTTCACTCAGTATCAGTCCATTTAAGTCTTTCCATTTTTTTCTGAAATCTGCCTGTTTATCATTTCTTTTTTTTTTCTTTTTCTTTTTAGTGAGGCAATTGGGGTTAAGTGACTTGCCCAAGGTCACACAGCTAGTAAGTGTTAAGTATCTGAGGCCGGATTTGAACTCAGGTACTCCTGACTCCAGGGCCGGTGCTCTATCCACTGTGCCACCTAGCTGCCCCAGCTCATCATTTCTGACAGCACAATGGTATTCCATTACATTCATATACCACAACCTTTTCAACCATTCCCCAATTGATGGGCATTCCCTCAATTTCCAATTCTTTGCCACCACAAAGAGAGCTGCTATAAATATTTTTTTATATGTTAGTTCTTTCCCTTTTTCTATGATCTCTTAGGGATACAGAACTAGTAGTAGTATTACTGGGTCAAAGGTTATGTATAGGTCCATAGCCCTTTGGGCATAGTTCCAAATTGCTCTCCAGAATGGCTGTAACAGTTCATAACCACCAACAATGCATTAGTGTTCCAATTTTTACGCAGCTTCTCCAATATTTATTATTTTCCTTTTCTTTGTCATATTAGCCAATCTGATAGGTGTGAGGTGGTACCTCAGATTTGATTTAATTTGGTTTTCTCTAATCAATAGTGATTTAGATTTTTTTTATATGGCAATAGATAGCTTTGATTTCTTCATCTGAAAACTGCCTGTTCATATCTTTTGACTATTTCTCAATTGGGGAATTACTTATAAATTTGATTTAATTCCCTGTATATTTTAGAAATAAGGCCTTTATCAGAAACACTGGCAATAAAAAATGTTTCCCAGCTTTCTGCTTCCCTTCTAATTTTTGCTGCATTACTTCTGTTTGTACAAAACCTTTTTAATTTAATGTAATCAAAGTTATGACTATGGATAAATCTTTGAGGGACCCATAATATTGTCTAAAACAAAAATTATATAAAAAGTTGGCTATCTCTATAGTGGAAGGAATTTCCATATGGGGGATTCTTTACTATAATGAAATCACAGGCCTGGAGTAATATCAACTCATCAAACAAAACCCAACACATTGCTTTTATAAATAGCAAATTTATGTGTGCTGTTGAGTAAAGTCATTCTCTTTTGGGGGACATTTTATGTAGCATTTTTTTCCCTTCACCATGCCAGCAGGAGTGCTAATGCCATTATGCAGAACAGTGAAACTGGCAATATCTAAAGATAAACAGAATGGTAAAATGGAAAAAAAAACACCACAGTGGATTTGTTATCAAAATACATTAATTCAGAGACTACCATTGCATTTAAATTATTCAGTTTCAGTGGACAACTTGAGCATAGAGCAGTAGGCCCAGAGTTAGGAAGACCTGAGTTCATATCTGACTTCAGACACTCACTAGCTGTGAGACCCTGGGCAAGTCACTTAACCCCGTTTGCTTTAGTTTCCTCATTTGTAAAATGAGTTTTAGAAGGAAATGGCAAACCACTCCAGTATCTTTAACAAGAAAATCCCACATGGGGTCACAAACAGTCTGATGTCAATGAATAACAACAACATCAACAAAGTGTACAAGTTACTTAAGCTCTTGGGACCTCAAGTTCCTTCCCTGTCAAAGGAAAACACTAGTTTAGATGATGTATAAGTTGCCTGTCAACTCTAAAATATTTGACAGTATTCTCATGCAATATTAAGAGCCCTGGTATTAGTCAACACTTTTGCACTTTATTCAGATCACATGCCTGTGAACACAGATGCCAATTGTTCTTTGGGAAGATCAGTAAAATTGAAGAAAACATCTTAGAATTTAACATTTAGTTTATTCACATCTACAGAAGACAGGAAATAGGAAGAATAGAGAGTGAATGTTTGGTTGGCACATTAAGCTGATATGATTATAGGAAGTAGTACAAGGATGAAATATTGCTCCTTATATAGAGGACAAAAGCCAGGTAAGCAAGGAATAAGATAAGAGCAGGGTGGCTACTACATCATGGTTTGTGATGGGTTCAGCATGACAGATGCTGTCATCCATTAGCAAACAGTGATACCTTTTCTTACCCAGAGATTGAAGAAAGTCATATCTAAAGATTATATGTCACTCAATTAGTGCAGTTTGCACTAATCAAGTTGTTATAGATTTAAACCCTGTCACAATGGAACTAAGTCTTTCTATCAAGAATAAGACTGGGGAGCACGTGTTAGTTGATGACATTTTCAGGGAGGGGCATTATGACCATGTGAGCCTGGTCAATATATTTAATTTTCAGTGCTCTGGGCATACTTCTATGACTATAAGTTAAAAAAGTTGATAGTACTAGTTAATAAAGAAGTTTGATTTCTGGGGTACTCCCTGTAGCAATAGTCTAGCCTTTGTATACATTACATATGGATCATATGCACTTTCCAAAGAATTGATGAAAGCTAGCCTGACTTATACCTTTATGGATGGAAAATTTTCTGGGATACCAAACCATGTTATGCTTCTCCATTCACCAATAAGGGTGGAATAGGTCAAAGGTTTAAGTAACAATCTGACCATGAAATTCTAATTTATGCTAACTTTAAATTTTATAGAAGTACTCCCTCTCTCTGTCTCTCTCTGTCTCTGTCTTTCTCTCTTTCTCCTGCTCCATCCTCTCTCCCTCTCCCACTTCCCCCTTTCCTCTTTAATGCATTTTTAGGTTGGACCAGTGTTATACGGAACACCCCAGTAAAGAAATTCTCTCCATCAATGCAGATTAACAACTTTTGTGTTACTTATAGAGAAATGCCTAAGTTACTGTTAGTTTAAGTTACTTGGCTAGGATCACACAGCCAGTAAATATAGACAGATAAATAAATAGATAGATGATAGATAGATATAGACAGATAGATAGATAGACAGACAGACTCTTAAATGATGAAGCTTACCATGAGTCAAAGTCACACATAACTTCTGTCCTTGAGTGTATACTCATTACATAGTTAGGATTCTCTGGAACATTATGCACTTAATAAATCCTTGTTTATTCAGAAGCTGGCAAGAACTGTGTACTGTAGAATTCAGACTAAAATGGTAGTCAATTCAAAATATTTTATTTTTGGTCAATTTTTAAGGATGTGAATGTGAATGGATTTTGTACATGAAAATATAGGTATGGAGGGGGATAGAAATCAGGTAAATGGGTGAAATTGGTTCATTCAAATTAGATTTTTTGAAATCTCTGATAAATGGATGCTTTTTAAAGTCATCTTTACAGTTTAGAAAGCACTACATTCATATCATCCCTCTGAGGGAGGTAGTGCAAGTATTATCATCTTATTTCATAGTTGAGAAATGTATAGCACAGAGGAAATAAGTGCCTTGTCCACAGTCATACATCTAGTATGTGACCAAGTGAAGACTGAAATCCAATTCTTCTGGATGTAAATAGTATTCTTTTTGCTACAGTAAGGTATCTCTCTGAAAAGAAGCCTGTATGCTCATGTGCACACACACACACACACACACACACACAATCATTTGAAGGTTTTTTTTTGTTAAATGTTCTTAGAGTCAAAGAAAAAATATCTTGTACTAAGGAATAACATTTTAAAATAGGACTGAATGCATTCTCTAGGGAATTCAGTCTATTTTGATAGCACATAACGATTGATTTGATAATCTACAATAATATACAAGAACCTTGCATTCATTTTTCAAGGGGATACTAACCTTTTGCCTGAAGTACCCTACAGCTGCCAGAAGCTCATAGCATCCATCAGGATGACATATACTGTGGAAGCACATATTGGCTGGCATGTGGAGGGCTATGATGTGCTGCATACAAGCCATTGAAATCACATAAATGTGCAAAACAAATGCACAAAGGGAACGAATGTCATCCCTATGCCTCATTGTCCTGAGATCCATAGACCCATGACTCCCTGAATCAGGAACCAAGGCTCCTATCCTGGAGAAAAATCTCATTGCCATACCATCTCCAGCTCCTCACTTTGGCTTCTGGAGACATGGGCGCTACTATTTTATTGTTCCAACCTCTTAGTTTCCTGGTGAGTTCATCTGTGAAATAGATATGGTTGCTTATCAGCCTCTTTTTTGACATTTGCCTACATAAGATTGAAGATTATGTGTGTGTTTCAGCTTTGCCTGCAATTTTCAGAATAAGTAAATCGATGCATTTAACTACCATAGATGATCACGTTTTAGGGCTGGAGGTGACCTTACTCCTCTAAGGTCTAATCCTAAATGAATCTTTTCATTGAATGATCAGAAAATCCTGGGATAGGGAAGAGAAGTGACTGGCCCCAAAGGACAACAGTAATAAAAGGTAATATTTTTATATCACTTTAAACATATTCTCATTTGATATTAAAAATAATAGTATGAGATAAATATTGTAATCTACATTTTGTATAATATAAAATGGAGCCAGGAGAGATATTGCCCTGGGTTATAGAGCTAGTAAGAGTCAAAGGCAGAATGTGGAGGGTGGCTAGGTGGCACAGTGGATAAAGCACCGGTCCTGGATTCAGGAGTACCTGAGTTCAAATCCAGCCTCAGACACTTGACACTTACTAGCTGTGTGACCCTGGGCAAGTCACTTAACCCCCATTGCCCTGCAAAAAACAAAAACAAAACAAAAACAAAAAACAAAGGCAGAATGTGAACTGAGCTCCCCACTTTGCTCTATGAATTACTCACTCTAGCAAAGAAATAAAACTTAGGGGAGTTGAGAATCAAACTGGGGTCCTATTACTCCAAATATACTTTTCATGTTATGTTGCTAAATTTCAATGAAACACACCAAAAAGCAAGGTTGGCAGCCACTATGCTTTTCATTTCTTGCCAGGTTAGATTTGATTTCCCTTCCCTTCCCTTCCCATGCTACAATGTATAATTTTTATGTTCTATAGAAAATTAAAATGTTAAACTAAAGAACATTTTCTTTGATATAATAGTTATTATTACTAACATACTCACATACTATACATATATATACATACATATATGTATATCTGGCAGATTAGCAAAAGAATATGGACTTGTATAATCCCAAAACATTATTAAACCAAAAAAGTTATCTTTATTTGAACTTGTGCGTGGAGAGTGAATGACATTTAGACAGGTACATTAAGACATATTATCATTTGTCTCCCTCTATGCCTATGTCCAACTGCTCTTGATTTGTTCCCATAAACATAATTAATTTTCTATACCCATTTTGCTTTACATGGGAATAAATCTTGCAATTTAATACTTTGAACCTTTAGAAAATACACAGAAGCTTCATGTTTCAAATATTGCAGCACCATGTATATTTATTTTAAGGTTTTCTCTCAAATTTAACAAATAGTTGTAGGGAAATTTTGAAAAGTCAATAATTCCCCAACTCTTCATTGGATTTTGTGAGGTGATCATTACAAATTATCAAGGAAATAAACTTTTAAAAATATTTATCATCTGGGGCCACTAGATGATGCAGTGGATAAAGCACTGGCCTTGAATTCCAGAGGACCGGAGTTCAAATCTGGCCTCAGGTACTTGAAACTAACTAGCTGTGTGACCCTGGGAAAGTCACTTAAACCCAATTGCATCACCAAAAAAATCTTTATGATCTGAAGAAAACATATTATATAACCAAGAGTGGAAGAGAAACAATGTCTTTCATTTTTCACTTTATATATGGACAAACCTATTTAAGGGTATGATGACTTGGAGCTTGGATATGATTCTAGGCAACTCATATAAGATCTCTGAGCCTCAATTTCTTCACCTATGAAATAAGGATATTCATATTGTATCATTC
Organism: Dromiciops gliroides; assembly: GCF_019393635.1. Classification (NCBI taxonomy): domain Eukaryota; kingdom Metazoa; phylum Chordata; class Mammalia; order Microbiotheria; family Microbiotheriidae; genus Dromiciops; species Dromiciops gliroides. Next base: position 497,635,053 of record NC_057862.1, read on the forward strand.
AATCTATTTTGTGGTTATGGGAATATCAAGAAAGATGATACATGTAAAGTACTTTGCAAACTTTAATGTGTAAACTTCAGATATTATTGTTTTTCTTGATATAATCTAATTTTTCATATGTTTTGGATAGAGTTCATATAAAAAATGTTATTTTACAAGCCATTATCATACTCTTATTTTTCCTCTACTCAGTCTTTTTTATCTTCCTCATATCTTAACTGCAAACCAGTGTTCTTTCTATTACACTGAGATGCTCTCTAAGGCCATTGGCATTAAACAATGGCGATTTTTAGCAATAGTTTGGGGGTTATAGTGTGCCTATGCCAGGAGGCGTCATCTAAATAATGAAATCTGATTTAAGTAAAATATGCAGTGTGAGGTAATATTTTCCTCATCTTGTACTTGAAGAGTTTATTCCTGTTTATAAATAGCACATATCCTTGGTGTACTCCAGAGATCTCCTTCCCAGCTGAGATAAGTTCATTCATGAGTACCCATTCATTCAGTCACTCCTAACTCCATTTATGCATACTGCCACTCTTGTCTAGATCTGATTTGTTTTTCATCTGAGGCATAACAATAGCATGAGTGACTTTATAAATTATTTTGCTCTAATTTAGGCAGACTGTGTCTACAGGATTCCCCTCATCAACCAGCTTAATGACCCTGTCAAAGGAGAAAATAAAGTTTATTTTCAATGAAGTGTTTTTGATGAAATCATTATGGCTTTTGGGGTTCATTGCTTCCTTTTTAAAATCCTAGGATCCTATATTTAGTTCTGGAAGGAGTTTTAGAGGTCATATAATTTGACCCACTAATTTTCATATGAGAAAACTATAGTCTAGAGGGGATCAGTATCTTGCCCAAGGTCACATAAGTAGTATGCAGAAAAGCCCACCATGAACCTAAGTTCTTTGAATCTAGAATATTTATCCCTTCCTTTGAGCCATGTTCCCTCCACATCATCACAAACCATACCCTCAATAATATTTTTAGAATTTTGTCAGGAATCAAATATAATGTAACTGCCTTACAATTTTCAGACTCAATTTTCTGCCTTAGAGAAATGTGACATTTGTCCTTTTCTCATTCTAGGTCACTGTTCCTATTTTCTGCTATCTCTAAAAGATCACCAACAGTAATCACATCTGCCAGTTCTTTCCATACCTGAGGATGTAGTTCATCTGGATGAGGTCACTTGATTTCATGAAGGGCAGCTAGGTGATCTATTATCTTTCCACTTATCTTGGGTACTAACTTACCATTAACTGTTTTTGTACTGTTATTTTTAGTCCAAAGCTCATTCTCCTTAGCAAAGGAAACAGAAACAAGATCTGAGTTGAGACATCATTCTTTCAACCATTCATTATTCTCAATCCATCTACTAGGAATGGTAGTCTGGGACATCTTTGGTCTTCCTTTCTACCAATCCTTCCATACCCTCCTATACCAGAAAACAAACAGCCAGAGTGCTTTGTCTTGTTCTTGGCTTTCTTGAACAACTTCAGGATACTCAGAGTTAAATCTGAACATGCCTCATTCTATTCTGTTAGTATTTTGCCATAGTTATTTATTTTGTGAATCTTCCATTATTTACCTTTGGTACCTGTCTTTTTAAAACATATGTTTGTAGATGACTTCCCTCTGCATCCATATTTGTGCCTTTAAAGTTCCTTTTTTTCCTTTCTTGTAGAATTGAGTTCTCTTCAAGCAGGCCTTTCTGGGCCCTAAAATCATAGAAAAGAGGTTGCTTTCAAGCTGCATAAAAGGAAGGCAAGAGCTCAAGATATGATCATGGGAAATTCTTACCTCAGTAATGTTGCTTATTGGACTGGCATCATGGTAATTTGGCTTTATAATAATAAAAACAATTAGTATTTATGTAATATTTTAGGTATGTAAAGCACTTTAGAAATGTCATCTCATTTTGTATCACAATAATCCTGAGTAGTATTTATCTCCCTCATTTTTTACATATAAGAGAATTTAGGCAAACAGAGGTTAAATGACTTGCCCAGGATCACAAAACTAGTAAATGACTGATGTCAGAATTTAACTCTGGTTTTCCTGACTCCAGGTCCAGCACTCTATCCATTCTGCCAGGTAGCTGTAGCATTAGTATAATAATGCTCAGGAAGAAATAACCTATATGTACATTGTAGTTGACCTTTAGAAGGAGGCAGAGGGAAGCAAACTTGTATATTTCTCCTTGAACCCTGAAATGTAGTAAATGTAGTATGTAGTAAAAAGTAGTAAATGTAGTAAAATATAGTAAATGTAGTAAAATGTAGTAAAAACCATTTGGCAACTAAGGGGAAGAAGGGAGCCACAATATAGTTTAGTGCCCTGGGCCAAAGTCCTCATCACACTTTCTTAGTTATAGATTTGTTTGACTTGTAACCAGTAAATGATAGTACAGATTCACAATCAATGAAGATCTTAAATGAATGTAGCCAGACTCCTAATTTTTCAAAATCACTAACTAACTTCAAAACCCTATTGGACTAGGTGTTTCTAAAATACAGATACCATGTGCTCAAGTATGGAAACCTAGATGAAGCAGGTAGTAAAAAGTACATTAAAGGAACGCTGAAAAATAATGTGCCCTGAGAAATAAGAAAAGATCAGAATTCAGAGATCAGTGACCAGATTTAACAAAGCTTTCTTTCTTTCTTTATTTTTCTTCCTGAGTCTATATTTTCCTTGTCTTTGTAGACTAAGTAGACTGGATGTTTTGTTTTGTTTTGTTTTGTTTTTCTTTTAGCAAGAGTCCTACATCCAGAGATAAATGATCTGGGTTCAAATGTTGGATCCCAAACATTAGCTTTGTGGTCATAAACAAGTCACTTAAACTTTCTCTGGTCTAAGTTCTTCATCAGGGAGTGAGGGAGGGAAGGAGGAGGGGGGGGGAACAGAAAAAGAGACTGAGACAGAAACGCACCGAGAGACAAGGTGAGAGAGAGAAACACACAGGGAAAGATACAAAGATACAGATAGAGAGAAACAGAGAGACAGAGACACACAAAGTCACAGGAAGAAGTGGGGAGAGAGAGAGAGAGAGAGAGAGAGAGAGAGAGAGAGAGAGAGAGAGAGAGAGAGAGAGAGAGAGAGAGAGAGAGAGAATGTTTGTAAAGGGGTTTTGTGGGGAAAAGACTTCAGAAACCTTAAGTACTATAGCAATTTTAGGTCTTTTTTAAGTCATTGTCATTGACATTTTAGGTGTTAGGGCAACAGCCTAATGTGACTGAAGGGTGGTGGTAAATAGTTGCTAATTGAAAATACCTTATTTCCTTACATCCATATTATTTTTGTTGCTTACAGAAAGTATGATATTGCCTCTCATTCTTAAATATTCTTATTTCTTCATACCTTTCTCTTCCTCTTTTTCTATTAGTCTCCTAATCCTTGTCCCTGAATTGGGCCACTGTTACCTATCCAGGCAACTAGATGGCACAGTAGAGTACTAGGCCTGAAATAAGAAGGACCTGAGTTCAATTCTAATCTCAAATACTTACTAGTTTTGTAACACTAAGCAAGTCATTTAATCTCTGCCTCACTTTCTTCTTGTCTAAAAATGATGATAATAATAATACTTCTCAGGGTGGTTGAGATAAAAAATGAGATATTTTAAAAACACTTCCAATACCTTAAAAGGCTAAATAAATACTATCTATTACATTTCTTCTTCTTCTTCTTCTTCTTCTTCTTCTTCTTCTTCTTCTTCTTCTATTATGTAAGGGGCTAAAATTCTAGCTAGTCTTTCTAAAATATCTAATGAGTGGTCACCAATAAATTATAAGTTTAGCAAGAGTTAGACTTTTAAGCATTTATTAAGGAGAATAAGAATTTGGTAAAGAGAGAAAGGCCTAGATTCATCTATCTATTAAAGGGAGAGAGCATTCCTACCTCCACTCTCAACCAGAGTCATGACGAAAGAGAGTGAGAGTGCCAGCCTTGTCCCCCCCTTCCTCCCACAAGCAAACATCACTCCCTGATGCCAAAGAGCCACAAGTCTTGCCCTCAGATGCCTTCTCCTCATGGCAGAGTGTCCTGCAGTAAGTCTCCAGCAGGTGGCATCATTCCAATCAATACACTACCACTCCTACTCCTATGAAGCCAAATTCCCATGATGCCATCTCAGTAAGCAACATTTATCAAGTAACAACTTCCAACAATCATATCTTGCATTACTGATATGCAGCTTATAACTCTATCTGTTATATATGTCCCAACATTTTGTCTCTTGGTAAGTAAATACTTTCCCTCCCAACAACTTGAAAAATGCCACTTATGCACTTGCTATGTATAAGTCACTCTGCCAAGAAAATGAAGACAAAAAAGGAAACCATCTGCACACTCAAGGAGCTTATATTTTACTGAAGGAGGAGGATATAACTTACTGTTGTTCAGTAATGTTTGATTCTCTGTGACCCCATCTGGGGTTGTCTTGGCAAAGATACTGGAAAGACTTACCATTTTCTGCTCTGGTTATATTTAGGAAGGGGTTAAGTAATTTCCCCAGTGACACAATTACTTAGTGTCTGAGGTGGATTTGAACTCTGGTGTTTCTGACTCTAGCCCCAGTGCTCTGTCCATTTTGTTACCTTTAAAAAGCTGCCCTTAAAAATCTTCAGTTGTATCTAACTCTTTGCTACCTCATTTGAGGTTTTCTGGACAAAAATACTGGACTGGTTTGCCATTTCCTTCTCCAGTGGATTAAGGCAAACAGAGGTTAAGTGACTTGCCTAGGGTCACATAGCTACTAAATATCTGAAGCTGGATATGAAGTCAGTTCTTCCTGATTCTAGACCCAATGCACTATCCACTTAGCCACCTAGCTGGTATAAAGTATGCCAAAAATAAGAAACTCGATAATTATAAAACACTATCATCACTTAATGATAAAACTAGGGATTCTATCTCTGTTTCTAGAGTCATGTCTTGTGTTTTTTATTATCTCCACATCTATATCTGCATCTATTCTGCCTTTCCTATTCAAAGTTATAGTGCAGTGCATGTACCCGTGTGTGTGTGTGTGTGTGTGTGTGTGTGTGTGTATGCGCACATGAACACATACACACACACACACACCCCTTTTGGTGAAAAACTTACAACTGTGATGTAAGGGATTTAGGGACACAGAAAATTTGTGGGGGAAAGGGCATTGAGTATTAGCTGTTTCATTTGTTTATTTTTTGTTTAAATGCTCTCCATTTCTTCCAAACTGGTGCTGCTGTGTCAGATTTAAATTTAGTCTCACCCAGGCACCACTACTAAAAACTTACTGGAGCTGACTGCAGTGACCTACTTGTTAAATTTTCAATTTACACCTAAGAAATGGAGAAATCAGGGGCGGAGCCAAGATGGCAAAGGAAAGACATTAAACCCACAAGGTTCCTGATACAATCACCCCCAAAATAGCAATAAAAGAACCCTTGAGGCAGAAAAACACACAAAAATATAGGCTGAGAGTTTTCTCTAGCTATAGATAGATTTCAGGGGGCTGTGCTGGGGCATGAATAAAGCCTAACCCTGCAATCTGGCCAACACACCAGACACCCGCCAGAGGAATTTGCCCCAGTGCTTCTGAATTGGTTGCTGCATTCAGAGTCTTCTGGAATCGAGCAGGCGGTCAGACTGAACGGCTGGCGGGCGGGGCGGGGGGGGGAGGGGGGAAGTGCAGGGGTACCAGTGAACTGGGGAGAAAGGATTTGATTGTCCGACACCAGCAGGGAACCAGGAAGAAATCCTGAGTGGTGGGAGACCCAGGTGGGGGAAAGGAGCAGGGGAGTAGTCTCATTAGAAGCTGAGAATCATACCACAGAAAGCTTTGCTGGTTGGTTGCTTAGTAAAGTAGGCCTGAGGTTATCTCTGGACCTGAGAACAGGCCAGGTGAGATTAAAGCCTGCCCCCTCTCAAGGCAAAACACCTGGGACCCTCTGAAGCTGAGAACAGGAGTAGAGCCAAGAAGCAGGCCTCCCCCCCCCACCAGTGGAGAGTTTAAAATCTAGTGAGGTCAGGCAGGCTGAGAAGAAGCCCAACCATCCCCCAGGCCATGCTGTACCTTGAAGAATGTGTCCTGGAAGCAAAGCCACACTTTAAGAAGGAGTTAAAAGCCAAGAAATAGTAAGCCAGGATGAGTAAGTAGAGAAAGCAGAAGAATATCAAAAACTTCTTTAGGGGTAAGGTAGACCACAATACAACCTCAGAAGAAGAAGAAGATAATAACACGGTCAAAGCTCCAACATCCAAAGCTTCCCAGAAAAATATGAACTGGTCTCAGGCCATGGAAGCTCTCAAAAGGGACTTTGAAGAGAAAGTAGGATGAATAGAAAGAAGATGTAGAGAAAAGGAAGAAAGAATGGAAAGGGAAATGAGAGCGATGCAGGAGAGTCATGAGAAAAAAGTCAACAGTTTGAAAAGCCAAATGGAAAAGGAGATTAAAAAACTGTCTGATGGAAATATCTGCCTAAAAATTAGGATTGAACAAATGGAAGCTAGTGACCTTATGAGAAACCAAGACACAGTAAAGCAAGTCCAATTGAATGAAAAAATAGAGGGTAATATAAAATATCTCTTTGGAAAAACAGCTGAGCTAGAAAATAAATCTAGGAGAGATGATTTGAAAATCACTGGACTACCTGAAAACCACGACCAAAACAAAAGCTTAGACACCATCCTCCAAGATATTGTGAGGGAAAATTGCCCTGATATTCTAGAAACAGAAGCTAAAATAGAAATTGAAAGAACCCACTGATCACCTCCTGAAAGAGATCCCAAAAGGAAAAACATCCAGGAATATTATAGCCAAATTCCGGAACTCCCAGGTCAAGGAGAAAATACTGCAAGCAGCTAGAAAAAAAGGAATTCAAATACTGTGGTGCTCCAATAAGGATAAAGCAAGATCTGGCAGTTTCTACATTAAAGGACCAAATGGTATGGAACATGATATTCCAGAGGGCAAATGAACTGGGACTTCAGCCAAAAATCAGGTACCCAGCAAAACTGAGTATAATTTTTCAGAAGCAAAAATGGGATTTCAATGAGAAAGAGGTCTTTCAAGCATTTGTGTTGAAAAGACCTGATCTGAATAGAAAAATTGACTTTCAAATACAAGATCCTGGAGAAGCATAAAAAGGTAAACAGGAAAAAGACTTAATGAGGGATATTAAAAGATCAAACTGTTTACATTCCTACATGGGAAGATAGTTCTTATGATTTCAAAGTATTATCTCAGTAAGAAATTCACAGAAGACAGGGCTGAACTGAATATGAAGGGATGATATCTGTAAAGCATTTATGTTTTGTTCCTTGTAGAGCAGAAAGGGTGGGGTGTCTTATGTCTGGGGTTGGATTTGGGCTTGGGGCCTCCTGGGTCCAGGTCTATTGCTTTGTCCACTGTGTCACCTAACTAAACCATGATGACATCATTAAAATAGAGTTGAGGTGTAGGCAGAATAAACTGGGGGAGGGAAAAGGGGAGAGATGGTCTGGGGAGAGGTAGTTCACGTGAAGCAAACAAGAAGAAAGCTTATTGAGGAGAGTAGAAGAGGAGGAAGGAGTTGAGGAATGAGTGAACCTTAATATCATCAGAATTGGTTCAAACAAGGAGTAACATACATACTCAAGTAGATATAGTTATATATTGTTGCCCTGGGGGGGGGAGGAAAGGGGGGGGATAAGGGAAGGAGGAAAGGGCAGATTGGGGGAGAGAGCATTAAAAAGCAAAACACTTTCAAGCAGGATGAAGATGTTCTGCATTACTGCACCAGTATGACACAATGAATTGCTTGATCTCATAGGGAGGGTTGAGGAGGGAGGGAGGGAGAAAGAAAAATTTAGAACACAGAATTTGCTCAGGGACCCTGATCTCATCGGAGTAGGCTCATGGAGGGAATAGCTTTCATACCCAACTGGGAGGAGCAATCTATTTAACCCTGCAGGAAAACAGGAGGGGAAGAGGATAAGGAAGGAAGGGTGAAAAAAGGGAATGCAGAGCGAGGGAGAGGATAGTCAGAAGTAAAACATGTCTGAGGAGGAATAGGTAAAAAGAAGATAGAGTAAATGTCATGGGAAGGGAATGAGATGGAGGGAAATAGTTATGATGACTATAAGAGTAAAACGTATGGTACCTACTTTTTGTTTTTGTTTTGTAAGGCGGTTGGGGTTGAGTGGCTTGCCTAGGGTCGTGCAGCTAGTGGATGTTGAGTTTCTGAGGCCCGATTTGAGCTCGGGTTCTCCTGACTCCAGGGCTGGTGCTCTGTTCACTGCACCACCTAGCTGCCCATATGGTACCTACTTTTGTGGGCTTTTATGAAGAAAATTCTCTGTCAAGCTTAAGGTACTATATAAAGGTTATGATGGACAGGATACTGTCAGAAAAACCTGGAAAGACTTACATGAACTGAAGCAGATTGAAATGTACTGTATATAAAATAACAGCAATAGTAGGGGATGATCTGCTGGGAAGCATGTGGTTATTTTCAGCAAGGCAATGATCCAATATAAACCTGAAAGACTTATGAAGATTGCAGCTCATCTGCAGTGAAAGAACTGATAGTATCTGAAAACAGATGGAGCCACATTTAATTTTTTTTTGCATTTCCTCTTTGACAATTCCTTAATCTGAAGTTTTGAGTTTTGACTGTTTTCTCTCACAACTAGCTAATATTAGAATTTTTCCATGACTACTCATGTATAACTTAGAATTTAGAATTGCTTGAGTTCTTGTGGGTGGGGGATGGGAATGGAGGGAGGAAGAGAAGTTGGAACATAAAGTTTTTTTTTAAATTGATAAAATTTTGTTTTTACATTTATTTTGGAAAATAAAATTTTTTTCAAAAAAAGAAATGGAGAAATCCTACAAGTCACGACTTTATTTTTTAAATTGTCTATACTTAGGAAAGTAACATAGACAATGCTAATAATGTAGATTAGACTTAAAAATTTTTTGTAGGTACATTCTTTTGAAAGCTAGTTGTTAAATATTTACCAGCACATCCCAACTTAAATTTCAGCCTTGTTGAGTGGAACAAGTATTGATTTATAGGCAGGTGATCTGAATTTTAATAGCAGTTCCAGTACTGCTATATAGTAGTAATGCTAGTTGTGATAAAATAATGTAATTTGGCAGATGCCTAGGGTCCCACCTGGTTGATTTAGTATTGTTTGAGAAACCAACTAAGTACCTACTTGGGATGATTAGATATAGGCCACACCTGGCCTACCCTGAGTGACATATACTGCTGACATCAGCAGGAGGACCAATCTCAAACTTGCAACTTGAAGGACCTCTGTTTTGAGGGAGGGAGAAAAAAGGTAGAAAAGAGAACACTGAGGCTGGGAGCTCTTTTTCCTGTTGATGAGCTTCTGAGAGCAGACTGGAGAGAGGCTGCACGGAAGACTCCTATAGAAACTACGGACCCCAGGTGGTGAGTTAATAGAAATTAGTCTAGCTCTTTGAATTAGCTGAGCTGGAAGCAAGTTTGGGGATTGAGTCAGTCTTTGCTAGAGCCAGGGAGCTTATCCATTTTTCTCTTCCCCTATTCCCTTGTCACTGGCTTTATTAACTTCACCTTTGTTATATATTTTATTCCCATTAATAAAACCTGATCTGTTTGTGGAAAAGAGGCTGTTAATCTCTTTTCTTACTGGCCTTGGAGAAATAACTAAAAAAAAAGGCAGTTTGGAAGGGATGACAGTTTAGACCTAGAGGTCCCTCATTATTTTCTGAACCCCAATATTATGGCAAGCCACCCAATTAACTCTCCCCAAATTAAATTTGGCCCTTAGATAGTATAGTACTGTAGTACTGACTATATGTGTGACTTGGATCATATACTTTGTTTCTGGACCTCAGTTTACTTTTTAAATTCAATCCAACAAATATTTATGAAGTGCCTGTTAGGAGTAAGCCATTGTACTAAACTCCAGGCAATTTTAATCCAGACTTTTTTTTTCATTGATGTGGGAAGATACTAGTGAGAAGTCATATAAGCCTCTGCTCTGTAATTTACAACCTTAGATAGTTACTTGGGTTGGGGAAATGGGGTACAGAGTCAAGATGGTAGGATGAAATGTAGCATTTTGCCTCAGTTTCTCCATGACAGTAATAAAAGTGTTCCAGACCAAATTCTGATTAGAAAAATCAAGAAAAACTCAGTGTGTCCAAACATAGGGCAATTTAGGAATATGGAGTGTTCTATAGACACTGGGACTGTGACTAGTCAGTAGTTCACTCCAGCAGCAGTGTCAAAGAGCATTCTAGAACCCAGAGATGGTAATGTAACTGAACAGAGCAGAAAACATCTCTACAGGTATTTCTGTATTAGCTTTGGAAGCAGGAGTGGCTTCCATTTGGCAACTATTTCACTTATTATCTAGATGTTCCTAGTCATAGTTTCAGAGTGGGGAGGAGTGATCATGAGGGACCAGGGGTACTACCTGTGTAAAATGTTAGGGCCAAGTTTTATAAATATAGCTATGGGGCTCCAAGCCCAAGAATAGAGGGAGGATTCAGTTATAACCTTGAGACCAGTACATAAGCCTGTCATGGAACAAACTGGAATGAGACCAAAACCAAGGAAGAGCCAGCAGGTCATCACTTTGAACCTACAGAACCAAACAGTGAGCTAACAGGGACTGAGTTTAGCAGTAGTATACTACAGTTCAAACACATGCAAGTCAATAGACACAAACCCAGCTCAAGAACTTGCAGACCAGGAGATATCACATTGGATCACACCACTTTAGAAAGACTGAAAACTTGGGCAGCTAGATGGTGCAGTGGATAGAGCAATGGCCCTGAAGTCGGCAGTACCTGAGTTCAAATCTGGCCTCAGACACTTAACACTTACTAGCTGTGTGACCCTGGGCAAGTCACTTAACCCCAGTTGCCTCACAAAAAAAAAAAAAAGACTGAAAACTTGAAGTCTCTGAGAAAAAGCTGTGAAAGTGGCTAATGCTAATGATAAGTGGGAAGGGATAATAAGGTGATAATAATGATAATGTAAGCTCAGTCCAGATAGTTTTGTGAGTGATGGAGATATATATATATATATATATATTTTTTGGTGAGGCAATTGTGGTTAAGTGACTTGCCCAGGGTCACACAGCTAGTAAGTGTCAAGTGTCTGAGGCTGGATTTGAACTCGGGTCCTCCTGACTCCAGAGCCAGTACTCTATCCACTGTACCACCTACCTGCCCCCAAGTGATGGAGATTTTAAGAGGCTTGTTCTGTGTCACACAGTGTGAGTCAGAGGTTGTACCTGAGGTTTCTCTCAATCTACTCAGTCACACTGTTCAAGGTTCTAGGTAGGAGACAAAAATAAACAAAGGAAATATATTATCTGCCTTCAAGGAGTTTACGTTCAACTAGAAGTCAAAATGAAGGGGTTGGATTCATTAATCTCTAAAGGTTACTTCCATCTGGAATCTTAAATCTGGTAAATCATTTACTTTGAGCTTGCTTCAGTAGTTATGCTTAGAATTTATCTTGTTCTGCTTCCCTCTTCTGTTCCAATTTATTTTCTCTTTCACTCTTTTATCCCAGAGAGCTTTCAACCTCTGCAAGCATCTAGCATCCCTTTTATGACTTTCCCCATGCCTTTATTGGGAGATTCCTAACTTTATCAACTATTTTCTCTGGACAAAAAATGTCCATCTTTACACAGGACAAACTATAAATTACTTGTGATTAGGGATCATATTTAGTTTGATTTTTGTACCCCTACCACTTAGTATAGTACTTGGTATAGAGAAGGTTCTTGGGGCAGCTAGGTGGAACAATGGATAGAGCACCACTGGCCCTGGAGTCAGGAGTACCTGAGTTCAAATCTGGCCTCAGATGCTTGACACTTACTAGCTGTGTGACCCTGGGCAAGTCACTTAACCCCAATTGCTTCACCAAAAAAAAAAAAAAAGAAAAAAGAAATAAAGAGAAGGTTCTTAATAAATATTTGCTGATTTATTTATATGGATTCAGTATTACTAAGAGTGTTACACTATCTCATTTGAGCCTCACAACAACCTTGTATAGAATGTAGAGCAAATATCACTATCATCTTTTTTTTTTTTTTTTAGTGAGGCAATTGGGGTTAAGTGACTTGCCCAGGGTCACACAGCTAATAAGTGTTAAGTGTCTGAGGCCAGATTTGAACTCAGGTCCTCCTTACTCCAGGGCTGGTGCTCTATCCACTGCACCACCTAGCTGCCCCACTATCATCATTTTATAGTTGAAGAAACTGTGTTTCAGTGAGGAGAAATACCTTGCATAAAGTCAGGTAGCATGTATCCGAGAAGGGTCTTGAAGCTCATGACTCCAAATCAGAAAGGCAGCTTGGTGTTATGATCAGATAGGGCTAGACATAGAATCAGAAAGATGTGGGTTTAGATATTTCCTCAGATATTTATTATTTCTGGGACTTACCTTACCAGAGACTTGGTTTTTTCATCTGTAAGATGGGGGTTATAACAGCTCCTATTTCAAAGGATTTTTTATGAGAAACAAATAAGATAATGTATGTAAGGTACTTTGCAAACTCTAAGTGTTATATAAATGTGAGCCATTATTGACTCCAATGCACTTACCACTACATCACAGTGTTATGTCACCTTAATTACTGCTAAAAGCCTTTGCATTTTCTATGTAGCCCACCCTCCCTACCATCTGCATGTAAGCATTTTAAATGGCTTAAATCACATATTTATAGAGTCACAGACCACTCTGGCCATGCTTTATATATGATCTTCTTTCAAAATCTTATAATGATCACCATTAGAAAAAGACAGCTGCATTGGAAAAGGCTCCTAGACACCATTTACTGAGAGACTAATTCTTACCTGTCCAGGAATCTTATCTACAGCATTCCTAGAAAAGTTTACATCCATCATCTCCAGACAGCCTTCCAGTGATGAGGGACATTGCTACCTGCTGAGGCATTTCCTTTCAGTTTTGGTCACCTCTAAATCCTAAGAATCTTCTTTTTTCCCTTTTCCTTTTCTTTTTTCCTTTTCCCTTCCCTTCCCTTCCCTTCCCTTCCCTTCCCTTCCCTTCCCTTCCCTTCCCTTCCCTTCCCTTCCTCCTTCCCTTCCCTTCCCTTCCCTTCCCTTCCCTTCCCTTCCCTTCCCTTCCCTTCCCTTCCCTTCCCTTCCCTTCCTTCCCTTCCCTTCCCTTCCCTTCCCTTCCCTTCCCTTCCCTTCCCTTCCCTTCCCTTCCCTTCCCTTCCCTTCCCTTCCCTTCCCTTCCCTTCCCTTCCCTTCCCTTCCCTTCCCTTCCCTTCCCTTCCCTTCCCTTCCCTTCCCTTCCCTTCCCTTCCCTTCCCTTCCCTTCCCTTCCCTTCCCTTCCCTTCCCTTCCCTTCCCTTCCCTTCCCTTCCCTTCCTTCCCTTCCCTTTGCTTCCCTTTCCCTTCCCTTCCCTTCCCTTCCCTTCCCTTGCCTTCCTTCCCTTCCCTTCCCTTCCCTTCCCTTCCCTTCCCGTCCCTTCCCTTCCCTTCCCTTCCCTTCCCTTTCCCTTCCCTTCCCCTTCCCTTCCCTTCCCTTCCCTTCCCTTCCCTTCCCTTCCCTTCCCTTCCCTTCCCTTCCCTTCCCTTCCCTTCCCTTCCCTTCCCTTCCCTTCCCTTCCCTTCCCTTCCCTTCCCTTCCCTTCCCTTCCCTTCCCTTCCCTTCCCTTCCCTTCCCTTCCCTTCCCTTCCCTTCCCTTCCCTTCCCTTCCTTCCCTTCCCTTCCCTTCCCTTCCCTTCCCTTCCCTTCCCTTCCCTTCCCTTCCCTTCCCTTCCTTCCCTTCCCTTCCCTTCCCTTCCCTTCCCTTCCCTTCCCTTCCCTTCCCTTCCCTTCCCTTCCCTTCCCTTCCTTCCCTTCCCTTCCCTTCCCTTCCCTTCCCTTCCCTTCCCTTCCCTTCCCTTCCCTTCCCTTCCCTTCCTTCCCTTCCCTTCCCTTCCCTTCCCTTCCCTTCCCTTCCCTTCCCTTCCCTTCCCTTCCCTTCCCTTCCCTTCCCTTCCCTTCCCTTCCCTTCCCTTCCCTTCCCTTCCCTTCCCTTCCCTTCCCTTCCCTTCCCTTCCCTTCCCTTCCCTTCCCTTCCCTTCCCTTCCCTTCCCTTCCCTTCCCTTCCCTTCCCTTCCCTTCCCTTCCCTTCCCTTCCCTTCCCTTCCCTTCCCTTCCCTTCCCTTCCCTTCCCTTCCCTTCCCTTCCCTTCCCTTCCCTTCCCTTCCCTTCCCTTCCCTTCCCTTCCCTTCCTTCCCTTCCCTTCCCTTCCCTTCCCTTCCCTTCCCTTCCCTTCCCTTCCCTTCCCTTCCCTTCCCTTCCCTTCCCTTCCCTTCCCTTCCCTTCCCTTCCCTTCCCTTCCCTTCCCTTCCCTTCCCTTCCCTTCCCTTCCCTTCCCTTCCCTTCCCTTCCCTTCCCTTCCCTTCCCTTCCCTTCCCTTCCCTTCCCTTCCCTTCCCTTCCCTTCCCTTCCCTTCCCTTCCCTTCCCTTCCCTTCCCTTCCCTTCCCTTCCCTTCCCTTCCCTTCCCTTCCCTTCCCTTCCCTTCCCTTCCCTTCCCTTCCCTTCCCTTCCCTTCCCTTCCCTTCCCTTCCCTTCCCTTCCCTTCCCTTCCCTTCCCTTCCCTTCCCTTCCCTTCCCTTCCCTTCCCTTCCCTTCCCTTCCCTTCCCTTCCCTTCCCTTCCCTTCCCTTCCCTTCCCTTCCCTTCCCTTCCCTTCCCTTCCCTTCCCTTCCCTTCCCTTCCCTTCCCTTCCCTTCCCTTCCCTTCCCTTCCCTTCCCTTCCCTTCCCTTCCCTTCCCTTCCCTTTCCCTTCCCTTCCCTTCCCTTCCCTTCCCTTCCCTTCCCTTCCCTTCCCTTCCCTTCCCTTCCCTTCCCTTCCCTTCCCTTCCCTTCCCTTCCCTTCCCTTCCCTTCCCTTCCCTTCCCTTCCCTTCCCTTCCCTTCCCTTCCCTTCCCTTCCCTTCCCTTCCCTTCCCTTCCCTTCCCTTCCCTTCCCTTCCCTTCCCTTCCCTTCCCTTCCCTTCCCTTCCCTTCCCTTCCCTTCCCTTCCCTTCCCTTCCCTTCCCTTCCCTTCCCTTCCCTTCCCTTCCCTTCCCTTCCCTTCCCTTCCCTTCCCTTCCCTTCCCTTCCCTTCCCACATCAAAGAAATATGTTTTCTCTCTTAGCTGCCCCAATCAAGTCTGAGGCCCATGAGTCCTCTGTCAGAGGGACATTAGCACCCCAATTCTCCTTGCCATATCTATCTGTCCTGAAACTTGATGCCATATTTTTGGCCATTCTATCAATAGATATTCTGTGCTTTTTCATGAATGAATTTTACTCATTGGTCTAACATAAAATAAAAGCTCTATTTCTCAAATAACAGACTTCCACACAGTATTTTAGAACTGGCTGATCAATTTCCTTTCTCCCATTGCTCTCTGACTCAAAGATTCCTTAACACATTTTTATGGAAAGCAGTTTTCTCTAACAGCTTTGATGTTGAGGGTTATTGGAGATGGGGGTGACTGCTTTCCTGGTTTAAATCACATTCACACAATCTCAATTGCAAACACCCTTATCCCTTGGTCATCTAGAATCTAATAATGGAGCTTCACAGCTGATTTCTTCCACTAACAGTGTTCAAAGTGGAAGCTCTGGTTTTGGAAATCACCAGCAGAGAAATTCAACAGTTCAAGTCACTTCAGAAGAAATCTGGGATAACCAGGCAAAGCATTTTTATAGAAACAATCAACCTTTAAGAATTGGCCAATGTGCATAATGTCTTATTCGCTTACTTTAGTGTCTTGTGTTATTGTGACATATCTAAAGTCACTGATCTGACAATGGTGAAGAATGTATGATAACATGCCTAACAATGCAAGAAATGGAGCAAATCACCCTCCCTGTCATTTTTCCAATAGAAGCATTGATGTTTTTCTTTATTCTACTTTTACTCATACTACATTTAACCGATTTGTCCCTGAAAAGTTACATATAGGGGGCAGCTAGATGGCGCAGTTGGTAAAGCACTGGCCCTGGATTCCAGAGTACCTGAGTTCAAATCTGACCTCAGACACTTGACACTTACTATCTGTGTGACCCTGGGCAAGTCACTTAACCCTCATTGCCCTGCAAAAACCAAAAAAACAAAACAAAAAGTTACATATAAATCAGATTTGTGGAAATAAAATCATATTTTCCAGTTGTCTCACATTATGATTTATCTTTTTTTCTGCTTAATCTTTGGTAAACTGGAGCTACTAAGATTATAATTTTACACTTCTATGCCAAATCACACAGTTTATTCTACAAATTCAGTTTGACCCAACAAGCACTAATGAAGTGTTTATTGTCCATTAGTAAATAAATGTTTAGTTGAAGTCACCATTGAGGCAGTGGAAAGAAAAGGGGACAAGGATTTATTAAGCACCTACTATATGCCAGTCATTTTGCTATGTGCTTTATAAATATTATTTTATTTGATCCTCACAACAACCCCATGAGATAGATGCTGTTACTGTCCCCATTTTACAATTAAGAAAACTGAGATAAAGGTTACTTGACATATCTAAGGTCACATAGGTATTAAGTATCTAAGTCTGGATTTGAACTCAAGTCTTCCTGACTCAAGGTCAAGTGCTTTATCCATTGCATTACATAGCTGTGACAAATTATAAGAAATTCATATTTGAGTTATATTCAAATATGAAATATCTAAGTTTCTGTCTTCAGTTAATGACCTATAAACACACATTTAAATTTGTCACAATATCACTCCACTTAAAATATTTCTTTTCTAATAATTTCTCCTTTATTTATGGCATGTACTTTTCAATTTTTTAATATGGAGTAATAGACTATTATAATTGTAAATGGCCTTATATATCATGTCATAAATGATAAGATGATTGATATCAGGATTTGTTGTTTTCCATTTTTTAATCATTGACAGACATTAACAAACACTAGGTGTTTAATATATTTTATTGAATTATTGAAGAAATTCAAACCCTTATTCAAGAGATGAGAAATCTCAGATGCTGACAGGTAAAGTAGAATATTTCAGGTCACACACCATTATAAAAAGGGATTCAGTAGCAGAATTCAGGCCTACTTCTGCATATCAGAACAATAATTCTTTGATATTTATGGTTTATTGAACTATGATTGTACTAGTGAGAGTATTTACTATATCTGTGCATATCTAAACTTATCCATGCTTTCTCAAACTCATGCTACTCCATACCCATTCATAAGTTTTCCAGTGGGGGTTTATTGGTCGTCTTCCAGCTCTCTTGACTGTATATGGCACCAATGGTGTGTTCATCTCTCCCTCTCTGTACTGAACATTATATTACATAACATTACTGAACAATTTTCTTTTTTAATCATTGATCTCTCTGATCACATACTTTATAATGCTTCTCTCTATCAACAATAAATTGTGATATTGTGGTGGTTGTTCTTCCCTTTCAAAAAGGACCAAAATGACATCACTATGTTAGTCAAATTAGTCAAATATGTCTGATTGTGGCTGATCAGAGCAATAAGAGTTCAGAATACTCTACCACAGGTCAGGCACAAATAACCCTTGTGAATTGTGTTATACTCACACACAATATGCATCTTTCCATTGACCTTTGAGTGATGCTCAACTTTAATTGATATATGTAAGTTTTTCCATCCTTAAACTCAATTTCTTCATCTTGAAAGTAAAGGGAAGATACTGGGAGATATCTGATCTTTGTCTTGCTCACTCTGGAACTCTCAATTCATTGCTTATTCTCAAAGGGCCAGTAGTACAGGATAAATGAAATGTGGTTAATTCTTCTTATGGTACTGACCACATCCTTTCTTATTTATCTGCATATCTTTCCACAAACCCTCCATGGAAGATTTCCTGAATGTGACAGAGGTCTTTGTCTCAGTTTTATAATGTTCTGTGGGTAGTTGTACAACCCTCAGGTTATCCATCTATCAATTAATAAACATTTATTAAGTGCCACTCTGTGCAGGGCACTGTGCTAAGTGCTGGGGATGTAAAGAGGCAAAACAAAACAAGCAAACAAACAGTACCTGCCCTAAAGGAGATCATGATCTAATGCAAAAGACAACATGTAAATAAATATATACAATGCAAGCTATATACAGGATAAATAGGAAATAATTAATGGAGGGAAGGCACTAGAATTAGAAGGGATAGGGAAGATGCCCAATAAAAGAAGGCATTTTATTTTTTACAATAAACATTTTTACTTAACGTTTTGAGTTTCAAATTCTTTTCCTTCTTCCCTCCTTTCTCTCCCCACTCCCTGAGGCAGTAAGCAATCAGATATAGATTATACAAGTGGAATTATGTTAAATACTACCAAATCAGTCATTTTGTATAAGAAAAGAACAAAAGGAAAAAATGCAAGAAATAAAGTGAAAAATAGCATACTTCAGTCTGTGTTCAATGAATATCTGAGGGAAAGGCTGAAGAAGCTGTGATATATGATTATAATGGGATATTGTTGTGCTATAAGAAATGACAAACAGGACGATTTTAGAAAGACCTGAAAAGACTTATATGAACTGATTTATTCTAAAGTGAGCAGAATCAGGAGAACATTGTTTTCACTGTGCACAATCTTGTTCGCTGAAGAACTGTGAATGATTTAACTATTCTCAGCAATACAGTGATCCAAGACAATCCCAAAGAACTAATGATACTATCCACCTCCAAAAAGCATGCTTTTTAGTTGGGATTTCAATGAATTTAAGGAGTTCTGTAGGTAAAATGGAAGAGGGAGAACACTCCAGGCATTGGGGACAACCAGAGAAAATGTATGAAACCAAGAAAGAGATGGAGTGTCTTCCTCAAGGAACAGCTAGGAAATCACTGCCAATGGATAAAGGACTATGTGGTGTAAAGTAAGGTATAAGAATATTTCAACAGTAGGAGAAGGCTAGATTATGAAGGACTTTGGAAGACAAACTGAGCATTTTATACTGTATTTTGGAGGAAATGGGGAGCTTTTGGAGTTTATTGAGCAGGGAGATGACATGGGAAATTTAGGAAAATGTTTATTATATAGGAAAATAACTTCACTGGCTGAATGGAAAATTGATTGGAGTTGGGAAAGACTTGAAGCAAGAAGACTCACCAGGAGGATATTAAAATAGTCTAGGCATAATGTGTTGAGGGCATGCATTCTTATGGTAAAGACCACTAGATTTGTAGTAGTGTCAGAAGAGAGAAGAAGGCACATTTGAGAGATGTCACAATGATAAAATGGACATATCTTGGCAAAAGATTTGATGAGGGGATGAGATGACTTCTAGCTTTTGAACCTGAGGAACTGAGTGGATAGTATTGCCCTTTACGGTAATAGGGAAAGTGGGGATTGGAGAGGGTTTAGGGGGAAAATGAGTTCTGTTTCTGACATATTGAGTTTAAAATGTCTACAGGAAATGCATTTTGAGATGTCTGAAAGACAGTTGGGCATAAGAGATTGGAGATCATCAGAGAGGTTGGGTCAAGACAAGTAGATCTGAGAATCATTAGCATAGAGATGTAATTAAATCTATAGAAGCTGATGAGATCATCATGTGGAGGAAGAAGAGAATATGATATATAACAGGATCCAGTGAAGCAGAAAGAAAGAACAGGCAGATAGGTAGGATGAGAACTTGGATAGAGTAGTGTCTTAAAAACTTAATGAGAATCAAGGAGAGTGGTCAACAGTGTCAGAGGTTACACAGGGATCAAGGAGAATGAAGTTAGAGAAAAGGCAATAGAATTGAACTAAGAAATAAATAACAAATTTGGAGAGAGCTATTTCAATGCAATGATAAGAATGAAAGCTAGAATGAAAAGGATTGAAAAGAGAGAAAGACGGGGGGAGGAGCCAAGATGGTGGAGAGGAAGCAGCAAACTGCCTAAGCTCTTCTTCTGTTCCCTCAAAAAGAACATTAAATCAAGCCTCTGGACGGATTCTGAAACTACAGAACCTGCAAAGGGACAGAGAGAGACAGTCCTCCAACCAGAGATAATTTAGAAGACTTCAGGAAAAGGTCGGTCTGACTTGGGCAAAAGGGAGGCCCAGCGCAGGGCAGCAACCCAGCGCTGAGGGGGTCAGGGCAAGTCAGCAGGAGCTGTGGGCCACAGCCAAACAACTGAGGCCCCTGGAACCTGGTTCAAAAATCTGGTGGCCAAGAAGGACAGTGGAAAAACCTACCTGCACCGGCCGGGAGGGCGACGAACAGGTCAGGCGGGAACGGAGGCCAGGAGTGGGTGCCTGGCTGGCTAAGCACACCCAGACAGGAAGTGCAGGGCGGGGGATCTCCACACACTATAAAGGCCTCAGAGTAAAAAGCTGGTCACACAGCACCTATACCCTTGCACAAGAAGCTCAAAACAGGGACTCTGGTGCCCCGAGAGCAGACCTCAACTTAAAAAATAAATAAATAAACTGCAATAATGAGTAAGAAGCAAAAAGAGCCCTCTCCATTGAGAGCTTCTGTATCAATAGGGAAGAAGCTAATGCAAACTCAGATGAGGACAATACCTTCAAATTGCCTACATGTGAAGCCTCACGAGGGAAGGTGAATTGGTCTCAGGAACAAAAAGCCTTCCTGGAACAGCTCAGAAAAGATTTTAAAAATCAATTGAGAGAGGTAGAAGAAAAAGTGGGGAGAGAAATGAAAGCAAAACAAGAAAACTATGAAAAAAGAATCAGCAGCTTGGAAAAGGAAGCACAAAGATTGACTGGCCAAATGGAAAAAAAATGTGCATAATTTCACTGAAGAAAACAATGCCTTAAAAAATTTAGTTGGCCAAATGGAAAAAAAGGTGCATAATCTCATTGAAGAAAACAATGCCTTAAAAAATTCATCTGGCCAAATGGAAAAAAAGGTGCATAATCTCATTGAAGAAAACAGTGCCTTAAAAAATTCACTTGGCCAAATGGAAAAAAGGTGCATAATCTTATTGAAGAAAACAATGCTTTAAAAATTAAAATTGGACAGTTGGAAGATAAGGAATCCATGAGACACCAAGAATCAGTCAAGCAGAATAAAAAAAATGAAAAAATAGAAGAAAATGTGAAATACCTCATTGGAAAGACAACTGATCTGGAAAACAGGTCCAGGAGAGACAATTTGAGAATCATTGGACTGCCTGAAAGCCATGACCAGAAAAAGAGTCTAGACACCATATTCCAGGAAATTATTAAGAAGAACTGCCCTGATATCATAGAATCAGAGGATAAAATCATCATTGAAAGAATCCACAAATCACCTCCTGAAAGAGATCACAAAAGGAAAACTCCAAGGAATATTGTAGCCAAATTCCAGAATTATCACGTGAAAGAGAAAATACTCCAAGCAGACAGAAAGAAGCAATTTAAATATCATGGAGCCACAGTCAGGATTGCTCAGGACCTGGCAGCTTCAACATTAAAGGACCACAAGGCTTGGAATATGATATTCCAGAAGGCAAAGGAGCTTGGATTGCAGCCGAGAATCTATTACCCAGCAAAAATGTGCATTTTCTTTCAGGGGAAAAGATGGACATTTAATGACATTGGGGACTTTCAATCTTTCCTGGTGAAAAGACCAGAACTGAATAGAAAATTTGATCTCAACATACAAGACTCAAGAGAAGTTTAAAAAGGTAAACAGAGGGGGAGAAAAAAAAAAGGTTACCCTATTTGGTTAAACTGCTTATATCCGTACATGGGAAGAAAATACTCATAACTCTTAAGAACTGTAAATGTATTTGGGCAGAGAGAAGGACTTTATATAGAGGGTATAAATATAAATTGTCTTTGATGTGATGATACAAAAAAAAAATTTAAGGGGTTAAAAAGGGAGTCTCTCGGGAGGAAAGGAAAAGGGAGGTGGAAGGGGATGAATTATATCATATGAAGAGGTGAAAAAAAAACCTATTACAATAGAGGAAAAGAAAGGAGGGGTGAACATTGTTTCAACCCTATTCTCATTAGATTTGATTCAAAGAGGGAATAACATACGTTCATTGGGATAAAGAAACTACACTCATTCTTTCTTTCTTTCTTTCTTTCTTTCTTTCTTTCTTTCTTTCTTTCTTTCTTTCTTTCTTTCTTTCTTTCTTTCTTTCTTTCTTTCTTTCTTTCTTTCTTTCTTTCTTTTTAAATTTTGTTTTGGTGAGGCAACTGGGTTTAAGTGACTTGCCCAGGGTCACACAGCTAGTAAGTGTTAAGTGTCTGAGGCCAGATTTGAAATCAGGTCATCGTGAATCCAGGGCCAGTGCTCTATCCACTGTGCCACCTAGCTGCCCCTAACTCATTCTTTAGGGAAGCAAAAGGGGAAGGGAAAGGGGGGGATTGCTAGAAGGGAGGACAAAAGCAAGGGAAAAAAGGGTAAAGAAAAGAGAGGGGGGTGATAAAAAGGGAGGGCAGATTGGGGGAGGCAGGGATAAGAGGTAAAACGTCGGTGAGGAGGAATAGGCTGAAAGAAGGGAGGGAAAGTACAAAGGGGGTAAATAGAATGGAGGGGAATAGACAGTCAGTAATAATAACCGTGAATGTGAATGGGATGAACTCTGCTATAAAACAGAAGCGAATTGCAGAGTGGATTAAAAACCAGAATCCTACAATATGCTGTTTACAAGAAACACATTTGAAGCAGAGAGATACACACAGAGTAAAGGTAAAAGGCTGGAGCAGAATATATTATGCCTCAGCTAAAGTAAAAAAGGCAGGGGTAGCAATCCTTATCTCAGACAAAGCACAGGCAAAAATAGATCTCATTAAAAGAGATAAGGAAGGAAATTACATCTTGCTTAAAGGTACTATAGATAATGAAGTAACATCAATATTGAATATGTATGCGCCAAGTGGTATAGCATCCAAGTTCTTAAAGGAGAAGTTAAATGAGTTACCAGAAGAATTAGACAGTAATACTATTCTAGTGGGGGATCTGAATCTCCCCCTCTCAGAATTAGATAAATCTAGCCAAAAAGTAAATAAGAAAGAAGTGAAAGAGGTGAATAGATTACTAGAAAAGTTAGACATGATAGATGTCTGGAGAAAATTGGAATGGGGATAGAAAGGAATATACCTTTTTCTCAGCAGTACATGGAACATTTTCAAAAATTGACCATGTATTAGGGCACAAAAACATCATAGTTAAATGTAGAAAGGCAGAAATAATAAATGCATCCTTTTCAGATCATGATGCAATAAAAATTACATGTAAGAAAGTGCCAGGGAAAATTAGAATGAAAATCAATTGCAAATTAAATAATTTCATTCTAAAGAATGAATGGGCCAAACAAGAAATCATAGAAACAATCAACAACTATATCCAAGAAAATGACAATAGTGAGACAACATACCAAAATCTATGGGATGCAGCCAAAGCAGTGCTTAGGGGAAAATTTATAGCTCTAAATGCTTACATGAATAAAAAAGAGAAAGAGGAGATTAATGAAATGGGCATGCAACTTAAAAAGCTAGAAAAAGAACAAATTAGAAATCCCCAATTAGATACTAAATTAGAGATCCTGAAAATTAAAGGAGAAATTAATAAGATTGAAAGCAAAAAAACTATAGAATTAATCAATAAAACTAAGAGCTGGTTTTATGAAAAAAACAATAAAATAGATAAAATATTGGTTAATTTGATTAAAAAAAAGAAAGAAGAAAACCAAATTACCAGTATCAAAAACTAAAAAGGGGATGTTACCACCAATGAAGTGGAAATTAAAGCAACAATTAGGAAATATTTTGCCCAACTGTATGCCAATAAATTTGACAATCTAAATGAAATGGATGAATATTTACAAAAATACAAACTGCCCAGGTTAACTGAAGAAGAAATAAAATCCTTAAATAAACCCATATTAGAAAAAGAAATTGAGCAAGCCATTAATGAACTTCCTAAGAAAAAATCCCCAGGGCCAGATGGGTTTATGGGTGAATTTTACCAAACATTTAAAGAACAATTAATTCCAATATTATACAAATTATTTGGAAAAATAGGTGTGGAAGGAGTTCTACCAAATTCATTTTATGACACAAATATGGTGGTGATACCAAAAACAGGCAAAGCAAAAACAGAGAAAGAAAATTATAGACCAATTTCCCTAATGAATATTGATGCTAAAATCTTAAATAAGATATTAGCAAGGAGATTACAGCAAGTGATCACCAGGATAATACACTATGACCAGGTGGGATTTATACCAGGAATGCAGGGCTGGTTCAACATTAGGAAAACTATTAACATAATCAACCACATCAATAAGAAAACCAACCAAAATCATATGATTATCTCAATAGATGCAGAGAAAGCTTTTGACAAAATACAACACCCATTCCTAATAAAAACACTAGAGAGTTTAGGAATAGGGGGAGCTTTCCTTAGGATAATAAACAGTATCTACCTAAAGCCATCACCAAGTATTATATGCAATGGAGATAAATTAGAGGCCTTCCCAATAAGATCAGGGGTGAAACAGGGATGTCCATTATCACCCCTATTATTTAATATTGTTCTAGAAATGTTAGCTTTAGCAATCAGAGAAGAGAAAGGAATTAAAGGAATTAGAATAGGCAAGGAGGAAACAAAACTATCACTCTTTGCAGATGATATGATGGTATACTTAAGGAATCCTAGAGAATCAACTCAAAAATTATTTGAAACAATTAACAACTTTAGCAAAGTAGCAGGATATAAAATAAATCCACATAATCATCAGCATTTCTATACATGACCAATAAAGTCCAGCAGCAAGAGATAGAAAGAGAAATTCCATTTAAAGTAACAGTAGATAATATAAAATACTTGGGAGTCTACTTGCCAAGACAAACCCAGGAACTCTATGAACACAACTACCAAACACTCTTCACACAAATCAAATCAGATCTAAATAATTGGAAAGATATCAATTGCTCATGGATAGCCAGAGCTAATACAGTAAAAATGACAATACTGCCTAAATTAATTTACTTATTCAGTGCCATACCAATCAGACTACCTAAAAATTATTTTATAGAGCTAGAAAGAATAATAACAAAATTCATCTGGAAAAACAAAAAATCAAGAATATCCAGGGAAATAATGAAAAAAAATTCACAGGAAGGTGGGTTAGCGGTACCAAACCTGGAGCTCTACTATAAAGCGGCAGTCATCAAAACTATCTGGTACTGGCTAAAAAATAGAGTGGTAGATCAATAGAATAGGCTAGGCTCAGGCAATGCAGTAGTAAATGACACTAGTAATGTAGTGTTTGATAAACCCAAAGACTCCAGCATCTGGGATAGGAACCCAGTATTTGACAAAACTGTTGGGAAAACTGGAAGATAGTATGGCAGAAATTAGGCATAGACCAACATCTTACACCTTATACTAAAATAAGATCAAAATGGATACATGATTTAGACATAAGAGGTGAAACCATAGGTAAATTAGGAGAGAAAGGAATAGTCTACCTATCAGATCTTTGGAAAGGAAAACAGTTTTTGACCAAACAAGAGATAAAGTATATTACAAAATGCAAAGTGGATGATTTTGATTACATTAAATTAAAAAAAAAATTGTACAAACAGAAGCAATGCATCCAAAATTAGAAGGGAGGCAGAAAGCTAGGAAACAAATTTTGAGACCAGTACTTCTGATAAAGGCCTCATCTCTAAAATATGTAGGGAACTAAATCAAATTTATAAGAACCAAAGTCATTCCCCATTTGAGAAATGGTCAAAGGATATGAACAGGCAGTTTTCTGATGAAGTAACCAAAGCTATCTATTCCCATATGAAAAAATGCTCTAAATCTCTAATGATTAGAGAGATGCAAATAAAAACAACTCTGAGGGACCACCTGACACCTATCAGATTGGTTAAAATGACAAAAAAGGAAAATAATAAATGTTGGAGAAGCTGTGGGAAAATTGGAACACTAATGCATTGTTGGTGGAGCTGTGAACTGATCCAACCATTCTGGAGAGCAATTTGGAATTAGGCCCAAAGGGCAATAAATCTGTGCATACCCTTTGACCCAGCAATACCACTTTTTCCCAAAGAGATCATGGAAGGGGGAAAGGGACCCACATGTACAAAAATATTTATAGCTGCTCTTTACGTGGTGGCAAAGAATTGGAAGTTGAGGGGGTGCCCATCAATTGGGGAATGGCTGGACAAGTTGTGGTATATGAATACAATGGAATACTATTGTGCTATAAGAAACGATGAGCAGGAGGAGTTCAGAGAAACCTGGAGGGTCTTGTGTGGGCTGATGATGAGTGAGATGAGCAGAACTAGAAGAACATTGTACACAGTAACATCAACATTGAGTGTTGATCTACTGTGATGGACTATATTCTTCTCACCAATGCAATGGCACAGAAGAGTTCCAGGGAACTCGTGATGGAAGAGGATCTCCAAATCCAGAGAAAAAAAAAGAAGAACTGCGGAATATAGATGCTGAATGAACCATACTATTTCTTTTGTTTTTGATGCTGTTGTTTTTTTCTATTTTGAGGTTTTCCATCATAGCTCTGATTTTTTTCTCTTATAACATGACCAATGCAGAAATAGGATTAATGTTATTATGTGTGTGTGTGTGTGTGTGTGTGTGTGTGTGTATATATATATATATATATATATATATATATATATATATATATATATAACCTATATCAGAATACCTGCTGTCTAGGGGAGGGGGGAGGGAGGGGAGGGAGGGAGAAAAATCTGAAATTGTAAAGCTTGTATAAACAAAGATTGAGAACTATCTTTACATGTAATGGAAAAAAAAATAAAATACTGTATTAATTAAAAAAAAAGAAAAGAGAGAAAGACAACCTTTTTGAGGAGTTTAGCTACAAAGAGCTGAAGATAGAAAATGATAGTGAGGATGGAAATATTAAGTAAGGATTTTTTCAGGATGGGGTGATAAGGACATGCTTATGGGAAAATAAAAAATGATCCAATAAACAGGGAACAACTGAAAATAAGTGAAACAGTGGTGGGCATCACAGAAGTGGAAATCTATTGGAGGAGACAGGATGGAATGTGATCACTTGAACAAGTAGATATTGGTAAGCATTAAAGTCACTTCATCATGTAAGATGGGGTGAAAGAGGAGAATATGGCATAGGACATTTGAGTGAGAGGAATGGAGAAGAGGGAGCTCATGGTGGACAGTCTCTTTTTTTCTGTAAAATATGAGTCAAGATTTTTGGCTGAAAGAGTAGGGGAAAGAGGGGTCATGGGAGGTTTGACGAGGGATGAAAAAGTTTGGAAGAGCTACTGTGGAGAATGAGATAAGCACGTTAATAAGGAAGGTATAGAAGGTATAGAAGGGATTGCCTAGCATCAATGAGGGCCCAATTGAGGTTGTCTAAAATAAATTTGTATTGGACCTCGTTAGAATGGTTGCATAATATTCTCCTTCTTTGTTCAGCAGCATGTACGTAAAAGAGAAGGTAGTGAATGGCAGGAGGATTACACAGTTTGAGGGTTGGTTAGGCATAGTTGTTGATGTGATAAAGAACTGGCGATTCAAGAGAGGAAGACAGTATAGAGTTGAATTGATTCACCAAAGGACCAAGTTGGTGAAAGGAAGAGACAATGGTATAATCCTTGCTGTCTCTATGTAACTGGACCACTAATTTTCCAGCCACATATTTAATTACATCTTACATACCTTCTTATGTGTAAAAGTAATTATTAGTTGGGGGCAGCTAGGTGGCACAGTGGATAAAGCACCAGCCCTGGATTCAGGAGGACCTGAGTTCAAATCCAGCCTCAGATGCTCAACACTTACTAGCTGTGTGAGCCTGGGCAAGTGACTTAAACCTCTATGCCCTGAAAAAAAAAAGTAATTCTTAATCATGCCTTGAAATTTACCCAACTAATACTATACTGTTTTGATGGCCTCCCCATATCTTTCAATTATGGGTCTTTGCAGATTGTTGTGTTCCCTTCTCATGATATTGTTGTTGTTTACTTGTGTCTGACTCTTTGAGATCCCATATGCTAGTTATATATTTTTGTTGTTGTTTGTATATAGTTGTTTACCTCTGTCATTAGGCTATGAGCTCCCTGAGAGCAAGGTCTTTCTTTTGGCTTTAGCTGTGTCTCTAGTGCTTAACACCATACCTGACCCATAGAAGAAAATAAATGCTTAGCGACTTTACTCAACTTTAGGACCATATGTTGCTTTCCTGAATTAAATGTGTTCTAAATTGGAAAACAAAATTCTCTTTCTTTCCTTTCCTTCCTTAGTTCTTTGGTTCATTTGTTTGTTGCTTCCTTCTTTTATTCTTTCTTTATTCCTTCCTTTCCTCAATCCATAAACAATATTTGAGGATCTTGTATTATCTATGCATTTTAATAAGTTATGTGATTTTGAAAATGATCTGCTATAGAAAATCATTTGCAAGAGCATATCCCATGCTCTTATTTTCAGGAATATTCTTGATATATACATAATAAGCCTCAGGAAAAAGTTAGAGATGAGAAAGTAGATATGTGGTTTTGTACTTGCTGGCATCTTTTTAATCATTACTTTTGGGACTGTATATGATTCATTCCCACCATCTTTCACCCATTATTTAATTTCTTTTCATCTTTGAGGTATCTTAAACATTATTATCATAGTGATTTTAAATTTTCATTGTATCCCTTATTGATTTATACCAGATTTTCCCTTTTTTCCACTATGCCTCGAAATTTTTGAGTACTAAACTACATGTTGATTAAAGCTTTGTGGACTTTATTGAATTCACAGATCTAGAATTAAAAATAATAATTTAGAGGTAATCAAACCCAACTTCTTCTATTTACAAATAAGAAAACATTAGTCTTTATCATCTTGGTTTTTGTTGGATCAGGATCTCAAATTCGAAGCAGTTAAATGAAAGTTAAATGAAGTTAAAGTAGTTAAATGAAAATAGTGAAATGTTTAGTATCTTCTAAGACATTTCTTTTTGCCTTTGCTACTGCAGAAATACAAAAGCATAACATTGGACTGAGGGCTTCGTTAAATTTTCCTTTGTTTCATGTATACTTATGTTCAAAAAATTAGTCATAATGGCCAATCTATACATTTTGATTTATTGATCTCCAATAATAGATTCAATCCATTTTTCGGCCATACTGAAAAGCTTTTCTAAGATGTTACGATATGCCAGAATTTATACTCTGATATTAGCATCTTAGATAACTAGGGAAACATGTACATCAAGGGTCCTTAAGCACCCAGGATTAAGGAGTTGATGGATAGATTCCAGGAAGTCAATGAACTTGGAAGATGGAAAATACATTTTTGTTTTCACCAGACTCTAAGAGAAATGTAATATTTCTTTAAATTATTTTAAAATATTATTCTGAGAAGGGGTTCAGAGCCATTATCAGAATGCCAAAAGCATAAGAACCCCTTGACATACACTATGAGCAGGTATTATTCCTAGAACTTTTCTGGAGTCATTATTAAGTTAAAATACATAAAATTCTATGCACAACTCTTAACAATTAGAACATTTCATTTACTTAGCAAACATTTTCACTTACTACTTACAGAGGTCTCTGCTTATTGCTAAAAGAAAAGCAAAGTGTGGATAATACAGAGCTCATGGGTAAATTACATGGTAGTAGACAAATAGATAAGACATAGACACAGATAACTACATTATGACTGAACTACAGATTTACATAACAAAATCCTTTGTGAGATCCAGTGTGAGATAATGGTAGAAGAATGGGGTGAGGGAAAGTTTCATGGAGCAAGTAGCATTTTAATTTAGCTAGAGAATTGAAATTCATCAGGCAAAGAGAGTGGTGGAAAGTATTACAAGCATTCTTAAAGGTTTAGAGATGTGTTAGGACAGTCTGGACAAATGGCAAGATGGAAAATCAACCAGTTTTGCAGGGGTATAGACATAGGGGGGAATGAATAAAGAAAGGAAGAACTGAAGAAATGAAATTTCTAGTATAATTTTCATAAAGGACAGCACAACTGAAACTCTGAAATCATGCAATGTGTTTGAAATGGCAACCCCATTCACTTCCATGAGTTTAACATGTGTGTTTTATTCTGAGACCAGTATTTTCCAGAAAACACACGAAAGATGCCAAAATTATTTACATATTTCACAAAGTGAAAGTACACCTTTGGAAGTTTTCTTGCAATGCTGACAGAGACAAGAGTCAGGACTCCATACCAATTTTGCCTACACAATAATCTTTCTTTTATTATTTATTAAAAGAAAAATTTGCTAAGCCCATAAAAGAGATGTAATATTTGATCCAATTTTCAGGGAAAAATCTTCCTAATGGCTCTGGTTATGAGGTGCTGCAGAAAGAATTGGCCATCAATTTTGAGTATTACACATAAAACAGCAATAAATATGATATTCATAATCCAAAATGATTCTCATCAACCATTTACAAAGAACATCCAGTTTATTTAATAGAGTGGTATTAATGCATTATGCTGAAGATAATGGCTCCATACTGCTCAGTGTAATGAGAGAATTGCCACTGGGTAGACATTCAGACTCAGCTTCCACCATCCTACTGAGAAGATGGAGTATGTTAGGGCATTTTCCCTCTTCCATATTTTGGTTTTCAAAATAAATCAGGAGCTGAAAAATGTTGCATTGACTCATTTGAAGACATTGATTTCTGTTCTTCCTTTTGCTTCTCAGTATCTGTGGGACACAAAACCTTTTGGATTATAATAGCTAAAATTTATACAGGCTTTGAGATTTGTAAGGCACTTACTTATATTATCTCATTTCATCTTCATAGAAATGCTGTGAGGTAGGTGCTATTATATTCCCATTTTTTAGACTGAGAAAACTGAGACTAAGTGATTGTGACTTGTCCAGGGTCATATCAGTATCTGAGGCAGTAAGGAAACTCAGGTCTTTCATAGGCAGAGTCCCCTGTTCTCTCCAAAAGCCACCCTCCTGACATACAGTATTTATCTCAGTATTCTAGGCTAGAGTGCTAGTATTTTAGGCATGGAATGGATGGCAGTCTACACATCAATTCACTTTCGTTTTCCTTTAAAACAATTCTGACACATATGTATATACATACCTCTCTCTGTTTCTCTCTCTCTCTGTTTCTCTCTCTCTCTCTCTGTTTCTCTCTCTCTCTCTCTCTCTCTCTCTCTCTCTCTCTCTCTCTCTCTCTCTCTCTCTCTCTCTCCCTCTCTCTCTCTCTCCCTCTCCCCCTCCCTCTCTCCCTCTTTCCTACCACCTCCTAGTTCTCACTTTACAGAAGTTTGTATTATACAGCTTCATATAAAGAATTTTACAGTGCTCTCTCTCCCCTCTCTAACCCCTCGGCACCGGGTCTCCCAGTACCTATCTCATCCCCCCCCCCAAAAAAAAAAACCCTAAAGAAATACAAAGTGAAAGTAGAATAATTGGAGCTGGAGAAACCAGCCCCACCCTATGGGGCTGGAAAGGGGGGCAGGGGTTTGGCTTGAGACCTCCTGCACACAGAGAGGAAACCTTTGACCTTCTCTGCCCACCTGCCTTTGCATCCTACAGTTTCTGTTTTCTGTCAGTGCAATGGGTTACTGTATGTCAGTACTTAGCCCCCTGTTGCACATTCTCTTCTATCTATATCTTTGTCCAGACCTCACATATCTGCACCTCTCCCCCCAGTCTTCCCTTCAGTTCTTACTGGGCCCTCATGTGGCTGGCTCCAGCCCTCATGTTCCTCTTCCTTGTCTTCTCCTTGAACTCTGTGCTGATCACTTACCTCCACATCACAGGCCTCCTTCCTGCCTCCCCACTTCTACAAGCCAATTTGCATCACATAAAATTCTTTTTACATAGAGGTGTGTTGCTCTGCAGATGATATCTCTCAATCTACCTTTCTATCTCTCTCTATCTGCATATTTCTATGCAGATGATATCTATCTCTACCTCCATTTCTTTGTAGAGTATTATTACCTACATCAGTATTAACTATGCATTTATTAACACATACATTTAATTCAACCAACTTTTATTGAAAGCCTACTATGTTCTAAAACCTGAGGGGTCTTCAAAGGAAACAATTTACCATCAAAGCATTTTACTCAGGGGCAAGGTACCACATGTATAAAAATAAGTAGATTAAAAACAGTTTGGGGAAGTAGAGAATACTTACAGCTGATGGAATGAGGGAAGTATTATCAATTAAGGAGATGTTGGAGCTAATGTTTGAAAAATGTAAAGAATCATAGAGGTAGAGTTGAACAAATATATTACAGGCAAGAGGAATGACTTATGTAAACTATATATGTAGTTCACAAAATAGGATTACGTGAGTATATGGAGGCAGGAGGCTAAATGTTAAATTTAGAGAGTATGTTGTACTACAGGTTAGCTGGATTATAGAGCAAATGAAGATGTGATAATGTGAATTAAGCCTAGGAATGTAGGAGTCCTTCCTCTCCATGTAAGTTAATAAATAATAATAATATTTATATAGTATCTCAAAAATTTCAAAGTGATGTACAAATATAAACTCATTTTAACCTACAGATGATATTATTTCCCCTACTTTACAGATAAGGAAACTAAGGCAGAAAAAAGATTGACTTGCCCAGAGTTACAAAGCTAGTAAGCATTTGAGGTCAGATTTCATTTCAGATTTTTCCTGATTCCAAGTCCAAAGCAGTATTTATTGTTCCAACCACCTTCCTCATACATGGATAGATAGATGTGTATATCTATCTATCTATCTATCTATCTATCTATCTATCTATCTATCTATCTATCTATCTA
Organism: Dromiciops gliroides; assembly: GCF_019393635.1. Classification (NCBI taxonomy): domain Eukaryota; kingdom Metazoa; phylum Chordata; class Mammalia; order Microbiotheria; family Microbiotheriidae; genus Dromiciops; species Dromiciops gliroides. The sequence continues at coordinate 497,667,773 of NC_057862.1, forward strand.
TCTATCTATGTGGAAACAGTACTATATACACATATGCTGTAGCATTTATTACTTATTATTCATCTGTTGCTTTGATGACCCCAAGGCTCATGATTGATGACCTATATATAAAAGGTTTTCAGTAAAATCTGTAAACTGATTGAATGTTGATGGGAGAACTGGGGAAGGTTGAACACTTAGGACATATGTGGGTTCCAGCACTGTTGGAACAACTGGACCTATTTATCCTCTTGGCTCCACTCTCTAACTCAGAATAGTACATACATACAGTTTTCATTCACGCACTTTATTCCCCATTGGGAGCAAAATAAAAGAGTCACAAACTGCTGGATTGATTTGAAAGAGGATCAATTCCCCATCCACCTCCATCCATTTCTATAACTGTAGTGGAACACGATTACCAGTTCAAATTTGGCATCCTATGCACAAATTGTGGTCATTTTAAGCATTTGCGTGAAAATGATTTAGTATTCAGGAAACTTATAATGCTCTAGAATAAATCTGGTCTGGGAGAGAACTAAGATAGCAACTGACCTGTCAAGAAATGATTTTCAAGTGTTGCTTGGCCCTGTTAATTTTGGCAGGGTGTGCTTAGCAAGAGTGCCAGATGCCTATTGTACATGGCTATAATTATTTTTATAGCCTTCACTTAAAATATTCAAGATATTATTTCATCATTATCCCCGCATGAAAATACCTACTACTTAATTTACTGATGGAAGTATAGGAGATTGTGTGTCACATGTTTCTCTTTGACCTAATCTTATTTTTTATGAAGTTTTCATTTCAGTTTAAATCTTAATCCAGATATGGATCTAGGTTTTCAAGGTTTTTTAAACTGCTAAATTATAGCTATCCTTTATATTCAGTTTCTATATTGTAGTGATAAGACTGGAAGTTAGCCCACCAAGAGGCTTCTATTCTTAAGGTCTTATGTATACTTAATATTTTTCCTTCATATTCTGTAGTATCTCAAAAGGTCCTAGTCTTATTCCTCACTGTACCATGATGAAGGTGGCTCTGAGTTTTTAGGCTCTGGACATTTGTCAGCAAGGTGATGTTCTGCTTTTTAGCATGCTGACTAGTGATTCTTGAGCTCAAGAATATAAAATCTGACACTATTTCCATTTCTTCTCCCTCTGTTTGCTAGGAAGTGATGGAATCAATGACCAAGATTTTTAGTTTTTATGTAAATCTTCAAGACAACTTTTATACTCTCCTTAAGAGGCTTCTTAATTCTTCACTTTTCTGCCATCACAATGGTAAATCTGCATCTGAAATTCTTGATATTCCTCCTGGCAATTTTATTCTGACTTTTGATGCATCCAGCCTGTCATTTCACATAATGGATTCTATATGTAAGGTAAATAAAAAAGTGACAATATAAAGCCTTATCATACTCCTTTTCTAATCTTAAGGCAATGAGTTGTTCTGTGTTTGGTTCTTACTGATGCTTCTTGCCCCCCATACAAGTTTCTCAGAAGACCAGAAAGATGATTTGGTAGTACCATCTCTTTGAGGACTTGCTACATTTTGTTGTGATCCACATAGTCAAAGGCTTTAATGTAGTCAATGAATCAGAAATAGATGTTTTTCTGGAGCTCCCTTTCCTTCTACATAATCCAGCAAACATTGGCAATTTGGTCTCTAGTCCCTCTGCCTCTTGAAAAACCAACTTGCTTCTCTGATAATTCCTGGTTTACATATTGCTGAAGTCTACCTTGCAGAATCTTAATTATAATCTTTGTGTGTGAAATGAGTAAAATTGTTCAATAATTTGAACAATCCTTGGCATTAGATGGGAGTATAAACTAACATTTTCTAATCTGGTAGCTACTGTTGAGTTTTCCAAATTTGTGGGCACATTGAGTGTAGCCCTTTAACAACATCATCTTTTTGGGTTTTAAATAGCTCAGCTGGCATTCCATCACCTCTACTAGTCTTATTGTTAGCAATGCTTTCTAAGGTCCACTTGACTTCACTCTCCAAGATGTCTGGCTCTAGATCAGTAACCACACACTTTTCATTATCAGTGATGTTGAGATATTTATTGTCCTCTCCTCTGCTTCTGTTAAGTCTGTACCATTTTTGATTTTTATCATGCTCATTTTTGCATAAATCTTTCCCTTGATATTTCTTATTTTCTTGAAGAGATCTCATTTTTCCCATTCCATTGTTTTCTTTTATTTCTTCATCCTGAACATTTATGAAAATCTTATTTCTCTTTGCCATTCTCACAAATTCTCCCTTCAGTTGAGTATATCTTTTGATATGCCCTTTGCCTATTGCTTCCCTTCTTTCCTCAGCTAATTGTAAAACCTACTCAGAAAGGCATTTTGCTTTCTTGTTCTTTTTCTTTGAAATATTTTTGTTTTTGCCTCCTGTAAATTGTGAACCCGTCTACCATCTTTAATTCCTTAAATCTATCACTTCTACTTTATGTTAATTAAGTATGTTATTTAGGTCACACTAATACACTCTGATGGTTTTCCTTACATTCTTCAATTTGCCTGAATTTTGCAATAAGGAATTCATGATCTGGGGCATCTAGGTAGTACATTGGATAAAGAACTGGCCCTGGGTTCAGGAGGACCTGAGTTCAAATCCATCCCTCAGACACTTGACACTTACTGTGTGACTCTGGGCAAGTCACTTAACCCTCATTGCCCCACAAAAAAAATTCATGATCTGACCCACAGTCAGCAGCAGGTCTTGTTTCAGCTGATTGCATAAAGCTTATCTACCTTTGACAGGAAAGTATATAATCAATCTATTTTAGAATGTGACCATCTGGTGATATCCATGTATAGAGTCACCTTTTGAGTTGTACAAAAGGAGTGTTTTGCTATGGCCATTGAGTTATCTTACAAAACCTCTATGGGACACCTAGGTGGAGCAGTGGATAAAGCACCAGCCCTGAATTCAGGAAGATGAGTTCAAATCTGGCTACAGACACTTGACACTTACTAGCTGTGTGACCCTGGGCAAGTCACTTAACCCCAAATGCCTCACCAAAAATAATAAAAAATGTCCCACCATGTTGCCTCCCTTCCTACACTTATAGGGAATTTATTGTATTTGCAAATCACTTTTCTCCTAAAAAGTGTAACAAACCCAGAGGTAAAAGAGACATGGGTTTGAATCCCACTTCTGGTATGCTCTAGTCATGTGTGGGTGTTCAGGTTGTTTCATTTCTCTAAGCTGCAACCTTTCATCTGAAAAATGTGAATAATACATGTCTGTGGGTTTTTACCTCAAATGAGATTAGGTATATATAGCAATTTATAAACCGTAAAGTGCTACATGAATGTCTATTATTATTATTATTAATTACTGAAACAAAAAGTCTTCTGTACATATCTGTAATAAAAGTCAAAAAATTAAATCAATCACTGGGCGAGGATACAGAACACTTGACACCAACAGCATTAATCAGGTATTGAGTGCTCTGACTCCAGTTAGTAGATGAACACAATAGTCTTGAATGTATCCCAAAGTGCAATTCCTGCTGCCCACCCTCCCTACATATAAAAGGGGGAGTTTTCCATTATTGGATATGCTAAGTTCTTCTCATTATGACTGATAAAACTGAGGCATGAGGTAAGACTGGAATAAAACTGGCTGGATGTTTTCCTTTTGGTAATGAAAATAATCCACTGCTTTCCCCCCCTCCCCCCATTAAGTCCAAAATAACATCACCTCAGAAGATGATGCTTGGGGTGGGGAAGGGAGGAAGGAGTGGGAATATAAAAAGCCAGCTACATGAAGCCTGTAGCCAGATTGTGAGATAAAGCTAACCTTACACAGTTTGCAAAACACTGGCATTTCATCATCTTTTATTTATGGAATTCATTAAAATGGGATGCTAATATGCCATGTACTAAAAGAAATCCTGTAAACAAGTCTCCTCAGGAACATCTGGACCATTAACCATATAGTAGTAGATGGTTTAGAAGTACTCATGGGCCAATGATTAACTCTTTGCTAGCTGACAGTGACTCAGTGGGATGTGTGTGTGTGTGTGTGTGTGTGTGTGAGAGAGAGAGAGAGAGAGAGAGAGAGAGAGAGAGAGAGAGAGAGAAAGAGAGAGAGAGAGAGAGATGTGCATGCACTATGTATTTGTATGTGTGCATGCACTTTGAATTCACTTCAAAGCTAGGTCAGGAACTATCCAAGAAACAGGAACACTAACCCCAGGAAGACTGGAAGCAAATTTGCATTTCTGCTATTGTTGAATACTAATAGAGATTTATTTTTATTAGGTATTGAAGGAAGCACATTGCCTAAGACACTGCAGAGGTACCTGTTAAATCATTCAGCATCAGAAAGGTTAAATATTCATATCTGGCTTGACTTGTAATAATAATATTCCTTCTCAGATATTCCAGGCAGAACAGACTTATGGATGCTGTTGGTGAAAAATGATTCCCTTACTCCTTTAGAGTAGCTGTGTGTTTGGCTAACAAAAAAGGGTTATAGGCATTAGAGATACAAGAAACATTTGAGACCTTGGATTCCAGTTGGTATTCAACTTGTTTCAGTAATGAATACCTCTTTTTATCACTGGAAAATGTCATGGATATGAGAGTAGTTGTACTATTATACTATCATATGTTCAGAGACAGAGCTGGAAAAAAACAAAACTTAGAAGTCACTGAGTCTGGTCCCTCTCATCTTAAAGATGAGGAAATTTAAAATGAAAGAAAAGTGATTTGGGTTAGACCACATAAGTACTAAGTAGTAGAGTTAAAATTTGAACCCAGGTCTTCTCTAAATCTATATTATTTCTACTGTACCTCTGCCTCAGGATCTATGGATGGAGAAACAATTAAGGACAAAAAAACATTTGAGAATTTGGTAATGTTTTTAAATACTCCCCGCCCATAATACCAATCTCTATTAAAAAAAAAAATCCCCATGAGGTCAGTGGTTAAGTGACTTGCCCAAGGTCCAACAACTAGTAAGTGTCAGAAGCTCTATTTGAACTCATGAAGATAAATCTTTGTAATTCCAAGCCCAGCTCTCTAGTCACTGTGCAACCCAGCTGACCATTCTCTCTTGGATAACTCTTTTTTTTTTTTTTTTTTTTTTTTTTTTTTTTTTTTTTGGCGGGGCAATGGGGGTTAAGTGACTTGCCCAGGGTCACACAACTAGTAAGTGTTAAGTGTCTGAGGCCGGATTTGAACTCAGGTGCTCCTGAATCCAGGGCCGGTGCTTTATCCACTGTGCCACCTAGCTGCCCCCTTTGGATAACTCTTTAACTCTCAATGGTTCAATTACTGTTTGTACACAGATGACTCACAAATTGGGAAGACCACTCTAAAACACTGAAAAGTCATGAAGCTTTTGTGTAGCCTGAGGGGACTGCTTTGGTGTCTTTTCTTTTGGAAAACAAACAAACAAATAAACCAAACTAAAACCAAACCAAAAAAACTGAAAGAACAAGATCCTATTTACAAATGTGTGCTTCTGAAGGAGAAACAATTGACATGAAATGGAGGTAGAGAAAGATAGGGAGAAACAATAAAATTTACCAAGTCTGTCATAATTTGGTAGGGAAAGAAAATAAAACATGCTAGGAAGAACAACAACAAAAACATGCTTGTTCTGGAGTCAGAGAAACTGAAATCAAATCCTATCTGTAATATTTACTCCACATTTGACCATCTACAAGTCACTCGACCTTCATGAACCTCAGTTTTCTCATCTGTAAATTGTAGAGCTTGACCCAGGTGAACTTTGAGGTCTATTTGAGCCCTATGATTCTATTTTAGAATATTTAGGTAGAATAATTAGGAGTACAGTTGTCCCTTCCACATTATGACCTTCTCTCTCACCATATTCATGTCATGGGTCAGCACAAGAAATTAAATGGGAGGATTTTTTTGGAATTTTGCATATCCTCATGTGACATGCAAAGGCCATAGAAGACAGAGCCTATGATCAAATATTTAGCCCAAATTTTACAATAAGGTACTATAAACATTCCATTTAAAAATAAAAGAAAGTAAGAAAAAAAAATCAGGCTTCTTCTCTGGTATGAAGGGCCAAAAATTTTATGTGGATTTTCCAGATTGGGGGGCAGTGTTGTGCCCCTAACCCCTGTGATATAGAAGGGATAACTGTAATATTAATAATATTTGGCTTTATATAGCTCTTTGAGATTTCCAAAGCACTTTACATGTTATTTAATTTGATCCTTAATAGTCTAGTGAAGGGGGCAGAGCCAAGATGGCGGAGAAGAATCAGCAAGCTGCCTGAGCTCTCCTTCTGTTCTCTCAAAACAAACATTAAATCAAGCCTCTGGACAGATTCTGAAACTACAGAACCTGCAAAGAGACAGAGAGACACAGTCCTCCAACCAGAGATAATTTAGAAGACTTCAGGAAAAGGTTGGTCTGACTCGGGCAAAAGGGAGGCCCAGCGCAGGGCAGCAACCCAGCGCTGAGGGGGTCAGGGCAAGTCAGCAGGAGCTGTGGGCCACAGCCGAACAACTGAGGCTCCCGGAACCTCGTTCAAAAATCTGGTGGCCAAGAAGGACAGTGGAAAAACCTGCCTGCACCGGCCGGGAGGGCCACGAACGGCGGGATCAGACGCCAGGGTCTGGCGCCTGGCTGGCCGAGCACAATCAGACAGGAAGTGCAGGGCGGGGCATCTCCACACACCATAAAGGCCTCAGAGTAAAAGGCCGGTCACACAACACCTATACCCCTGCACAAGAAGCTCAAAACAGGGACCCTGGTGCCCCCAGAGCAGACCTCAACTTAAAGAATAAATAAATAAGCTGCAATAATGAGTAAGAAGCAAAAAAGAGCCCTCTCCATTGAGAGCTTCTGTATCAATAGGGAAGAAGCCAACACAAACTCAGATGAGGACAATGGCCTCAAATTGTCTACATCTGAAGCCTCACAAGGGAAGGTGAATTGGTCGCAAGAACAAAAAGCCTTCCTGGAAGAGCTCAAAAAGGATTTTAAAAATCAATTGCAAGAGGTAGAAGAAAAAATTGGGAGAGAAATGAAAGCAAAACAAAAAAACTATGAAAAAAGAATCAGCAGCTTGGAAAAGGAAGCTGAAGAAAACAAAGGCTTAAAAAATTCATTTGGCCAAATGGAAAAAAAGCTGCATAATCTCACTGAAGAAAACAATACCTTAAAAAATTCACTTGGCCAAATGGAAAAAAAGGTGCATAATCTCACTGAAGAAAACAATGCCTTAAAAATTAAAGTGGGACAGTTGGAAGATAAGGAATCCATGAGACACCAAGAATCAGTCAAGCAGAATAAAAAAAAATGAAAAAATAGAAGAAAATGTGAAATGCCTCATTGGAAAGACAACTGATCTGGAAAACAGGTCCAGGAGAGACAATTTGAGAATCATTGGACTGCCTGAAAGCCATGACCAGAAAAAGAATATAGACACCATATTCCAGGAAATTATTAAGGAGAACTGCCCTGATATCATAGAATCAGAGGATAAAATCATCATTGAAAGAATCCACAAATCACCTCCTGAAAGAGATCCCAAAAGGAAAACTCCAAGGAATATTGTAGCCAAATTCCAGAATTATCAGATGAAAGAGAAAATACTCCAAGCAGACAGAAAGAAGCAATTTAAATATCATGGAGCCACAGTCAGGATTGCTCAGGACCTGGCAGCTTCAACATTAAAGGACCGCAAGGCTTGGAATATGATATTCCGGAAGGCAAAGGAGCTTGGATTGCAGCCGAGAATCTATTACCCAGCAAAAATGTGCATTTTCTTTCAGGGGAAAAGATGGACATTTAATGACATTGGGGACTTTCAATCTTTCCTGGTGAAAAGACCAGAACTGAATAGAAAATTTGATCTCAACATACAAGATTCAAGAGAAGTTTAAAAAGGTAAACAGAGGGGAAAAAAAAAAAGTTACCCTATTAGGTTAAACTGTTATATCCCTACACAGGAAGATAATACTCATAACTCTTAAGAACTGTAAATATATTAGGGCAGAGAGAAGGACTTTATATAGAGGGTATAAATATAAATTGTCTTTGATGTGATGATACAAAAGAATTAAGGGGATAAAAAGGGAGTCTATGGGGAGGAGAGGAAAGGGGAGGTGGAATGGGATGAATTATATCATATGAAGAGGTGGAAAAAAATCCTATTACAATAGAGGGAAAGAAAGGAGGGGGGAACATGGTTTCAACCCTATTCTCATTAGATTTGACTCAAAGAGGGAATAACATATACGTTCATTGGGATAAAGAAACTTAACTCATTCTTTAGGGAAACAAAAGGGGAAGGGAAAGGGGGGGACTGATAGAAGGAAGGACAAAAGCAAGGGAGAAAAGGGTAAAGAAAAGAGAGGGGGGTGATAAAAAGGGAGGGCAGATTGGGGGAGGCAGGGGTAAGAAGTAAAACATCAGTGAGGAGGAATAGGCTGAAAGAAGGGGGGAAAAGTACAAAGGGGGTAAATAGAATGGAGGGGAATAGACAGTCAGTAATAATAACTGTGAATGTGAATGGGATGAACTCTGCTATAAAACGGAAGCAAATTGCAGAGTGGATTAAAAACCAGAACCCTACAATATGCTGTTTACAAGAAACACATTTGAAGCAGAGAGATACACACAGAGTAAAGGTAAAAGGCTGGAGCAGAATATATTATGCCTCAGCTAAAGTAAAAAAGGCAGGGGTAGCAATCCTTATCTCAGACAAAGTGCAGGCAAAAATAGATCTCATTAAAAGAGATAAGGAAGGAAATTACATCTTACTTAAAGGTACTATAGATAATGAAGTAATATCAATATTAAATATGTATGCGCCAAGTGGTATAGCATCCAAGTTCTTAGAGGAGAAGTTAAATGAGTTACAAGAGGAATTAGATAGTAATACTATACTAGTGGGGGATCTGAATCTCCCCCTCTCAGAATTAGATAAATCTAGCCAAAAAATAAATAAGAAAGAAGTGAAAGAGGTGAATAGATTACTAGAAAAGTTAGACATGATAGATGTCTGGAGAAAATTGGAATGGGGATAGAAAGGAATATACCTTTTTCTCAGCAGTACATGGAACATTTTCAAAAATTGACCATGTATTAGGGCACAAAAACATCATAGTTAAATGTAGAAAGGCAGAAATAGTAGATGCATCCTTCTCAGATCATGATGCAATAAAAATTACATGTAAGAAAGAGCCAGGGAAAAGTAGAATGAAAATCAATTGGAAACTAAATAATTTCATTCTAAAGAATGAATGGGCCAAACAAGAAATCATAGAAACAATCAATAACTATATCCAAGAAAATGACAATAGTGACACAACATACCAAAATCTATGGGATGCAGCCAAAGCAGTGCTTAGGGGAAAATTTATAGCTCTAAATGCTTACATGAATAAAAAAGAGAAAGAGGAGATTAATGAATTGGGCATGCAACTTAAAAAGCTAGAAAAAGAACAAATTAGAAATCCCCAATTAGACACTAAATTAGAGATCCTGAAAATTAAAGGAGAAATTAATAAGATTGAAAGCAAAAAAACTATAGAATTAATCAATAAAACTAAGAGCTGGTTTTATGAAAAAACCAATAAAATAGATAAAATATTGGTTAATTTGATTAAAAAAAAGAAAGAAGAAAACCAAATTACCAGTATCAAAAATGAAAAGGGTGATGTTACCACCAATGAAGTGGAAATTAAAGCAACAATTAGGAAATATTTTGCCCAACTGTATGCCAATAAATTTGACAATCTAAATGAAATGGATGAATATTTACAAAAATACAAACTGCCCAGGTTAACTGAAGAGGAAATAAAATCCTTAAATAAACCCATTTTAGAAAAAGAAATTGAACAAGCTATTAATAAACTCCCTAAGACAAAATCCCCAGGGCCAGATGGGTTTACGGGTGAATTTTACCAAACATTTAAAGAACAATTAATTCCAATATTATACAAATTATTTGGAAAAATAGGTGAAGAAGGAGTTCTACCAAATTCGTTTTATAACACAAATATGGTGGTGATACCAAAAACAGGCAAAGCAAAAACAGAGAAAGAAAATTATAGACCAATTTCCCTAATGAATATTGATGCTAAAATCTTAAATAAGATATTAGCAAGGAGATTACAGCAAGTGATCACCAGGATAATACACTATGACCAGGTGGGATTTATACCAGGAATGCAGGGCTGGTTCAACATTAGGAAAACTATTAACATAATCAACCACATCAATAAGAAAACCAACCAAAATCATATGATTATCTCAATAGATGCAGAGAAAGCTTTTGACAAAATACAGCACCCATTCCTAATAAAAACACTAGAGAGTTTAGGAATAGGGGGAGCTTTCCTTAGGATAATAAACAGTATCTACCTAAAGCCATCAGCAAGTATTATATGCAATGGAGATAAATTAGAGGCCTTCCCAATAAGATCAGGGGTGAAACAGGGATGTCCATTATCACCCCTATTATTTAATATTGTTCTAGAAATGTTAGCTTTAGCAATCAGAGAAGAGAAAGGAATTAAAGGAATTAGAATAGGCAAGGAGGAAACAAAACTATCACTCTTTGCAGATGATATGATGGTATACTTAAGGAATCCTCGAGAATCAACTCAAAAATTACTTGAAACAATTAACAACTTTAGCAAAGTAGCAGGATATAAAATAAATCCACATAAATCATCAGCATTTCTATACATGACCAACAAAGTCCAGCAGCAAGAGATAGAAAGAGAAATTCCATTTAAAGTAACGGTAGGTAATATAAAATACTTCGGAGTCTACTTGCCAAGACAAACCCAGGAACTCTATGAACACAACTACCAAATACTCTTCACACAAATCAAATCAGATCTAAATAATTGGAAAGATATCAATTGCTCATGGATAGGCAGAGCTAATATAGTAAAAATGACAATACTGCCTAAATTAATTTACTTATTCAGTGCCATACCAATCAAGCTACCTAAAAATTATTTTATAGAGCTAGAAAAAATAATAACAAAATTCATCTGGAAAAACAAAAAATCAAGAATATCCAGGGAAATAATGAAAAAAAAATCACAGGAAGGTGGGTTAGCGGTACCAAACCTGGAGCTTTACTATAAAGCGGCAGTCATCAAAACTATCTGGTACTGGCTAAAAAATAGAGTGGTAGATCAATGGAATAGGCTAGGCTCAGGAAATGCAGTAGTAAATGACACTAGTAATGTAGTGTTTGATAAACCCAAAGACTCCAGCTTCTGGGATAGGAACTCAGTATTTGACAAAAACTGCTGGGAAAACTGGAAGATAGTATGGCAGAAATTAGGCATAGACCAACATCTTACACCTTATACTAAAATAAGGTCAAAATGGATACATGATTTAGACATAAGAGGTGATACCATAGGTAAATTAGGAGAGAAAGGAATAGTGTACCTATCAGATCTTTGGAAAGGAAAACAGTTTTTGACCAAACAAGAGATAGAGTATATTATAAAATGCAAAATGGATGATTTTGATTATATTAAATTAAAAAAAATTTTGTACAAACAGAAGCAATGCATCCAAAATTGGAAGGGAGGCAGAAAGCTGGGAAACAATTTTTGAGGCCAGTGCTTCTGATAAAGGCCTCATCTCTAAAATATGTAGGGAACTAAATCAAATTTATAAGAATCCAAGTCATTCCCCAATTGAGAAATGGTCAAAGGATATGAACAGGCAGTTTTCTGATGAAGAAACCAAAATTATCTATTCCCATATGAAAAAATGCTCTAAATCTCTAATGATTAGAGAGATGCAAATTAAAACAACTCTGAGGTACCACCTGACACCTATCAGATTGGCTAAAATGACAAAAAAGTAAGATAATATATGTTGGCGAGGCTGTGGGAAAATTGGAACACTAATGCATTGTTGGTGGAGCTGTGAGCTGATCCAACCATTCTGGAGAGCAATTTGGAATTATGCCCAAAGGGCAATAAAGCTGTGCATACCCTTTGACCCAGCAATCCCACTTTTAGGTCTTTTGCCCAAAGAAATCATGGAAGGGGGAAAGGGACCCACATGTACAAAAATATTTATAGCTGCTCTTTACGTGGTAGCAAGGAATTGGAAGTTGAGGGGGTACCCATCAATTGGGGAATGGCTGGACAAGTTGTGGTATATGAATACAATGGAATACTATTGTGCTGTAAGAAATGATGAGCAGGAAGAGTTCAGAGAAACCTGGAGGGTCTTACGTGAGCTGATGATGTGTGAGATGAGCAGAACCAGAAGAACATTGTACACAGTATCATCAACAATGAGTGTTGACCTACTGTGATGGACTATATTCTTCTCACCAATGCAATGGTACAGAAGAGTTCCAGGGAACTCATGATAGAAGAGGATCTCCAAATCCAAGAAAAAAAAAAAAGAAAGAAAGAACTGTGGAGTATAGATGCTGATTGAACCATATTATTTCTTTTGTTTTGGGTGCTGTTTTTTTTTTTTTTCTATTTTGAGGTTTTGCATCACTGCTCTGATTCTTCCTCTTGTAACAGGATTAATGCAGAAATAGGATTAATGTTATTATGTGTATATATATATATATATATGTGTGTGTGTGTATATATATATATCTATATGTATATGTATAGAGATATATAGATATAACCTATATCAGATTACCTGCTGTCTAGGGGAGGGGGGAGGGAGGGGAGGGAGGGAGAAAAATCTGAAATTGTAAAGCATGTATAAACAAAAGTTGAGAACTATCTTTACATGTAACAGAAAAAATAAAATACCTCATACATTTAAAAAAAAATAGTCTAGTGAAGATGGTGATGATGTAACCAGGGATGAAGGAGGTTAACTAATTCACTTAGGTTCAAACAGGTAGTAAGTGATTGAAACAGAATTTGAAATCAGGGCTTCTTTATTATTCACCAAGGCTAAGCCCTGTATTTATTCCAATTATTCCATCCAATCCCATGTCCCTAACAGACTTCTTTCTCTGTCATCCCTACTCTTTTACTGTTTTTCAATCTCTCTCTACTGACTCATTCTCTGCTATTTGTAGATATGCCCATAGCTCTTCCACCCTGGAAAAAAAACTCACTTCTATCTTCTATCCCCATTAACTATTGTCCTATATCTCTTCTGCCCTTTGTCGCTAAACTCCTCCAAAAGGCCATCTAAAAATTTCTCTTCTATCACTCTCGTCTTTACCCCTCATCCTCTGGCTTCTGACCTTAACAGTCCTCTGAAACTCTTCTCTCTAAAGTTACTAATAATCTTCTAGTTTCTAAAAACAATGGCCTTTTTTTTCAGTCCTTATTCTCTTCAACTTCTCTGTTGCCTTTGACTTTGTTGACTGCTATGTCCTCCCAGATACTCCTCTCTAGCTTTTTGGTGTACGCCTCTCTACTAGTTCTGGACCTTTCTATCTAGCTAACTGCTCCTTCTCTGTCTCCTTTACTAGATTCTCTCACAGATCATGCCTTCTACCTGTCCCTCCTGGCTTGGTCCTGGACCTCTTCTATCCTTCCTCTACAGTACTTGATTTAGGGATCTCATGAACTCCCTTTAATTTAATTATCATCTCCATGCTGATAATTCTGAAATATGCCTATCTTTCCCTAACCTCTCTGCTTCCCCCCAATCTCAAATCTCTAACAACCTTTCACATATCTTGAAATGGATGTCCAGTGGGCATCTTTAACTCAATATATCCCAAACTGAACTCATTATCTTTCCCCCTAAATGCTCATTCCCTCTTACCCTCCCTTTTACTGTACAGGGTAACATCATCTTTCCAGTCCCTCAGGCTTATCATGAGGATTCTAAGAGTCATCATGGATTCCTTAATCTCTCGTACCTCTCCCATATGCAGTTTGTTGCCAAGATATGTTGATTTTACATTCACAACATCTTTTAAATAAAAGTGCCAAGTGAAACTATGTCTTTTACTAGAAGACTTCCTTAAGCCTTCTTAATTCTAATCCCTCCCATATGATTATTCCCCATGTTTTTTTGTATATAATTTACCTTGTATTTATTTGCTTATATCTTTTCTTTCCCATTACATCATTAACTCCTTGAGGGCAGGTGTTCTTTTGTCTCTTTTTGCATCATGGGTACTTAATACAGTGCCTGGAACATAGGAGGCACTTAAAAATATTTATTGATTAATTAATTACCATAGGTATAGCACTCTATTCAATGTACCACTTAGCTACCAACAAGTCATATTCATATAGTGATTTAAGGTTTATAAAGTTCTTTTCTCCCAGCCCTTACTAGAATGAAGGCGAAATCTGTTCTAGTCATAAATATATAACCTTCTGTGAGGTTCATTCCTAAACTACCTAACTCATTGTTCCCTCAGGAGAAACACTCTTTACTGTAATCATTGCCTAAACTTCACTCTGGCTCACACCCACCAAAGTAATGTGAAGGCATTACTTTGTCTCTCTAAAATCTTCTCTTCCACTACTATATGCTACTTCTCCCAATGCCTACTCAAATTATCCTAGAATCCTTTGGTTGGACCTCAGTTTCTCCTTGGTCTATATTAACTTCCAGCTTGAACTATGGATATCTGTCTACCTAGTCAGAGAATCTTTAAATTAAAGAATAAAGTGAGTTCAGAGCCTATATAGCCCATCTCCCTCATCTTAGAGATGATGATCAGACAAGTTAAGTGACTTATCAAAATTCACACAAGTAGTAAATGATAGAGCTGAGATTTCAACTTAGATCCAATGACTAAAAATTAAATGCTAAGTTTACTCCCTTTCCAGCTGTGAAAATAATAAAGGCATTTTATTTGATGGAAAGACAGACAGATACTAACATTAATGAGTGCTGAAAGACAGACTGATGATCAAGCACTCCAGATTCCTGCCCCCATCTCTGTTTTATGAAAAGCGCATATTCTGTCTGGGACTTTCCTTAAAAATGTGTCAAGTCACTGAAGCTAGAAAAATAAAGATACCAAGGTGACAAGAATAACACTCTTTCTTGTAATCTTTTTTTTTTTTTTTTTTGGTGAGGCAATTGGGGTTAAGTGACTTGCCCACTTAACAGCTAGTTAAGTGTCAAGTGTCTGAGGCTGCATTTGAACTCAGGACCTCCTGAATCCAGGGCCAGTGCTCTATCCACTGTGCCACTTAGCTGCCCCATAATCTCTTTTAATCAAAAGATAAAAAAAACACCAATCCTCTTGTCTTTCTTCAAACACTGATTTTCAACCATTTGTCCATGAGAAAGGAAGGAAGGAAAAAAGAAAAGGAAAACATGAAGAAAAGAAGGGAAGAGAAGGAAAAGGAAGGAAAGAAAAAAAAAGGAAAGGAGGGAGAGAGAAAGGAAGGAAAAAAGAGGGAAAGAAAGAAAGAAAGGGAAGGAGAGGAGACAGGAAAGAAGGAAAAAAGAAAGGAGGGAAAAAGGAAGAAAGAGAGGGAGGGAAGAAGGAAAGAAGGGGACTGAAGAGGAAATAAAGGAAATGATGGGAAAGGAAAGGGGGAAGGAGGAAGGAAAGCCGAAGGAATCAAGAAAAGGAGGGAGGGAGGAAGGGAGAAAAAGTGGTAGGGAGAAAGGAAGGAATGGAGGCAGAAAGTAAAAGAGGGAGGGAAGAGTGAAGGAAGGGAGGAATAAAAAAGGGAGAAAAGGAAAGAAAATGGGAAAGGAAGGGAGGGTGAGAAGTAGCACTGGATGGAGAGAAGGAAGAAGGGAAGAAGGGATATCTGTCTACCTAGTCAGAGAATCTTTAAATTAAAGAATAAAGTGAGTTCAGAGCCTATAGGAAGGTAGGAAGAAAGGAAAGAGGAAGAAAGGAAGGGCTATTGGGAAAGGAAAAAAAATGGCTCACATTTATATGGAAATTTAAGGCTTACTTAGCATTTTACCTATCTACTCTCATTTGTTATACACAACTACCCTGAAAGGCAAATGACATTATCTCCATTTTAAGGATAAAGAAACTGAGCCTGAGAAGTGATGTGAATTGCCTGAGGGTCACACAATTCTTTATTCCTCTAGAGTGGGATTATAAACCCTGGTCTTGACCTATTAGGTCTAGGCCTAATACTCTATCTATTACACCAAATTGCCTTTCAAAAATTGCTGCTTTTTGAACTGGGGTGGGGAGTCTGTAGATGATTCTGATCTCTGTCAAGTGATTTTGAGCAAGAATTTCTATGATTTGAATTTTGTTGCAGAAATGGTTGGAGCATTTCCAGGACTTTTGCTGCTGTCCATTCATTCTTAGTTGCTAGAACAATCTTTCTTCCTGACTAGAATCAATCAATGGTCTGTGACTGAAATTAAAAGCTGGATTCTTCTTCCAGACAGTAATTTTAGTTATCATTTGTTGTTGTTGTTGTTGTTTGTTTGTTTTTTGTTTTTTTACTCAGAAGCTATCACAGTAACAGCTACTACCCAATTTCAAATCTTAGCCTCTACTCTTCTTTGAAGCAGCCAAAGAGGGCACTTTGCTCAAATGCTTGAATGGCCTGTACCTCTCTCATCCTAGATTTTATCTGGGACTAATCTCCCCTGGTCCCAGGGAATAACAAATCTCTGATGTGGGACTCCTGCTGTTCCTGAACCTAATGTACCCCAAGTCAATCTCCTTTTTAGATATTCATGCCCCAATTCCCATTTTTAACCTGTCACAGGGATAAGATTGCCTGCTTCCTTTTTTAGATAGTGTACTAAGGGGTTTCTTTTTACCCCAGACATCATCATCACCTTTCTTTTCTTACACACCTCTCTTCTCACTTGCTTCCTACAATTTACTACTGTCTTATTCAGAACTAAGACTACTTTTGGCAGAAAATAAAAATAAGTACGGTGAGGGAATTTAGGCAATGTGGAATTCCAGAAATGGGTCAGTATGGGAAGGAACCCTAAAGGATGTTAGTGATTAGGAATGTTTAGGAGAGAACTGAGAAGGGAGATGAGAAGGCAAGAAAGCACAAGAAGGAGTCAGGAAAGCAGTTAGGAAGGAATGAAAGAAGGAAGGAATAAAGAAAAAATGAAAAAAGAAAGGAATTAATGAAGATGAGGAAAGAAAAGAAACAGATGAAATAAGGTATTTAGGAAGCAAGCAAAAGAAAGTTTAAAAATAAAATTAAGAAAAAAGGGAGGAGAGGAAGTAAAGAATAAAGGAAGGAAGAGAGAGAAAAAAGGGGGGAAAGAAGGATGGGAAAGATAATCAAATCCTAATTAAATGTTGATTAATTTAATGGATAAAGTATTAAAGAGGCTGTTAAATCAGGTTTCAATACAGCATAAAATATTTTAAAAAAACAATGTAATTAAAAAAAAAGTGAGTCATATACAATCAGTCACATAATAGCATTTGGTGATTATTTCAAAATGAATGAAGGAAGTTATCCATGCTTCTATCTATGAATCCTGAGATTTCTTAAATATTTTCTTTGGATCAGAGAAATCTTTAGAGACATCCTAAACACCATTTACTCCATTTAAGTGGTTTCTTGTAGACGGGTGTACAAACATTGGACAATCACTTAGCTCTGTTTAAAGAAGATACCATCAGATCTATTCAACCCCTGGTATGTGAGTTTATTTCAATTTATGTAGTCCGACCACAGTAAAGACCACCCAAATTGCTAGTTGAATGCTGAAGATTTGTAAATGGTTATTTCACCCTTATGATTTTTTTTTAATCTTCTCATTCAGTATTTTTCTTTTCAAAGAATCCCTAACTTTTTTTATGATTAAGCACACTGAAACAGAGTTATCCTTTAGTCAGTGGACATTCTATTACTTATTTTTTCCATTAGTTAATTTTTTAGCATACTTATTGGACAGGAAATTTCAGATCTCCATTAAAAAAGTTATAAAGTTTATTATGAGCTTCAGCATAATGAACTGAATAATGTAAAAGCAAACATGAACACCTATATTGAAAAGGTTGGATTTATATAAATTCCTTTCACAAAGCTAAGGTAGACTAAGCAAAAGCTTAATTTTATTTTGTGGGTCCCTTAATCAATGGACTGAATGTAATTTTCAGTCTGCATTCTCAAGGAAGCTTTTTTACCTAAAGCTTGATTCAAACACTCAATCAATAATCATTTAAATTTGCTGCTAATCTCACTGAGATAGTGATCTAGTTTTGAGTCAGCATTCGGGACTGATAGGAGCATCTGATAGTTATAATTGCTTTGCAATTTGAAAAATTAATCTTTACAGAAAGGGTTCTGCAACTGGCAAGAAGGATGTTTAAACAGATTTTTTTTTTCTTTCCCCAAGCAGGGCTTTGAGTGTACTTAATATAAATTTCAGTCATCCTCAATATCCATGAGCCCAACATAAACTGTAATTCGGACAATTTATTTTCCGTTAATAGGACTTTCAGAAAATATTAAGATAGACTGTTGCCATTATAACATCTGGACAATACTTCCCCGGAGGTCCTTTCTCTCTGGGAAACCCCATTTGACTCACATTAATGTTAATGGGCATTGCAAACATGTATCCAGAAAGTGGGGGGTGGGGGGGAGAGGGAAGGAGGGCTGTGTGGGAAGGATTTAAGAGGATGTTGTTAATGCTTTAAACTTTAATGCTTTGTCATTTTCACACTAAGACAATAACTTGAAATCTCCAAAACATGAAAAATCTGATTGTTATGAAAGTAAATCTTAGGGAGGGGTGTATGTGTGTGTCTGTGTGTCTGTGTGTGTCTGAGTGTCTGTGTGTTTTTGCTGTTTATTCTTCCTTACAGAATCACAGAATCAGTGGTTTGATGAATTAATAATTTGTTCAATCCCTTTGGGTGCAGGTAGAACCACAAATATGCTCTTCTTGAAAGAGAGGAATCTATTTTTTTTTCCTTCAAATCCCCTTAAGAACAGATTCTGTAACAGCTCTCTTAGTATCCCATTCATTTTCATGGTGAGTGACTTTGCAGACCGAACTCCCAGGGCCTTGCCTGTCACATCCTTGGAACCAGTCATTGGTCCTTGCTTTATAGGAAGACTATAAGCAACTTCTTGTCTAAGAAAGACTTTGCTCCATTATTTAATGTCTGCTTATCATTGAGTCACTGCTACTGCTAGGTATAGAGGAGTAGGGGAGGGGTAACAGTTCTCTGTAAGTAGCAGTGATTCAATAAATTTTGTGGAAAGGAGGAAGAAAGGGAGGAAGGAGGGAAGAAAGGAAGGAAGGAGAAGGATGAGAGAGAGGACCTTCTCTTCTAACAAAGAAAAACATTAAAGGAAAGGAAACTATTGTAGTGTTGTGATCTGGCAGAGTAAACAACTTTCCATACCTGGAGTCTACCATGTTTCTAACAAGTTAAGAGAAGTAGGTTTCATCATCATTTGATTGGAGCTGGGATTGTTCATTGCATTTGATTTGAATTTTGATACTTTTTAATCTTGGTTTCATTTACATTTTTATGGTCATTGTATATATGCTCATCTGATTATTTAGCCCATAGATTTCCAGTGAGTTGATGAGTATTGCTTTTTAGGTAAAGGTAAAGAAAACCACTTTTATATTAATTTACATTTTTCTCTATTTATAATTTACCTCCCTGGTCTAGGTGTCCCATTGCTATAAATGGCTTGAAAATCCATTCTCATCTAAAGACTTATAAATTAGTTTGTGTGTTTTAATTTCCAATTGCTAAAGACATTCATTGACATTTTTTTCCCCTAAATCATTCATAGACGATGTGATGAGCATCATGATGTAAGGAAGTGAACATTTGATTTAGATTAAAACAAAACAAACAAACAAAAAAAACCAACCTGTATTCTAAACATGGTTCCCCAGTTGTTCCTTTATGTGACCTAGGAAATCTAACTTTCCATCTCTACATCTCAGCATCATTGTATGTAAAATTAGGATTTAAAAAAAAAGCTATGAGGAAGTTGGACTTGATTTTCAGGGTCCTGTTCTGCTCTGAAATTCTATTAGCTGTGTGATTTGGAGCAAATAATCTTACATTTGTGAGACTATTTCTTCCTGTATAAAAGAAAGATGTTGGGGGCAGCTAGGTGCACAGTGGATAGAGCACCGGCCCTGGAGTCAGGAGGACCTGAGTTCAAATCCAGCCTCAGACACTTAACACTTACTAGCTGTGTGACCCTAGGCAAGTCACTTAACCCCAATAGCCTCACCAAAAAAAAAAAAAAAGAAAGAAAGATGTTGGACTAGATATTCTCTAATGATCCTTTTTTAGTTTTAAGTCTTATGATCTTGTACCCCTTCACTGTGTGATCCCTTCTAAAAAGATAAATAAGGCTTAACTCATAAATAAATTGACGCCTTTTTATATTTTGAGCATATCCTTTATAATGTGTGTGATACAAGCATTTAAAAATGTCTTTAATTGTAATTTATGATTTCTAAACTAACTCATACAACCTTCATAGAATAAAATGGATTCACATTTAGGTGTTAAATCCAGATTAGAATGGACACTTCTCACCTGTGGAAGCCATATTCAGTACCCTAAGCTTTGTAGACACTCCTATTTTCCCCTCACACATATACTGGCCAAGAAATAAGTGGCCAAAAATGGGAGATTAAAAAAAAAATTGAGCTTCCATCACACAAGAAAACTTAGGTATCAGTCCTGCATGCAATGTATCTCTAACTCATACTCTGACATCTTTCTCTATTTCATGGGGAACCATAATTCTAAGGTAACAATTAGCTGGGGAATCCTCTGTTTATTTTGGTGTATATTTAGGATATACTTTGAAAACAGAGAGAGACTAACATTTTGAATAAAAGCAACAATCTTGTTTAGATGGAAGAGTGACAGCTGAAAACTCTTATTTCCCTGGTCTGCTTTTTCTGGGTATCTCACATAGCACTTTCAAACACCATAAATAACCATTCTTTAGATAAATAGACACATCCATATGCAGGATGAAGAGAGTTTGGGTTAGTTACAGTTTGGAGTCAGTGTCAAGAGGTTGTTGTTAAACTTCATTAATTTCCTAGACAGCAAAGATTGTGAATCGCAGTTATTTTTGTTTATTTTTTTTTGGGAGAGCCACTTGTTGATGTCTAGACAGTGTTATGCAAGTAAGAGGCACTTAGTGAATATTTGTTACTTGAATGGCTTCTTGTGTGACATTACTGTATTTCCAAATTTTGTCTATCCTTCAAGGTTTTTGAATATTATACATAAGAACTATCAGTGTTTTACTGTTGAATGAATATTAGCTTTGTAGTTACTTAGGTTTAAATCCTGGCTATATCACTTAACTAACTCTTGGGCAAATCATTAGCATCAATGGGCCCAAGTTTCTTCCATTATAAATGAGGGTATTAGACTAGATGAGCTCAAAGGTCCCTTCCAGCTGTTACTCCTAGTCCAGCTATCTTTCTTGAGCCAATTGCTTTTTTTTTTTAACCACATCAGTAGCTTGCAGAAAAACTTAACTTTTAAGTAGTAAAAAATCATTGAGTGGGGAGAGATTTAACTATATAGTTCAGGATGAAGTCTAATGCTTCAAAGGTCAACTTAGTACCCTGTACATAGTAGGCACTTAATATATGCTTATTGAATTGAATGAAATACAAATAATGTCCTTAATAATTAGATCTGTCCAAAAATCAAAGTGGAATGTCTCATGGTAGAGGGATGGAATATGTTCATCCATCATTGAAGATATTCAAGCTGAGAGTAATTGCTTGTCTAGGAATTTCATAAGGCGGTGATTCTCATATTTGGAGGGGGATGTACTAGATGGTGTCTAAATTCTTTTCCATTTCCAAGACTATATGAATTACCTTGGAGATGCTCTAATACCATCACCAGTTAATTAATATCCCCTACAATGTCTCTGGCAAATGAGCTTCAGTTTTCAAGGAGACTTCATGCTCTCACATGGCAGTTCCAATCACTTATTCTGACTGAGAACAGAAAATTCCATTTTTTCAAGAAATTACATTGAGTCAATGAGATTCTAGTGATGTTTTCTCTATTTGTTTTTCAAAGCCCTGACACAGGGTTCCTTTGAACCACTCTCTTTCACAGTGTTTACTATTGTTACTTCCCAATATACATATTTTCCACATATTCTTAGCCAACCAGCTTTGGAACTGGAAGGGATGTTAGGGATCATTCTAGTTGAATCCCCTTGTTTTTTCTGACTTCATAGATTATAAATGCTCACTCTTCTTGAAAGCAGGGATTATCATTTACCTTTTTTTGTATTCCCAGTCTTAGCAGTTTCTAGTATATAGTAGGTACTTAATAAAGGCTAGTTGACTGACTTTTGATGCATCCTCAAATCCATTGTTTTCTTGGTAAACATGCAAATACTAACAAACACCTAATTTATACACATCATTTTAAAGTTCATAAAATTGTTTTTATATATCACCTAATTTCATACTTATGATAATCCTGAGTATGGTGGTACACATATCTTTATCCCCATTGTATAGTTGGAAAAAATGGGGTGAAATAACTAACTTTTAAATGAGAAAGGGACCTTAGATTTCAATTCAATTTAGTTAGATGAAAGACTCTGTGGCTACAAAGATAAAAATTCAGCATTGCCCCCCAACCCCTGCTCTCTTGGAAGAAATGTAATTTTATTGGAGGGAGAAAATATAAATACACCACTAAGTATAACAAGAAAATTTGATGAGAGAAAGAACAGTAGTAACTAGGAGGATCAGGGGAGGCTTTATTGGACGAGATGACACCTGAGCTGAGACTTGAATAAATAATAATTCTGAAAGTTAAAGAGGGAGTATAATCCTTGCATAGGCGTGGCTTATGATCTGAGAGCTGAAATGGGGCAACAAGTTAGGTGGAGAAGAATGAAGAGAGCATGAAGGGAAGTGACTGTAATATAAGGCTAAAAAAATAGGAGAGATCAGTATTGTGGAGGGACTGATATTTTCACCTGAGAAGTTTATACATATAACCAAAAGGAAATATGACTCACTGAAAGTCTTTTAAACAGAACAGTGACACAGTCAGATTTGTACTTCAGTAAGATACTTTTGTAGGCTAGGCTAGGAATCTTTGTAAACAGCCAAGGTTGGGTCATATATGCATAGATTCCTCTAGTAGGCCCTACTACCAACTATAGCCTCCCTTTTCTGGAATATGATAAAAAGCTAGTTATAATGGGAGGCAAATGCAAAGTTTTACCTTCATTGGTACTGTTAAGACCAGGATGTATACAAGGGACCAGGCCTGTTTACTACCACATATTCCATGGAGGTCAATATCTACAAATAGGACCTAAAACCCAAGTTAGAGGTTTTATTGCTTCTTTTAGATGCATCCTCCCTCCCCAATTCACTGAAAGAGTTGGACTTTGAAAGCCAGGAGGAGCAGAAATCCTTTGCAGAAATAGAAAAACTGGTGGCTGCCCCATATGCAGGGAAATCTCTCTCTCACTTTTACCTACTGGTTTTCTTTAAGTCCTAAATAAATTCTATTTGCTACAGGAAGCCTTTTTCAATCCTCTTAATTCTAATTTCCTCCCCTCTCTTAATTATTCCTTATGTATTCTGTATATAGCTTGTTTGTACATATCTCTTTGCTTGTTGTTTCCCCTATTAGGTTGTGAGGTTTTTGAGGTGAGAAACTGTTTTTTCTCTCTTTTTATCTCCCCAGTGGTGTTTACAGATTGAATTCTTCTGCCTATACTTCTCCTAGAATGGATAAATAGCTGGCAAGACCAGGACAATGGTCAAATAAAGAGAGATTTAAGAAAATTCATATTAGGAGGTTATGATAGTAGTGTAGGTAAGAAGTATTGAGAGCCTGAACTAGGGTGCTGAATGAATGAGTAGAGACAGAATAATAGGTGTAAGAGATACTGTGGGGATAGACTCGATGGGATTTAGCAACTGATTGAAAATAAGAGGACTTGAGAAGAGTTGGGGATGAAATAGAGGTTATAGACTTTGATGATAAGTAAAATAGCATCTTTTTTATAAAATCTTTTTTTAAAGGGAGCAGTGACAAATTTTTTGGGAAAGATTATGAGCATAATGTTCAGATCTTTGTATAGAGTCTGGATCACAGAAGGTAATTAATCAATGTTTATTGACTGAGTTCCATTTTGAGTTGAATTTGAAAAGCCAATGAAACATTCTGGTGAAGAAGTCCAATGGACATCTGATCATGCTAAGAGTTCATGAAGGAAATAAAGGTTAGATATAACAATTTGGGAGTTATTGGGATAAAGGTGTAATTAAACAGATAGGAAAGGATGAAATAAAGGGAAAGAATTTAGAGAGAGAGAGGAAAAGAATGCTTAGCATAGAGCCTTGATGAACAACTCAAAGGCTAATGGAATAGGTATTATTATTAATCTTATTTTACAGAGGAAGAAACTAAGCCTGAGAAAGGTTCAGTGACTGATCTAGGGTCATATAGCTAATGTGTATTTGAGGCAGGATTAAAATTCAGCTTTTCCTGACTCTAGCACCTGCACTCTTACTCAATTCAACAACCTAACTGCTTCAAGTTTTTGCTAATTCCCATCTCTGTGGCATGTCAAAAGCTTTTCTCTATTGCTATCCATGCCTGCACATTTACTCTCTTTCTGCTTAGGTTCTTGACTTTGGGCTTCACGATCCATGACTTTCTGAATCTAGGAATGGTCTTCCTAGATAGTTTAGCTAATCTGGGAGTCTTTGATGAAGGGACATGGCTCTTTTCCAGAAATGATAACCTTATTTACCTCTTGGTTTTCATACCCTGATGGCAACCTGGTTTTTGCCCTCTTTCAGTGAGGGTACTAGCTGTTATTGACAAGCCTTGTACTCTATTCACTTTTAGTACACAACCCTTGGGGTTTGAACTAACTGAAGAACCAAGAGCTTAAAGGCACCCTGAAGGCCACCTAGTCTAATTGTCTCTTTTGACAGAAATAAAAAACAATTAAAGTGACCTGTCCTTCTTCACACAGGTAAAAATATATGAGAGTCAAGGCTTGAGCCCAGTCTGGTTTTCTTTCTAGCATGTTATTCAACCTTTGCCTATAGCTGATAGCTTTATATTTACTTAGCTATATATTTTATTCCAATATTTGAAGTTTCAGATTGAGTTATTCATGCAGTGATAAGAATGAGAGATTGACAATCAGAAGACATGAGTTTAAATGATAGCCCTGCTAGATACTCATTACCTGTGTGATCTTTTCTGGGCCCCATTTCCTCATATGTAAAATGAAGGAACCAGACTAAGGAATGTTGAAAATCTCTGAGATTATTGGATTTTTTTTAAGTATAGTCAGGGATTTATAAGTGAAAGAGTTTTAAAAAAATCAAATAACACATTTGCTTGTTCCATTAAAGGAATCATGGATTTGTCGAAGCAAACTATCCAAAATATATAAAATTGTTATTTTAGTTAAAATAATTTTTCTTCTTCCTTTTTTAATGATGCTAATTACCTTCCTAATATGGTATGGCAGTAATGTTAGGGTGCTATAAAATGAATTCATGGAGACAACTGCACTGGTAAGATAAGGAGACATAGAGCTGATAGCAGAAAAGGGTAATCTTCAATATTACAAAGCAGGGCTGGTGTGATGTTATTGCGTGTTATGTGTGCACATTTCACACTGTAGTTGGGTCAGCATGGGCTACTATTTGCCAAAGTCAACCAACCTTTCTCACAACTTATCTGAAAAGATTTTAATTATGACCATTTCAGGGGCCAGGAAGTACACATACATTTGAATCTGACCATCTATATATTTTTGTGCCTGAAGGTCATTTCTGTAACAATAGTGAGGTTTCTATAACAATAACAATAATAGTTAACTTATCTCCATCTAGCTCTTTTTGACTCTACCTAGTGTTGAACTATACAACAACTTTGGTAGGTAGGCAGCATGAGTATTCTTATCCCCATTTAACTAATAAAGAACTGGGGGGGTCAATTAAAAGTTGTGTGGTAGGCTCAATCACTGACATTATACATAAAAGTTACAGGAAAATATCTAGAGGAACTCTCTTATTTTACAGATAAGGAAATTAAGGTCCAAAGGGATTAAATGATTTACCCAAGATAACACAATTATTTAATTGGCAGTAAAAGGAATAATAAAATCCCTGAACTGTCACATATTAACTGACATATGGTAAAGTGTTTTCCAAACCTTAAAGAATGCTGTAAACATCAGCTATGATTATTGTTATTATTATTAGTGCATCTTCCAACTCCAGGGCCTGTGCGATTATTATTAGAGAATGGTCAAAAGTATGCATTTTGTTTTTTCCTTTTCCTCTTTAGTGATCTACTTTAGTGAGCTTTTAACAAATGTATTAGTATATATTGGGACATCAGCAATGTATTAAGAAGAAAAAGATTTAGAGTTGTAAAGAATTAATTGTTATTTGAGGTTTTTATGCCTCAGCACGCACTGGCCTGGGGCTCCACAGTGACTAAACTGATTTTCTTTAGACATCATCCTACAGAACTTCAAAGATAGAAGGGAGTGCAGAGGTCATTTAGTTTAACTCCTCTTATTTCACAAATAAGGAAATGTAAGGGCAGAGAGAGAGAGAGAGAGAGAGAGAGAGAGAGAGAGAGAGAGAGAGAGAGAGAGAGAGAGAGAGATGCCTAAATTTGTATAGATATTTATATAGATCATATATAAGTTTATATACATAGTAAATGACAAGACTTCAGTTTAGCATGAAAGGTGATATAGTAGAAAGGCTATGAGTTCTCAGGTCAAATGATGTGGGTTCAGATCCTACCTCTGGGAATTACTACCTGTACAAATGTGGCTAGTCATAAAACTTCCTGGGGCCTCAATTTCCCCATCTGTAAATGATAGATGGGATTATAAGAGATGGTCACTGATGTCTCTTCCAGCATTTAATTCATGGTCCAGAAAATTCCAATTCTCAGGCCAGTGCTCTTTCTACTCTATCCTTATTTATCTCTTAGATATGATTATAATTTGTAGAAGCAATTTAAAGGAAATGAGGGAAATAGATACAAAACAGCTGATGGCAACATTTTAGAAGACTTTTGTGTGTGTGCAGTGTATGGCACAAGTGGAGTCAGAAAGCCTAGTTTAAATGCCTCACCAAATACTTTCTACTTGTGCCATCATGGCCAAGGCTCCCAACCTCTCAGAGCTTCATCTATAAAATGAGTATAATAATATCTACTGTATCTACTATAGTAGATACATGAAAGGTTGTAGGAATAAAGCACTACATTTTGCAAACCTCAAGACACTATATATGTGTGAATAGTTAGGATCGTAATTGTGATAGTGTAACCCATGAAAAGTGTCTGCTGTTCCTCTCACCCAAAATGAAGTGAATTTTATTATTGAACCTAAAAGGTTTTTGGTTTTTTTTTCATGCTGGGAATCCTGAAGTATGGTCAGAGCTACATTTATGGGGAACAGGTGGCTGAATGCTCAGTGTGATCTCAGGGGGAAAGAGGGTCCTCTGTCCCCCAAAATACTTCCTCCACCTGTTCATTGATGCTTGAAATTTCATTTACAAGACACGGTTAGAGTTGAGGTTTAAAAGGCAACCCCTTTCCTTTTCTCAGGAGAGGAGCACAGGATGTCAAGTTGATTTCTTTGTCAGGGTGTAGGAGTAGAACATCTAGACCAGTGATTTCATCACTGTAGGGAACTCCCCAATGGAATCTTTTAGTGCTAGGACACATCACCATTTGTATCTCTTCAGCACCTTATCTAGTGGTCCTGAGTTGGTTAAATTAATTAAGTTCACATGGGTAGTGTATTTTAGAGGTAGGACTCAAATCAAGGTCTTCCTAAATCAAAAGCAGAACCTCTATTGGCGATTCCACAGTATCTTGTGACTTAAGATCATGACAAGATACTAATGACAGAAACATGACCCTTTCCTATAGCATGTTCTAACAAAGGGAAAGGCCAGAAAAAAAGAAGATACTAGTTAGCACAAACAAGGAGGAACAGAGCATCATAGAGGCAATATAAGAAACAGCAAAGGGTAGTCCAAGGATGCTGATAAAAACTTTTGACTTCTTTATGATTGTGCCACAGGTAGGTTCTTTTCTAAGGCCTAGTGAAAGTCTATGCATTGGATGGAAAAAAATAGAAGATAGCTGATTTCATGTTTGGGGTTTTGTAGCACATTTATTCTTTGTAAAAATATTTTTTATTTATTTTAATAAGTACTTTACAATTACATGTAAAAAATTAATAATCATTGAGTCCCAAATTCTCTCCCTCCCTTTTGCCCCACCTGTGTCCTTGAGAAGGCAAGCCATTTGATTTTGATTATACATGTGAAGTTTTCAGAACATTTTCATATTAGTCACATTGCAAAAGAAAGCACGAATAAAATAAAACAACAAAAATAAAGAAAAATTTAAAAATATGCTTCAGTTTTCATTCAGAGTTTATCAGTTCACTTAAAGGGGATGGATAGCATTTTTCATCATGGGTCCTTTGGAATTGTTTTGGATCAATGTCTTGATCAGAGTAGCTAAGTCTTTCATAGTTGGTCATCATTACAATATTGCTTTCACTGTGTACAACGTTCTCTTGGTTCTGCCCACTTCACTTTGAATGAGTTGATATATCTTCCCAGATATAATTTTTAATTGTCCTGCTTGTCAGTTGTTATAGAACAGTTGTATTCCATTACAATTACAAATCCCAACTTGTTCAGCTATTCTCCAATTGATGAGCGTACCCTCCATTTTCAATTCTTTGCAATCACAAAAAGAGTTGCTAAAATATTTTTATACAAATAGATCCTCTTCCTTTTTCTTTTATCTCTTTGGGATACAGACCTATTAATGGTATCGTTGGATCAAAGGGTATATGCAGTTTTATAGCCCTTTGGGCATAGTTCCAAAGTGTTCTCCAGAATGGCTGGATTAGTTCACAACTCCACCAATAGTGCATTTGTTCCCAATTTTTTTGTATTCCTCCCGGAATTTGTCATTCCCCTTTCCTGTCATGTTAGCCAATGTTATAGGTATGGGGTGGCATGTCAGAGTTCTTTTAATTTGCATCTCTCTAATTAGTAGTTATTTAGAACATCTTTTCATGTGACTATTGATAGTTAGGATTTCTTATATTTGAAAATTGTTTATTAATATCCTTGGACCATTTAGCAATTGGGGAATAGCTTTTATTTTTATAAATTTATTTCAGTTCTCTATAAATTTGAGAAATGAGATCTTTATATGAGAAACTTGCTGCAAATTATGTTTTCCTTGTAATTTGGGCTGCCTTGGTTTTGTTTGGTCAAAATCTTTTTAATTTCATATAATCAAAATTACCTATTTTACTTCCCATTCTCCCTACTCTCTTGTTTGGAATAAACTCTTCTTTTATAAACAGATTTGACATATGCATTTTTTCATGTTCCCTTAATTCCCTTATCATATTACCCCTTAAGTCTAAATCATTTATCCATTTTAATCTCATCTTGGTATACAGTGTGAAATATTGGTCTATGCTTAGTTTCTGCCAAACTACTTTCTAGTCTTTCCAACAAACTCTACTCATATGGTTTCTTCTTAACCCCAACGATGGTTTCTTTGGGTTTATCAAACACTAGATTACTATGGTCATTTACTAATGTGCATTGTGTATCTCAACTATTCAATTGATCCATTGATCTATTTCTTAGCCAGAACTAGATTTTTTGATAATTATAACTTTGCAATATAGCTTGATATCATGAACTGCAAGGCTGCTTTCCTGATTTTTTTTCTATTAAATCTCTTGATATTCTTGACCTTTTTTGGTCTTCCAGATAAATTTTGTCACTTTTTTTCCCATCTCTATAAAATAATTATTTGGTAGTTAGATTGGTATGGCACTAAATGAATAAATTAACTTAGGTAGAATTGTCATTTTTATTATATTGGCTTGAGCTACCCATGAGCGATTAACATTGCTCCAAATGTTAAGCTTTGTTTTTATTTGTATGAAAAATATTTGGTAATGTTAATGTAATCCCTATGTTTGTCTTTTCATGTAGACTCTCAAGTTTTTTATATTATCTGCAGTTATTTTAAATGGATTTTTTTTTTTACATCTTGCTGCTGGTTTTGTTGATAGTATATAGAAATGGTGATGATTTATTTGGGTTTATTTTCTATACTAAACTTTGCTGAAGGTGTCAATTCTTTCAACTAATTGTTTTTATTTTAGTGGTTCTCTAGTGTTCTCTAAATATACATCATCTTATCTGCAAAAAAGTGATAGTTTTGTTTCCTCATTGCCAATTTTTATTCCTTCAAATTTCCTTTTCTGGTCTTATTGCTATAGCTAGCATTTCTAGTACAATATTAAATAATACTAGTGGTAATGGACATCTTGCTTCTCCCCTAATCTTATTGGGAAGGCTTAAAATTTATCCCTATTACAGATAATGTGTCTTCTTGGTTTTACTTATGATTTTTAAAAAGGCTCCATTGATTCTTAGGCTTTCCAGTGTTTTTAATAGGAAATAAAAAGATTTTTTCTTCTTCATTTATTGATATAATTGTATAATTTATGTTGTTTTTATTATTGATATGGTCAATTTTGTTAATAGTTTTAGTAATATAGGCATTCTTCATTTTAATGCATTTCACTTTATTGCACTTTGCAGATATTCTGTTTTTCAGAAATTGAGATTTGTTACAATCTTGCATTGAGCAAGTCGATCAGCAACATTTTTTTCAGCAGCATGTGGTAGTTCTTACAATATTTCAAGTGTTTCCATTATTGTTATATATGATACAGTGGTCTTTAATCAATAATCTTTGAGGTTACTATTTTAATTGTTTTGGGGTACCACAACCTGTACCCATATAAGACAGCAAACTGAATTAATAATTGTTACGTGATTTCTGACTCCTCCATGGACTGGCTGTTCATCTGTTTCTTTTCCTCTCCTTGGCCCTCTCTATTCTGAGGCAGGATGATATTGAAATTAGTCTAGTCAATAACCCTAAAATGGCTTCTAAATGCTCAAGTAAAATAGTCAATGAATGCAGAAACGCATGATAGCATTTTTTTAAAGCACTAAAGTCTTTTAAATTAAGGTATTATATTTTTTCAGCCATAATTCTATCACAAAACTTATAGGCTATAGAATAAACAAAAATTTTATATGAACTGGGAAATCAAAATATTTGTGACTCACTTTATTGTGGTATTTGCTTTATTTCAGTGGTCTGGGACCAAATCCACACTCTCTTTGAGGTATGCTAGTATTAAACCAGTCCTACATTCTTGGTTTAAATCTCACATGGTCATATGATATACTCTTTGTTACATATTGCTGTAATCTCCTTGTTATTACTTTTTAAAAATAAATTTTGTTTTATATTCATTAATGAAATTGGCGTGTAGTTTTTCTGTTTTTGCTTTCTCTCTGGTTTAGGTATCAAAATCATATCTATGTTATAAAAGGTATTTGTAAGACTCCTTATTTGCTGATTTTTAAATACAATTTTATACTATTGGGGTTCATTGTCCCTTAAAAGTTTGGTAGAATTCACTTGCAAAATCATCTGCTCCTGGAGATTTTGTTTCTTGGTGAGCTCATTTTAGTTCAGTTCCTTTTTCTAAGAGTGCTATTTAAATATTATCTTCTCTTATTCTAGTCAGTTTATATTTTAGTGAATAATCATCCATTTTATTTATATTGTCAGTTTTACTGGCATATAATGTAGGAAAAATATCCTAACAATAAAAAAATCTAATAATAATCTTCATTGATGGTACATTTATACTTTTTTTTATAATTACAATTTGTTTTTTCAACCAATAGTTTTTATTTTTTCCATGAAATAACCTCTTCATTTTACTTATTCAATTTTTAAAATTTTCAGGATTTCCAATGTGGTCTTTAATTGTAGATATTTAATTTGTTCTTTTTCAGTTTTTGCTTGTTTGTTTTGCTGCATGCCCAATTTATTGATTTGTTCTTTTTTCTATTTTATTGATGTTAGCATTTAGAGATATAAATTTTGCCCTAATTATTACTTTGGCTATATACCCCAAATTTTAGACTGTTGTCTCATTGTTCTCATTCTCTTTAATGAAATTAATCTTTCTCTGACTTGTTCATTTACATACTCATTCTTTAGGGTCAGATGATTGAGTTTGTAATTAGTTTTTAACCTATTATTCCATGGCCCTTAATTAAAGTGTGTAAATGTTTCTTATGTTATGGTCTGAAATGGTGCATTTAAAATTTATGCTCTTTTATTTTTTTTTTAAGTGAGGCAATTGGGGTTAAGTGACTTGCCCACGGTCACACAGCTAGTAAGTATTAAGTGTCTGAGGCTGGATTTGAACTCAGGTACTCCTGAAATCCAGGGCCAGTGCTCTATCCATTGTGCCACCTAGCTGCCCCAAATTTATGCTCTTTTGCATTTGTTTGTGATGTTTTTATGTTCTATTCAATATATGGTCAGTTTTTGTGAAGGTGCCATGTACAACTGAGAAAAGGTAGATGTCTTTCTCTTTTCATTCAGTTTTCTCCAAAAGCCTATCATATCTAAGTTTTCTAAGATGCTATGTATCACCTTGATTTCTTTCTTATTTATTTTATGGTTAGATTTATTTAGCTCTGACAGGAGAAAGTTGAGATCACATACTAGGATAGTTTACTGTCTTTCCTTCTGTAATTCATCTAATTTTCTTTTGAGAATTTTGATGCTATACCATTTGGTGCTTATATGTTTGGTATTGATATTACTTCATTGTCTTTAGCAAAATGCATTTTTTTCCCTTATCTTTTTAAATTAGGTCTATTTTTATTTTTGCTTTGTCTGATATCATGATTGCTATCCCTGCCTATTTTTCTTCAGTTGAAGCATAACATAATATGCTCCAGCCCTTTATTTTAACTCTTGGTATATCTTTGTTTCAAGTGTGTTTCTTTTAAACAACATATTGTTAGATTCTTGTTTATAATCCACTTTATGGCTATTTATACTATTGACATTGAGAGTTGTATTTATTAACTGTGCATTTCCTTCCATCCCATTTTCTTCTGTTAATCCTTCTCTTTTTATCCTGTTCCTGCTATAAAGTTTGTTTTGCTTCTGACCAGTGACTTATTATATCTGTCTTCCTTTTTATGTCCCCCTTTATTTTATCCTTTTCCCTCCTATTTCCCTATTGGGTATGAGAGATTTAAATTATCAATTGAGTATGTGTGTCTATGCATGTATGTGTATGTTTCTATGTATGCATATATTAGATAAATATTACATATGTATATATGTACATACATACATATTTATGTGCATGTGTGTATGTATATGAAAATTAACTCACTAAAAAGAGAAGTTAATTAAGTGTGAGTTTTAAGCATTGCCTATTTCCTCCACTACCATTTCCCTCAGCTATTACAAAACTCTTCCTTGAGCTTCTTATTTATGAGGTAATTTTCTTCATTCTTCCTTTCCCCTTCACCTAATGCATTCCTCTTTTTCATGTATTTTTATATCATCCCAGCATGATCAACTCATTCCTGTACCATCTCTTTATGGAGAATCATTCTATCCATCCTCGTCATAATAAAGTTCTATATTTATCACCTTCCTATGTAGAAAGGAAAAATGGTGTAAAATTGTTGAATCCCTAAGATATCACTTTAATATTTATATTTTTAGGCTTCTCTTGAATCTTGTGTTGAAAATCAAATTTTCTTATTTTTCTCCAATCTTTTCAATGAGAATGCTTTGAAGGTATTTTTTAAGTGAATATCCATTTTGTTCCCTTAATGATTATATTCAGTTTTACTAGGTAGGTAATTCTTGGTTTTAATCCTAGTTCCTTAGTATTCCTGAGTAACATATTCCAAACCCTCTGGTTCTTTACTGTGGAAGCTGCTAAATCTTGTGTGATCCTGACTTTGGCTCCACTATATTTGAATTCTTTTTTTCTTGCTAATTGAAATATTTCTCCTTGACACAGGAACTGTGTAATTTGGCTATAATATTCTTGGGAGTCTTCATTTGGGGATTTGTTCCAGATGTCAATCACTAGATTCTTTCAATTTCTATTTTACTCTCTACTTCTAGAATATTGGGCATTTTTCCTTGATATGATGGCTAGGCTCCCTCTTTGACGATGACTTTCAAGTAACCTAGTAATTCTTAAATTATCTCTCCCTGATCTATTTTCAGGCCAATTATTTTTCTAATGAAAATTTCCCCATTTTATTCAATTTTGTTATTTTTTACTTTGTTTTATTGTTTCTTGATGTCTCATGGCGTCATTACATTTGCCAAATTCTAGTTTTTAAGGAATTATGTCTTCAGTGAATGTTTGTAACTCTTTTTTTACATTTCACCACATGATTTTTAATCAGAAAATTTATATATCTCTTTTTTCATAGAAGGAATTCTATTTTTTAAAGTGCTATTTTCTTTAGTATTTCTTTTTGTCTCTTTAACCAAGTTGTTATTTTGTTATAATTTTCTTCCTTTGCTTTCCTTTCTTTGCCTATTTTTCCTCTGCAATTGCTATCTGATTTTGAAAAAAATTAGTTTTCCAGGCATTCTTGTTGGGCTTGTGTTAAATTGACATTTCTTTTTTCTTGGAAGCTTTGCTCTTTTGACTTTACTGTCTTTTTCTGAGCTTCTGTTTTAATGTTCCCTCTAACCATAGTAGCTTTTTATGGTCAGGTTCTTTTGTTTGCTCATGTTTCTACCCCATTTATTGATTTGGTTATTTGGTTATTAGTTATTAATATTGGATTATATCAATAGTATTAGAGTAGAGAGGCAGTGTCTCAAGCTTCAGGCTTTTTGTTTGTTTGTTTTGTTTGTTTTTTTACTCTGTTATCTTCAGAACTAATTCTGGGGGTTTGGAAATTTTTACTACTTCCTAGGTGGTATGATCTGAGGAGAGGTGTGGTCATTGCTCACTTGGTCTGCACTCTGGTCCTTATCCATGAAGTGCTCTTGATCCCTTGGGGTTGCAATTAATACTGCTCCTCAGGGATCCTCCTCCTTTGAGGCCATAAATGATATTGTTCCTCGGCATCTCTCATTCTTTAGGGCTGCAAATATTACTATCCCTTAGGGTTTATACTCCCTCTCAATCAAAAGTTATCTTCTCTGTCCTTGAAATATGACTCCAAAGTGGGTATAGGCAATGGGATTGCCCAACAACTTCTGGAACTGAGGCCACTGCTAGCAGAGGAGTACCTTATAATCTTTTTCTGACCAGTTACCATTTCTGGCTTGAGAGCTCTCAAAGCTGCTCCTACTTCTGTCACTACCTCCTAGACCCACCACTGGTATTTCATCTTTGTGGGCTCTGGGTCAGCCTCCTTCTCCTTGTCAGAAATCTCTGTTTCTAACCCCTCTTGCTGCCTTGTACTGGAATGGATCTTTCATTCTGACCTTTTGTTGGTTTTCCTACTACGTAATTTTATTTGATGCATCCTTTTAAAGTTGCTTAGAAGTGATTATTGGGAGAGCTAAGCTGAAACCTTCTCTACTTCACCATCTCAGCTGTGTCCCTAGAAGTCCTCCATATCTATTCTTTTTTGTGTGGGGAAATGAGGTTTAAGTGACTTGGGCAGGGTCACCCATCTAGTAAGTGTCAAGTGTCTGAGGCTGGATTTGAACTCATGTTCTCCTGAATGTAAGGTTGGTGCTTTATCCACTTTGCCACCTAGCTGTCCCCATATTTATTCTTTAGTTATTAGTTGAACATAGGATTCTATGATCCATTGGAGTCAATTTGACATTTGGAATTGGGAGGAGTGGAGGAGAAAGGGAATAAACATGTACAAAGTGCCTACTATGTGCCAGGTAGAATGCGAATTACTTTTCAAATAGTACTTTGATTC
Source organism: Dromiciops gliroides (assembly GCF_019393635.1). NCBI lineage: Eukaryota > Metazoa > Chordata > Mammalia > Microbiotheria > Microbiotheriidae > Dromiciops > Dromiciops gliroides. Next base: position 497,703,547 of record NC_057862.1, read on the forward strand.
TCACAGAAACCTTGTGAGATAGGAGTTGATGTTACCCTTATTTTAGAGTGGAGGAAAGTGAGAACAAAAAACAGAGTTTAAGTGATTTGCCAAGGGTCACACAACTCATAAGTGTCAGAGGCTGGATTTGAACTCAGATTGCCCTGACTCTAAATATAGCATTCTGTCCACAATGCCATAGGATTACAGGATCATAGAGTTGGTAGGTAAATTAGAGGTCTACAACCAAGATGTGTAATATTATTCTCCTTTGTAATTTCTCTGGCAAGTAGTCTTCCAGTTTTTGTAAGCACCCGTGATGACATCTTTCATTAGTCTGCAGACTAGCCTTTTAGGTAAATTTGATAAATAACATAGTATAATAGCAGATCACTAAAAATAGTATCAAAACAACTCAAGGTAAAGGTGAAGGACTGTTGAATATAAAGACAGGAAATCTGCATTAACTCTGCTACTTGCTACCTGAATCACTTTGAACAAGTCAATGATATCAGGGCCTCTGTTTCTTCTTAAGTAAAGTGTGGAGGTGAGATCAGATGATTCCTAATGTTCCTTCCATTTCTAATCCTAAGATCTATTTGCCAATCCCTGGTCTGTTACATTCTATTCTTATAGTCTTGGACAAATCATTTCATTAATTAGCCTCTGAGTTTCTTGACCTGTACAATGAATAGATTAATCTACCTTTTAGGTCACTTCTAGCTTTAACAGTCTAAAGTTTTGTGGATTCTTGTTTTATTTTTTGTTTTTTTTTTATCAAGAACTGAAATTATCCTCCATATAACTTCCAAACAAAGATCTTAGTTTTGACTTCTGGAGCAAAGTAGAACAAATTGGCACAGGAGGCAGGTGAGTGACACAGGGGATAGAGCATTGTAGGAAGAGTCTGAACAATCTGAGTTTAAATCCTGCCTTAGAGACTTACTATCTGTTGGACCCTTGCAAAATCATTTCTCTTCTATTTGCATAAGTTTCTTCATTGTAAAATAGGGATAATAATAGCACCTACTTCCCAGGTTTATTGTGATTAAAAATAAGATAATACTTACAAAGCACTTTGCAAACCTTGAAGTACTATATAAATGCTAGCTATTCTTCCTTCCTCTCTTCTTCTCTCCCTTCCTCCCTCTACTCCCTCCCTTCCTTCCTTTTTTTCTTGCTTTATTTTTCTTTCATCCCTTCCTCCTTCCCTCCATCTCTGTCTGTCTGCCTTCCTGCCTGTCTATCCTACAAGTTCTAAGTCTATTTGAATGTATTATCTGGGTGTTTTAGTGAAATATAAACTCAATGTTAATTAGCTTCATGATGTGGTGGTAACAATAGCAAATATTATCATAGGCTGCATTAAGAAGGGTATAGAATGAAGATTAGCTAGTCTCCTTGTAGTCTCTTCTTCATCACATCTGGAATATTGTATTTACTTCTGGGTACTATGGTTTAAGTAATACTTTAATCAGTTGGATAATTCTATAGGATGGTAACTAAAATGTTGAAATTCTTTGAGTCCTTGACATATAAGCTTGTGTTGAAAGGACTTTGCCTATTTTGGCTATAAGAATGAATATCAAAGAGAGAAGAGAGAATGAGAACTGTTCTAAAGTTCTTGAATAGGTATCATGTGTAAAATAAATTATATTTGTTCTTTTCCCCACCAGAGGTTAGTACCAGAAGCAAGCTTGGAAGTTACAAAGAAGTAAATTTAGACTTGATAAGCAGAAAACAAAAACAAAAGCAACTTTCTAACAATTCAAGTTGTCTAAAAATGAAGTGGGTTGCCTCTAGGAGTGTTAGATTCTATTTTCGTGAAGATCTTCAATATTTGTTTATTTGTTTTTAGCAGGTCAATGAGGGTTAAGCGTCTTGCCCAAGGTCACACAGCTGGTAAGTGTCAAAGTATCTGAGATTGGATTTGAACTCGGGTCCTCCTGAATCCAGGGGCAGTGCTAAATCCACCGTGCCACCTAGCTGCCCCTGAAGATGTTCAAGAAGAGCTTGCATGGCTACTTCTCAGATTTCATGATCGGGTATAAGTAATGATGGGGAAGACTGAATGATGGGGCAGATGTCATGATAGGAAATTTATTTCTTTTCTTTGTATGGGTTGGACTAGATGGTGAATGAGACCCCTTCCAACTTAAAATTCTCTGGTTTTGTGATTTACACAAATTACATTTACATTTGAAGAAACTACTAATTTCAGGCAAGAAATATTAGGTTGAGTAATATCAAAGCAAAAATAAACAGAAAATATAATTTAATGTTGAAAAAACAAAATTCATACACTCTTACTTGGCTATTTAAATGGATGTATGGTCACAATGATGTGAAAATTCTCTTCATTGATGTTCTCTGTAATTAATTCATGTCTTTTGGGAAAATTATTTAATTTCCCTGGACTTCCATTTCCTCATCTGTAGAAAATAGTGAGATGTTTCAACTTGATGGTATTTCACATCCCTCAATAAGGGCTGGTAACTGTTAAGGCTTACAAAGTGTTTTAAGGTTTAAACAGCGCTTTACTAATATTATCTTATGATCCTCACACTAATCCCATGTTATAGGTGATATTACTACCTCGATCTTACAGATGAAGAAACTGAGGAAATAGAGGTTGAGTAACTTGCCCAGGGTCACACTTATAAGAAGTATGTGAAACAGTATTTGAACTCAGGTTTTTCTGACTCCACTTTCAAGCTACCTGCTGGTTACCTTTACAGACCTAGTTTTATGATTCAATGAATTAATGTATGTATGCTCTTTTTTTTACATTTTTTTGTCCATATCTTCCCACAAATTCTCCACACAGAATCCATTTAATGACAGGAATCTTTCCCTTGGTTCTTTTAGTCATACAATGGATACTAGTACAAAATTTAATTGCCCATATTTATACCTTACTCTCTCTATGTGATGAGTCCATCTTTTTTATTTTAGCCATGTACACTTTGATGGCATCTTTGATGCAATGTCATTGGTTATAGGTTTCATTCAACTTATGTACACTACATAGTTATTAATAGTCATATGAATCTGATTATTTTTTTTAACTTTGGAAATTGTAGTATTCTATGAGTCACAATGCTCTAGGAAAATATTGTTAAAGCATTGGACTTTGTGTCTTCAAGTATCACGTGTATACCAAAAGCTCTGTATACTTTCTGATTTGTGATACAGTACAATCTTCTGCTCACTTGTCCCCAGATCTTCATCAATTTTCAGGTGTGTTCAACAAATATATACTAATGGGATAACTCAATTGCTTGCCTATCCAACTTCATGTCAGAATGAATCAAAATCAAAAGGGTATTTTCTAGAAAGTAGGATACAAAAGAAAGTAATAGATTACAGTTTTTTTTAAAGGGAACTGAGACTTAGAGGGCAAGAAGAAACAGAACAAAGTGGTTGGGTGCTTGGCATTGTTTTGAACTACAAGGTACTGAAGTTGGTGCTCATGCTATTCTACAATACAAATTTCCATTTCAGCACTCTGAATATGTAGACAATTTGGAAGGAATCCAGACGGCAATAATAATGATTCAGGAGATGGAGGGATTGATTTAAGAGAAAAGACTAAAAGAGGCAAATGTGTATAGTTTGGCAGAGGACTGACTATGGGAGTATACTACAACTAACTACAAAAATTCTAAGGGTGAAAACACTATGGAGTGTGCAGAATTAATTAGCATAAAATGATGGGTTGTAAACTAAAGGACTAGGAAGAAAGAGAAAATTATACTAAATGTCAGATATAGGAATGACAGTCTGAGACATTTAAAGTAGGCTTACTAAAAAATTAGATCATAGGATTTAGAGCTGGAAGGGACCTTACACATCATCATCTATTCTAACCCTCTGATTTTACAGAGAAGAAAATTGAGGCCAAAAGAGAATAGAGAACTTGCTCAGTATCATAAAAGGAGGTCAAGGCAGAATGAGGACTTGAACCCAGGTCCTTCCCAAGTACATTGCTTTTTCCATTACACCATACTGATAGAAAATATTACTATGGTATAGAATATTCTAGGCTAGGATATCAGAAAGATTCAGCCATTTCTACTACTGTCAGTTCTACCTTAGGATCTATGGGGTCTAATTCTTGGTTTTACCTTCTTATAGGGAGTTAAGATAGGAAGGAAGAAAGGAAATAAGTGTTTATTAAATGTCTACTATGTGCCAGGCACAGTGCTAAACCTTTACAAATATTACATCATTTATCCTCACAACAGCCCTGGAAATTTAGTTGCTATTATTATCCTCATTTTATAGTTGAAGAAACTAAGGTATATAGAGATTAATTGACTTACTAAGAGTCACATACCTACTAAATGTCTGAGACCAGATTTGAACTTAGGTGTTCTGACTCCAGGGCCAGTATTCTATATAGTGTTGAAATTAAATAATTATTTTGCTGCCTCAATGATAGATAATTTGATTATAGTTGTGTTATCTTTATTAATTTTGGTAATAGAGATACAATGAATTAATGGAAAATGGATTATTAGATTGGGGGTCAGGAAGATTCATCTTTGTCATTTCAACCCTAACCTCAAACACTTACTGGATGTGTGACCCTGGGCAGGTCACTTAACTGTTTGCCTTAGTGTCCTCACCTGTAAAATAACCCAGAGAAGAAAATGGCAAACCATTCCAGTCTCTTTAAATGAAACCCCCAAATGAGGTCATTAACAGTCAGATATGACAGACAATGACTGAACAACAACCGTTCTGTAAATAGGGCTAGCTGTTGTTTTTTTTAGGTGAATGAAATAGTCTTCTAGATAAAAGTGTATCTAATAAGAAATACAACTGCTTTTGAAAAAAAAGACACAAGAGTACTATAAAAAAGCATTTGGTGTAAAACCACCCCCAGAACAGCTCAATATTTGTAAGTTTTTCTAAAATGCGGCCTGAATGACAGATGTTGTGAAATGCCTGGCAATAGGATTAAAATCTTACAACAAGTTCTAGGAGGTTTTCAATTTCATTGTGGGCCTGGCTTTCCCTTAGGCCCTTGCAAAGCTTCTCTAATGAGGCAAACTCTCCCTGTCTCCAAGCTGGGTCTGGGAGCCTCCCAGAGAGCCAGCATCCCTGAGAGAAAGGCAATGTCGAGGCACAGATGGGGCTTGATGGATCCTAAAAGGAAGGCATTACCTGCTGAAGTCACTGAGCAGCCACAATTATTACAGGTCTCTGGGTTCATTGTCAATGAGAGTGGCAGTTAAAGCGAGCAGCAGCTGTGACAGATGGCTGGGCTCCAGCTATGTTGTGCTAATGGGATCCCAGCCAACTCAAATCTTTTCTTCCCTCTGGAAAAAAAAAAGTCCACATAGTTGTCAATTAGTCAATGTATAGGGGGGCAGCATCATATCTACAAAGGGGTCATTTATCTGTTCCCTTCTAATCCTTACTTTTTAGCTTTTTGAAGTAGAGATTGTGTTTATTTATTACTTACTTCAAACATGTTTTAGCAGGATGTTCAACCTAGAAGACATTTTCTGTTCAATCTTTGTTCTTTGTGAACTTACAATATGGTCTTCTCATAATTGAACCATTTCAACTGGGTTGTTAGCATTTTAATTAGGGAGTGCTTTTCTGGCTGGAAATTTGTAGACGTTGCTCCTGTTTATACAGAAAAGGAGTAAAAAGCGAGAAAGTGCTGCTTGTCTTCTCTGGGCCTAATTCAATGAATCAAATGTGCCCAGTAGAATCTTGCTAATTTGCACTAATGAAGAGGGACCCATTGCAAACAACCAAATTTTGAGGATGAATGAATGGGTGAGCAAACACAATGTAAGTCAGGCCTGGTCCTTCAAACAAGAGAACCATATTGCACAACAGAAATATACCTCCCCGGTGTGGTGGAATGTAATCTAACAGTGTCATGAAGGGACTGTACAGAAGCCTGTTTGCCAAGAGGAAAACCAACTGTGTAAGCCACTGGTGGCAGGTTTTCCAGCAGAAAATGGCCTTAGACTAATGCAAAATTGAACAGTTTTTTTCCCTTAAATAAATAATTCTCACTGATATCTACACATTACTTTAAGACTTATAAAATGCTTCACATATATCTCCATTGATTAGCAATCTGCTGAGGTACATGATGACAGTATTTACCATCCATTTTCTAGATGAGGAAACTGAGGCCCAGAGAAGTGAAATTCTTGGCCATATTTATGTAGCAAAGAGTGCCTGAGTTAGGTTTTGTATACAAGTTTCCTTGACATACTGCCTAACATATACTAGGTACTTATCAAATGCTTGATTAACTAGTTCTTTGATTGGCAGATACTTCAGCTATAATGTTTCTTGATCACAGTTAGAAATCTCTTCCCAGTGCTATACTATCATTCCAGATGCCAAAGTCTCCTTACTTCAAGTTCATTATACCTAATTGCTTCTCCAATATGAACTTATTTTGTGAACCCTACCTGCATAATGAGTGGCAGGTAGATTATATCAACTCCAAGGTCCCTTCCTGCTCAACTTTTTTTAGTTCTGTTTTTTGTGTTTTCCAGTGAATCTTTGTGGTCCATAATACTTTGAGAATTTTGAATTAATTCAATTGAAAAACATTGAAGAGGTATTTGTCTGCCAAATCTTTGCTATTTGTGAAGTATTATGCTAGGCATTGGGGTTAGACAGAAAGAAGTTTCTTTCCTCAAGGAAATTATATTCCTCAGGGGAGTGGAAAAAAAAACATGTACATGGATAATTTATTTTAAAAAGTATACAAAATATGTGTTAATGTATGCTGGGTGCAGGGAAGGAGAGCATTAGCAATTTGGGGGAATAAGAAAAAAAACATTCCTGTAAGACATGGTATTTGAACTAATCCTCTAATGTAGGCAAGGTTCCAAGAGAACAGGGTGAGAGGTAAAGCAATCTAGGCTTAGGTGATAGCTTTTGAAGAAGCTGAGGAAACAGAAAGGGAGTGTTGTGTATGGGGAATAGTAAATAGGTCAGTTTGGTTGAAAATGAAGCATGCATGAATGAGAGTACAGATTTTAGATTATGACAAAATAATATTATGGACTATTCCTTTACATGACCCTGGGAAATCCTACCATTCTTAAATTTCATTGAAGGAAGAGAGCTACTTATTTTTCTCTTTCGTTCTCCTCTATTTAGGGTGCTCCTTCTTTTGTATATTAGGAGAGTTTGATGCAGAAAATAGGGGCCTGGGTCTTGTTCATATTCAATATGCATCAAGGAAACCAAGATAAACAAATCTTTCTAAGGCAATTAAGAAATAGACAAAGTCAAACGTAATGTAACATGGGGAAGGAAATCAGTATTCTTCATTTTGATAAAAGTAAGACAATTGTAAAAACATCCTGTATACACCAATTTCACTGTTAAATTATGACTATTTCTAAACAAATGAGTTGAGACCAATTCATGATACTAATAATAGCTAATTTTTTGTAGGTTATATATAACATGTTATATAACTATGAAGTTATTTATGTTTCTTTGATGCTGCTAACAACTAAGAGGCAAATTAAGACAAATATTATACCCATTTTATAGGTGAGGAAACTAAGGTTGATAAATATGAAATTATTTATTCAATGATTTGTAGCTAGTAAAAGGCAGAGTATCATATACAATTATTAAAATAGACTTGAGGATTTTAGGTCACATGATCAAAAAGGTTAACAGCTAGACATGCTTTTTTTTTTTAAATACAAACTAAATATTATAAAACCCTCTAAAGGGAAATTATATGACAGAGATAAGTCAATTACAATTGAATACCCCAAATTAGAAAGAATTAAGTCTAATATGATAACAACCTTATGAATTCACAGTGGAGAGCAAGTTTAATAAAAGAGAGAAATTTAAAAAATTCCTGTAAAATAAAACAAAACCCAAAATGGCAGAGTATTCAACTTGCAAGTATCAAAAAAAGTAACTGAAAGAGATGAAAAGTAAAAAAAAATACAACTATAAAGAATAAACAGTAAAATAAATTATCTCATTCCTAGTTTTTTTTTTCTTTTTTTGTAGGGTAATGACGTAAAATGACTTTCCTATGGTCACACAGCTTGTAAGTGTCAAGTGTCTGAGACTGGATTTAGATTCAGGTCCTCCTAAATCTTGGGATGGTACCTTATCTACTGAACCACCTAGCTGTCCCCATAGAAATTATTTAAAGAAAATAATATGAAAGAGAAAGACATTAATTGAGTTTAAACAAAATTGTAAATCAAAAGAGGTGAGAAAAAATACTCCAAATTTAAGATATATAATAAATTTAAATAAATAGGAAAAATGATAAAGTGGAGGAATAGGCCTGAAAATATCATAACTCAGTCGTGAAGCCCTCCACACCCACACTATTAGCAAATTAATATATTTTCATGGGCCACATTATAGAATGGGAGATTACTTTAAAGAGTAATGAAAAGTGACAGAATCACATGATATATACTAGTGAAACCCATGTTTCATCAAAACTGGGAAGATAACATATATTTTTAAAAATTAATTAATTTATTTAGAATTTTCCCCCACCTTACATGTAAAAACAAATTGTAACATCAATTTTTAAAAAATTGTGTTCCAAATTTTCTTCCTTCCTCCCTATTTCCCCTTAAGAACTCAAACAATTAAATATGTTATACATGTGCAGTCATGCAAAACACAGCAGAAAAAAAAAAACTTTAGAAAAAGGAACTAACAATAACAACAACAAAACACACTTCCATACGTATTCAGCTACCATCAGTTCTTTCTCTGCAGATGGACTGAATTTTCATAAGTCCTTCAGAGTTGTCTTAGTTCATTGCATTGCTGAAAATAACTGTCATTCACAGCAGATCATCTTATAATACTGCTGTTATTTTGTATACCATACACTTCACTTTGCATCAGCTCAGGTAAGACTTTCCAGGTTTTTCTGATAGCATCTTGCTCATCTTTTTTTAAACAGTAAACTACATTTATATAGTAATTTTAAAGGGAGATTTCAATAAAAAAAACACCCATGAGGTTGATCATTGCAAAAACAATAATAGCTAATGATTATGTAGGACCTTATACCTGACAAAGAATTTTCTTCACAATGGCCCAACAAAGTACCATCATCATCATCATTGTCATCCTCACCTTACATTTCTCTTGCCTCTGCTTCAAAATTTTTCTACAGTTAGTATTGCTAACTGTGTTTCCCTCCATCCTATTTGCTCCCCATGATATTTACTGTTTTCTATCTTCTTTTATACTTTCTCTTCTCAAAAGTGTTTTGCTTCTGACTACCCCTCCTCTAATATGCCCTCCCTTCCTTCACCCCTCTCCCCTTATCCCCTTCCCCTCCCACTTCCCCAAAGGGCAAGATATATTACTATACCCACTTGAGTACGTATGTTATTCACTCTTTGAGCAAATTCTGATAAGAGGAAGTCTCACTCATTCCCCAGTACCTCCCCCATTTCCCCCTCTACTGTATAAGATTTTCCTTGCTTCTTTTATGAGAGATACTTCACCCCATTCCACCTCTCTCTTCCTTTCCCTTTCTCCCAGTGCAAACCATGCACATCTTAATTTTATTTTAAAGGGGCAGCTAGGTAACACAGTGGACCAAGCACCCACCCTGGATCCAGGAGGACCTGAACCCAAATCCAGCCTTAGACACAAGGCACTCGCCAACTGCATGACCCTGGGCATGCCACCCAACAGTGACTTCCCTGGAAAAAAATGATAAACAAAAATTAATTCTTTACAGATATCATCGCTTCATAATCAATTCCCACCAATTGGCTCTGTTTAAACTTATTCCTTTTGATGGATATTTCTGGGTTGAAGCCAAGATTTTTTTTTTCATTTTGGGGATCTTTTTCAGGAGGTGATCCATGAATTCTTTCAATTTCTATTTTACCTTCTTCTTCTAGAATATCAGGGCAATTTTCCCTGACTATTTCTTGGAAGATCATGTCTAAGCTCTTTCCTTGATCATGGTTTTCAGGTAGTCCAATAATTTTCAAATTATCTCTGCTGCATCTGTTTTCCAGGTCAGCTGTTTTTCCAAGGAGATATTTCACATTGCCCTCTATTTTTTCATTCATTTGGATTTGCTTTATTGTGTCTTGATTTCTCATAAAGTCATTAGCTTCCTTTTGTTAAATCCTAATTCTTAAGCAATTATTTTCTTCACAGAGTTTTTCCATTAGGCTTTTAAAGCTGTTGACTTTTTTTTCATGACACTCCTGCATCACCCTCATTTCTCTTTCCATTTTTTCCTCTACCTCTCTTACTTTGTATTCAATGTTATTTTGGGGGGCTTATATGGCCTTAGAACAATATATATTTTTCTTGGAAGTTTTGGATGTAGGATCTTTGACTTATTCATTTTCTTCTGAGGGTGTATTTTGATCTTCCTTGTCATGAAATAAACTTTCTATGGTCCACATTTTTTCTGTCTGTGTTCCTAGCCTATTTTTTTTTTTTTTACTTTTAAGCCCTTCTTAAAGTGGGGCACTGCTTCCTGGATGCAGTGTCCCAAGCTTCAGAGGGTCGCAGGTGCATCAGTTTAAGGAGAGGCAGGTTCTCCACTTGCCTAGCTTGTGTTCTATTCTGTAAATAACCCCAGGCCTACTTGTTCTTTAACCCAGAAACAAAATTCTGTTTCACTGTGGTTGCTAGTTTGGGGAAAGTCTACACCCCTCCGCAACCTGGGCCTGCCACTCAAAACTGCTTCCTGTTTCCCAGCAAAGGCAAAACAACTGAGTTCCACCTCAGTGCCAGCAGGGACCCCTATAATTTACCCCTAGCCAACTGCTCAGCCCCCTCACCAGACCATGAACTGAATTCCAGAAGAAGCTGTTGATGCTGCAGATTCAGAGGCTCCACAGGTCTCTTTTTCTGGTGCAGCCTGCTGGGGGCTTGATCTGTGTAGGCATGTCTGTAGGGCTGGGATCCACTCCCACCATGTTACAACAGACCTTTCCTGTGGACCTTCTATGCAGTCTTTGGCTGGAAAATGATCTCACTTGTCCTTTTGTGGATTCTGCTGCTCCAGGAATTGTCTTATGACATTATTTGGTGGATTTTGGTGTGATAATATGGGGAGCTCTGAGAGATAATTGCCTTTCCTCTGCCATCTGGCTCTGCCCCCCTACAATAATATGTTCTTTATAAGAAACGTACTTAATACAGAATGATACACACAAATTAAAAATTAGTGGCTGACAAGATGAGGTAAAACAAAGAAACAAACAAAAAACCCTGATCTAACCATTCTGGAGATGAGTTTGGAAATATGCCCCAGGAGCTTATATATATATATATATATATATATATCAAAGACAAAGGAAAAGGACTTATATGTAAAATATTTGTAGCAGCTCTTTTTGTGGTATCAAAGTATTGAAAACTCTGGGGATGCCCATCAACTGGGGAATGGCTGAACAAGTTACGGTAGAAGATTTTGATGGAATACTATTGTGTTATAAGAAATGATGAGCAGGAAGCTTTCAGAAAAACCTGTAAGATATGTTAACCAATGCAAAGTGAAATAAGCAGAACCAGGACAGCATTGTACACAATAATAACAAGATTATATGATATTCTACTATAAATGACTTAGGTATTCTCAGCAATAAAATGATACAAAATAATTCTTAAGGACTTATGATGAAAAACTCTCTCCCTTCAGAGTACAAGCTGATGAAACCAGAGTGCAGATTGAATAATACTTTTTTTCCTTTCTTTCTTTCTTTCTTTCTTTCTTTCTTTCTTTCTTTCTTTCTTTCTTTCTTTCTTTCTTTCTTTCTTTCTTTCTTTCTTTCTTTCTTTCTTTCTTCCTTCCTTCCTTCCTTCCTTTCTTCCTTCCCTCCTTCCTCCCTTGTCATCTTCTTCTTCTTCTTCTTCTTCTTCTTCTTCTTCTTCTTCTTCTTCTTCTTCTTCTTCTTCTTCTTCTTCTTCTTCTTCTTCCTCTTCCTCCTCCTCCTCCTCCTCCTTCTTTTTTCCTTCTTCCTTTTTTTGCAATATGGATCATATGGAAATATTCTGCACAAGTACATATATATATGTATATATAATCTATATTAAATTTCTTGCCCTCTTCTGTAGGATTGAGGGGAGAGAGGGAGAAATTTTTCAACTCAAAAGTTCAAAAAAGTGAATGTTAAAAAACTGAATATTAAAATTTGTTTTTTACTTGTAAAAGATAAAATGAAAATTAAATTTAGAAAAAAGTCTGGACTGCACAACTTTAGGCAGAGTAATTTTTACTATGAGGCAAAGCTGCTATTTTTTTATATTCATGTTTTTATACTTGTAAAAAAAAGAGAAAAAATAAGGTCAATTTTGCTAATGGAAAATAATGCAAACATTTTAAATACTATCAAAGATATTACAGTCACTTGTCAGAATGATCATTCAGTGATCAGGTTGGATGCATATTAAGATTGTAGAACTGGTTAAACTAGGAAAACCACAAGCATAATTGACCATGTCAAAAACAAAAAGTATTTCATTAGATTCAGAGAAAGCTTTTTGACAAATGCAATAAGCATTAGAAAGCACAGGAAAAAATGAAGATTTTTCTTAGAATGATAAGTACTCTATATCAAAACAAGAAAAAACATTATCTGTAATGGGGATAAGGTAAAAGATTTCTAATAAGATCAGGGGTGAAGCAAAGATGTTCATTCTTATCATTACTACTCAATATTGTCCTAGCTATAAAAAAGAAAGACATACTAGTTATTGTAAAAAGACAAAAAATGAAAGAATAAAATAAGTAATTGGGAAACAAAGCTATCACTTTTTTGCAGATGATATTATGCTTTACTTAGAAATTACTAGAAAGTAAAAAAAAATTAGTCAAAATAGTTTCAGCAAAGTAACAAGATATAAAACAAACACACATTATCAAAATTTCTGTATATTATCAATAAAATCCAGCAGGAAAGATAGAAATATAAATTTTATTTAAAATATTTCAGACTGTATAAAATATTTCAGCATCAGAGTTCCAACCTTCCTAGTATACACATAACTATATAAACATAATTATAAAATACATTTTTGCACAAAGGAGTTAAATACTTGGATAAATGTTAATTGCTTATGCATAGGCTAATCCAATATGATAAAATGATATTATCTAAATTAATTTACTTATTTAGTGCTACAGCAATCAAATTACCAAAGAACTATATTCTTGAATGAGAAAAAAAGTAATAACAACATTCATCTAGGGTATACTAAGGGAATCAATTAGAAAAATATGTGGAGGAAGAAGGCCTAGTAATACCAGATCTCAAACTATAGTACAAACCTGTGATCATCAAACTATTTGGTACTGGCTGACAAATTGTGAAGCCAATGAATGGAACATATTAGAAACACAATATATATAGAAGCACATGAGCATGTTAATGTAGGGTTTGATTAACCCATAGATCTCCCCTGTTGCAACAGGAATTCACTGTTTGATAAAAGCTGTTTGGAAAACTGGAAAGTAGAAAGGCAAAAAGGTAAAGAGATTACTATCTCATGTTACGTACCAAGATAAGTTGAAAAGCCAATCAATAATTTATTTGATATGAAGTTACTTATTTTACATAATGTATTCACATAGTTACTAACAGTTTATTCTTTTTTATTTTTTTGGCAGGGCAATAAGGGTTAAGTGACTTGCCCAGGGTCACACAGCTAGTAATTGTCAAGTGTCCGAGGCTGGATTTGAACTCAGGTCCTCCTGAATCCAGGGCCGATACTCTATCCACTAAACCACCTAGCTGACCCCCCAAACAATTTATTCTTGAGACAAGAAATTAACCTGACAAATGCTACTGTCATTTTCATGGTTGAAAATTGGAAATTAAGTAATATTAAATTAATCCATTAGAATTTTTTAAAAGGAATTAGTTGCATAATAAGAAGTATAAACTTAAATGAAGAATTTCATACTGTTTTAGATGTAATTCATTTGTTTAAATTATTCTTTCCATGCTAATATCCTAAATTATTTCTAACTTCAGCAAATGTGATCCTTTGATACAATAAATGGTTTTATTCTTGAATGCAAAAAATCTTATGTAAAGTATTTTAATTTCTATTTTACCCTCTATTTCAAGGATATCAAAGCAAATTTCCTTGATATTTCCTTCTTGATCATGTATTTTGTGATGATATCTCCTTGCTCTATTTTCCAGGTCAGTTATCTTTCAAATGAGATATTTTTACATTTTCTTCTATTTTTTCATTGTTCTGATTTTGTTTCATTGTTGCTTAATGTCTCTTTAAGTCATTATCTTCCTCATTCAATTTTAATTTTTAAGGAGTTGTAGTTTTCAGTGAAATTTTCTACAGATTTTTTCCACTTTTTTGTTCTTGCTTTATCAAGCTGTTGACTCTCTTTTCATGATTCTCTTGCATCCCTCTCATTCTGACCCCTCTGATTTTTAAAATCCTTTTTGAGCTCCTTGATGAATTATTTTTGGGCCTCAGAACAATTCATATTTTTCTTTGAGACTTAATATTGACATTTTTGACATTGTTGTCCTCTTCTGAGTTTGTGTTTTGATCTTCCATGTCACCATAGGAACTTTCTATGGTTAGGTTTTTTATTTGTTTCTTAGTTTTTGCTTATTTTTTTCTAGCCTCTTTCATGACTTTTTACTTTAAATAAAAGTACTGGGGGCCTTGTCCCAAGATTCTTGCATGGGGCCTTTCTGCTGGTCTGTACTCGGAACTGCAGGGCATTACTGCCATGTCCTGGAGATTGGGGCCCCGGCTGCTTGCTTGCTTTGGTGGAGTATGTTTGAAAACACATTTAGAGTATTCCTTTTATTTTGGTAGCAAAAAGTTGAAAATAAAATAGTCATAGCTTATTGAAGGGCTAAATATATTATACTCCATTAATGTTGCAATAGGATATTATTGTGAGTTAAGGAACAATGAACATGATCAATAAAGAGAAGAATGAAAAGATTTACATAAGCTTATACAAAGTTATATAAGCAGAATCAAGAAAACTCTACACATCAATGCAATTATTTAAATAGAAAAAACTACCAAAATTGAATATGAATTTTAGAAAAAAAAATTAAAAATCATAGCCTCCAAGATGTAATATAATATAAGTCTTCTTGCTCCTTTGAAGAAATTAGAACTGTGTGTGGGGGGTATTAACAGGTCAGAAACAGGTGGAAAACAGGTTTTTAAATATCACAATTAATATTATTTATTTTTCTCTCCTTACTGTTTTCTTTTTGTTATTTCTTTTGTGTAATTTAAGATTCTAAATGTGGATTCTAATCTGTTCCCCCAGTTTGGGGGAAACTGACTAAAAATCACTGATAAAACGAGTTTAGGTTTTTAAGGGTTTATTGGAAAATAGAAAGAAAAAGATTGAGAACAGAATTCTAACAGCCTGGCATTCCTATCTTTCCTCAAATTTCCTGTGAAGTCCTCTGCCGCCACCACCATCAAGTCAGGAAGCCAAAAAGCCCCAGCGCTCTCTGCGCAGGCTCCCTTTCCTCCTTCCTGTCTCCTCCCAGACCATAGGAGGCTCCTCAAGTTGATTGGCTGGTAGCCTTGATAGACAGCACCCATGAGCAAACGTCATTTCCTGATGCCAAGGAAAAGCCACAATGCCTCTGAGGCATTTTCCTCATGGTGGAGCTTTCCCACAGCAAGTCTCCAGTAGGTGGTGTCATTCCAATCATTACACTTTTAAAAATGTTATTTGTCATCCTAGATAGATAGAAAAGCATAAATATAGAGGGAAACTTCATGACATAAAAATAAAGCATCAATAAAATCTATTATAAATGAGAATTAAATATGAATGATTTTAGAGGTCAAAATCTTCTTTTAACTGATAAGAAAACTGAGTCTAAGAGAAGAGAAGTGCCTTTGCCACCTTATAAAATTAGTTAGTGACAGAGCTCTAACAAAAAAGCTGGGTTTCTTGGTTTGCAGGTCAACACTGTTTCCATTATACTATGCTGTCTCTTCATAACTAGCCACATAGGATTATGGATCTTACAGGTGTAGATTGAAGGGAGTTCAGTGGCTATGTTTTCCACTTCCCCTCCCCTATTATATGGATGGAAAAAAAAAAACTTAGGCCAAGGTTCACACAAGAAGTAATTAGCAGAATTTGAATCTTGATGCTTTGATTCCAAATTCAGGCTTCTTTCCATAGAACCACACTGAATAAAATACATATGTCATAATCCCAAACTAAATGTCAATATGATAATTCTATAATGTAAGAAGTTTTCAAAGAACAGAGATAGAAGGTCTATTTTATTTCCAGACCAATCCAATTTTCTCACCAAAACTATACAACATAAGAAATATTTATTAAGGATGTACTGTGTGCAAGCAGTGTTTGATGCTAGAGTTGATACAGAGAGAGAGAGAGAAGGGGGGGAGGGAGGGAGAGAGGAGAAGGGGAGGAAGGGAGGAAAAGAGGAAGGGAGGGAGGGAACCCAGAACAAAACAACAACTGTGGCCCTTGAGGAAATTATAGTTAAGCAAAAAGCTAAAACAGTAACACAAAACATAGCTTCACTAAGCTAACACATTTTCAGTTTATGAGGACATATACATATAAACACTGATCCTTATCCAGAACTATTCCAAAGCAAACTTATGAAGTAATGAAGTTCTGACATTCCTTTCTCAGATTTTTCCTGATCTCAGCACTAAATGAAAATTTCTCCTTTTGACATTTTATGCCCTTTACAGCCTGCTACAGCCTATCTATGCTGCCTGTTTATTATGTTTGTTCTCTTCCTGTCCTCTACCATCTAGTAAAATTTGTCTTCTTCCTTGTCCTCACATCACTTATTCTGTCTCATATCTCTATATCTTTGCTTAACTTGATTTCCTCAAGCTCTCTTCCAACCTAGCCCCTCAGAGTAGAAGTTGACTACTTTATCACTTCCACCCCTTTGAATGCCTTATTTTCTTCAAAGCTCAATTCAAGCATTATCTATCTGAGGTCTTCCTGCCTCCCTTAGTCTCCTGTCTAAAAATGACTTTGAATTTCTTTTGTATCTATTAATCTTGATTCATATTGTCTCCTTCAATAGAACATAAGCACCCTGAGAGCAGGAACTAATTTCTTTTTTGTATTGTTTATTTCCAATGTCTATCACAATGCCTGGTAAAATAGCAATACATTTTATTGGCTGACTGATTAATATTTTCTTCACATTAGCATTCTTCCAAGGATACCTACTCAAACTTCCTTTTAAAAAGAAAGTAGCTCCTCATTTTTCAATGATATTGCATCTCTCCTGGAGAAAAAAAAAAACTAGCCATAAATTAGCTCACCTTAAGGTGTTAGTGATTCCATACATTCTATTTCTATGAGGAGGGTTTGAATTGGTTCAAAGCATCCACTGGAGGTTGCATTCCAAAGGGATTTCAGAGCTATGGAATTTTGCTGTATAAGATAACTTGGAGATACAAAATGATATTTTGTGGACAATGGTAGAGTAAAAGAATTTCATCATGCTTTTAATAATTTCTACATAGAGTCTTCCTCTCCTCTCAATGACCTTGTGAAGCTGTTAGACTTATAGCTAGTTAGAGCTACGTAGCCTTGAGAAACAAAATCTATCTGGGTCTCTTCGCTTACAATTCAACTATTTCTCTTTTCTCTACACCAGTAGTTCTCGACATGTGGTCCAAGGAATGTGGCCCTGGAAATCCCTGAAATCTTTTTAAGGGGTCTATGAGGTCAAAACTACTTTCATGATAAACTTTGATGCTTTAATTTTTAAGTGTAATAAATGTAGATAAATATAATCCTTATAAACAAAAAAAATTGAGGTTTTCAATAATTTTAAGTCTACGAGGGTCTTGATCCCAAAAAGTTTGTGAAGCCCTGTAATCCCTTTGGAATGAAACCTCCAGTGGATTTGTTGAAAAAATTCAAACCCTCTTTATTGAAATAGAATGTGTGGAATCACTAAAACCTTATTGTGAATTAATTTTTGGCTGTTTTTCTCCAGTAGAGGTGGAATATCACTGAAGGATGAGGAGCTACTAGTTTTAAAAAGGAAGTATAAGTAGATATCCTTGGAAGAATGCTAATGTAAAGAAAATATTAATCAGTCAATCAATAAGAACACTTTTCTATTTTACCATAGTGCCTTTCTTTTTAGAGTAGTCAGGTATATGACTGCCATATTCTTAAAAGCCATAAACATAATATCACCTTGTTGGACTTTAACATATTAACTATTCTTTTCCAATTATATCATTCTTTAAAAAATAATAAAGGTCAAAAAGATTGTTGACCTGCTAGCTCTCTAACTGTACCTATGTTTTGCTTTCTTTTTACCTCCTTCCTTTTCTGAGTTTCTGGATGCCACCAGTAGATTCTCATTAAATGGCTGTTGGCCAACTGCCTGACACATGGAGCAAAATTAAATACTTTCACTGGGGTCCTGATAGAATGAAATATAGAGCACTTGATGTTCAATTCCATTAGAAAACTCCACTCAGGAGCCGCTTTATCCATGCCTACACCAGAAGAAAGTGATCTCTTTCTTCAAATCTTTTGGATTTGGATTGTTTTCATTTTTCCTCAGTACATAATGCATTTTTACCTTTTAACAAGTCTTTCTTATGCACTTATCACATTCTCATTTATAATATAATGTGTATTATAGTTATTTGTAAATGTCAGCAAAGCTGGATAGGCAATACAGCTGCCTCACAGATGTGGGAAAAGAGGAGTTAGAGCAGGTTCACTGGGCAAGTGAGTCAGCACTTCCAGGCACATTGTGACTGTGGGGCAGGGGATTTAATCAACTTCAATGTATTTAAGGAGAGGAAGCAATGTTAACTTTGCTTTTATGTTGAGACTAATGTCCATCATGCTGGGAGTTCAGAGCATATGAACAGAAGAAAAAAATAAAAAGGAGGCAGGATTCTGGGGTTTTTCTCTATCTCTCTCTTGCTCTCTCTCTCTCACACACACACACACACACACACATGCACATGCGCGCGCACACACACACACACAGAGAGAGAGAGAGAGAGAGAGAGAGAGAGAGAGAGAGAGAGAGAGAGAGAGAGAGAGAGAGATTACTGATTTCTTCAGTTATTCTATCCCTTGTAGAAGGGTGGCCAAGATAGTGGTTTGTATGAGTGTACCTTTCAAGATGCCTTGTCCGTCTATGACTGTGCTAATCTGCTACCCGAGTCTTTAGTACTATTTAGGAGTGATCAGTGCCTTCAGGATGGGTATAAGATCTGAATCTCTTAAGTCCCAACTGAGACTCCCAAGACCTAGAGGCAGAAGCAAGAAAGGTGAGGCAGTAGTAGCTTCAGAGGATGAGTGAGTGGACCAAAGATCAGGTGATTCTCTTATCCTGCTTATTTCTCCCCACCTTGGGCAGCTTGTCAGGCACCCTGATCTGTGCAGTACAATTGTCATCCACAAGGTACAGATCTACTTAGAGGGCAATACCTATACCATTAACACATATATTTCCACCATAGATTTCATTCACTGAAGTGAAGACCATCCCATTTAGGTGCCTACTCCACCAAGAGAGGAAATGTATGGTTATCTCATTTTCTGGGGAAATGATATAAAATATATTCCTGATATTCATGTATGGGAACCTCCAAAATCTTGTTCCCACCCCCACCCCCACCCAACTCCAAATCCTCTTATATATCCAGTTTTCCCTGGGGCTTTCCTTCTATGTCATTTTCTTGAGATGTGCCTTACAGAACCTTTAGAAAAATACCACCAGTTTGTTGCCAGCTTATTACTTACCAAGTTATCTTAAATGCCTATAAGTTTGGAGTTGCTAAACAGGGTAGTGTTGGAATCAGTTCTAAAGACGTTCAATTGTTAAATTTTCAGTGCAAACATTTGAATCTCAGAAATTGGCAATCACAACAAATCATGGCTTAATTTATTATTTTGTTGCCTGTCTAGAATTAATGTTAATAATGCAGATTTTTTTTTGGCAGGGCAATGAGGGTTAAGTGACTTGCCCAGAGTCATACAGCTAGTAAGTGTCAAGTGTCTGATGTCAGATGTGAAGTCAGTTCCTCCTGAATCCAGGCTTGGTACTTTATCCACTGTGCCACCTAACTGCCCCCCTGCAGATTTCATTTAAAAGTCTATGCATACTTTTTGTTTAGAATCCAGTTGTTAACCATTTAACAACACATCCCAGTGTTTTTAAATATTGTATGAGCTCAGCAGGAATGTAGTAGAAAGTTCAGAATGAAATCATCACCAGAGGTGACTATAACAATAATGATGGTGATGATGATAGCAACGTGATGGTGGTGGTGATGATAACTGTTTTTTATGTATCCCTTTGAGATTTTCAAAGTGCCTATATATGTTATTTCATTTGATCCCCACAATATCCATGTTGCTAAATCCTCCAGCCTCAGCCACTTCTTCAAGTCTTAGTTCTTCTCCATTTCCACAGCTCATTTCAGAACTTAACATGTCCTCAGGGCCACATCATCTCTTCTAAGGTAGCTGGTTTTCCTTCTGTCCCAGTACAAATGAATCCCATGGTAAAACAAAATGTCCATACTGTTTCTGCTGATAATCTGAATGCCAAAATCTGCTATGCAGCAATAGCCCCACAGGGATCCAATACAATGAGTGCCAAGTCAAATCAGATAGCAAGACAAGGGATGTCGTTTAGTCAGTTCCTGGCAAAAACCAAGGAATATGAAGGAGAATAATCTACAACAAATCTGGAGGAGACTTTGCTGAGTTTGTGAAAGAATTTAAATTCAAAGCAGAGGAATTTTTATTTCTTAGGGTTAGGGATGGTTAGAAGGAAATCCTAAGTGAAGAAACCCTCTACCAATGCAGGTTAATACCTTCTTTGTAACTTTACAGTCTTATATAGTTGCCTATATCAATAAGTTAGGTGACTTGGTGAAGGTCACAAAGCCAGTCTATGCCATAGGCAAGTGCTAAATTCACTTCTTCTCTTTACATTATGCTATGATGACATTTATATTTTATAATAGAAGTAATTGCTATTTTGTCATTTTCAGTCATATCCTACTCTTTGTGACCCCTTTAGGTATTTCTTAGCAAAGATATTGGAGTGTATGTCATTACCTCCTCTAGCTGCTTTCATAGATGAGGAAACTGATGCAAGTAGCATTAAGTGACTTGCCCAGGGTCACAAAGCTAGTAAGTATCTGAGGCCAGATTTGAAATCCTGAAGAGGAGTCTTCCTGATTTTAGCCTGGAACTTTATCTGCTGTGCCACCTAGATACTTGGGAGCCAAAGAGTTTCTTGAGCAGAAGAGTGACAAGGCCATACCTGTCACTTAGAAATATTACTTTATCATCTGTATGGAGGAGGGATATAAGTTAATTAAGGCAGAAGCTGTTTTACTCCAAGTAAGTACACAATAAATGTTTGTGGAATAAAAGTTCATTCGACTGCATTTGTATCTTCTCCCAGTTTCTTTTTGATTACTTTACATGTCAGCTAGTGCCAAAATAAGTTGCTGTTACCAGGAAAATAATTTCTATTTCCTACTTAGACTTAAAAGAGGAAAGTGAGAGAACCTCAATTTGGTACAGAATTTTTTATGTAGCAAAAAGTGATAATTCAGCAGACTCATGACTGGACTCAGGTTTATAGTATCTAGTTGAAATAACTATTTTTGAAAGATTTCTTCTGTTCTCAGTGATTATGTGGCAGTGAGCTATTCAGGTATATATCACTAGTTACCTATGATCAACCAAGTTATTAAGTAAAATTGCATTATAGGGTACAGTATCTTTCAAAGCAACACAGCTATCAATAAACAATGATGATGTGTAGTTGAACTCTGAGATAACATGATGGGATTGGGGTATAATTTCTCAGAAAAGCTACTTGAAATTAATGTTGACAAAATTTTGCAGGGTCATCATATATATGTGAGATTTGGTTGTAAGAAACCAACTAAATTCAGTTCTTTTGACAAAAGCAAGACTGCTCATGAGGACAGAATTCTGATATAATCAGAGTTAAAGATTAAGTGAGAAAAGGAGTAGCTTGTGGGGACAAGCTTATTTAAACACAGGCGATTTCCTTAAGGCTAAATCCCTCATAGATGCTTCAAATTCTTTGTAACTATACAACTCATCCTCTATAAACATCCAGCATGCAGGTACTGACTCTGTGTGTAGGTACCTGAAACCAGTAAAGGCTTGTCTCTGCTTTCATGTCATGTTTCCCTTAATTTAGAGATTAAGTCAGTGCATACTAGAGCTAAGCACTCCTGATTTCTCTTCTTTCAAGCACTTTGGGAAACAGGATGAGAGAGAAGAGGAAGTGTAACTCATATGGAGGTTTTAAAAATATTTTTAAAATTCAATTTTCTTTACCAGACATTAAAGTGATGGACAGAGTAGGTACCAAAGAAGAGCACTGAAGTGAGACCACTTGGAAACAAACAAGAGACACACAAAAAGATGATCATCTTCAGACTTATCTTTAGAACCCTCAGCCATATTATCAAGGGAAAACTGAGGTAAAGTCCTTTCAAGAGGAGCAACTGTACAATGAAAGCACATGCTTTTTATCAGCTCAGCCGACTCCGGATTTCATGGGGTGTTATTCTTTGCCTTTTGTTGCCTTCACTTGATGAATTTTCTATAGGTTGAATGTGCAAGCTTGACCGAGGCAATTAAACAAAACAGAAGAAGGCTTTCTATAATCCTCATTTTGAAGAGATGCTTTCAACTGGCACTGGCCCAGAGGAAAAGCTGGAGTGCTGTTATTGTTTTTTTCCCCTCTCTCAAATTGTTACCCCAAATCTTGTCTTGCCAGGGAGAGGAAATGACATGGTTTTTGGAATGAACATTATTTCAATAAATATAAAAGATCAATGCCCATAACATTAGAGACCAGAAGTATGAGTCTGAATTATGTCAGCTCCTGAATTGATACTTTCTTCCGGAGCCTTGCTGTAGAATCTAGGTCATATCATTTAATCCTGAGTACCTCAAGTTATTCATCTGTAAGACTGTAACCAATATTGACTCACCATATGTGACAAGGAAGAATCAATGAGGTAGGACAAGGTGCTGATTATAAGACCTTAGAATGAATGACAGCATATGTATTTATGTAGGTGCATATATCAAATCATCAAGAATTTATTAAGAACCTACAATGTGTCAGTCATGGGGCTTATCTCTGATCATTTATATGGAGATGTATGAATCTACATATATCTATCTATATCTATCAATATATTGATTATATGTCACTTTTTCTTTCCCTGTTCCTCTGGATAAATGGGATATATCTATACCTTTTTCTAGCTATGGGATATCTATATCCATCTATCTCTCTGTATAGATATAGATATTATATCCATATATATTCCATAGATAGATATGTTAACATATGTCTATGTCTATCTATGGGTTATATAGATAGATAAATTGATGATAGATAGAAAGATAGATAGATACATATAGATACATATATTTCATAAATATCAGTATATCTCATTTACCCTGAGGTCCAAGGAAAGAAGAGGGTAAACAGAGGTAAAAATTAATCTGGGCTTTTTGCAAAAGGAGATTTGCCAGAATTGTAGTTTCATTGGAGTTACCCACTGGTGACTTTGGTATTATTATGATAAGAGCCAGGCCTCAGCAAAATTTTAAGCTAGGTTAAATTTCTTGCGTTCTTTCTGACTCTTTTCCTACAGAACACTGTGTGCTTTCTTTCAGAAAAGGATCTGATATAAACTATATTATAAAAGAGGAGTCTTGAGGCCCAAGTGGAAAGAACTTTGGTATTGGTATCAAAATATTTGAGTTTGCATGTTAGCTCCAACTCTTATTATCTGTTAGACCCTTAAATTTTCCTGAAAACATTACTATGATCATGGTATTTCCTTGATAAAAAGTCTCTAGGAGCATCCTGTTACTAATTGAACAAAAAACTTAAACAAAGCCTAAACTACTTAGTCTGATGTTCAGTGTTGTCCCAAACCAGTTCTCACCCAGTGCCTCCAGTTTCATAATCAGTAGTCAGAATGTGATTTAATGTCTCTGTAGCTCAGTGTCATTCTCTATAAAACGGGCACATTCATAAATTCCACCTTTACTTCATAGGGTTATTGTAAACAAAGCACAGCTGGAATGAAAATGATTCTTATACTTTATTGGAACTGGCAGCAAATGAGATTTTGGTCTTATTTTGCATGAGTGAGAAAAGTGAAACCCAGAAAATTTAAGTATGTTGCCTGAGGTAGTAAGTAGCAAAGTCAAAACTGGAATGCACCACTCCTGACACCAAGTCCTGTGTTCTTTTACCTCACCAAGCTGCCTTTATCTGTGCCTTCTTTCTTCTCCGATTTTCTGGGTAAGAAAAAGTGATTTCAGATCAAAAGGTCGGATTTTCTTCATGAAGCATTTTCTGATGTCCCAGACAGTTATGTCCCACAAGTGTTATTCCACTTCTTGTATGAGCCTGTTGCCAGGAAAAGACCTGTATACTGCCTGTTCTACAATACATGGGAAGGACTACTCATGTCCCAGGAGAGGGTTATATGTTACCTGAACCAATTTATGGTTAGTTCTATGAACCTACCTTCAACTCCAGAGCAGTTTACTCAATAGAAGCCATTTGTTACTCTGCAGTGTCCCTTTAATAAAAGGGGATAGAGGTGGGAACCTGGAGAGAATGAAAGAGATTCAATTCAGTTCCATTCTTATTGTTCAGTCATTTCAGTCATGCCCAAATGTTTCTGACCTCATTTGGGGTTTTCTTGTTAATGATAATGGAGTACTTTATAAGTTCCTTCTCCAGCTCATGTTTACAGATGAAGAATCTGAGGCAAATAGGGTTAAGTGACTTGCTCAGGGTCATACAGCTAATAAATACCTGAGGTCAGATTTTAACTCATATACATGAGTTTTCCTGATTCCAGACAAGCACTCTATCAGTTCAAGTAGATGCAACAAGATTTTGTTAAATGCCTATTCTATGAAAGGCATTGTGTTGATTACATACGTTATGCTGTATTCAGAATATATATATATATATTTGATTCTTAAAATATGGTTTTCGTACCCATCCTCCTACAAGATAATAAACAGGTCAGAGACATCAATAATTTCTCCTATAATTTGTTCACTCAGATCAGAGGAGGCTGTTTCTGCTTCTCTTATTATAAGTAGGTACCTAACAGAAACATGATCAGAGAATGGATAGGAAAAACATATCTATTTAATATCTTGTCCCAAGAAGAAATATATAACACATAATCATGTGAAGACTCCCCTCCTAAGGAGAGAGTTCAGAGACACCCCATTTCTGAGGGTATATATGTTTTGTTTTGTTGTCCACTGATTACAGGGCATTGTCAGTTTCAATACTATGATACAGAAGCAAAGGCAGTTTAACAATTTCAGTTATAAGAAGTGGGGAGGAAATATTGAAGCAACATGATAAGATTACAGTATTCCAAAAAATAGGGGGTTGGCAAGGATGAGGATGTCCAGATGTTACCATAAGATAGGGACTTACTATCCTGAGGGAAAAGAAGTCACTAGGTAGGGTCTTTTATCTCCTAGCTATCTGGGTTCAGTTTGGAGTTCAGTTGAAGGACATTTTACTCCTATTAATCCTATTAATCCAGGGTTTCATAAAAAATACTTTTGGATAATTAGGTACCTCCATCAAATCCAAGTAAACCCACATATTCATGTTATATATGTATATAAATATACATATACACACAGAGATAGATAGATAGTGTGTATGTGTATGCAGGGTATGTATGTGTTTATACTTATACAAAAGGCAAGATGTAGTGAATAAAGAATTAGCCTCAGAGCCAAGAAGATAGCTCAAGTACCACTTATGACACATAATTGTTCTGTGATTTGGGGCAACTCTCTAAGACCCCAAATTATAGAGAATGTTTTCTAGCTTGGAAGAGAAAGTTTTCAACCAGAAGCTTGAAGTCTGATAATATCACAGGTCTAGTAAAAAACCAACCAAAATCAAACCAAACCCAAACAAAACAAACAAAAAAAACCCCAAAACAAGAAACAAAAATAAAAACAAACAAACAAAAAAACCCCCACAAGCCTATACAGTTAGGTAGTTACGTACCTCGGCTTCTCTCTCTTTCCCTGTCCCTGTCCCTGTCCCTGTCCCTGTCCCTCTCCTTTTCTATCTCTCTCTATCTGGAGAGAAAAAGAAAAACAGAGAGAGGCAAAGAGATAGTAAGAGGGAGAAGAGAGAGACAAAGATGCTTAAAGACAGATGGAGAGACAGAGACAGGAACAGAGAGAGAAAGACAGGGAGAGAGAAACAGAGAGATAAATTGAGACAAAGAGACAGACAGAGAAAGAGCAAGAGACAGAGAGAAACAGAGAGCAGACAAAGAAAAATATAAGAATTTATTTTGGGGCAGCTAGATGGCACAAGGGATAGAGCACCGACCCTGGAGTCATGAGTACCTCAGTTCAAATCCGGCCTCAGACACTTAACACCTACTAACTGTGTGACCCTGGGCAAGTTACTTAACCCCTATTGCCTCACTAAAAAAAAAAGAAAAAGAAAAAAAAAAGAAATTATTTGGAAGTCTTAACTTTCCCCCCAAATTGCTTTGATCACAGTATACCTATATTTCAAAAATTAGTATCTATCCTTAGAATATATCAAATCAAGCCTAAATGCTTTAGCATGAAATTCAAATTGTGTATAATAAGGTCTTGACTAAACTTTCCAGTTTTATAATTTGCTTATTATCAAAATCAACCTTTTATTCCAGAAAGACTAAATGATTTATTGTTCTCTAAACACACCCTATACCTTGTCTGTAGTTTTATCATTCATTGCCCATTAATGCAATGCCTTCCTCTCTTATTGGTGGAAATTAAGGGTACTTCCTACCCATTCTTCAAGGTTCACTCTCATCTTTAACTCTTCTATGAAACTTTCTTATTTCACAAACTAATAATGTTCTTTCCTTTGAACAAGAAGGGCTTATCATCTTTCTATAGCATTGAATGGAACTTTATTAAATGAATCAATCAAAAAGTTTATTAATTGCCCATTATATTTCATGTACTATGTTGGGTGTAGTGCCTTTATTATTGTCTTTATACACAGAGATACTCATATACATACATGTACACATATACTTATTCAAAATACATATTTTTCATAGCCTGACTAGCTTCCGTTATTTTCTCTAAATTTAGAGGTTCTACAGAAAGCCATGTGTGTGGGTATATTATAGTGGTTGCATTGAAGACCAGAATATTACAGGGCTTCCTCAATGACAATGATAGTGATAGTGATAATGATAAATACTAACTGTTGGCATTTATAAACCATTTTGAGGTTCAGTTGGCATTATATATATATATATATATATATATATATATATATATAGTCTCATTTGATCCTTACAATAACCCTGTGAGGTAGGTATTGTAATTATCCTTAAGTTATAGATAGTGAATCTAAGCCAGATGTTATGATTTGTCTAGAATAAAACAGCTTGTGTCTAAGACAGGTTTTGAATCATACCTCCCTGACTCTAATTCTAGCACTCTATCTACTGCAACACTTAGATTAAAGATCACTCAAAAGAAATTTTCCTGGTCTTTCACACTTGGAAAATCCAAGTGGAAAAAAGTATGTCCATTGCTCAGATTTCAAAGTGAGTTAGCTTATCAGTTCATATACCTTGCACAGACACCAAAAATGGACAATGACTGTTTTAATTTAAACTTTTCTCAATTATGTGTAAAAATATTTTTTGAGTTTCAAATTTTTCTTACCCTTCCCTTCCCTACCCCCCTCCCAAGGACAGCAAGCAATTTTTTTAATATTAACATTTTCTCCATTTATTTAGAACTTTATTTTTACCAAATTGCATGTCAAAACAAATTTTAACATCAATTTTAAGAACTGTATGTTCCAAATTCTCTTCTTCCCTCCCTCCCCACTCTCCCTTAAGAACTCAAGCAATTCAATATAAATTACACATGTGTAGTCATGCAAAACATTTCCACATTAGTCAGGCTTTGAAAGAAAACACAAAAAAAACTTTAGAAAAAGGAACTAAAATATTTTCTTTCAATCTGTATTTAGATACCATTGGTTCTTTCTCTGAAGATGGATTGTAGTTTTCATAAGTCCTTCAGAGCTGTCTTGGATCATTGCATTACTGAAAATAACTAAGTCATTCACAGCAGATCATTTTACAATACTGCTGTTATTTTGTATACAGTACATTTCACTTTGCATCAGCTCACGTAAGTCTTTCCAGGTTTTTCTGATAGCATCCTGATCCTCATTTGTTATAGCACAATAGTATTCCATCATAATCTCATCCCACAGTTTGTTCAACCATTCCCCAATTGATGTGCATCTCCTTAATTTCAAATTCAACTTTTTGTTTTTGCTTTTGTTTTTACCTCTTTTTGGATACCAATCTAGTAGTGGTATTACTAGGTCAAAGAGTTTTCATGGTATTATAGCCCTTTGGCCATATTCTACAGAATGTTTGAATCAGTTTACAAGTTTACCAAGAGTGTATTAATGTCTCATTTCCAACATATCCCCTACAACATTTGCATTATCCTCTCCTGTCCTATTATCCAATCCAATAGGTATGAGGTAGTACCCAGAATTTTTTTCACCTGCATCTCTCCAATCAATAGTTAGTAAGATTTTTTTTTATATGGCTATAAGAAGTTTTCATTATTTCATCTGAAATCTTCACATCTTTTAATCATCTATCAATTTGGGAATGGCTCTTATTTTAACAAATTTGACTCAATTCTCTATATTTGAGAAATGAGGCCTATCAGATAAACTTGCTTCTAATTTTTTTCACAGTTGCTATTGCTAACTGTATTTTCCTCCATCCTATTCCTCCCCATAACATTTACACTATTTTCTATCTTCTTTCACCCTATCCCTCTTCACAAGGGTTTTGCTTTTGACTGCCCCCTCCCCGAATCTGCCCTCCTTTCTTTCACCCCACATCCCTTCATCCCCTTCCACTCCTACTTTCCTGCAGGGCAAAATAGATTACTATAACCAGTTGAGTGTATATGATATTCCCTCTTTAAACCAGTTCTGATGAGAGTAAGTCTCAATCACTCCCTAGCACCTCCCCCATCTTCCCCTGGACTCCATAAGCTTTTTCTTGCTTCTTTTTTTGTGAGATACTTTACCACATTCTATCTCTCCCTTTACCCGTTCTCCCACTGCATTCCTCTCACCACTTAATTTTATTTTTTAAAGCTACCATCCTTTCATATATAACCCACGTCTGTGCCCTAAATATACTCTATTAATATAAATATATTATATATATTTATATTAAATTAAATATTTATATATTTATATATATCTAAATATACTCTACCCAGCTTCCCTAATAATGAGAGTGTTCTTATGAGTTACAAGTATCATCTTTCCATGCAGGAATGTAATCAGCATAACATTTTAATATCCCTTATGATTTCTTTTCCCTGTTTACTTTTTTATGTTTCTTTAGGGTCTTGTACTTGGAAGTCATATTTTCTATTCAGCTCAGATCTTTTCATTGCTAATGCTGGAAATTCCTCTCTTTCATTGAATTTCCATTTTTTCCCTGAAAGATTATACTCTGATTTTCTGGGTATATGATTCTTGGTTGTAATCCCAGTTCCTTTTCCCTCCAGAGTATCATATTCCAAGCCCTCTGATCCTTTTATATAGAAGCTGCTAGATCTTGTGTTATCCTGACTGTGGCTCTACAATAGTTGAATTGTTTCTTTCTGGCTGCCTACAATATTTTCTCCCTGACCTGGGAGCTCTGGAATTTGGCTATAAGATTCTTGGAAGTTTTCATTTTGGGATCATTTTTGGAGGTGATTGGTGGACTCTTTCAATTTCTATTTTACCTTCTGGATGTGAGCATGGACAAAACAACAGAGTCCCACCTTAAAGCCAGAAAAAGGACCCCTGTAATCTCCCCCATGCCAACTGCTTGACCCCTTCACCATCTGTGGGCTGTGTTCCACAAGAAGCTGTTACTGCAGCTGATTTAGAGCCTCCCAAGGCCTGGTTCCCTGGGTCTGTGTCTGTTCTGGGAGGTATGTATGAGCTGGCACAGCCTGTGCTGGGCTACACTCCACTCTCAGCCTGGTACAACAGATATTTCCTGCTGACCTTCTAGATTGACTGGAATATGACTTTACACTGTTCTTTTGTGGATTCTGCTACTCCAGGAATTGTCTTATGCCATTATTTGAAGGTATTTAGAGATGTCTTAGTGAGAGCTCCCCCCAGTTTGGGGGGAAACTGACTAAAATCACTGATAAATGAATTTAGATTTTTTTAAGGATTTATTGAAAGATAGTAAAAGAAAGAGAAAGATTAAGAACAGACTTCCTATAACCTGGCAATCCTAGCTTTCCTAAACTCCCCTGTGAAGTCCTCCCACCAGGCCGATCTCTCCAGCCAAAAGAGACTGAGCTCTCTGCACAGCCTCCAATTCCTCCTTCCTGTTCCCCTCCCAGAAATGGGAGGTTCTTCAAGCTGATTGGTTGACTGAGCCTGAAGGTGGTCAAAGTTCAAAGTTGTTAGCTTTTGAGAACAATTACCTTCTTAAGTACCCTTCAGTACCAGCCAGATGTGCTTATGATCTAGTGGGTGGTCAACAGCCTGTAGCCTTATCTAATTCAATCAGTTTAAATCTCCAGGTGGGTCCCAGAGTATCTGCTAAATCCATTATCTGAACAGAATGGTTATAAATATTTTTGTACATGTGGGTCCTTTTCCCTTTTTTGTGATCTCTTTGGGATATAAACCTAGTAGTGATATTACGGGGTCAAAGGGTATGCACAGTTTTAAAGCCTTTTGGTCATGGTTCCAAATAGTTCTTCAGAAATGGTTGGTTCAGTTCACAGCTCCACCAATAATGTGGACAATGACTCTTGCCCAGAATTAAGTAAGAGGAAGTGTGAAAGTTTGAAGACCTCTAGTGAAAGGGAGCTCATTACCTCCCAAGGTAACCCATTCTACTTTTGAACAGGTCCAAATTGTTAGGAAGTTTTTCTTTAAAGTGAGCTAAAATCTGTCTCTCTACAACTTCTACCCATTGCTCCTAGTTCTGACTAGGGGCCAAACAGAAGAAATCTAATCAGCCTTCCACATTCTAGCATTCCAAGAGTTTTCATTTTTTTCCTTTCTCCAGGCAAACTTCTTAAGATCCTTTAACTGATCCACATGGAACCTGAAGTGGAAGGACCATCCTGATTTTCCTGTTCTGGCTGCCCTATACATTATTGTTGTCCTTAAGATTAGACAGCTAGAATTGAATACCATACTACTGATAGATAGGAAGATCATCCAAAAAGCACAAATAGGAGATGCTTCTTTTGCATCTCTTTCCTCTGTCAAACAGAAGAATCTTTTCGCTAGGACAGAAAGAACAAAATAGGACTTTTATGGAGTTGGAATCCAAGGTTTATAAGGGGATAATAATCAACCAACAGTTATTAATAATTATTACACATAAGAAACTGTGCTATGTACTGATGATATAAAACCCCAAAATAAACAATCCCTCTTCTCAAGGAGCTTACGTTATTTTGACCCAGACAATATAAACATGATAAATACAAACAAAATAAATGCAACCACAGTACAAAGTAGTTTAGGGAATGAAGTCCCTATCACTTGGGGTAGGGGTCAGGAAAGGCATCAGAAGAGAGTATACTTAGCTGCCTCTGAGGAGATCAAATAATAAGGATCAAAGGAGTTCCTTCTTGGTTTTGATTACTGAACTGCTATCATCACAGATTTTTTGAAATTTCATGGAGCCCATGAAATGCACTATAGACCCAGAAGCAGGCAAATATTTGTCTTAAATTAAAAAAAACACATTAGAAAGGAAGAGAGTCTGTAAATGATAAGCCAGTGAGTTTGACTTTTATTATTAACAAAACTATAAAATGAAATATTCAATCTATATTTTTGTGGGGCAATGAGGGTTAAGTGACTTACCCAGGGTCACACAGCTAGTAAGTGTCAAGTGTCTGAGGTCATATTTGAACTCAGGTCCTCCTAAATCCAGGGCCAGTGCTTTATCTATTATGCCACCTAGCCGCCTCTTAAAGTTATTTTTTAAATGTCTAGGAAAAGAAGTGGTCATAACAAGGAATACACATGGCCTCATTAAGAACAAGTCAGGCTAGACTAGTCTTATTTCTGTTTTCAGTTTATTAGATTTATAGATCAAAGGAATATTATAGATATAATTTGCCAAGCATTAAAAAAAAAGCTTTAATCAAGTTTCTCATTCTGTTCTGGAGGACAAGATGGAGACATAAGGACTGTACACTAGAAGAACTTGGTTGACTTTGAACTCTTAGATTGCTAGACCCAAAGTATAGTTAAAGGATAAGTTTCAATATGAGTAGAAATATAGACATATCTAGTACAGTGGCCCAGGAAGCTATTCCTGGTCCTCTGCCTTTTAGGGAATTCACCAAAAAACATGTATGATACACTTATCAAAGTTTAAAATGATGCAAAGTTGAAGATAATGTGCTGAATATCAGTGACAGTTTTATCAAAGATCTTTTTGGCTAAATAAATTAAGGTAAAACTAAACAAATATTTTAAAGTCTCATAGTTGGTCTCAAGAAAATCAATTTCACAAGTACAAGATGTGGATGTGTGGTGGACATAATATCTTAATTATCATTGGAATACATTTTAGTTTTTCCTTAAAGATATTAGAACCATCCTTGAGGATTTGAATGACTTATGTGATGAAAGACTTAGGCTTTTGACATCACTTCATTCTTAACTAAGGACTGAATAGACAACAAAATTTCCAAGTACTCTGATGCTTGGCTGACAGATCTTTGTGGGAAATTTAAGGAAGGAAGGTTTGGTAACTAACTCATCATGTGGTATTCTCACTATATATTATTGATTATCTTTCCCCAGCTATGACTAAGTAACATTCCTTTTGTTAAATGTTGAAGGATCTAGCACCTAATCCCATTCCAATATCAGACATAAACCACCAGGACACTGGCCTAAGCCAAGCCTATCTTAGAACAAGGAGGTATTACTATATAGTAGTTTTATAAAAGATATGTGATGATGTTAATGGATTATAATTCTGGCATGAATCAACTGTAAGAAATGTTATATTCCCTATGCCACCCCCAGTTAATGCTATTTTATTTTGCTGTAAAAGAAGCCTCATGTCAAATAGGAGAGTTGTGAGGCAACCATTGTACTTCTTGCCAAGGCCAAATTTTAGTATTGTTCTCAGTGCTAAGTGGCACATTTTAAGAAACAGATTGCTAAATTGGTTTTATGCATAGGAGTACAATAAAGATGGACAATGAAGGCCTTGAGATCCTGTGGAATGAAGATTAATTGAAGAAACTGAGAAGATTTAGCCCAGAAAAAAGAAAACTTAAGGTGGAATAAAACAACTGCCTTAAAGTAATTGAAGGGTTGTCGTGTACGAGAGATTAGACTTGATGTTCTGGGAACCAGAGAGAAGAATTAGTAGCACAGAATGCAATTTGAAGACAGGCAAATTTTGGTTTAATTTAAGGATAAACTAACAAATTGACCAACCTAGAGTTGAATGAGCTGCTTCAAGAAATAGGATTTCCCTTCACTATAGGTGTTCAGCCAAGGTTGGATGAACTCCTTTCCTGAATATTGCAAAAGGGATTATTTTCAGGTATACGTTGGACAAAATGGCCTATGTTGTTCCTTACAACCCTGAAATACTATGATTCAGGGACCATTTTGTTTGAACAGTTTTTAATTTATATATTATTTGTAAGAAAATGTACTGATTTACACTAGTTAAAGGATGACTATTGTTTGTAGAAAGAAGCTAATTTATCAAAATTCATTGCCCTGACCTATTTATAGCCATTTAATGTGAGATGTTGTGTGTGTGGTCAGTAAACAGTTAGTCAAAAAGCATTTATTAGGGGCAGCTAGGTGGCACAGTGGATAGAGCACCGGCTCTGGAGTCAGGAATACCTGAGTTCAAATCTGGCCTCAGACACTTAACACTTACTAGCTGTGTGACCCTGGGCAAGTCACTTAACCCCAATTGCCTCACTAAAAACAATTAAAAAACAAAAAGCATTTATTAATTGCTTACTACTGTCAGCTACTATGTTGAATGTTGAAGATACAAAAGAAGGTGAAAATATGGTCCTTGAAAAAATTCATTGTGTGTGATTTTCCTATATTTAAATGTATTTGTGTCTGTAAAAGTCCTTAAGGATATGTTGAGTATCTTACTCTTCTGCCTTGTATTGCTTCAAATCAGTTTCCTTGATAAATTTAAATGGTTGTTCCTGCTACTACATTTGGCTTTGTGATATTCTAAAGCCTTCTCAAGTTTTTCAAGGGGAGATAAAAAACTTTCTCCAATTCTCAAAATAAAATTATTTTAATTGTCTTGAATTAGAGAAATAAATGCATTCCACTCAGTAGTTAGGGGTAGTAGGGAAGGTGAGGTGGGACAAGATTTCCAGAAACCAACTGTCCTGAAACTCCCAAAAGGTAAGTAAGCATCATTGCAATTCAAAAATGGAAAAATAGGGGGAAGCTAGGTGGCACAGTTGATAAAGCACTGGCCCTGGATTCAGGAGGAACTGAGTTCCAATCCAGCCTCAGACACTTGATATTTACTAGCTATGTGACCCTGGGCAAGTCACTTAACCCTCATTGCCCTATAAAAAAAAAAAAAGGAAAAATAAATATGGTTCCATTTAGGGAGCAGGGAACAGTATGACACAATATTGGATTTGGAACCAGAAGACCAAAGTTAAAGAAATCAAGATCTAAAACTGTAAAGGACCCGAGGGATTAAACTCCATCATTTTTCACATGAGGAAATTGAGACCCAATTAAATTGAGGGTAAGTAATTTGTCCAAACTCATCAAGGTAGTTAAGTAGCAGAGCTGGGATTGAACCTAGGTCATTTGTCTCTAGAGTTAGTGATTTTTCACTATATTATATTCCTTCCTTCAGGTCATGCTTATGTTACTTTTCTACCTGTGTGACCTTGGGCAAATCACTTATGCCTTCTGGCCTTAGTTTCTTCATCCATAAAATTAGGGACCTGGGAAAGATGATGTCTGAAATTGTCTCAAGCTCTAAATCTACAGAAATATTACTTCAGATTATTAACTACAATTTAATGAATACACATTTAACAAACATCCACTGTGTTCAGAGTCTTTAGCTTAGTACTAAAGGTGAAAGAGAAATATGGAAGATTGACAAATCACAGTACTGTGTCCATAGTAGACATTCAGATTGTGAAGAGAGCTTTCACTCTAGAGTATGAAAGACGATGTGGCTACTTCAATAATTCAATAGATAGCTATCTAATAATATGACTGGAGATATTTTCTCCAACAGTTTAGCTAACAACACAGCCATTCATTCTCCGTCTGTTTCTATAAATCATAAATGTAGATTCTCATAGTTCATTCCTTTATAATTGAAGGTTTTTCTTCTCACCAATATATATCTTGAAGTTTGTAGTATGAAGTCTATCTGTTTGTCTGTCTCTGTCTCTGTGTGTCTCAATGGTTTTTTCTCTCTCTCTTCCCTGTGTTCTTTAGATTACTAGATTGATTTCCATATTTGGAGGTTCTGGGCAACTTTCTTATGTTTATTATAGTTTTTAGCTTTTCTGTTTGTCATGTTTTCCTGGAAGACCTATGATCATTAAATTGTATCTGTGCTTGCTATCTATGAAATCTATGTTTAGAATTTATGTAGATTGTGTTCTTTTAAATTAATTATTCAATTTTTCTTTCCATATTCTCCAATTCAGTATTAGAAATATGTTAAACTCTCTTCTTTGAAGAAAATAGAGGTTCCCAAGACTTTTATGTGAAAGAATTATCATAACTATTCTGTAAAATTCTAAAAGCTGAACTTAACTTGCCGTGAACCTGTAGTTAGAACAGAGGGATACAGATTTTGGTTGTTTTTTCGTTTGTTTCTTTGTTTTATTTTGTGGGGGCAATGAGGGTTAAGTGACATGCCCAGGGTCTAAAGGCCTGTTTTCTTCCAGGCTCTTTTTTTATTTCTCTGTACTATCACCTGAATTACAAGGTGAACCAATGATATTTTAGCATACATTTTAGAATCCTACATTTCCTTTGTCTCTTTTCCTCTGGTGCATCTCAGTCATCTTTGGGAATAGCCAACATCTTTTTTTTTCCTTATCCCTATTCCAAGCTGACAAACATTTTACATTTTCTCCTATATGAAGCCCATTCTGAGAAGCCCCCCCCCACATCTTCTTGTGTTCTCCTCACTAAATCACCTTGTATTGATTTAATATATAGTCTATAAATACAGTACTATGACACTTTTACTGTTCTCCTCTCTCTTTAAAAGATCATTAATAGTTCAGTAATATCCCATATATCACAGTTGGGACTTGAACCCACATCTCCTTACTCCTGACTAATAGTCTTTCTATAATAACACACTGAATACCAGAATGATGATTGAAACATAACTAAATATGAGATCTTTCATTCTGTATAGACATGAACCACATACCAAGTACATGGGAAGGGGGGAGGTGGAATAATAGAGAAGAAAATAGCATCAGAATATATGACCATTAGGCATAAAGGAAAGGTATCTGAAACCTAGCACAGAAGCAGTTAAGGATAGGGATTAAGGCTGGCAAAGTATATATCTCCCTACTTGGGAGGAAGATGACACAGTTTTACATTTCTCATCTCAGGGGTGTACTACTATTAAAGGGCAAAAAGTCATAAAATGAATGTATACAAGAGGAAAAATGATACATCAAAGATTTCAAGGAGAAGAAAGGAAAATGAACAGCTTAAAGCACAAGAAAACAAACTGACACAGAAGAGTCTAAAACTAGCAGGAATGATGAGTACGAAAATCGCAAAGAATATAAAATAATTCCTCTTCTTTTCTTTCTTTATGCTATTTCATTTGGTGATCTTACCAGCTGCTGTAGAGTCAATTATCATCTCTATGATGATGATTCTCCAAACTGTTTATCCAGCCCTAACTTCTCTGGCTGACCTATACTTTCATATTTCAAGTTTGAGATGCCTAGCAGAAAGCTGGAAATATGAAAATATAGAAACCTTAAACTCAACATGTCCCAAACTGAGCTCATATCTTTCCCCCAACCCTCTACCACTTCCAGACTTCTCTCCTACATTACAGTATACCACATTTGAACCAATCAGCCAGGTTCACAACCCAAAATTCATCCTCAACTCTTTACTCATTCTCACCTGCTTTCCCTCTACAATCTTATCTTTGCCCAAACTTGTCAATTTTACCTTTGTAATGTTTTTCTCATATGTCCAATTTTATCTTCTTACATTGCCCTGGTACAGGCTTTCATGACCTCATGCCTGGATTGTTGTAATAGCATTCTCATTTGTCTCCTTGACAAAAGTCCATTTCCATTCCGGTTCAACCTCCACTCAGTTGTCAAAGTGAGTTTCCTAAGAGTCTCTGGTGTTCAAAGTGCTTCATAGCATTCCCAGCCCCCTACTCCTTTCCAGTTTCCTTACACCTTATGCACTCACCCCATGTACTTTCTGATCCAGTGATATTGGCCTTGCTCTTCCTTGAACATACTCCATCTCCTAACATGGGGCATTTTTTCTATTCTCTTCTTCTTCTTCTTCTTCTTCTTCTTCTTCTTCTTCTTCTTCTTCTTCTCCTCCTCCTCCTCCTCCTCCTCCTCCTCCTTCTCCTCCTCCTTCATGATGAGGGTTAAGGGACTTGCCCAGGGTCACACAGCTAGTAAGTGTCAAGTGTCTCAGGTCAGATTTGAATTCAGGTCTTCCTGAATCCAGGGCCAGTGCTTTATCCACTGTGCCACCTAGCTGCCCCTTATATAGCACTTTAAGGTTTAAAAAGACCTTTATATGTATTAGTTCATTTGATACTCAAAAGAACACTAAGAGGTAGGTGCTATTGTTACTCCCATTTTACATATGAGGAAACTTATCATGAACTTGCAAGTTAAGTGACTTGCCCAAGATTGCATAGATCGTAAATATCTAAGGCAGGATACAAATTCATATCTCTCTGAGACTAAATCTAGTGTTCTATTTAATTGAATAATTAACACTGATGCCAATGGGTATTCTAGACCATCAGACCCTTTGAAATTCCCAACATGATCACCTAATCAGTGCTGTGGAAGATGTCCAATACTCCTGGGCTCACTCACTGACCCAAGGCAAGAACTTGAATGAAAAGGTAGTAGCTAAGAAAGTAGGGGAAAAAAACATTTTAAAAGTGAGGTGCTGTCTTATGGTAGAAAGGGCAAAATATAGTAACTAATAGAATATATAGAGTGAGGGAGAGCAATGGGTTGAGAAAAAGCTTTCAAAACATAGAGATCAAGCAGAAAAAAAAAATGAAAATTATGTGGAAACTGGATGATATACATAGCATCTCTAGTTGTCTCTCTGATACTAGAATTGTATCAAGCATGCTCTCAGAGAATACATGGAAGCTGACCTTATATCCTAATATTTCTATTCAGAAAAAGTTAGTTTATTAACCAGTACAAGAGTTAATAGAATAATAAGTTTAAAAGAAAAGGAGAATAGTGGCTAATCAGAAGACTTTTTTCCATTAAAATATATAAAAAGTGAACAAGATGATATTATTATAACATAGGTTTTATTTATTTAATTCTTTGAAAGTATTCTACATAGATATAATCTTTACAACAATCATATGAAACAGGAAATCATTGTGTTTATTATCTCCATTTTACGGATGAGGAACTTGTGACAGAAAGGAAGTCTGCCTTGTCATTAGTCTCACAGGAAACAATGTTTGAGGCACTATTTAAATATATTCCTATCCTGACTCTATGTGAAAAGCTTTCCCCATTATATCATGCTATCTTTCCCAGTAATATCTTTCCCCCATCTATAAATTAGTGATGCTCCCAGGTTTACGATTATGAAGTCTTTCAAATACATTCTGCTATTCTAACACAAGGAAGAATGCAATTGCTTTGAGGGAATGAAAATTTAATTTTTTGAAAGGAATTTAATCCTAATTCTTTTGTGGTTTCTATAGCCTATTAATAAATCTATTCATTAACATTTATTACATAAACATTTATTAGCAAGCACC
This sequence comes from Dromiciops gliroides, assembly GCF_019393635.1. Lineage (NCBI taxonomy): Eukaryota > Metazoa > Chordata > Mammalia > Microbiotheria > Microbiotheriidae > Dromiciops > Dromiciops gliroides. Next base: position 497,742,739 of record NC_057862.1, read on the forward strand.
ATAGTAAGAGATAAGGCTTCAAAGAGAAAGATAAAATAGTCCCTGACCGCAAGGAACTTGTATTATAATGGGGGTTGTAACATTTCATGAGTAAAAAGAAAACACTTATTAAACTCATATTATAGGCCAGACACCATGCTAAGTACTTGGGACATAGGGATAAGCAAAACATCAGTCCCTAATATCAAAGAGCTCATATTCTAATGAAGCAGACAACAAACAAATAACTATGAAAATAATTTATATTCTCATTGTAAAAGGAAGGAAATCTTGATGGATTACTTTTTAACATTCATTTAAAAAATGAAATCCAGGGGGCTGCTAGGTGCCACAGTGGATAAAGCACCAGCCCTGGATTCAGGGAGAACTGAGTTCAAATCCAGCCTCAAACACTTGACATGAACTAGCTGGGTAACCTTGGGCAAGTCAGTTAACCTTCATTGCCCCACACCCCAAAAAATGAAATCTAAATTCTATCCCTTTCCTCAACAACTCCTTGAACCATTGAGAAGGCAAGCAATATGATCCCCATTATAAATGTGAAGACCTTCAACATATTTCCATATTAGCTATGTTGCCAGAAAAATAGCAAGAAAAATAAAGAAAATAAATGAAAATCTTCTTCAACCTGCAGTTCTCTTTCTGGAAGTAGTTAGTGTTTTTCTTCATGAGTCCCTTGAAATTGGAATTTTAGATCATGGCATTGATTAGAGTAGCTAAGTATTTCACTATTGGTCATCCTTAAAATATTGTTTATTACTGTGTGCAGTGTTCTTGTGGTTCTGCTCACTTTGCTTTTCATCAGTTCATGTGCCTGGAAGGGAATCTTAGAGACAAAGAACTTGTGAGTTCATTAGACCTTCAAAGGTCTGGTTCAGAAAATGGGATTTCAATTGAGTATTGATAGAAGCTAGGGAACCTAAGAGTCAGAGGTAAGGTGAAGATGGAGAGCATTTCAGGCATAGAGAACAGTCAGAGTAAAGGTAACAAAATCTAGATGGGTGTTGTGTGCAAGGAATAGCAAGATCCATGTAGTTGGATGACAGTGGGTAGAGATGGGAATAAGTATAGGTAGACTGCAAAGGTAGGAAGGGCTGTGAAGAGCTTTACATGCTAACCGTAAGAGTTTACATTTGATCTTGGAGGTAATAGAAAGCCACCGGAGTCCATTGAGGAGAACCAGTATTCTAGGAACATTACTTTGGCAGAAAAGTAGAGGAGAGATTGGTGGAGAGGATAGACTTGAGGCTAGAAGACCAATTAGAAGGCTCTCACAATAGTTGGTCAGAGAGGTGATACATGAGGATGGTGTCAGTACAAGAGGTGGAAAGAAGGGATGCATGAGAGATGTGGTGAAGGTATAAGGAATATGCACGTTATACACACACATTAAGTGTATATAATACATATTGAATAGAAGTGTAAGGCACTAGCAATTCTTTTCAGTAATCTACAGTATTGAATAATGTTTCCTTGGATCTTATAGAGCAAAATTTTGAAAAAAGCTACATCACAAATAATTTACATCATTTAAATAAAAACAGAGTTCTTAAGAACCAATAGTGTCAAGAACAAATAATGTCAAACTCATTGATTCTGAAATCATTTATTTGGAGACTTTTAAAATATAAGCTACAAATCCAGCAATATACAAAAAGTTAATCACCTTATGCTTAGAGGAAATTATCAATGGTGTCAGGAATTTTTAACCTGGTACTAGAAGTTTTCAGAAGATGCTTTATGAAATTATTGTTAAGCAGTTTAAAACAAAGAGGAGGCAAGTTGTAAATATAAGGAGTCGGAAGTTAGGAACCTTGGGTGTAATTATTAACTTTACCATTGACTAGCTGTATGCTTTGAGATAAGTTATATATGCTTCATGAGCCTCAGTTTCCAAATGTGCAAAATGAGAATATTAATATAAGAACTACATCACAAGAATTCCTAGCACCTAGCAAAGGGCTTTGTACATAATACAACTTTTAAAAAATAGTTGTTGATTCAAATCCAGTCTCAGACACTTGACACTGTGTGACCCTGGGCAAGTCACTTAACCCCCATTGCCCCACAAAAAAAATAGTTGTTGAGTATAATTGAGAGGAAACTATGTTTTAGCGGAAAGAGAGTTGCATTTTCACTCAAGGTACTTGAGTTTGAATACTGATTCTGAAAGCTGAACATCAGGGTGACTTTGGGCTAATAAATCACAGCCTTTGTATCTTTCCTTGCATGACTTGGATGCATTTTATCAATTAAAAATGAGGGTTTAATTTTGAATTTGTTTTGCTGAATTGTACTTATTTGTTCAAAGGAAGGGATTTCAGGGGGAAATTCTGGAGAGTGAGAACATAGTAATGGTTATTTAAAAAAGAAGAGAATATTCAATGTAAGATTTTTAAAATATAAAAAGAAAAGTCGAAGAAATTTCCAAATATGACACAGACAGGGTAGTGTTAGTACTACCAGTTTAAATTTAATTTAATTAAAAACAAAAGAAAACAAAAAGCTATAAAATAGATGCAGTTTCACATTCAATCTTTTTTCTGGTTTCATTTGCATATGTAAGTGTCCTTTTTTATCAATTTAATAATTAAAAAATAAGATGAGGATATTTCACTGGGTGACCTATGAGGTGCCACCTAGGTCTAAAACCTAAAAATTAACTCTGATTAAATGTAAATATAACAGGTATGTGATATAAGAAAGGGTATCTTGATATGATACCCAGGTCTTGGGTATAGGCACTGAAAGGAAAAGATTCATGTTTCCTTAATATGATAAATCAGTGCTATCACTGATTAAAGAAAAGCAAAGGCTTCTGGGAGGAAGAAGGCAAAGTCAATGTGCAGATACAGCAGAAGTTTGAGAGTCCTGATGTTAATGTGAACCCCAACAGTAGCTTCATATGGAACATTAGCTGTCATGTCATCAGTGTCAAACAAATAGCATGGGATCCTGTCTCTGCCTTAGGCAAATTTCTGAGTCTGGATTTCCTCATCTTTAAAATGACAGGATCAAACTAGATGGCCCTCTAAGATTTCTTCTAACTTTGCCTTTGGGATCTTATGAATTGAGATTCTTGATTGATGCATTGAAGACACATTGGAGATTCTGGACCAGAAAACTATGTTAGAGGGGCAGCATAGCATAAGTGAATTAGACACTGAATCAACTCAGTAAGACTTGGTTTTCAACACCTCCTCAGACCGTTACTAGCTGTGTGATCAAGAGAAAGTCATTTAAACACTCTGTGACTCAGTTTCCTGATATATAACATAGGGGGTTGAATTTTATTGTCTCTAAATTCCTTTCTAGTTAGAAATACATGATCTTATGATCCTATTCACTCAAATGCAATCATTACCGAAGTCAATTCCATACTTGACATAGGAGCTTCACTCAAATATTGTTCTTTTATTTTAATTGTTTATTGGAGTCTGAGTATAGGAGCTGAGCCATCTGGTATGGTGGCACCCAGGCCCTAAAGGTCAGTACTTACCCAAGATTCTCAGTTGATGTCACTAAGTAGATGTCAAGAGAAATCATAAAGAAGCGAATAATTTTTTAAATTTTACTTTTCTTTTTTGCTTCCTTCAAATTTACATAAAATGGAGAAAGACTTGGTGCATTACAGGAAGGGCTGAGGAGCTGAGAACTGGTGGACATAATCTACCTGATGGAGAAAGGGGTAGCTGGAATGTGACCATGGGGGAGGGGAATCCAGATTATGTTTGCATGAGACAGGGAGGGGTAAACCGGAATTGTGGAGCCAGTCCCAGCTCTGTACTTGAGGGAGTGAGAGGAACGCATTGAGGGTACAGTTTTTGACTTGGATGATGTCTGGGAATTCAGGTTTAAGGGAAGCTCCACCTACCAGGAAGCCATCTACATCAGCCTTGCATGCCAGATCCTTACAGTTGGCCCCTGTCACAGAGCCTCCATAAATGATCCTGGTAAACTGTGATATAGGGTTCTGAAATGTGGGTCTTAAGCCAGATGTGAAGCTTCTCTTGTGCCTCCTGGACCTGCTGGGGTGTGGCTGTCTTGCCAGTACCAATAACCCAGACTGGTTCATAGGCTAGGATGACTTTGCTCAATTCCCTCACATTATCTATGATGACCTTAGTCAGGTTAAAACCCCACCTTCTCAGTAATCCCATCTTCTCTCTTATCCAACTTCTCACCAATACAGGTGATCAGTCCCAGTCTTTCTGACACCTTCTACCCAATGAGCTCATCAGACACCCCAAAGATATGTTTTCTTTCAGAATATTCCAGGATCACCCAGTTGTCCCCACAGTCCTTTATCATGGATAGACTGATCTCCCCAGCAGATGTACCCTTGGCCACGTTGTAGCAGTTCTGAGCAGCTGGGATAATTTTTGCATCCAATTTCTGATCAACAAAGTCAAGGTAGATGGAAGGGTCTCTACATATCACTTTGGTGTTGGCAGGTACCTTGACCCCATTGATTCATCAAAGTGATGACCTTTCTCAGACACTCCTTGTTGCCATTCATCTTCCAATTACCCCCAACATAAAACTTCCACGATGCCATGGCTTGCTGGTAACGGGCAGTGACTCTGTGGGAGATCGAAGATCAGCAGTAAAGCACCACAAATAACCCTTATTTGGCAGACAGGCCAGACTTCTAGATGGAAGGAATCTACTCTAAGTTTCTGCAGAGAGGACTTTCAAGTAGCATTTTGTAACACATACTAAATAATAACCAGTCATTTGGTTGCATTAGGTCTTAAAGTGATATGGTTCCAGGGAAGAGAAGGAGTAGTATATTTTGGGGAAATTAGATGGCAATAACAAGAGGTTTTTATAACAGGGCATGTTCAAGGATTTTAGCAGGAAGGTAAGAGAAGAGAGGTCCTTGATCTAGTTAGTTGAGGCTTTCAGACTCAGGGTAGCATCATAGTACACTCAGATTCCTGCTCTTTAAGCTCAATGTAATTTTCCTGCTTTTCTTCCAAACTGGAAGGACTCAAGGGAAATGGATCTATAATTTTGGATTTGGTGGCAAGCACTATTTCTTTCCTTATATATATTTTAAGCAAAAATGCTAAAAGTTTGAAAAAAATTGCAGTCTTGATTGTACCTTGGAATGAAACAAATGATGAAGAAGTAGGGAGGCTTTTGTATAAGCGAAATCATGAGCCTTACAAATGCTTTTAGAGAGAAGTACCCCAGGAATGAACTGGGTCTGACTGCCAACAGAAGAGATTGTTAGCTTCATTTTACATAGGGGTGTCATAAATATATATAACACTTTGTAACTATAAAGTACTATGTTAGTATAAGTTTTTACAATTATTATACTGATCAAACTGTTTTCTTTGACAGATAAATTTTTAAATGAAATAGGTTCTTGGACACAATTGTCTTAGTTAGACATTTCTGAGTTTTTAATAAATTGTAAATATTTAAAAACCAAAAGGGTAGCCAGCATTTACAACATTACAGCATTGGTAGATAATGCCCTAATTTTATTAGGAAGATATTTGAGTAAGCCCAGGATTTTCCACAAATGAATGATTGCTGAGTTATCTTCAGTCACTCTAAAAATTTAACCCTAAAATCTCCATATGCACCAAATTATATATAGTATCACTTTCTGTGATAGCAAACAATTAAAAATAATGGGGATGCCTATAGATTAGGGAATGGCTAAACAAATTGTGGAACATGAATCTTAAGGAATATAATTGTGCTCTATGAAAAGATGAATCTGATGAATACAGAGAAGTATGGAAAGATTTACATGAGTGGATGAAGAATGAAGTAAGTAGAGCCAAGGAATCAGTATACAAAATGACCATAAATATATAAGTAGAAAGAGTCACAAAAAACTGAAAAATGAATGTTGCAAAATTATGGAAAAAAATAACTCAAAAGAAGAGATATGAGAAAAGCAGAAGTGGAAGGTCCACAATTATTGTATTTTTGAAAATATTTTACAACATTTGAAGTATCAATTAATTACATTGATTCATTCTGATTTGTTTACTTTCTTTTTTGCCTTTAAAGTAATATTTGTTATATGAGATAGCTCCCTGGAAGAGGGAATGAAAGGGAAAGTCATAATGGGGGAAATTATGATCAAGTAAAAACACAAGATATCTCAATAAAAACTTATTTAAAAATATATGCATGCCTATAGGATTTAGGATTGGGAAGTAGTTTAAACATCTAGTTCAATGTCCTGTATTTTGAGGAGAAAATTGAATCAGAAGGTTAAGTGATATAATCTAAATAATACCAGTTCATTCCCAGGACATCTTTAAATGAAGTACTCAATAGAACATAAATGCATTTTCATAAACCTTTAAAAGAAATTAATTATAGGAGTCACTACCTTTATTATATAGCTAAGCATATGTCTGCATTTAGTTAATTTCAATATATAAATATCACCAAAAGCTATCAATAAAAAAAGGGAGGAAATAGTTTTAAGTTATACTTACACATTCTATTTTCCCCTCTTAGCAGATGTATGTGTTGAAAGTTGACCATCAACTTTCATTGATTTTTTTTTTGTGGGGCAATGAGGGTTAAGTGACTTGTCCAGGGTCACACAGCTAATAACTGTCAAGTGTCTGAGGCCAGATTTGAAATCAGGTCCTCCTGAATCCAGGGCCGGTGCTGTATCTACTGCGCCACTTAGCTGCCTCATAGGACTTTTTTTAATTGAAATTCAAATCAAGATCTTTTGCCTCTTAAGCTAGGACATTTTCCATTTCACCAAATTGCTTCTCTATCAGAATGTAACTCAAAAGCATCAGTAAATAATAACCCTGTCCCCCTCTACATCTGCTATTTTTAACAGCAACCAGGAAAGATAATTTTTTTTGCTCATTAAAAAAAAAAAGTTGTTTAGGGGGTCATTGGGTAAAGTTATTTGAAATTTGTGTGTCTCCTTAGTATACTAGTTTATGACGAGTCAAGTGTGAATGTACCCTAGTTAGAACCAGCCTGGGACTCTTTTGCTTATCAGTAAAAATGAGGGGTTTGGATTAGATGGACTCTAAGATCTGTTCCATCTCTGTATATAATTCTATTTTCCCAGTTTATGAATCTTCTTATTTGCCTCTATAAGACTCATTCTATGGATCAAAGGGATTATGGGGATTTAGAACTGGAAACAATTTCAGAAATTATTGAGTTTGAATATCTTGTTTTAAGAAACTAAGGTTCACGGAGCAGCTAGGTGGCACACTGGACAGAGCACCAGCCCTGGAATCAGGAGTACCTGAGTTCAAATTCGGCCTCAGACACTTAACACTTACTAGCTGTGTGACCCTGGGCAAGTCACTTAACCCCAATTGCCTCACTAAAAAAAGAAAGAAAGAAAGAAAGAAAGAAAGAAAGAAAGAAAGAAAGAAAGAAAGAAAGAAAGAAAGGAACCAAGGTCCATAGAAAGGAAGTGACTGTTGCAAGGTCATACAGGTAATTTCACCATGTTTTTAAAATGAATCATGTAATAGAGCCTTTCCAAGAACCCTAAATGGTCAATAGACATACACTAACAGTAATGATCAAATTGGGGACAATCAGTCTCATGAGAACAGTGGGGAGAGTGGAAAAAAAAACCACTTAAATCAGAGATGAAATGTAGTGTTTTATGAGGAGGCTATTGAATATCATCAAGGGCTTAGATTTGGATCTTCATCTTAACCTAATTTGAATGTGTTTTCTCACTGCAACATTTAGACTGGAAATTTGTCTTCATAAGGAACATTGCATTAGCTGCTCAGAAGGCAAGTGGTTGGGCTTATTTTTTTTAAGAAGAGAATAATTGAATGTGAGTCTTTAAAATATATTAGTGCCATTTCATGCTACATTAAGTTCAAGCTTTGAAAACTGAGGTAGGTGTCTACAAGAGGAAAGACTTGTCCAATGGAAGCCAAAGCCAAACAAAAACAGCTGCAGGTGTCCTCTCATAAATCAGAAGACTGTGGTGCACATAAGTCCAGCCCCAGGAATTGTAAGTGATTCCTGCCAAGCTCTTCTGTGAAACACTGCTTGCCTGAAATAGGTAGGTGAATTGTGGCTTTCCAGGCAATCCTCTGGGAGAATCAAATTGCAACATTTCTTTCTCCAAACCACTTACTTCTGCCAGGAAGATGATGAAAATGCACCTAAAGAAACGATTTAGGAATGATTAATTTTCTCAGGGCAAATTGGTAATGTTGCCACAAGGACCCTAGGAACACAAGAAGCTATGAAACGAAATATTCACTTTTCATCAGCCACGTTTATAGAGTGCTAATAGCTTTCAAAAGAGAGTCAGCCTACTAGTTCAGAACAATTCTGATGTCATGCAATATCTTATTATAAAGTGTTCCCATCTCTGACATCATTGAATCCTAGGATTTAGGGTTGAAAAGAACCTTAAGGGTCATCTTGTAAAACCTCCTTATTTTGAAGATGACAATGACTATGTGTCAAAAAAGGAAATCAATTCCCCAAATCACAAAGGTAGCAAATAGCTGTCCAGATTTGAACAGGGGTTCTTTGATTGTTTTGGGTTTGTCACCTTCTTTCATGCCCTTGCTCCATAAAAAAGATAATCAAGTATTGAAAGAGCTAATGAAGTAGTGTTTGAAGAAGTCTAACATGTAAATGATTATGCAATTTATTTTTAAAAATTCTTTATTTGTATATCATCTTTATTTGTGAATATATTTTCCCTTTCTCGTAACCCAATAAGTCTTTCTTAAGATTCATCTAAAAGAATAAAAATATAAGAAAATAGGAAAAGCATTTTAAATCAAATTATATTATATTGAATTAAGTGCTTATGGACTTGACTCCAGTGAACCTGATCAACACATTAATTGAGTTTAACAATATGTGCAATGTTCCATACCCATAGTTATTATTGTTGTTCTTTAGTTGTTTTAATTGTTTCTGACTCTTCTTGGCCCCCCTTTAAGGTCATCTTGGCAGAGATACTAGAGTAGATTGCCAGGGTTTTGTCCAGCTCATTTTACAGATGAGGAAACTGAGGCAAACAGGGTTAAGTGACTTGCCTAGAGTCACACAGCTAGTAAATGTCTGTGTGGCCTTTGAAATCAGGAAGATGAGTCTTCCTGACTCCAAGCCTGGAACTAAATGTCCTGTAGATATCTTAAATTCAACACATCCAAAACTTAACTCATTGTCTAATGAGTTAACCTCTCGCTCTTCCTAACTTCCTTTTCTTTTTCTTTTTTTTTTCAGGACAGTGAGGGTTAAGTGACTTGCCCAGGGTCACACAGCTAGTAAGTGTCAAATGTCTGAGGTCGGATTTGAACTCAGGTCCTTCTGAATCCAGGGCCAGTGCTTTATCCACTGTGCCACCTAGCTGCCCTTTCCTAACTTCCTTATTACTTTTGAGGGTACCATCATCCTCCTAGTTATCTAGGTTTACAAACTGGGTGGAATCCTTAACTCTTTATGATCCCTCACACTCCATATGTAATTTGTTGCCAAGGCTTGTCAATTATGCCTTTATAACATGTCTCACATATGCCCCATCTCCTCTGCAACACTGAATATACCATGTTACAGGCTCTTATCACCTTGAACCTAGACTAATGCTGGATGGTCACCCTGACACAAATCTCTTCAAATTTGAGTACCTTTTCCACTCTGCTATCATAGTGATCTGCCTAATGTGCAGGAGTAACCATGTCACCCCTCTGCTTAATAAATTTCAAGTGTTATGTATCATCTTCAGGATCAAATATAAAATCGTCTCTTTGAATTTTTTTTTTTATTGAGGCAATTGGGGTTAAGTGACTTGCCCAGGATCACACATCTAGTAAGTGTTAAGTGTCTGAGGCCGGATTCGAACAGGTACTCCTGACTCCAGGACCAGTGCTCTATCCACTGCGCTACACTTCTCTTTGAAATTTTAAGCCCTTTATAACACACCTTTCCCTGCCTTTCCAATTTTATTACACATTACACCTCCTTACCCACTACATATTCTGATCCAGTGACACGGCCACCTGGCTGTTCCCTGAACAATGTACTCCATGTCCTGATTCTGGGAATTATTCAATGGCTCTTCTTCATTGCTAGAACACTTGCCCTCCTTATTTCTGCCTCCTGGTTCCTGAAACTTTCTTCAGGTCTCAACTAAAAACCCACCTTTTATAAAAAGTCTTTCATGACACTACCACCCTAATTCTGGTGCCTTCACAGTGTTGATTATTTCCAATTTATCCTAAAGATAGCTTCTTTGTACATAGTAATTTGCTTCATTTCTCACCCATTTGACTGTGAACTTCTTGAGAGCAGGATTTGTTTGCTTTTCTACTTTTTTTATCCCTAGTGCTTCATATAGTACTTTTTTGTGAGGCAATTGGGGTTAAGCAACTTGCCTAGGGTCACACAGCTAGTAAGTGTTATGTATCTGAGGCTGGATTCAAACTCAGGTCCTCCTGAATCCAAGGCCAGTGCTCTATCCACTGCCCCACCTAGCTGCCCCTGGTACATAGTGGGCACTTAATAAATTTTTAATTAATGAATCACATTTATAGTTTTGTGGTAATTGAGTATATGGTTTTTCTAGTTCTGCACAATTCCACAACAGTTCACATCTTCACATTCTAATCTGACTTCTTTATGTTGATTCTCCTGATGACACAGTGCTAATCACTTTTCCTTCATGTACAACAATGGTTAAATATGTTTTGCTTTCTTCACCACCTTCAACCCTGGCACCTCCTAAAGTTTATGAACATCAAAGTTGTTTGCAGTTCTTTGCCACCACAAGTGTTCCTTTTGCGCATGTATTTCCTCCCCTCCTTCCCCTCCTCTCCCTTGCCCTCCTTTGCCCTCCTCTCCCCTCCTCTCCTTTCCCTGGGCAATTTGAGAAAATAATAGGGTTTTGGGAATGGCCAAAGCCCCCCCCCCCATTGATTGCATTAAGATTTATTGGACTGACTGACTTCACTGATTAACTCACTTAAAGTTAATTTAAACCACACCTGCCTGGCCCTCAAGAGGGTGTGTTCTCAGAGGGTGTGAACTCTGACCTCAACATGGGACCATCCTCAAATCCAGTGAACCAATGGATTTGCATGATGCTAACCAATGAACTTGATGCAGTGTTTAAGTACTGCTTCTCCTCTGGAGCTAGAAAAAAGCTTCCACATGCAGTTACTCTTTTTTTTTTGTGAGGCAATGGGGGTTAAGTGACTTGCCCAGGGTCACACAGCTAGTAAGTGTCAAGTGTCTGAGGCCAGATTTGAACTCAGGTACTCCTGAATCCAGGGCCAGTGCTTTATCCACTGCGCTACCTAGCTGCCCCCCATGCAGTTACTCTTAATTAGACTCTCTCGGAGATGCTCTTGGTGGCAGAGGACTTGGAGAAGGAAGCAGGCCAAGCTGAGCTCTATTTTTCCTCTAGGCTAGAAGGCCAGGCTGAGCTCTATTCTCTCCTCTAGGCCTTCTGAAGTTTCAGAGACATGTGTACTCTCTTGATTAATATTTAATATACTTTAATAAATGCTTTATACCCCAAAACTGGTGCTAAAGCTTCTAATTTATAAGTAACAACCATATTAGATATTTCAGGTAATTTTCCCTAAATTTGGGGCAGAAATAAGGTGACCACAAATAATTTTACTCACTAAAGCTATATACTTATAGTTGGGGGCTCTGTTTCTAAGAGTAGGTACATTTCACTTACATTTAAAGCATAATACCAAATTACTTTTTAAAATGTTTATACCCAATTCACTGTTCTAACAAAAATGTATTAGTGTACCTAGGCCTTTACACCTTCATTATTGATGATTTCCATCTTTTTTCACATTGTGAATTTGCTATTTTCTAATAGGAAATTTAAGATGTGGCTTATATAGATTTCTTTCTTTTAGTGACTTACAGCTGTTGCTTATGATTATTGTTAGCTTTTAATTTTTCTTTTGAACAGTGTCTGTTTATATATTTTGACCACTTATCTAGTGGGATATAGCTCTTAGTCTTGTACATTTGGGATACTGTCCTACATATTTTGAATCACAGAAATATTGGATGCAAATATTCCCATAATTTAAAGGATTGCTTCTTATATTCTGATAACTACAAATTTACTGAGAACTGACTAATTCCCTACTGAGGCATGTGAATTGCCTAAGGTTGAGTGGTCTTTGTCAATTTGAAACTTGTAATCTACTTATGGACCTTTCCACTTACTCCCTGGACTTTATGTTATTATGTAAAAGGATCTACCTATATTAAATAGTTTCTATTTAGAGTTATGTAGCATTTATACTTAACTCAGGATCAGTTCTATAGTTTTTTGTTTTTCTTTTTGTTAAATGTTCATTGACCTTATGTAGTTAGTAGTTTCTGTACATGACTCCATTGCAGTCTTTTGGATCCCTTTGTTCCATTACCCCATAAAAACCTTGTCCTCAGTTCCTATCTTTGGGTATTCCTAGCATCTTGCTTTGCAATACCATGAGCTATAGTTCTTCTGCCCTGATTAGAGACTTTATTTTCTCCTATATTAATTGTTTCCTCAATTTCCAGGTTAACAATTCTTATCACACCTTCATTAATTTATATAATCATGTATAATATACATATGTATATATGTATGCAGACATATATTCATATTTAGAAATAATTCTCAATTCCATGTAATTTATTCAGTTGTTTCAGTCATGTCCAACTCTTCATTACTCCATTTTTGGGGTTTTCTTGGGAAAAATACTATAGCAGTTGGACATTCCTTCTCCAGCTCATTTTACAGATGAGGAATTGAGGCAAATGGGATTAAGTGACTTGCCCAGTGTAATACCGCATAAGTGTCTGAGGCCAGATTTGAATTCATGAAGTTGTCTTCCTGATTCTGAGCTCAGTGTTTTATCTACTGTGCCATCTGATTGCCCCCTCTGTGTACATATCTTTTTTTAAACTTACATGATGACCTCTACATCTTAAGTTAACAAATCCCCCTTCATATAACTGAGAAAGGTACCTTCTACTGGTTTTTATGATTTACCTTTTTTTGAATACCATTACTTTTAATATTAAGATTGCAAAAAAACAATACGATTGCAATCCATTTTGAGCTTATTATGTTATATAGTAAAACATTCATCTAAATTTATTTTCTGACTGGTTTTCCAGTCTCATCAAATGGGGAATTCTTCTCTCAGTATTATTTTGTTCTCAGTTTTATAGAATACCAGGCTATTAAACACTCAGGGTGTTCCTGAATCTTCTTTTTCCACTTTGTTCCATTGATCTACTTTTCTATTTTCAAAAACAACTAGTTTCAATGATTGGTTACTATTTCATAATATAATGTGGGCCATTTAATGACTCCTCAGGTTGGTGGAGTAAATGGAAACAAAAAAAGCATCATGCTTAATAATAGTCAGGAAAACTGAAGGAGAAACTGCAGTACATTTTACTAGCCAAGCAAGATCTTCACAAAGAGATAGCCACCAGTCTACAGGAATTTTAGAATGGGTCTATATATAAAAGCTGGGCATGGAGGTTATAATATAAGATATCTTCCAGCTTTGGCACCAGGGATCAGCCAGGGAAGCCTATACCCTGTAGCTAAGCTTCAGGGAGAGAGAAATAATAGCCTGATGCCTAATAGCTGTATTGTTCAGTAACCTAAGGGATACTCTGACAAGATGACCTGGCCCAGACCATTCTAGAAGTTCTATTTCCTGGGTCTTCTAAGTGCTATTTTACCTTGCTTCTTCATTTTTATTCAGTATGTCCTTTGAGATTGTAAACCTTTTGTTCCTCCAAATAAAATTTATTATTATTTTATGTAGCTCTGTAAAGTAGACCCTAAGTAATTCAATTGCAATGGCACTAAATATATAAATAAGTTTGTGATTATCAGTTTTATCTCTTTGACTTCTGTTTGAAAATCCTACCCTAGTTGCTATACTCTTAAATCTCTTCCTTTAGGAGGAGCTAGGTCATTTAGTGGATAAAGAGTGTTGTGAATGGAGAAAGGAAGACCTCTATCTCAGGTTTTTCATCTGTAAAATGGGGATAAGAATGGTGCCTATCTCATATGGTTACTGTGAGGATAAAATGTTATATTATCTATTGAGTGTTTACCATAGAACCTGGAATATGGTAGCTATTAATACTTATTCTTTTCATTCCCTTCTTACCACTCATGCTTTGCCAAACCCCAAACATCACTTCAACTTTCTGCTCCCACTACCCCCAGTGTCTTATGACTATGGGATCCATTTGCTGAGCACTGATGCAAATTCTTCCATATGTCCCTTTGATTTCATCACTTCCTGTCTTCTATGGTAATAATCTCCTATTTGGTCTTCCTTCCTCACCTACTCCATCTTTTACACGGGCAGCAAAGTGATTTCTCTAAAGCCCAAGTCTGCTCTTGTCACTACCTCCTCTCCCCATCCCTGCAATAACTATGCTAGCTCCCTATTACTTTGAGGATCAGATACAAATTCCTTCTTTGCATTTAAATCTCTTTACATCCTGGCCTCTTCCTATACTGCCAGTCTTCTCAAATAGTTTTCTTCATACTCTATGATCTATCTATTATCAACTGACTCCTTGTTCCATACATGAGATTATCTTTCCTCACACTGCCTTTTTGGGGACCTACCTTCCTTCATGTCACTTAAGCCCTGTTTGCCTCAGTTTGCTCAACTGTAAAATGGAGGCAATAGTAGTACCTATCTCACAGAGTTATTGTGAGGATTAAATAAGATATTTGTAAAACAGTTATCAAGTTACTTGCAAGTAGTAGGTGTTATATAAGCACTTTTCTTATTCCATTCCATCTACTACATGATTCCTTTCCTGATTCCCTCTCACCCCCAGCTATGAGTGTACTTTTTCTACAAATTTCCTTTATACATGTTAAAATACTTTATATATATATTTATATTTATATAAGGTCATGTTTCTCTCATTGAATTGTAATCTCCTTGAAGGCAGGGACTGCTTCACTTTTGTCTCCATATTCTTAGTTCTTAACACATAACAAACCCTTAATAAGTGCATGTAGATTGCTAAAATACAGTTAGAGCATCTTGGTGTTGGAAGTGGTTCTTGGATTTCCCTAATGTAATAGCTATCTGAAACTTGAACCATTGGACAATATCTGGACAAATGGTGCTTTCAATGGTCTCCATGTTCAGTAGAGCCTTTTATATTATTCCTTTAAGAGTTCTGTGTCTTTCCCCTTCATAATGGTATAGCATAAGGAGCTTAATTGACATAATAGTAGCTATAATTTAGTAGAAAACAGATTGCTAAAGGATGCATAATCAAAAAAATACTATAGAGATATATTTGTCAAGTGCTTTCCAGAGAATTGCTTCATCCGGGATAAGGAGCCAAGAACTTTGGCTTCAAGGCCTGCTCATTCTCTAGCTAGGAAAAAAAAAACTGCACCTTCAAAACAAATGAGTTGCTCCCAACATTCTTTTTAAAAAGTGTTGAACATTTGTTAGCAAGGTGGTATGGTGGCTCGTATGTTGGATTTGTGATCAGGAAGACCTGGGTTAATCCTACTTGAGAAACTTAATAGTTGGGTGATGCTGAACAAGTCACTTCACCTCCCTCGGTCTCAGTTTGATTATCTATAAAACATGGATATGAAGAGCTCCTCCACAGGGTTGCTGTGAGGACCAGATAAGAATAAATGTAATATATCTTTAAAATCTTAAATCTTAGCTATTATTATAATTATTTACCTCTGGGATGGAGAGCTTTCAGGAAAAAAAGGGGAAAATGTATTAAATGACTTAAAGGAAGCTACATGGTTCTGGAGTCAGGAAGAAATGTTCAATCAGCCTCACTCATTATGACTAATTGCTCTATGACTCCACTCACCAATAGTGTGCTTTCTCAGACTGTGACAAACTTCTATAGTCCCCCCCCCCTTCCCTAAATGTACTGTCTTCACATTTTAAAATGTAAGTTCCATGAACTCGGGGACTGTCTTTCATTTTGTATTGATATATGTAATGCTTACTCTCATGTTTGGACATAATGAACAATTATTAAAGAATTATTTTCATTCATTCATGGCATTAAATTAAATTAGGTAATATTGTTCTTTCATATTGTATTGATGCAGTCAACCATGAGCTATTGTTATGTCTCCAATTATTTAAGTCTCCATTCACTAATCTGTTCCTCCTCTTTAGTAAATATATACATAATATATAAACCTAAAATATGTATTTGTATAGAAATTGTGTGCGTTTTTTTTCAGTAGTTTCTGTTGTGTCTGACCCCATTTGGGGTTTTCTTGGCAGAGATACTAGAGTGGTTTGCCATTTCCTTCTCTAGCTCATTTTACAGATGAGGAACTGAGGCAGACAGAATTAAATGACTTGCCCAGGGTTACACAGCTAGTAATTGTCTGATGCCAGATTTGAATTCATCAAGATGGGTCTTTCTAACTCCAGGCCCATTGGGCCACCTAGCTATTCCTATGTGTATGTATTTATGCATGTCTGCATACACATATACATATACACAATATACATACATATGTGTGTGATTATACACACACATATATATGTGTGTATACACAAATACTTTTTCCTCTCATAGAGTGTAACTTCCTTGAGGGCAGGACCATTTTGGTCTTTTTCTCAGCAATGCCTGACTCATAGCAAGTGCCAAGTGCTTGCTTAGTAAATGTTTCTTGCAAATTGATTAATAAAATGAATTACATTAAGTGATGTTAGGAAGTTTGGTTATTTGAACACTTGTATTTCTATAACCTTTACTTGGCCATCCTTAACACTATTTTTCCTCTGGGAATGAGAGATATTTAAAAATGAAATTTAAAAGAAATGAATGTTCCTTAGTCCAGTATTAACAGGAGTGAGCTATTTAATACAAGAGATGTGTAAGAGACTGGAATGAATACAGGATTTAGAGTTCGACTGCACTATATGAGTTTGAGTCATTTCACTGCTTTGTAGTGCATTTTTTCACAGGTAAAATGAGGGGTTGGACTAGATGATTTCTACTTCCACTTTAGATTTTTATTATAATTCATAGAATTTTAAAGTTAGAAGAAACTTTTAGAGACTTTCTATAGTAACTTTACTACTTTTCAGGTAAGGGAATTGAATTGCTGAGACAAAGTGGTTTTCCCAAGGTAAGAAGACTGACTGCATTTATAGAGCAAGGATGAGAACACATGTTTCCTGATTTACAATCCAGTGCTAATTCACCACTTTTAATACGATTTCTCCTACTTATTTCTAGGCCATGGGAACTGAAATTCTTTTGAGGCCCAATATTCAAATAGAGTTTTGAGTTGTTCATTTATTCCAGAAGTTGCAATGTCTGTTTTTTAGAGAAGTAATGAAACTTTAGATGCACAAAAATTTAGCCAAAACAATGCCCTTGCTTTCTACTCCTGGACCAGGTGCAACTTTTAAATGAGAGAACGATTGACATTCAAAACCTGTAGGACTGGCCTGTAATTTTCAGGACAGGTGGCACCCTTACTCAGGAGACCTTATAATCCAGACGGCTGGCTAGAAGGTGAGAACAGAAGAGCAGAGTTTTAGCACCTGAATTTGGGGAAATGTCAATCTTTCTTACCCACAGAGACCCAGATTTTTTGACTGTTTGTCCTTGAACTGGACTGAGTAACTCTGACATAGTTAGTTTCACTGGGACAGTCAGCCTCATTCTTATATTGCATGGAAGGTGGTCATTGATCAAGGACAAACTCGTCTTAGCTTTTGTTCCTGAGCTGTATGGTTTTCGCGAACATGGGCAGAGTAGAAGGCTGCATGTGTTGAAAAACAGTGAGTAGTGTAACTTACTACCTATCCTTTATTGAAAATAACTACCAGGAATATGCTGCAAAGAAGTACATTTGAAAAATGGTAAAAATAGAGACATTTCACAAATCTCTATATAGGATTATATTCTTACAGTTGTAAAGGACCTCAGCAACCATCTAAACCAATAACCTTACTTTACATAGGCGAAAACATGCCTAGAGAGGTGTAGAGAGAGCTTTCCAAGTTCATACAAGTATCACTACTTGTATCATAGGTGGGATTTGGTTAAAGATCATCTCAGTATATATGCTTTGATACTTCTAGTCAGTTAAACAATTATTTACTAAGCATCCTTATTCTGGGACCATCATGGCTCTTCCTGGATACCTGTAAGTCTAAGTTTCTGTTATCATTTTATGGAAGCTGAGGTGGGAGGGCTTTTGAATAGATTTAAAAAACCCATCAGATTGTTTATTAATCCCCAAAGCCATAAAAATTGACTTTAGTTAAAACAAATGAGCATCTATACCAGGCTCAGGATTTGCCTAATATTTAATATATTTTTATAATCTATTATATGGGGCAGCTAGGTGGCACAGTGAATAAAGCACCGGCCTTGGATTCAGGAGGATCTGAGTTTGAATTCGGCCTCAGACCCTTGACACTTACTAGCTGTGTGACTCTGGGCAAGTCACTTAACCCCAACTGCCTCACCAAAAACAAAACAAAACAAAATAAAATCTATTATGATATACCATAATGAAATGGCTTGGCCAAAGATCATATACTTACGCAGAGGAAGTACCAAAATTCAGTTTTTTGGACTCTCTTGCTTTATCCAGTATGCTATTTTTACTTCCCATATCAATCTACCTTATATGTCAATATGAGAGGAATCTTAACTGATTTTGGTAGAGGGGGAGCTGGGTGGCACAGTGGATTGAATGCTGGCCCATGAGTCAGGAAGACATCTTCATTCATTCAAATCTGGCCTCAGACACTTACTAGCTGTGTGATCTTGGGCAAGTTGCTTAACCCTGTTTGCCTCAGTTCCTCATCTGTAAAATGATCCAGAGAAGGAAATGGCAAATGAATCACTTAACTATCTTTACCAAGAAAAACCCAAATAAGGTGATGAAGAATTACATAACTGAAGAAAAACAACAAACTGATTTTTAACATATTCAGTGTAAAGACTCTAGAATAATGGCTATCCATTTATTAGTAGACTGAGGTCACAGGGGCTGGTGACCTTTTTAAATTCCTGTCCTTTAAGTGAATACACAGTTTGCCCTAGATGTATTATTTTGGGGTTACCAGCATTTTAATTAGGGAAACTAAGCTCCCAATATTTTAATTCCATCTGCACTAAGATATCTGAGGAAAAATTTACTAATCTAGGAAGGTAGGTGTCATAGTGGATACAACATTATCATTGGAGTCAGTAAGAAAGAAGTTCAGTTCCAGTCACAGATATTAGCAGTGTGACCTTGAGCAAGTCCCTTAATCTCTGTTAACAACTTATTTTTTGCCTGTAAAATGTGGATAATAATAGAATTGTAGTGAGTATAACATATTTTTAAAGTTCTCAGAAAACCTTAAAGCACTATAAATATGCTAGATAATGATAATGACAATAATAATAATAATAATAATAATAATAATAATAATAATAATAATAATAATAATAATAGTGATTATTAGTAGTAGTCATAGTTAGGGGTTGTCATTACTATCATCTGCAATGTTGTTATTGTTGTTGAAGTAATCATTATCCTAATCAACACTGTTGAAGGAAACAGTTCTTAAAGTATGGTCAATGGAGCTCTGTATATCTCCAAGACCCTCTTAGGAGGATAATGAGGATGAAACTATTTTCATAATAATAATAAAATGTTTAATTTCTAAGACTATATATATATATATCACATTAAAAATTGAACATATCATCATCATCATCATCTCATGATGTCCTTGAGAAATTTGGGTCTGAGATGGGAGGGTGCCTCATTTGTGCCTTATTGAAGAATCATCAAAGTACTTTGCATTTGGATCATTCTTCAATAAGGCACAAATGAAGCACCCTCCCATTTCAGACCCAAATTTCTCAAGGAGTCATGGTAGAGGAAAGGGCAGCCCCTTATTATCCTCTGGAAATAACAAAGTCATTTCCTACTGTCCTTCCAGAGTCCAGAGATTACTCCTTTAGTAAATACAAAGAGTAATGGGTTAGCTATTAAAAAAAACAAAACAAAACAAAACAAAAAACAACTCAAGGCTCATAGGCAGCATTCTGAGGAAATCTACACCCATTATGAAGTTAATGATAGGAAACATGTTTTGTCTGGTTCGTTGTAGGAAAAGAAACTTGGTAATACTAAAAAGGTCTTCCTCCCTCACTCCCTCCCTCTATCTGTCCCTCCCTGAATCCTTTCCTTCCTTCCTTCCTTCCTTCCTTCCTTCCTTCCTTCCTTCCTTCCTTCCTTCCTTCCTTCCTTCCTTCCTTCCTTCCTTCCTTCCTTCCTTCCTTCTTTCCTTCCTTCCTTCCTCCCTCCCTCCCTTCCTCCCTCCCTCCCTTCCTCCCTTCCTTCCTCCCTCCCTTCCTCCCTTACTTTTTTGTTTGTTTTTGCTTTTGTTTTGCAGTGTAATGAGGGTTAAGTGACTTACCCACGGTCATACAGCTAGTTAAGTGTCTGAGGCTGGATTTGAACTCAGGTCCTCCTGAATCCAAGGCCAGTGCTTTATCCACTGCACCACCTAGCTGCCCCCCTTGCTTTTTTATATAGTGTCACATCATGGTTTCAACATTTCAAATAAATGTTATAATTCAAAGCTCAAATATATTAAACATATTTCCATATTAGTCATGCTGTAAGAAAAGAATCAGAACAAAACGGAAAAACACAAGAAAGAATAAACAAGAAAAATAACAAAAAAGCAACAAAACAGTGAAAATAGCATGCTTCAATCTTCATTCATACTCAATAGTTCTTTTTCTGAATGTAGAGAACATTTTCCACCATAAGTCTTTTGGCATTGTCTTAGGTCATTGTATTGCTCAGAGAGTTATGTCTATCACAGTTGATCATCACACATTGTTGATACTGTGTACAATGTTCTATTGGTTCTGCTCATTTCACTTGGTGTCAATTCATGTAAGTCTTTCCAGGTTTTTCTGAAATTCATCTATGTATCATTTCTTACAACACAGTAGTGTTCCATTACATTCATGTGCCAAAATTTGTTTAGCCATTTTCGATTTGATGAGTATTCCCTCATTTTCCAATTCTTCGCTACCAAAAAAGAGCAGCTATAAATATTTTGTACTGGGGGCCTTTACCCTTTTTTATGATCTCTTTCAGATATAGATCTAGTAGTGGTATTGCTGGGTCAAAGGGTATGCACAGTTTTATAGTCTTTGGGTCACAGTTCCAAATTTCTCTCCAGAATGGTTGGATCAGTTCACAGCTCCAACAGTGCATTAATGTTCCATTTTTCCAATATGTCCTCCAACATTTATCATTTTTCTTTTTTATCATATTAGCAAATTGTATAGGTGTGAGGTAGTACTTCAGAGTAATTGTAATTTCTATTTCTCTCATAGCGATTGAGAACATTTTTTTTTCACGTGGCTATAAATAGCTTTATTTTTGTCATCTGAAAAACTGCCTGTTCATATCCTTTGACCATTTCTCAAATGGAGAATGACTTCTATTCTTATATAGTTTGTTAAATTCTCAATATATTTTAGAAATGAGGACTTCATCAGAAACAATCTGTAAAAGGTGTTTCCCATATTTCTGCTTTCTTTCTTATCTTGTCTGCATTTTTTTGGTTGTGCAAAAACTTTTAAAATTAATGTAGTCAAAATGATCCACTCTATATTACATAATGTTCTCTATCTCATCTTTGTTCATAAATTCTTCCCCTGCTCATAGATCTGACAAGTAAACTATTTCTTCCTTTTCTAATTTGCCTATGGTATCACCCTTTTATGTTTAGATCTTGAAACCATTTTGACTTTACTTTGGTGTATGGTGTAAGATGATGGTCCATGCCTAGTTCCTGCCAGAATATTTTCCAGTTTGCTCAACAGTTTTTGTCAAATAAAGAGTTCTTATCCTGCAGGCTAGAGTCTATGGATTTATCAAACAGGAAATTTCTATATCAATTTACTGCTGTGTTTTGTTAACCTATTCCACTGATCCACTTCTCTATTTCTTAACCACTACCAAATAGTTTTTATGATTGCTGCTTTATAATATAGTTTTAAATATAGTACAGCTAAGCCATCTTCCTTTGCATTTTTTAAAAAAATCCCCTCATATTCTTGACCTTTTGTTCTTCCATGTGAATTTTTAAATTATTTTTCCAGCCTTATGAAATAATTTTTTGGTAGTTTGATTGGTTTAATACTGAATAAGTAAATTAATTTGGGTAGAATTGTCATTTTTATCATTTTACCGTGCCCCATCAATGAGCAAGTGTTACTTTCCCATTTGTTTAGATCTGATTTTGTTTGTGTGAAAAGTGTTTTGTAACAGTAGTCATATAGTTCATAGGTTTGCCTTGGCAGGTAGACTCCCAAGTATTTTATATTGTCTACAATTTTTTAAATGGAATGGCCCTTTCTATCTCTAGGTACTGGACATTTTTTGGTCATATATAGAAATGCTGGTTATTTAGGTGGTTTTATTTTATACTATGCAACTTTACTAAAGTTGTTAATCATTTACAGTAGGTTTTTTTTTTTTTAGGGAATGGGGGTTAAGTGACTTGCCCAGGGTCACACAGCTAGTAAGTGTCAAGTGTCTGAGGCTGGATTTGAACTCAGGTACTCCTGAATCCAGGGCCGGTGCTTTAACCACTGCGCCATCTAGCTGCCCCAGTAGTTTTTTTTTAATTGATTCTTTAGCATTCTCTAAGAATAATATCATATCATCTGCAAAGATGATAATTTTGTTTCTTCCTTGCCTATTCTAATTCCTTCAATGTCTTTTTCTTTCTTATTGCTAAGACTTACATTTCTAGTACAATATTGAATAATAGTGGTGATAATGGACATCATTGTTTCACCCCAATCTTAATTGGAATGACTCTAACTTATCCCCTTTGCATATAATGATTGCTGGTGGTGTAAGATAGATACTGTTGATCATCTTAATGAAAGTTCCATTTATTCTTATTCTCTCCAGTGTTTTTAATAGGAATGTGTACTGTATTATGTCAAAAAAAATTTCTACATCTATTGAGATAATCATATGAGTTTTGTTATTGATGTGGTCTAGTATCTTGGTAGTTTTCCTAATATTGAATCAGCCCTGCATTCCTGGTATGAAATCCACCTGGTCACAGTGTATTATCCTGGTGATATATTTCTGTAATCTCTTTGCTAATATTCTATTTAAAATTTGTGCATCAATTTCTTTTTTTGTGTGTGTGTGAGGCGATGGGGGTTAAGTGCCTTGTCCAGGGGATAACACAACTAGTAAGTGTCAAGTGTCTGAGGCCGGATTTGAACTTAGGTCCTCCTGAATACAGGGCCAGTTCTTTATCCACTGCACCACCTAGCTGCCCCATGCATAAATTTTCATTAGAGAAATTGGTCTATAATTTTCTTTCTCTGTTTTTACTCTTCCTGGTTTGGGTATCAGCACTGTATTTGTCTCATAAAACAGATTTGGTAGGATTCCTTCTTCACCTATTTTTCCATATAGTTTATATACTATTGGAATTAATTGGTTTTTAAATGCTTGATAGAATTCACTTGTAAAATCACCTTGCCCTTCAGATTTTGTCTTAGGGAGTTTATTAAAGGCTTGTTCAATTTCTTTTTTTCTAAAATGAGCTTATTTAAGGACTTTATTTCCTCTTCTGTCAATCTGGGAAGTTTGTATTTTTGTATATATTCATCCACTTAATTTAGATTGTAAAATTTATTGGCATATAATTGGGCAAAATAGCTCCTAATTATTGCTTTATTTTCCTTTTCATTTGTGGTGAGTTAACCCTTTTCCTTTTTGATGCTGGTAATTTGTTTTTTTCTTTCTTTTTTTGAAATCAAAATTAAATAAAGGTTTATCTATTTTATTGTTTTTTTATATAACCAGCTCTTAATTTTATTTATTAATTCTATAGTTTTCTTACTTTCAATTTTATTAATATCACTATTAATTTTAAGAATTTCTAATTTGGTATTTACTTAAGGATTTTTCATTTTTTTCTTTTTCTAGCATTTTTAGTTGCATTCCCTATGCATTGATCCCCTTTTTCTCTAATTTATTTATGTAGGCCTTTACAGATATAAAATTTCCCCTAAGAACTGCTTTGGCTGCATCCTGTAATTTTTGGTATGTTCTCTAATGATTGTCATTCTCTTGGATGAAGTTATTGATCACTTCTATGATTTGTTGTTTGACCCACTTATATTTTATTAGTTTCCAAGTTCATTTAGTTTCCAAGTAATTTGTGGTCCATCTTTCCATGGCCCTTTATTACATATATTTTTTATTGCATCCTAATCCGAAAAGGATGTATTTAATATTTCTGCCTTTCTGGATTTGACTGTGAGATTTTTATGCACTAACGTATGGCCAATTTTTGTGTATGTGCTATGTATCACTGAGAAAAAGGTACATTATTTTCTACCTCCATTCATTTTTCTAGGTGCCTATGATATTTAATTTCTTTAAAATTCTACTCAACTCCTTAACTTCTTCCTTATTTATTTTGTGGTTAGATTTATCTAGTTCTGAGAGGAAGAGATTGGGGTCCCCTACTAAAATAGTTTTGCTATTTCTTCCTGTAACTCACTTAACTTCTCTAAAAATTTGGATGGTGTACCACTTGGTGCTGTAAGGGCCTAAAATTCTAGCTATGATGTCTAAAATCTAATGAGTGAGTGCCATAAATTAGAAGCTTTAGCAAGAGTTTAGACTTTAAGTATTTATTAAAGTACATCAGAATTTGGTGAGGAGAGGGAGAGGTAAAAATCAAACTTCATTTAACTATCTAATGACCCCAGCATCCGCCCTGCCAAGCCAAGGTCAGGGACTGAAAAACCTTGCCTCAGCAGCTTCTCCCAGAACCTCCTGTGAAACAGGAAATAGGGCCATCCACACACACAGAGCTCCAAGCTATTTGGCTGGTAACACTGATTGACAGCTACGCACAGACGGTAGACACAACTTCCTGATGCCAAGAAACCTCAGATGTGAAAGTCACATGCTTTCCAAGTCACATACTTTCTCTTCATAGCAGAGCTTCCCTGCAATATCTTTCTCAACACGTTGGTAGCACGCTAAATCTCACAGTGCATATATGTCTAGTATTGATTGTCTATGGTACCTTTTAGGAAGATGTAGTTTCCCTCCTTATCTCTTTTAATTAGGTCAGTTTTTGCTATTTCTTTGTCTGAGATAAGGATTGCTAAACCTGCTTTTTTTTTTTCCCATCAGATGAAGTGTAATATATTCTACTCCAGCCTTTTACCTTTGCTCTGTGTGTATCTCTCTGCTTCAAATGTGTTTCTTGTAAACAAAATTTTGTAGGATTCTGGTTTTTAATCCACTTTGCTTACATTTTATAGGAGAGTTTATGCCATTCGCATTCACAGTTATAATTACTGTTTATTTCCCTGCATACTATTTTTAAACTTGTTTGTACTTTTTTTCTTTCCTTTCCCCTTGTCCCTTCTCACTAGTTGTTTTTTATGGCCATCTCAGTCTAACCTCTCTTCCATTAGTCCCACCTCCCTTTTGTCCTTTCCCTTTCAATTCATAGTTTGACCCTCCCTTCTATCAGCCCCACCTCATTTTTGTTCTTTCCCCTTTCCCCTCCTAGTTTACCCTCTATTTTCACTCCACCCTTTTTATTCCACCTTCCCCTTTTATTTCCTATAGGGTAAGATAAAATTCTATACCCAACTGAGTTTTTATGTTATTCCCTCTTACAGCCAAATCAGATGAGAGTAAAGTAAAAACAATGCTCACCCCTCATTTCTTTCACTCTAATGTAATAGGACTTTTGTGCCTCTTCACATGATATGATTTACAGCATTCTGACTTCCCTTTCTTCTTCTCCCAGTGTAATCCTTTTTGTTACCCCTTAAGTTTTTTTTAATAACATCACATCAGAATCAACTTATATCCACATCTTATGTCTGTTTGTACTCCTATCTGCTTTAATAAAGATACAGTACTCTAGAATTACAAGTACCTTTTGCCCATGTAGGGGTGCAAACATTTTAACCTTAATGAGTAACATGTTTTCCCCTCCTTTTTACCTTTTTTTTTTTCTGAGGCAATTGGGGTTAAGTGACTTGCCCACGGTCACACAGCTAGTAAGTGTTAAGTGTCTGAGGCAGGATTTGAACTTAGGTCCTCCTGACTCCAGGGCCAGTGCTTTATCCACTGCACCACCTAGCTGCCCCTTCCTTTTTACCTTTTAATGCATTTCTTCATTCTTTTATTTGTTTGCTGAATTTTCTGTTTAGTTCTGGGCTTTTCATTAGGAACATTTTAAAGTCCCCTATTTCATTGAATGTGCATCTTTTCCCCAGAAAGATTATGCTTAATTTTGGGGTAGTGCATTTTTGGTTTTAATTCTAATTCCTTTGCCCTCTGGACTTTTCTGCTTTTTTGTTATCCTTGCCTACTCTGATCTCAAAAAAGTTTGACCAGTGATTAGAACCACCATGATCTTCCATTTCCAGAATCATTCCAATAACCTGAGACTGGATTTAGATATGGTGCCTTTAGATATCCTTTCATCCTTGACAACTGTGAAGGAAAGACTCAGCTAGAGTTATAATGTTTCATTTGTCCATAAGCTAATAAATTACTCTAAGTCATTCCATGCTATCTTTCTTTTCTGATAGCTAGGTGATTCAGTGTTTAGAGCACTGGCTTTGGAGTCAGGAAGACCTGAGTTTAAATAGAGCCTCAAACCCTTACTAACTCTGTGACCCTGGACAAGTCACTTAACCCCCATTAGCCTCAGTTTCTCATCTCTAAATTGGTGACATAGTGGAGAAGGAAATGACAAACCACTACACTATCATTGGCAAAAAATCCCATTTACAAGTACATGGTGTCATGAAGAGTCAGATATGACTGGAAAATAACAAATCTTTCTTCTGTTACCTCTATTTTCTCCCCCACCCCCACCCCCATCCCAAATGTCTCTAAGGTGCATGGGAGGAATTAATTCCTCTAGTTTTTAATAAGTTTCACCTCTTGTGGAAATAGTATGTAAAGCAGATCAGTATTCTAAGAGTGTCAAATGGTAACAGGTCATTATTTAGCTCTCATTCTTATTATCAATCAAGTAAGGAATCCAGTAAGTACTAAGCTTAATATAATTATTGTGGCTTCTGCTCATTTCCTTAAAATAATACTTCCAATTACCATCAAGTCACACTTGATAGATTAAAATTTTCAATTGGATGATAGAGGTCATTTATTCCAACTCTCATTCAAAAGAAGAAAAATCTTAGGCTGGAGAGGTTAAGTTATTTTTCCAAGGTCCTACCATAAAGAATAGAAGCAAATATTGAACACAGTCCTTTTACCTCCAAATCCAGTGTTCTTTGTTCTCCATTCTGCCTCCCATATGAAAGCCCACTTAGCTAATGAATTCTATAATTTTATACCTTCTACTTAGAGGGAAAAATAAAAGATAAATCAAGAAGATTTTTTTTTACCTCCTGAGCTTCTGTCCCCCACCTTTCCATCAAAATATAACTATGACTTGGAATATTGACACAGGGTACAGGTTTAAAGCTGGAAAGAAGCCCAGAGACAATCTATTCCAATATATTCATTTTAGAGATGAGGAATCGGAGAGTCATGAATATAAGTGACTTGCCTAAGGTCACACAAATAATAAATTTCAGATGTAGAATTGGAACTCTCTTTTTTCTTAGTGTACTATACTTTATGCTAAGAATAAGCTACAGAATTATAAGATCTGGCAGGTTCAAAAAAGGTGAAAAATCATTTTGGGTAGACACTGATGAACTATCTATCAGCCATTCAAAGATTAACTAATTTGAGTTTATAGAAGTTCATTACAAGATGCTAGCAATATGGATGACCATCCCCAGAAGTGGAGATCTTCATTAGCGGAAGGCTTACCCAATACTCCAAATTATGTAACTATTCTAAGCAGTGTAATCAGGGATGCTTTAAGTAAAGTAAAGTGCTTTAGTATGCATTTTAACAAAAATCTTGGGACCTTTCATAGTGTACCTGAGGTTATATACAAACTGGAATCTACTATTTAAAAAAGAAAACAAGTCATTCTATGAATGCAAGCTATTACACAAACCAAGAGAAATAGACTGAATTACATGCCACAATCTGTGGTAAAATGAGTTTTGCCCTTAAGCAAATGGTTCTTTTTTCAAAATGACAAAAAGAATGCAAGAAAGAAGGAAGGAAGAAAGAATTAAGGAAGGAAGAAAGGGGAAGAGGGAGTGAGGGAAGAAAGGAAGAAGGAAGAAAGAAAAAAAAGAGGAAAGAGAGTAAAAAACCAGATGCAATTGTCTAAGGTATTGTGCTCCTTTGTAAAGCTGGTGCTTTGGCCTCTCCTAATTTACTTCTTCAGCAATGTGTCAAGTTACATTGAAGATCAGCTCAGTTCAGCTCACTTTGAAGTCTCTGAAATGGCAGTGCCAGGGAAGCTTGAACCCTAACTTCAAGGAATACAGTAACTCATTCAAGCATCATGTTTCCTCGCTAAGATGACAGTTCAAAAATCACTTTCTAAAATGCATCATCTTTGTCTCCTTCCTTTGGGAGGAGATGTAATAGAGATGAAATTTTCTCTTACTAAATGAAATAACTTTTGTTCCGTCACCTGAATTTTGTATTAGAAATAGCTCAATATGAAAAGCATCTTTGCCTTCTTCAGGGAAATCAAGTGGCTAGTGATAAAGTACACCCCTGTCTCTCACAGTGTGAGAGGATGGATCCCATGCATGATGTTGGATTCGTCATCATGCTTCTAACAGAAATAATGAGAGATATGTGATTGAGAGACCAACAATGGCTTTGGAGTTAGGAATTGTTGTTCACTTGTTTCAGTTATGTCTGACACTTTGTGAAACAAATTGGTTTTTGGCTTATTTTGGGCAAAGATACTGTCATTTTCTTCTCTGGAAAATTTAATGAATAAGGAAACTGAGGTAACCAGGGTAAAGTGATTTGCCCAGGGTTACTAGCTAGTAAATGAGGCCTGGTTTGAATTCAGGATGAACAATCTTCCTGACTTTGGTCTTGGCATTCATGCTACTTTGCTAATCAATATATCTATGTTCAAATAAAAATTCTGAATCTTATTATCTCTGTATCTTTTAACTTCTTAGAAGTTTAGTACCTTGATCTTGGAGAAGTTAATTAATTATAATAGGTAACATTAATATGGTGTAGGACTGTTTACAAAATATCTTGTATATCATGTGTCTCCTAATAACCTTTTATGCTATTGTAGACCTTTTTTAAATTAATAAAGTATTTTATTTTTTCCCACTACTTGTAAAGATAGTTCTCAACTTTTGTTTATACAAGCTTTCCAATTTCAGATTTTTCTCCCTCCCTCCCCTCCCTCCCCCGTCCCCTAGACAGCAGGTGATCTGATATGTTATATTATATATATATATTTAATGTTATATATAATAACATTAAACATATTTCTGCAATAGTCATGTTATAAGAGAAAAATCAGAGCAATGATGAAAGACCTCAAAATAGAAAAACAACATCACCAAAAACAAAAGAAATAGTATGGTTCTTTCAGCATCTATACTCCACAGTTCTTTTTTTTTTCCTGGATTTGGAGATCCTCTTCTATCAAGAGTTCCCTGGAACTCTTCTGTACCATTGCATTGGTGAGAAGAATATAGTCCATCACAGTAGATCAACACTCAATGTTGATGATACTGTGTACAATGTTCTTCTGGTTCTGCTCATCTCACTCATCCTCACCCCACGCAAGACCCTCCAGGTTTCTCTGAACTCCTCCTGCTCAACCTTTCTTAGAGCACAATAGTATTCCATCGTATTCATATACCACAACTTGTCCAGCCATTCCCCAATTGATGGGCATCCCCTCAACTTCCAATTCCTTGCAACCACATAGAGAGCAGCTATAAATATTTTTGTACATGTGGGCCCCTTTCCCCTTTCAATGATTTCTTTGGGTAAAAGACCCAAAAGTGATATTGCTGGCTCAAAGGGTATGCACAGCTTTATAGCCCTTTGGGCATAATTCCAAATTGCTCTCCAGAATGATTATATCCGTTCATAGCTCCACCAACAATGCATTAGTGTTCCAATTTTCCCACAGCTTCACCAACATTTATTATTTTCCTTGTTTGTCATTTTAGCCAACCTGATAGGTGTCAGGTGGTACCTCAGAGTTGTTTTAATTTGCATCTCTCTAATCATTAGAGATTTGGAGCATTTTTTTCATATGGGAATAGATAGCTTTGGTTTCTTCATCAGAAAACTGCCTGTTCATATCCTTTGACCATTTCTCAATTGGGGAATGACTTGTATTCTTATACATTTGATTTAGTTCCCTATATATTTTAGAAATAAGGCCTTTATCAGAAGTACTGGCCATAAAAATTGTTTCCAAGCTTTCTGCCTCCCTTCTAATTTTGGATGCATTGCTTCTGTTTGTACAAAAAAATTTTAATTTAATGTAATCAAAGTCATCCATTTTTCATTTTATAATATATTTTATCTCATGTTTGGTCATGAACTGTTTTCTCTTCCAAAGATCTGATAGGTATACTATTCCTTTCTCTCCTAATTTACCTATGGTATCACCTCTTATGTCTAAATCATGTACCCATTTTGACCTTATTTTAGTATAAGGTGTAAGATGTTGGTCTAGGCCTAATTTCTACCATACTATCTTCCAGTTTTCCTAGCAGTTTTTGTCAAATACTGAGTTCCTATCTCAGAAGCTGGAGTCTTTGGGTTTATCAAACACTCCATTACTAGTGTCATTTACTACTGTGTTTCCTGTGCCTAGCCTATTCCACTGATCCTCCACTCTATTTCTTAGCCAATACCAGATACTTTTGATGACTGCCGCTTTATAGTAAAGCTCCAGGTTTGGTACTGCTAAGCCACCTTCCTCTGAATTTTTTTTTTCATTATTTCCCTTGATATTCTTGGCTTTTTGTTTTTCCAGATGAATTTTCTTATTATTTTTTCTAGTTCTATAAAATAATTTTTAGGTAGTCTGATTGGTATGGCACTGAATAAGTAAATTAACTTAGGTAGTATTGTCATTTTTACTGTATTAGCTCTGGCTATCCATGAACAATTGATATCTTTCCAATTATTTAGATCTGATTTGATTTGTGTGAAGAGTGTTTGGTAGTTGTGTTCATAGAGTTCCTGGGTTTGTCTTGGCAAGTAGACTCCCAGGTATTTTATATTATCTGCCGTTACTTTAAATGGAATTTCCCTTTCTAGCTCTTGCTGCTGGACTTTGTTGGTCATGTATAGAAACGATGATGATTTATGTGGGTTTATTGTATATCCTGCTACTTTGCTAAAGTTGTTAATTGTTTCAAGTAATTTTTGAGTTGATTCTCTAGGATTCTTTAAGTATACCATTATATCATCTGCAAAGAGTGATAGTTTTGTTTCCTCCTTGCCTATTCTAATTCCTTTGATTCCTTTTTCTTCTCTGATTGTTAAGCTAACATTTCTAGTACAATATTAAATAATAAGGGTGATAATGGACATCCGTGTTTCACCCTTGATCTTATTGGGAAGGCATCTAATTTATTTCCATTGCATATGATATTTGCTGATGGTTTTAGGTATTCCCAAACTCTCTAATGTTTTTATTAGGAATGGGTGTTGTACTTTGTCAAAAGTTTTCTCTGCATCTATTGAGATAATCATATGATTTTGGTTGATATTCTTATTGATTTGGTTGATTATGTTAATAGTTTTCCTAATGTTGAACCAGCTCTGCATTCCTGGTATAAATCCCACCTGGTCATAGTGTATTATCCTGGTGATCACTTGCTGTAATCTCCTTGCTAATATCTTATTTAAGATTTTTGCATCAATATTCATTAGGGAAACTGGCCTATAATTTTCTTTCTCTGTTTTTGCTTTGCCTGGTTTTGGAATCATCACTATATTTGTGTCATAAAAAAAATTTGGTAAAACTCCTTCTTCACCTATTTTTTCAAATAAGTTGTATAATATTGGAATTAATTGTTCTTTAAATATTTGGTAAAATTCACCTGTAAACACATCTGGCCCTGGGGATTTTTTCTTAGGGAGTTCATTAATAGCTTGTTCAATTTCTTTTTCTAATATGGGTTTATTAAAAGATTTTATGTGCTCTTCACTTAACCTGGGCAATTTGTATTTTTGTAGATATTCATCCATTTCATTTAGATTGTCAAATTTATTGGCATACAGTTGGGCAAAAAAAATCTTAATTATTTATTTAATTTCCACTTCATTGATGGTAACATCACCCTTTTCATTTTTGATACTGGTAATTTGGTTTTCTTTCTTTTTTTAATCAAATTAACCAAAATTTTATCTATTTTATTGGTTTTTTCATAAAACCAGCTCTTAGTTTTATTGATTAATTCTGTAGGTTTTTTTTTTTTGCTTTCAATCTTATTAATTTCTCCTTTAATTTTCAGGATCTCTAGTTTGTATCTAATTGGGGATTTCTAATTTGTTCTTTTTCTAGCTTTTCAAGTTGCATGCCCAATTCATTAATCTCCTCTTTCTCTTTTTTATTCATGTAAGCATTTAGAGCTATAAATTTTCCCCTAAGCACTGCTTTGGCTGCATCCCATAGATTTTGGTATGTTGTCTCATTATTGTCATTCTCTTGGATATAGTTATTGTTTCTATGATTTCTTGTTTGGCCCATTCATTCTTAAAATGAAATTATTTAGTTTCCAATTGATTTTCATTCTACTTTTCCCTGGCTCTTTCTTACATGTAATTTTTATTGCATCATGATCTGAGAAGGATGCATTTACTATTTCTGCCTTTCTACATTTGACTATGATGTTTTTGTGCCCTAATACATGGTCAATTTTTGAAAATGTGCCATGTACTGCTGAGAAAAAGGTATATTCCTTTTTATCCCCATTCAATTTTCTCCAGACATCTCTCATGTCTAAATTTTCTAGTAATCTATTCACCTCTTTCTTATTTATTTTTCGGGTAGGTTTATCTAATTCTGAGAGGGGGAGATTCAGATCCCCCACTAGTATAGTATTACTGTCTAATTCCTCTTGTAACTCATTTAACTTCTCCTCTAAGAACTTGGATGCTATACCACTTGGCGCATACATATTTAATATTGATATTACTTCATTATCTATAGTACCTTTAAGCAAGATGTAATTTCCTTCCTTATTTCTTTTAATGAGATCTATTTTTGCCTGTGCTTTGTCTGAGATAAGGATTGCTACCCCTGCTTTTTTCTGCTTCAGCCTTTTACCTTTACTCAGTGTGTATCACTCTGCTTCAAATATGTTTTTTTGTAAACAGCATATTGTAGGATTCTGGTTTTTAATCCAATCTGCAATTCGCTTCCGTTTTATAGCAGGGTTCATCCCATTCACATTCACAGTTATTATTACTGACTGTCTAATCCCCTCCTTTCTATTTACCTCCTTTGTACTTTCCCCCCTTCTTTCACCATATTCCTCCACATCAATGTTTTACTTCTTATCCCTGCCTCCCCCATCTGCCCTCTCTTTTTATCACCCCCTCTCTTTTCTTTACTCTTTTCTCACTTGCTTTTGTCTTCCCTTCTATCAGTCACCTGATTTCCCTTTTGCTTCCCTAAAGAATGAGCTATGTTTCTTTATCCCAATAAATGTATACGTTATTCCCTCTTTGAATCAAATCTAATGAGAGTAGGGTTGAAACAATGTTCACCCCTCCTTTCTTTCCCTCTATTGTAATAGGTTTTTTTTTTCAACTCTTCATATGATATAATTCATCCCATTCCACCTCCCCTTTCTTCTCCTCCCTATAGACTCCCTTTTTAACCCCTTAATTTTTTTTTGTATCATCACATCAAAGACAATTTATATTTATACTCTCTGTGTAAAGTCCTTCTCTCTGCCCAAATACTTTTACAGTTCTTAAGAGCTATGAGTATTATCTTCCTGTGTAAGGATATAAAGAGTTTAACCTAATTGAGTAACCTTTTTTTTTCAGACTGTTTATCTTTTTAAACTTCTCTTGAGTCTTGTATGTTACGATCTAATTTTCTATTCAGTTCTGGTCCCTCTTTTTCCCAGAAAGAGAATGCACATTTTTGCTGGGTAATAGATTCTTGGCTGCAATCCAAGCTCCTTTGCCTTCCAGAATATCATATTCCAAGCCTTGCAGTCCTTTAATGTTGAAGCTGCCAGGTTCTGAGCAATCCTGACTGTGGCTCCATGATATTTAAATTGCTTCTTTCTGGCTGCTTGGAGTATTTTCTCCTATCACCTGATAATTCTGCAATTTGGCTACAATATTCCTTGGAGTTTTCCTTTTGGGGTCTCTTTCAGGAGGTCATTGGTGGATTCTTTCAATGATGATTTTATGCTCTGATTCTATGATATCAGGGTAGTTCTCCTTAATAATTTCCTGGAATATGGTGCCTAGATTCTTTTTCTGGTCATGGCTTTCAGGCAGTCCAATGATTCTCAAATTGTCTCTCCTGGATCTTTTTTCCAGATCAGTTGTCTTTCCAATGAGGTATTTCACATTTTCTTCTATTTTTTCGTTCTTTTGATTCTGCTTGATTGATTCCTGGTGTCTCATGGATTCCTTATCTTCCAACTGTCCAATTTTAATTTTTTTTAAGGCATTGTTTTCTTCAGTGAGATTATGTACCTTTTTCTCCATTTGGCCAAATGAATTTTTTAAGAAATTGTTTTCTGCAGTCAATCTTTGTGCTTCCTTTTCCAAGCTGCTGATTCTTTTTTTCATAGTTTTCTTGTTTTGCTTTAATTTCTCTCCCCATTTTTTCTTCTACCTCTCTCAATTGAATTTTGTTTTTTTGGCGGGGCAGTGGGGGTTAAGTGACTTGCCCAAGGTCACACAGCTAGTAAGTGTCAAGTGTCAAGTGTCTGAGGCTGGATTTGAACTCAGGGACTCCTGACTCCAGGGCAGGTGCTTTATCCACTGTGCCACCTAGCTGCCCCTCTCAATTGATTTTTAAAATTCTTTTTGGGCTCTTCCAGGACGTCTTTTTGTTCTTGAGACCAATACACCTTCCCTCATGAGGCTTCACATGAAGGCAATTTGAGGGTATTGTCCTCATCTGAGTTTCTGTTAGCTTCTTCCCTATTGATACAGAAGGTCTCAATGGAGAGGGCTCTTTTTTGCTTCTTACTCATTATTGCAGCTTATTTATTTATTTTTTAAGTTGAGGTCTGCTCTGGGGGCACCAGGGTCCCTGTTTTGGGCTTCTTGTGCAGGGGTATAGGTTCTGTGTGACCGGCTTTTTACTCTGAGGCCTTTATAGTGTGTGCAGTCACCCCCCTGCACTTTCTGTCTGAGCGTGCTCAGTCAGGCACCTGATCCCACCTGTCCCGTTCGTGGCCCTACAGCTGGCAACTTGCCCTCTTGGCTGGTGCAGTTAGGTTTTTCCACTGTCCTTCTTGGCCACCAGATTTTTGAGCCAGGTTCCAGGGGCCTCAGTTGTTCAGCTGTGGCCCGCAGCTCCTGCTGCCTTGCCCCAACCCCCTTGGCGCCGGGCTGCTGCCCTGCACTGGGCCTCCCTTTAGCCTGAGTCAGACTGACCTTTTCCTGAAGTCTTCTAAATTATCTCTGATTGGAAGACTGTGTCTCTCTGTCTCTTTGCAGGTTCTGTAGTTTCAGAATACAGCCAGAGGCTTGATTTAATGTTCTTTTTGAGGGAACAGAAGGAGAGCTCAGGCAGCTTGCTGCTTCCTCTTTGCCATCTTGGCTCCATCCCTTTTTATACCTGTTTTACAGATAGGGAAACTGAGGCTCAGTAGGCTAAAATGAATTGCCTAACAAAGTGTAGCTCATAGGTATCAGTTCAATTATTTGAACCCAGGTCTTCCTGACTTCAATCTATTACTCTACTATTCATCACTTCCTCTGGGAGCCTCACTTTCCTTATCTATAAAACAGAGATGGTGATACTACCTTTACTATGATAATGGTGATTGTTTGTATACCACTTTAATATTTTCAAAGCTCTTTATGCATATTATTTTACTCAAACCTCAAAGCAACCCTGGGAGGTAGATGCTATTATTATTCTCATTTTTCACACATTGTCACCTGTTCAGGGTCACACACCTATTAATTATCTAAGGATTGATTCAACTCAGGTCTTACTAACTCCTGGTCCAACATTATTTACTAGGTTTCTAGTTTTCAATATTATTTGAGGAGCATCATGCTGAAGTAGAATCTTTATGCCTTGAGTCATGAGAGAAATGGGTTTGAATCCTACCTTTGACATTACTAGATGTGTGATCCTGGCCAAATCCTTTCTCTAATTTTCTATATTTTCATCTATAAAATGAGAGCAACGTTATATGTATTTAACCTCATAGGGTTCTTATGCGGATTAAATGAGATAATACATAATCCTTTGTAAGTGTTAAAATACTGTCTAAAAATCATCTCTTGTAACTATGAGTGTCAGCAGACATAGTGCTGTGTAAGTAGGAGCCATTTAATTTTCAGAATTTGAAGTGATAGAAATGATCTTTTGATGCTGATTTCAAAACTGGATATTAGGTGCTGCACTTGACTCAGCTTTTCTGAAGTCTATGTTTAGACCACAGAGCACAAAAAATTAACATTCTTCCCTGATAAATTGCATGACTTTTGAACTCCGTATGAATTTCTTTCCACACTTCACTTCTCATCTCAAATGTGGATAATTCATAAAAAAATAATGCATGCAATTTAGAAACAGTGATTTGGAGAAATCACCAAATTTCACTAATGCTAACTGACTCTTCAAGATAGTCTGTGACCATGGTCCTCATGTACCTGGTTATACAAATTACTATTAGAAGAGGAGAAACCTGATGTCACAACTGCCCTGCTGGGTCCCCAGGATATCACTTTGGGGTCTGCAGTTCATGAAATCTTCCTGCCTGTTAAAATATGAAGGAAAATTCCACGAGATTCTTAATTATAACCTTTTCTCTCTGTGTCTATCCCCTGGTCCCTTTCAAGGAGTCTAAACATCTGACTTTACATGACATCTCTGGAAAAGAATATTATCTATAAATTGGGAGACCTGGAATTGTCTCTATTACTAGCTAACTGTATAACAGTGAAAAGAAAAATGGATTTTGAATAAGAAGAAACTTGGCTTTCCTATCAAATTCCTATATCACCTTGAGCAAATATCTTCTCTCCAAGTGTCATCTTATTTGTCTGTAAAGTAGTGAGATTGGCAAGATTATCCCTAAAGTTCTTTCCAACTTTGATTTCTAATCCATAGAAGTTAAGTAGCTTGCCTAGAGTGACATAATAAGTGGCAGTAAAAGGATTCAAAATCAGATCCTGAGACTGAATTTCAGCACTATTTCTTTTGTACCAAGCCCCTTATAACAGTCAATGAACAAATGAATGCTTAATTGAGTTAGCCAATCACAGATTATTAAATACAGTTTAGGAATTCAGAGTTTCTGCCTACATGTAAGATACCCTTTTGTGTTCAATATAACAGCCATACTTTTGGCTTTTCCGCACTAGTGTAGAGGCTTCATTTCCCTTTCTACCCACCTCATTTTCAGTTTTACTTCCCCTTGTTCTGTTGCACTAGTGAATTTAAGTCAGCTTTTCTTGAAGAATTACATCCATACAGTGAATCTATGCAAGGTTTATCTTCTGAAATGAATCAGTGTGAATTAGATGTGGGTGGCAGAATATGATAAGAAAATGCACTCAGCTGGTAAAAATGTGTACAGCTAAGCAGATTCAAAACTGATCCACTCCAATAAGCTAGATACTGGAGCCAGACCTTCGGCTGTGTCCAGCCACCACAAGAGTTTCCATATAGAGATAAATATGCTGGGAGATATCAATGTTTAGAATAGGTTACACCCTAGCAATACATAAAAATGCAAGCCCAAAATTAACAGTTAGTTCTATTGTAGACACAGGAGACACTGACAAAGTGGCTTGGAAGAAAAACATTCTCTATATTAAATGTTAGTTGAATCACTAATGAAAAGCTGATTTGGAGATTTTAATCCCCAATTTCCCAATTAGTTGGATGGCCCAGTCACTGAGCCTACTTGAGCCCTTAATAATTAGATTGGTAATGTGAACAAATTTACTGGCCAGGCTCAAAATTTTGAGAAGAATTTCTAATTGAATGAACTGTATGTTTTTTAATTTATTTTAAATATTATAAATAACCTAATCTATGATTTCTGTTTATGCTAATTGAGAGATATTTGTATTTTAATGAATTGTCATACAATCATGCTATCACATTCTAAATTATTTAAGCTTCAATGAACTGTTGAAAGAAGCCTGTTGAAAAGCTAGCAAAATAATTTTGTTCCTTTTAGGATCTTTTTATAAGATCTTTGGGGAAAAAAGTCAAGTTATTGTTCAATCATTATCAGAAACAATGATGCAAATCATTTGAACAAATTAGGCTTAATATTTCAGAAAGCTTTACAAACGTTCCTTGGAAATCAGATTATTATTACTTCTTGCCAATGTGGAAAATCAAGCAGGGACATGAGATGCCTTTGCAAAGTTAATGCAAAAAGCTAGATTGTTAAACATGTATTCTTATCTAACTTCAGAATTTTTGTTTGCAGGACAATGAGGGTTAAGTGGCTTGCCCAGGATCACACAGCTAGGAAGTGTCAAGTGTCTGAGGCCAGATTTGAACTTAGGTCCTCCTGAATCCAGGGCCTTTTCTTTGTCCACTGTGCCACCTAGCTGCCCCTACCTTCAGAATTCTTGCTAAGGTTCATAGTGTAAAGAGTAAAATAATCCTAATTATTGTCTCACCTACCTTATAGCCAATGTCTAGTTAACTTTTTTACTATTTTATATCCTCCTAATATCAAGATTCTTAAAGAACTTCTCACATGCATCTACATAGAAGTGTTTCAGCGTTATAAGAGCAAGTCTAACTCCAGACTTCAGCCAAGTACAGGCTTATCAGCCAAGTATAGAAAGTGATGATATTTCCAAGCATGAAGATAAAATTCTCTGTTGAAAAAATGAATTTGGCCTTCATGATCAAATATAGGATCTGAAATATTCTGGCTTATGGTATTCTGGCAATAAATATCTAGAGTTCTTGGAAGATCCTTAATTTCATATTCCATGATGGTACCCCTCACCTTTCATTTGCATTGCTAGAACCATATTCCTTTGTATATAGTCCCCTAAGTGACTCATGACACAGATTTTGAAAAGATATCTGGGGTGTACTCTGTAGTTGAAGAACATAACAAAACCAGCTATCTCACATAGGAGTTAAAGACAAGATCTTGGATTCATAAACACTTTGAGTTCTTTTTTTTTATTTTTGTGGTCTGAGAGATGCACATGCTATTTAAAGTCACATTATACCTGTGTGACAACTGCCACAGAAAATCAGTAGAGCTTGAGGTCATGTCTATATAACAACTACAAAAAAACAATAAAGCAACTTAGACATTTTGATTGACTCAGTAAAAAGGCAGCCAATATCCTAAAATTCTAGTTTCTTAGATGTTGAAGGATCCTTTCAGTACAAACTTTACCAAAAGGATGAATCCACTGAACAATATATCCCATGAGTCTATGCTGTCAGACACTTACCATGTTGGCTCATTTCCATTTTGACCAGCTCCAACAGGAGTAGGAAAAAAAAAGTTACTGGTCTGGGAGTCAGGCCACATAGGTTTTAGTCTGGGTTCTGCTACTTGCTAGCTAGCTGTAGCTACTGGCATTTAGAAAAGTTACTTAAACTTTATGAGTTTCAGCTTCTGAAGCTATAGGACCAGTGTGGTGGACCAAAGGATCACTAAAGATCTTTCCAGTTCTCTGTTTTATAAGTCAGTCATTTCATTATCTAGACTTTTCTATATTATCTAACTGTTAATATCTAAATTATGCTTCCGCTTGTGTTTGTATTCTGGACCCATTTAGAAAATTGATAATTATCAAATCTATGTGAATCACTTCCAGATCTCTCTTTCCTTTTCCCTTCCCTTCCTTCTTCTCTAAGTGTGTGTATTCCTATGATTTAGTCCTACATCAGCAACTGCCTATTATATGTTTTGAATGACAGTTATCCCTTCCACTTCATAAATATAGAGATAGACATAGAGATAGAAAGTATCTAAGGCCAGATTTGAACTCAGGTTTTCCTGACTCAGTGCTCTATTCACTGAGCCACCAAGTTGCCTCAGAACCTTGATACTATATATATTCTCTCAATATGTCCATATTTTTCCGGTCACATAAAGGGTACCTTGGTCCAGACCCTTATCACCTCTTGCCTAGATTTTTGCAGTGTTCTCCCATGTTGCAGCCCTGCCTTCAGACTCTACTTTCTAATTTCTTTCCTACACAGCTGTCAAAATGGTTTTCCAGAGCATAGATCTGATCACAATCTTCTCTTGTTCAATAAACTCCTCTGTCTTTAATTTATCTCCAGAATCAAATGAAACCTTCTACTTGGCATTTAATGCCCTTCGTAATCAGTCTTCAATCAAGATTTCCAATGTTATTATACAGTATTCCCAATCAAATACTCTGTAATCTCTAGATTTAGAGTTGCCTAGAGCAATATAAGGTTGAGAGAGTTGCCCAAGCTCACAAACCTAGAAGATGGCATAGGCAAGACTGGAACCCAGGTCTAACTGACTCAGAATCAACTGACTAAAAATAATTATTTTATAAAAAATTATTTTATATTTATACATTAAAAACCTAGTCCTTTTAACCCTCTTACCTTCTCTCACCACAAGCTAAAGTGGCTTTTCTAAAAATATCCCTATCTATATAGCTGTCAAACATGTGATTCCCATAGAGAACAAATCACTTCCCTCCCCCACTTACCTTTTTTCCCATCTTTTGGTCAAGGGATGTAGAAATATTCCCAGTAGATGAAAGCATCCATAAAATCCTGTTCTTTGTATGTTTTAATATTCCACAAAAATGACTTTTCACAAAAGCCTGTTATGTTTGTACTTTTAATTTAATATTAGTGGGACATCTGCCAAGCTAATGCAGGCACTTCTCTGTGCACTGGAAAATGCAATTAGGACTTGTTCATAGTTTGATTATCAGTCAGAAACATGCATACAGAAATAGTCATTAGAGACTGGCTGAGAGCTGTGATAAAACAACAGACAACTGAATTATAGAGGCTCTGTCACTATCCCCACAACAGTATTACATCTGCTTGATAAAGGACCAGCCACCAAATATCTGTGGTGTCATTTGGTGCCCACTGGAATTGCACTCCATTACTGGAGATATTGTTCTGACTCTCTTTAGGATGTTAGTGAGCATTTCACAACATGCTATTTGCAAGCAGATGATAAACCACTGCATTGTGGGGAGAGCACTAGTCAATCACTATCTTAGTCCAGCTCTTGCCTAGTTGTGATTTGTGCTTCACTTATGGACTGCAGGGAATCTGTGTGCCAGGCTGGCCTTAGGTATGGTGGAATAAGCAGTTGTGGAGGTAATATAGTGTGGGAGAAGAAAAGCCTCCCTGTATTCTCATTCTCACAGAAATCATTTTAATCGACATTTTTGTAGTATTTTTTAAGTTTTCCAAGAGCTAGACACATATGTATCTCTGTGTTTGTGCATGTACATATGTATATATAAATGTGTATATATATACACACTCATATATATATCCATATTATATACATATATGTAAGTGTGTATAGATAAACAGACACGTGGATGGATAGTTAAATGATACATACTTTGAACCAATACTGGAAGGAGGGTACTATAGTTATTATTAAGCTCATATTTCAGGTAAGGAAACTGAGTGAGGCCCAGAGAGCTTATGTACCTTGCCCAAAGTCGCCCAGATAGTAAGTGGCAGGTTGAGAATTGAACTTAGCTCCTCTGATCACTCTTTGCATTTGGACTTTTCCACAACTCTCTTTTCTACTTCTAGCAGTCTCCTCCATTGGCTTTTTATCTCATAGCATTAGAGATAGAAGGAATATTAGAAGGTGGCTCATCTAATCCCCTAATTTTGCAGAGAGGGCAACTGAGGTATGTATATCTTCTAATTGAAGTACTTTGTTCAAGGTCATATATGTAATAAGTGGGTGAGCTTGGATCTGTTTCTTGTCTTCTAGTTTTAAATCCAGGTTGCTTTTTTCATTATAGCACATTGCTTCCTCCAGGCTCAGACCCTTCTTTGGATTAAGGAACTATAAACGCCATTTCCTCTAAAAAACATCTCTCTTATCAAAGAGACAAGGATATTATTCACTTCTGGTCTTTAATTCTGAATTGTAAATGAGTTTATCAGATTAGTTAGCTAATTACTTATAGAAGAAGAGCAGGGAAAGAGGGGAAAGAAGAAGAGACTAGGGATGAAAGGGAAAGGCAATGCAAGATGGTGAAGAAATTAAACACAAGACAAACACATTCTAAAAGAATAGAGGAGAGTAATAAAAAAACCTCATTAGGGGAAAACAGTAGAGAAGGGGACCCTAGGCAGCCAAAGGACTTAGAACAAAGACACTACAAGGACATATTGGTGACAAGGAAGAATATGAAAGAAGTTCAGAAGGACATCATAAGCAATCCATTTTCTATTCATTCCAGTGCTATTATAAGAGGTAGTAGTGGTGTAGTGGAAGGCATCTGTGTCCTATGTGACCTTGGGCTAGTCACTGCCCTTCTCTGGGTCTCAGTTTCTCTGACTGTAAAATTAAAGTGTTGGACTCGATGACCTCTAA
Source organism: Dromiciops gliroides (assembly GCF_019393635.1). NCBI lineage: Eukaryota > Metazoa > Chordata > Mammalia > Microbiotheria > Microbiotheriidae > Dromiciops > Dromiciops gliroides. Next base: position 497,785,495 of record NC_057862.1, read on the forward strand.
TATCTAAGTGTAAATCTTATGATTCTATGACCTATGATAAGCCAGACTAGGTATGTGCTAGTATGGTCTGGTTCAAATTCTTCTGAGTCTTTTGACTTGATCTAGGTTTTGGAAAAGCACTGTTAATATATTCATTCTAAAGCAGTCAGCCTATTTAGCAAACAGACATGGACTTTCAGTGGCCCAACTGATGCAAGTAAAATAGAAATCAAGGTAGCAGTCAAATAAAAAGGGAAGAGCATTCTAAAAATATTTGTTTCAGCCCTCAGAAGGCATGATGTTTCTACAATTGCTTCTGTATTAGTTTACAGGGCTCCTTAATTGCCCCTTGCTCCCAATCTGGCTCACAGACAATTCAGTCTGTGACTCACTGGCAAAAAAATTTCTTGCTACAATCAGAAGGGGATAAGTGCATATTGCTGTCATGGCACTGTCAGCTAACAAGATCAAAGTCTTCTGTGCAGTTTATTTAAAAAGCATTTGGGAAATTCAGTTCCTAATGGTTTCAATATGTTTGCTTTTGCAAGCATTAAAGGTATATTGCATTTTACAAAGGAGGAAAAAGATGTTTTTTACATGGGATATGGCATGAAACCAAATAAGTTGCCTGTTATGTGTAAGCTATGAAAGAAAATTAAAGAGGCCTTTAAGTTCAGTTTTACCCACCCCAAGTCTTGCTATCAGATTGATTTGGCAAAAGAAATACAAACTGTGGGAGCTCTGGTCCCCAAAGTGAGCTTAGCCTGTCACCAGCTTTTACTGGGCATTCACAGTGTGCAGAGCAGATGGAAAGATGGTGCACTGGGAGCCCAGGAATATTTTAAGACTTTGGATCATGTCCACAAACCTTAAGTGGATGAATGGAGGTTAAAGCATGTTAATGGTAATTAAACGTGTGCTAATCAAATTTTCCAGATCTTGGTATATGTGCTGTACATGTTAAAGCCACTCCCACCCCAATTTTTGCAAAGAACAATTAAAATTGAACTAATCTGCTACTTATAAAACTATGTTTCAAATGCTATATATGTGGCAGAATAGGTAAGGGACTGGACATGGATCAATCACCTCTTTAAATCCTTTTAATCATTTGAGATGCAGTTTACCCACGCCAAATGATTTTTTTTTTCTGATAGTTGGAGACTCCCTAGTATAAGTGGAGCTGACATGAACAATTGGAATGTATGTTCTCTTCCTGTGTTCCTATGGAACATATCCAGAATATGGCAGAGATCCTATGGAGATATGTCAAATTTGACAACAATGAATCACTTCCAGGAAGAACTGGCTGCCAAATTAGAAGTAATAGGAATCTTGGGAAGATGTGAAAAAGTCAGAATAGAATTTATGTTAAGAATGGGATTTCTGGTGACAGTTTGACACATGCACTAGACTAAAGGAAAGCATATAACTTAGAAGTCAGACAAAGGATAAGTAGGATCCCCTGGCCCAAGATACTACAAGAGACCTTAGCTCAAGTTCAATAGAAGTCCTTCAAGAGCGAATTTTTCTAAAGCACTTCAACTTGATTTTCTCAAGTAAAATAGAGTAAGTCTTATAATCAGAACAACATGACTACCTGGGAACTTGTCAACTATCTAAGATATTTGAATAGACATCTATGTAAGACAAAATCAAAGATTAACATCCACGTGTGAGGTTTTTGTTATGACATATTTGTTCATTATAACATATTATTTTCATTAGATAGAAAATATAATTATAATGTAAGTATAGTGGATAATGTAGCATCACAAACAGTAAACAATGAGTTCAAGTCCTGACTCTGACAAACACTGGCGTAATAATAAGAGGCAAATCATCTAACCTCTCAGTGCCCCAGAAAACTCTCTTAAGATTATATGATGCAGAGCAGGTATTATTCTGCAGTATTAGAGGAAATTTTCCCATAATACTTATCCTACAATAATGAAATAATTTAATGCCAAATGCCATATAAATGTGTCATTGTTATGATACAAAAGAATCACATCACCCTAGAAGGACTGTCTAAGGACAGAGTCCAAAATATGCTGAGGTTTACAATAAAGGTTAAAGATTTCAAGAAACAAACTTTAAAAAAGCTATTTCAGGGTACAAAGGGGAAAAAGTAAAAGGGTAAGCCATCTATATACAGTTTATGAACCAATGATAATATATAATTCAAGCAAGCCAAACATATTCCTGGTTTGCTTCTGTTTTCTTTACCAAGAAAAAATAATGTTCAGCCTGTGAAAAAAGAAGGAAGAAATCGCTAACAAGCCAATGAAATCTATAATAACTGAGGATATATTAAGAAAGTATATAGCTTCCATCACACATTCAAATCATCTTATGTAGACAAACTATGTACCGGGTTTCTAAAAGAAATGGCAGGGGAGATTTGTGAAGTAATATCATTGATCTTTGAGAAGCTGTCAAATTGAAGAGATACAATGGGATGAAGATGAATAATACTTGCATTTGCACAACTAGGGTAATGGAAAGTAAATAGTTAAAATGATAGGTTAGTGATCTTGATAATAGTGGGTGGTAAAAATAAATACAGAGTGGCATATTAAACAAATAACATAAAAGTACTTAGAAAGGAAGGAGGTGATATTTATGACATTGTGTTCTTATTTTGAACAAATAACTTCCATTATTCTATTTGATAGTACTCCTAACACTGCATGGGCATAGCATATCTAAATTCAAGCAAGGCATTGGAGAAAATTACTCTTACCATATGATTGTTGACCAAATATCTAGATGCATATGTTGTATTAGAGTACAGTTAGAAGGATTCTGAATTTTTTGATTGGTGACTAGTAAATCTATGTCAAACTAGAGAGGTCTCTAATGAAATGTTCCCAGTATCTCTACTCACCTCTCTTCCACATTATATCATTGCTTTTCCATACAAGCCTAGATGATATGCTTATTGTCATTATATACTGCATGAATTAAACTAAAATGAACAGCTAATTTGTTGAATGAGAGTCAATATTTAAAAATAAATCAATAGAATAAAATTGAATGTTGAGTTTAACAAGGTGTTATTTAATAGGAATAAACATAAAGTTCTGCATTTGTAATTTTATATATATATATATATATATACATATATCTCAAATGCATGATGGACAACATATGAATAGAAAGGAGCTCATGTAAATAAGTGCTAATGATTTTAGATGATTAGAACCTCTGTAGGAGTCACCAGTGTGATGTGTGAGCTATGAAAACAAACACAATTTTCTACTACATTCATAAAAGTATCATATTGAGGTGATTAACACTTTTAATCCACATTAGTCAATACATATCTATAATATTTTTAATAAAAGTATTTTATTATTTTCCAGTTACATGTGGAGATAGCTTTCAGCATTTGTTTACATAAGATTTCCAATTTCAAATTTTTCTCCCTCGCTCCCCCCTCCCCCAGACAGCAGACAGTCCAATATAGGTTTTATGTATGTATATATATATATATATATATATATATATATATATATATATATATATATACACACACACATACACACACACTTATACACATGTATATACATATATACATGTACACATACACACACACATATATATACGCACATAAACATATATAACAAAATTAAATATATTTCTGCATCAGTCATGCTATAAGAGAAGAATCAGAGCAATAAAGAAAAACCTCAAAATAGAAAAACAACAACACCAAAAACAAAAGAAATAGGACGGTTCAATCAGCATCCATATTCCATAGTTCTTTTTTTTTTTCTGGATTTGGAGAGCCTTTTCCATCATGAGTCCCCTGGAACTCTCTTGTACCATTGTATTGGTGAGAAGAATCCAGTACATCAGTTGATCAACACAGAATGTTGATGATACTGTGTATAATGTTCTTCTGGTTCTGCTCATCTCACTCATCATCAGTTCATGCAAGTCCTACCAGGTTTCTCTGAACTTCTGCTCATAGTTTCTCACAGCACAATAGAATTCCATTACATTAATATACCAAAACTTGTTAGGCCATTCCCCAATTTATGGGAAACCCCTCAATTTCCAATTCCTTGCCACCACAAAAAGAGCAACTATAAATATTTTTGAACATGTGGGTCCTTTTCCCTTTTCTATTATCTCCTTGGAAAAGACTCAACAGTGCTTTGCTGGGTCAAAGGGTATGCACAGCTTTATAGCCCTTTGGGCATAATTCCAAATTGCTCTCCAGAATGATTATATCAGTTCATAGCTCCAACAACAATGCATTAGTGTTCCAATTTTCCCACAGCTTCAGGAATATTTATTATTTTCCTTTTTTGTCATTTTAGCCAATCTAATAGGTGTCAGGTGGTACCTCAGAGTTGTTTTAATTTGCATCTCTCTAATCATTAGAGATTTGGAGCATTTTTTCATATGGGAATAGATAGCTTTGGTTTCTTCATAAGAAAACTGCCTGTTCATATCCTTTGACCATTTCTCAATTGGGGAATAACTTGGATTCTTATACATTTGATTTAGTTCCCTATATATTTTAGAAATAAGGCCTTTATCAGAAGTACTGGCCATAAAAATTGTTTCCAAGCTTTCTGCCTCCCTTCTAATTTTGGATGCATTGCTTCTGTTTGTACAATAAATTTTTAATTTAATGTAATCAAAATCATCCATTTTGCATTTTATAATATACTTTATCTTACGTTTGGTCATAAACTGTTTTCCTTTCCAAAGATCTGATAGGTATACTATTCCTTTCTCTCCTAATTTACCTACGGTATCACCTCTTATGTCCCAATCATGTACCCATTTTGACTTTATTTTAGTATAAGGTGTAAGATGTTGGTCTATGCCTAATTTCTGCCATACAATCTTACAGTTTTCCCAGCAGTTTTTGTCAAATACTGAGTTCCTATTCCAGAAGCTGGAGTCTTTGGGTTTATCAAACACTACATTACTAGTGTCATTTACTACTGCATTGCCTGAGCCTAGCCTATTCCATTGATCCTCTACTCTATTTCTTAGCCAGTATCAGATAGATTTGATGACTAAGCTCCAGATTTGGTACAGCTAACCCACCTTCCTGTGCTTTTGTTTTCATTATTTCCCTTGATATTCTTGACTTTTTGTTTTTCCAGATGAATTTTGTTATTATTTTTTCTAGCTGTATAAAATAATTTTTAGGTAGTCTGATTGCTATGGCACTGAATAAGTAAATTAATTTAGGTAGAATTGTCATTTTTACTATATGAGCTTTACCTATCCATGAGCAATTGAGATCTTTCCAATTATTTAGATCTGATTTTATTTGTGTGAAAAGTGTTTGGTAATTGTGTTCATAGAGTTCCTGGGTTTGTCTTGGCAAGTAGACTCCTAAGTATTTTATATTATCTCTTGCTGCTGGACTTTGTTTGTCATGTATAGAAATGCTGATGATTGATGTGGATTTATTTCATATCCTGCCACTTTGCTAAAGTTGTTCATTGTTTCAAGTAATTTTTGAGTTGATTCTCTAGGATTCTCTAAGTATACCATCATATCATCTGCAAAGAGTTATAGTTTTGTCTCCTCCCTGGCTATTCTATTCCTTTAATTCTTTTTTCTTCTCTGCTAAACATTTCTAGTACAATATTAAATAATATAGGTGATAATGGACATCCCTGTTTAACCCCTGATCTTATTGGGAAGGCCTCTAACTTATGTCCATTACATCTAATGCTTGCTGATGGTTTTAGCTAGATACTGCTTATTATTTTAAGGAAAGCTCCATCTATTCCTCAACTCTCTAGTGTTTTTATTAGGAATGGGTGCTGTATTTTGTCAAAAGTTTTCTCTGCATCTATTGAGATAATCATATGATTTTGCTTAGTTTTCTAATTGGTGTGGTTGATTATGTTAATAGTTTTCCTAATGTTGAACCAGCCCTGCATTCCTAGTATAAATCCCACCTGGTCATAGTGTATTATCCTGGTGATCATTTACTGTAATCTCCTTGCTAATATCTTATTTAAGATTTTAGCATCAATATTCATTAGGGAAATTGGTCTATAATTTTCTTTCTCTGGTTTTGCTCTGCCTGGTTTTGGTATCACCACCATATTTGTGTCATAATACGAATTTGGTAGAACTCCTTCAGCTATTTTTCCAAATAATTTGTATAATATTGGAATTAATTGTTCTGGTAGAATTCACCTGTAAACCCATCTAGCCCTGGGGATTTTTTCATAGGGAGTTCATTAATGGCTTGTTCAATTTCTTTTTCTAAAATGTGCTTCTTTAAGAATTTTATTTCCTCTTCACTTAACCTGGGGAGATTGCATTTTTGTAAATATTTATCCATTGCATTCCGATTGTCAAATTAACTGGCATACATTTGGGAAAAAATAATTCCTAATTATTTATTTCATTTCCACCTCATTGGTGGTAACATCACCCCTTTCATTTTTTTTAATTTTTTAATTTTTTATTATTATTATTTTATTTTAGTGAGGCAATTGGGGTTAAGTGACTTGCCCAGGGTCACACAGCTAGTAAGTGTTAAGTGTCTGAGGCCGGATTTGAACCCAGATTCTCCTGACTCCAGGATTGGTGCTCTATCCACTGCTCCACCTAGCTGCCCCTCCCCCTTTCATTTTTGATACTGGTAATTTGGTTTTCTTCTTTCTTTTCTTTTCTTTCTTTCTTTCTTTCTTTCTTTCTTTCTTTCTTTCTTTCTTTCTTTCTTTCTTTCTTTCTTTCTTTCTTTCTTTTTTTTTTGCAGGGCAATGAGGGTTAAGTGACTTGCCAAGGGTCACATAGCTAGTGTCAAGTGTCTGAGGCTGGATTTGAACTCAGGTACTCCTGAGTCCAAGGCCAGTGCTTTATCCACTGTGCCACCTAGCTGCCCCTTCTTTCTTTTTTTTAATCAAATTAATCAATATTTTATCTATTTTATTGTTTTTTTTTTCATAAAACCAGCTCTTAGTTTTATTGATTAATTCTATAGTTTTCTGGCTTTCAATTTTATTAATTTCTCTTTTAATTTTTCAGGATCTCTGGTATGGTGTCTAATTGGGGATTTCTAATTTGTTCTTTTTCTAGCTTTCTAAGTTGCATGTCCAATTCATCAATCTCTTTCTCTTTTTTATTCATGTATGCAGTTAGAGATATAAATTTTCCCCTAAGCACTGCTTTGACTGCATCCCACACATTTTGGTACATTGTCTCATTATTGTCATTCTCTTGGATAGAGTTATGGATTGTTTCTATGCTTTGTTGTTTTACGCATTCATTCTTTAGGATGAAATTATTTAATTTCCAATTGATTTTCAGTCTACTTTTCCATGGCTATTTCTTACATATAATTTTTATTACATCATGATCTGAGAAGGATGCATTTACTATTTCTTCCTTTCTACATTTGACTATGATGTTTTTGTGCCATAATACATGGTCAATTTTTGAAAATGTTCCATGTAGTGATGAGAAAAAAGGTATATTCCTTTCTATCCCCATTCAATTTTCTCCAGACATCTATCATGTCTAACTTTTCTAATATTCTATTCACCTCTTTCCCTCCTTTCTTATTTATTTTTTGACTAGATTTATATAATTCGGAGAGAAGGAGATTCAGATACCCCATTAGTATAGTATTACTGTCTAATTCTTCTGGTAACTCATTTAACTTCTCCTCTAAGAATTTGGATGCTATACCACTTGGCGCATACATATTTAATATTGATATTACTTCATTATCTATAGTACCATTTAGCAAGAAGTAGTTTCCTTCCTTATCTCTTTTAATGAGATCGATTTTTGCCTGTGCTTTGTCTGAGATAAGAATTGCTACCCCTGCATTTTTTTACTTTAGGTGAAGCATAATATATTCTGCTCCAGCCTTTTACCTTTACTCTGTGTGTATCTCTCTGCTTCAAATGTGTTTCTTGTAAACATAATATTGTAGGATTCTGGTTTATAATCTGCTCTGCAATTCGCTTCTGTTTTATAGCATAGTTCAGCCTGTGTCTCTCTGTCTCTTTGTAGGTTCTATAGTCTCAGAATCTGTCCAGAGCCTTGATTTAATATTCTTTTTGAGGGAACAGAAGGAGAGCTCAGGCAGCTTGCTGATTCCTCCCCGCCATCTTGGCTCTGGCCATTCCATATCTATAATATTGTATCCAAATCTAGATGCATTATTCTATAAAGTACTTTATTAAGCTGGGGAATCCCCAAAGGAAAGTAACCAGTATTGGTAGAAATCTTGAGATTGTGTTTAAGTCCCTTTTGAAGGGACTTCAGATATTTAGCTTAGCGAAGAGATAATTTAGTCAGAACATTCTAGTTCTCTAAAAAATCAAAGTCTTGTTATATGGAAGATACATTAAATTTACTGTTTGGTCAGAGGAAGCAGGACTAGAACAAGTGAGCAGAAATGTTCAGGAGAACAAATTTTGGCTCAACACAAAGAAAAGTGACTAAACATAAGCACTTTCTTTAAATAGGAAAAGGGTCACAGGATCAAAGCTAATGACTTTTTCTCAATTCTCATCCTCTTTGACCTCTCTGAAGCTTTCCACTCTTTGAGTCATCCTCTTTTCCTTGATACACTTTTATAAGTTTTCATGACACTATGTTCACTGTGTTGTGCTCCTAAATATCTAACCACCATTTCTGAGTGTCCTTTGCTTGATATTTATTCAAATCATGACAGCTAATTATGACTGTCCCACAGAGATCTGTTGTAGACACACTTTTATTCTCCATCTATACTATTTCACTTGGTGATTTTATCAGTATCCATAGATCTCTCTGGTGGTTATTTTCAAATCTACTTATCCAGTCCTAATTTTTCTCCTGAACTCTAATCTAACATCTCCAACTGAAATTGATTTGCTGTAGACATCTTAAACTCAACATGTCCCAAATTGAACTCATTATCATTCTTCTGAATTCCTCTTCCTAAATTTCCTATTATTGTTGATGGTAGCATCATCCTACCAGTAATCAAAGCTATGTACCTAGGTATCCTTATATACTCTTCAGAAACTCTCACTGTCATTTTCCAATTTATTCATACAACATGACAATTTCACCACTGTATCTCTCTCATATGTTCAATTCTCTCTTAGGTGGCCCTTTATATAGAGCAATCACCTTGGAGTCAAGGAAGACATGGGTTCAATTCTAGCCTCAGATGTTTATAAGCTTTTAGACCCTAGACAAGTCCCTCAACCTTTGTATATCTCAATTTCTTCAACTATAAAATGGGGATAATGATAGCACCTACCTCCCAGAGTCATTGTGAGGATCAGTTGAGATAATATGTGCAAAGTACTTAGAACAGTGCCTGTCAAATAGTAGGTAATTCAATGCTTCCTAATTTGTTCCTAATCGTTCCTTCCTTCCTTCCTTCCTTCCTTCCTTCCTTCCTTCCTTCCTTCCTTCCTTCCTTCCTTCCTTCCTTCCTTCCTCTTCCTTCCTTCCTTCCTTCCTTCCTTCTACCATTCCAGTGCAGGACCCCATCATCTCACATTTAAAGTATTACAATAACCTTCAGTTTCATCTCCCTGTCACAAGTCTCATCACTCCTGTCCATCCTCCATTCAGTTTTCAAAGTGATTTTCCTAAAGTGCTAAACTAACCATGCAACTTCTTCACCTTCTGTCCCCCTACCCCAACTCAGTAAACTTCAGTGGCTCCCTGTCAACTCCAAGACAAATTATAAAATCCTCTCTGTGGCATTCAGAATCATTCAAAATCTGTCCCTTCTCACTTTTATTATACCTTTACAATTCTCTTACACCTTAAACATACCTTCACCACTACTCTTTGTAATTCAATGACACTTGCCTCCTTGCTGTTCCTCAAACAAGACACTCTATCTTTCAACTCTGGGTATTTCCATTGACTATCTCTCATATGGAATATGTCCCATCCATCTCTGCCTTTAGACTTTTCTAGTTTTCTTCAAGGCTTAGCAAAAAATCTCACCTTTGATTTGAAGGCTTTTATTATTTCCCTTAACACTAGTACCTTGTCCCTGTTGATCATTTCTAATTTATTCTGGTTGTAACTTAATTGGACATTAAGCTTTACATGTTTTCTCCATCATTCAACTATGAGCTCCTTCAGAGCAGGAAATATCTTTTTGCCTTTCTTCGTACAGTACCTGGCATAAAGCAGGTTTTTAATAAATATGTGTTGACCTAGTACATGTGTGATGAATCATAGATATATAGGGTCCTAGGAGTATAGATTTAAAGATGTAAGACAACTTAAACATCACTAAAGAATTAGCTTGAATAGTCACAAAAAAAGCATTAATTTGTGAAAAAGGCAGTAAAATGGGGTATGTATGAAAACAATTTAATTAATTTTTTCCAATTATACATTTTCCAATTTCGTTTCCAGAAATTTTTGTCAAACAATTATTTATTTCCCAAACATAGTGGAACTAGGGGTTTTCAAACATTAGATTATAAATGTCATTTACTACTGGGTCTTGTGTAACTAATCTTTTTCACTGAATCATCACTCTATTTCTTACCAGTAACAGACTGATTTGAAGATTACAAATTTGTAATATAATTTATAATATGAAGATTATAAATTACCTTCCTTGACATTTTTACTGAATTCCTTGATATTCTTGATGTTTTGTTCATTTTGATGAATTCTATTTTTTTCTACTTTTAAAATATTTTTGGTAGTTTGAATGATATGGCACTGAACTATTCAATTAATTTCGGTGTAACTAAAATTTTATTATACTGTGGCCACTTCATTCATATATATATATATATATATATATATATATATATATATATATATATATATATATATATATATATATATATATATATATATATATATATATATATATATAACAAAATGTCAGAAGTATGTTTAGGGCCATTTCAGAAATTGTTGGAAATTTTGTCCTAATCCCAAGATAAAATACATTTAATGATCTTTTTATTTAATTCAAATTTTAAACCTATGTTGCTTGATAACTCAATAAATTATTTTTTAATTTTTAAATGTAGATGGCTGATATTTTAAAATTTTCACTTGAATAGGGTTTATGAACCCAAATTAGTGTTTTTATAATCAAAATTTAAGGGAAATATTTCAGAAACTGTGTCTTCCAGGAATTCAAATGATCAATTAAAACTCTTAAAATTAAATCTTTGAGAAAGTTATTTTCAATTATAAAATTATCTGTAGCTGTAAATATTTCCAAAGAACCATTTTCACAATATTCTTCTTTATGTTAACTTTTTACGTAAAATTTTCAATTTTGTCTTTTAATATAAATATGCTACAATTTTTTTCCATTGGAGTAACATATTTAAATCATTGAATTACAAAAAAAAAAACTATCCAACAAACAACACAATTTTGAAAGCCATGTCATTGTGAAAAAATTAACAAAATTTGGATTTCTGCTCAGTCAAAATATAACAATTTCATATATTAATTTTGATAATCTGTTTAAACTTTGCCTTCTTGAGAGCCACCTTACTTTTGCATGTAGTAATAAAATTTTTTTTCCTTTTTTTTTTTTAAGTGAGGCAATTGGGGTTAAATGACTTGCCCAGGGTCACACAGCTAGTAAGTGTTAAGTGTCTGAGGCCGGATTTGAACTCAGGTACTCCTGACTCCAGGGCCAGTGCTCTAGCCACTGTGCCACCTAGCTGCCCCAGTAATAAACTTTTGTAATCAGAAGTCTTTGCAAAGGTTTGAAAACAAACTGTTAAGGGCATGGCATTTAATGAAGTTGGTTATTATTTTGTTTTTTGTTTTTGCGGGGCAATGGCGGTTAAGTGACTTGCCCAGGGTCACACAGCTAGTAAGTGTCAAGTGTCTGAGGCCGGATTTGAACTCAGGTACTCCTGAATCCAGGGCTGGTGCTTTATCCACTGCACCACCTAGCCACCCCCTGAAGTTAGTTATTTTGATAGTAATACAAGGCACATATAACTCTGGTAATTTTTTCTTTTGACTATACGTACTTCGTGATGGATCATGCAGTGAGTAAAAGTAATACATTCATTGCCACCAGGTTTAACTTTTGCTACAAATTCACCATTCTTGTCCATAATTGCTCTAGCACCATCTGTACAGACTACAACACAATTTTTTACTATAAACCTTCATTTGTGAAAAAATTTTAAGATATAGATACATATATACGTATATATCCTCGTCTTGTATATACTTCCAAAAGTTGACAAAACAATAATTACTCATGCATACTTCCTTCATAAACATATCTTACATTAAAAAAAAACTGTACCATGTTAGAAATCAGTTGTTTTATCAAACTGAATTGTAAACTTTGGGTTTCCTTTAAGCCTGGTAATAAGCTTCAGGAATTGGTAATTACTAATTTCAGAATTTCCTTTGGAAAAAGCATAATTTAATAAAATAATTTTATGTATTTAATCCCCATACTTTTTCCCATGAACTATTTCTGACATTTTAATAGCAGCAGGGAACATGGGATCTTTTCTCATGTAGGGTTTTTTAGTTTCTGCAATTAAATAAGAAGTTTCATTAGATACAAATAAATACTTTCATTGACAGTGACAATTTTCTCAAAACATTGTTTCTCTTTAATTGAAAATTTTAAAAGTCTTTCAAAATATTCCTTTGGTGTATTGTAGTATACTGCATGCTTGGTATTAAGATGTCATTTTAGTTTGGTTGGTTTCATGTTCTCTGAAGCCAAAACATCATTACAAATTAAACAAAGAGGTTTTAAATCCTAAAAGTATTTAATTATTTTCAAGTTACATGTAAAGGTAGTTTTCAACATTTGTTTTTAGAAGATTTTGACTTCCAAATTTTTCTCCCTCCCTCCCTTTCCTTCCCTCTCCCCAAGACAGAAAGCAATCTGATATAGGTTATATATGTAAAATTACATTAAACATATTTCTCCATTAATCATGTTGGGAAAGAAGAATCAGAACAAATGGGGAAAATCTCAAAAAAGAAAAAAATAAAGTAGAAACAGTATGGTTCAATCTGCTTTCAGATTCCTCAGTTATTTTTTTCTGGATGTGGAGAGAATTTTCCATCATGAGTCCTTTGGAATTGTCTTGAATCATTGTATATTTGAGAAGAGCTAAGTCTATCACACTTGATCTTCACTCAGTGTTGCTATTACTGTATACAATGTCCTCCTGGTACTGCTCACTTCACTCAGTGTCAGTCTACTTAAGTCTTTCCAGGTTTTTATTAAATCTGCCTGTTCATAATTTATTATAGCACAATAGTATTCCATTACATTCATATGCCATAACTTCTTTAGCCATTCCCCAATTGATGGGAATTCCTTCAATTTCCAATTACTTGCCAGCACAAAGAGAATAGCTATAAATGTCTTTCTATGTGTGGGTCCTTTTCCCTTTTTATGATTTCTTTGGAAAAAGGCTTAATAGTGGTATTGCTTGGTCATATGGTATACACAATTTTGTACCTCTTTGGGCATAGTTCCATGTTCCTCTGGAGAATGGTTGGATCAGTTCACAACTCCACCAACAATGCATTAGTGTTCCATTTCCCCCAACAGCTTCTACAACATGTGTTATTTCCTTTTTACTTTTTATCATATTAGCCAATCTGATAGTTGTGAGGTGGTATCTAAGAAATTTTTTAATTTTCATTTCTCTAATCAATAGTGATTTAGAGCATTTTTTCATATGACAATAGATAGCTTTGATTTCTCATTCTGACAACTGCATGTTCATATCCTTTGACCATTTCTTAATTGACTTACATTCTTATGAATTTTATTTAGTTTCTTTTATATTTTAGAAATGAGACCTTTGTCAGAAACCCTGACTGTAAAAATTATTTACCAACTTTCTGCTTCCCTTCTAATTTTGGTTGAATTGTTTCTGTTCGAACAAAACCTTTTTACTTTAATGTAATCAAAATCATCCATTTTGTGTTCAATAATATTCTTTATCTTTTGTTTGGTCAAAACTTCTTCTTCTCTCCATAGATCTGAGAGATAAACTATTACTTCCTCTCCTAATTTACCCTTGATATCATGCTTTATGTCTAAATCATATATGGTAGCTATATGGTATAAGATGTTGATCTCTGCCCATTTTCTGCCATACAATCTTCCAGTTTTCCCAGCAGTGTTTGTCAAATAGTTAGTTCTTATCCAATAAACTGGAGTCTTTGGGTTTATCAAATAGTAAGTTGCTATAATCATTTACTACTGTGTTTTCTGTGCCTAACCTATTCCATTGATCCACCACTCTATTTCTTGGCCAGTACCAAATAGTTTTGATGACTGCTGCCAGGGTATATTTTGTAAAGCTTGCTGGGAGAGCCAAAATGCTAATTTCAGCACTGCTCAGTTTCCTCAAATGTTAAAAAAATCCAATAAGTCTTCTGTTATCTATCTCACAGGGTTGGTGTGAGGAATCAATGAGATAATGTATGTAAAGAGCTTTGAAAACCTTAAAATGCTATATAACTGTGAACTCTTATTATTGAAGTCCCTCCTAAGCCTATGACTCTATAACACTAAAAACAGTTTTAAACCTTAGCACGTATGTCACCTAGTGAGAAAAATATACCTGAGAATCAGAGAAAATTATTAAGCCTTAGCACTATTGATGTTTTCAGAGTCCTGATTAAAAGCAAGGCGTCAGTATTCCGAGTGGAAACAGCTGTCACTTCCTATCCTTGCTTTAACAGCAACACCCACATTCAAAAGACTCAAGAGCTTATTTAAGTTACTGTGAGCATATGGAAAGTCCTTGATTCACCCACACACAAATATAGATAGTGCAGTATGTAGGAGATCTAAAATCCCAATATACTGTAGAGAGGAGCAAGGGCGGAAGAGAACACTAACTGTCATGATGTCATTTTCATTTGAAATATGTTTTAAAAAATTATTGGAAGTGGAGAAATGTGTTCACCTGACTCTAAAACTCAAAGGAGTGCTCTCTATTTTTTTTCAGAGGAGTATGATGCCATAATCCTACCCTAGAGAGGCATGATAGTGTTGGGGAAAGAATGCTGGTTGTGGAGTGCTAAGACCTATATTTTAAGTATTTGCTCAGATAATTTTGAGGTAAATAACCCTAAAATAATAATGTTATTGTAAATGACAATTTAATCTCTCTTAGATTCAGTTTCTTCATCTGAAAAATGAGTTGACTAAACCTTGATAAAAATAATAATTTTAAACAATGACACTTGGTTTTACAGACTATTTTATGTAGATTTTTTAAATTTCATACTCCCTGCAGCTTAATGAAGTAAATGCTATTATTTTGCCCATTTTGTAGAATAGGAAAATTAGCATGAAAGAGGTAAAGTGATATCCTCAGGTTCTCAGAGTTAGTACGTGTCCATAGCAGGTTTCAAATTCAGGTCTTTCTGACTCCAAGTCAGGAATACTATCTGCTCTGTTACTGAATTCCCTTTTTCCTCATAGGACTATTGTAAGAAAAAATACTTCATAAATTTTAAAGTTTTATATAAATGTGAGCTATTATTATAAATTCAAACCAGAAATTAATTCATATATTCATTTATTCAATAAATATTTAACAACAACAATTAAAAAAAGTCAGCATAGGCCAGTGGGAAGATAATGTCATCTGGAGTCAGAGAAACTGTTTTCATTCTTAGCTCTGCTGTTTACTACCTATGTTACCTTGGACAGAGCCTTTTGTTCTCTTGGTTTTCTTTTATTGCCTCTGTAAAATGAGGGAAGTTAGATAACAACTAAGGTTACTAACTAAGCTTCTAATATAGGATCTTATGACTATCATAGGACTATTGGAGACTTAGAATTGGAAAAGGTTCTTAGAGAGAGTAGAGTCCAGCAATTTCATTTTACAGATGATTAAACTCAGGCTGGGGTGGGGGTTTCAAGGACAGCATCACTGAGTGTCTGAAGCCAAATTCAAACTCCAGTTTCCATGAATCTGTCTAGTGTTCTATTCACTGAGTTACCTTGCTACCTATGCTATTAATTGCTATATAAATACATTCTGATTATTATACCAATGAACATTGATTCTTCCATCAATCAAGTGAAGTATTTAAAAATAATGACTATGGGCCAAATTTGCCAAGAAAATCCCATATGGCATCACAAAGAGTCAGATACAACTGACACAATGGAACAACAAAAATGTACCACGTGCTTTGCAAGGAATGGGGGCTTTAATAATTCCTGCCTTCAAGGGGGCTTCCATTTTTTGTTTTCTTTTTGGTTTTTGGTTTTGTTTTTTTTTTTTTTTTGGTGAGGCAATTGGGGTTAAGTGATTTGCCCAGGGTCACACAGATAGTAAGTTTCAAGTGTCTGAGGCCAGATTTGAACTCAGGTCCTCCTGACTCCAGGGCTGGTGCTCTATCCATTGCGCCACCTAGCTGTCCCTTCCATTTTTTTGTTAATCACAACCATTCTGATTTGATTGGATCACTAAGATATTCATGTTCTTTCTGATCTATTTATGAATTGTGTTGCTTTGGGTAAAACAATTAACTTTTCTATTTCATCCTATATAAAATGGGAATACTAACACTACCCAACTCATAGTTATTTTGATTATCAAATGAAATGTAAAGCTTGTTAATGGTATGATGCTATATTTATGTATTGTGTCATTATTACCAATAATGTTCTTATGGCTGTTATTTGTGAACTACTGTGACAGAGGCTATTTTGTATTAAAATATGAGAAAATCATGATCTCTATTCTCTAGGAATTTAAAATCTTGAAGAAGAGTCGTATGGAAAATGAACATCATGACTTGGTGGAAAAAGCAACCACTTGAGAATTAGAGTCAGAAGTCCTGAGTTTGATTAGCATCTCTGATACATATAATTTATAAAACCTTTGTTAGTCTCTTGACAAGTTCTCTCTGGGGCCTACTTTCATTATCCCTAAAAGGAGGGTCTTGGCCCCTTAGAGCTTGAAATCCTGTGACTCCACAGTCTGAGCAACTAGAACCCCAGAGCTTTCCTTTCTTTTAGCTTAACATGGACATGTTAAGTTCTATTTACAGACAAATATTTATATTCAAACAATTTTAACATGAAATATGAGTAGGATTTTGAAAGCATATGTTTTTTACTTGAATGTGGTTAGTCACCTAAGCAAAAAATAATTCATAGGTCAATTGGTGAAATGGCCACTGGTGTGCAGCTACAGAGAGAGAAATCTGATCTCACTTGGAGCAGACTGGGTAGAGTGGGAAATACTGAAATCTCCTTAAGCTCTCATGCCTCCTTTCTGTTGGCCAGACTTGATTCATAAGGGGAGACGATGTGTCTGCCTCACAACTGCACAAGTGCTGTCCTAGCATTCCAAAGTTCCAAGGGTTTGTAACTTGATGAAATAGAGATTTAATGGATAATGTGAATAGTGGGAAAATTTAGACTAACCCTTAGGGATGAAAAAAAAACTTCTTGGCACTGAAAGCCAATTGATTATGGAATAGCTTCCCAAGTGTCAGCAGGGATGTCACTTCAAACCACTGAAAATTAGAGTCAACAAATCCCTCAGCAGTCTATTGAATTATAGAATACCACCAAGGGAAATCTTAAGAAGTCATCTCATTCCTTCTTTGCCTCTGGGTAGAGCGGCACACCAAACATCCCAAATGGACAGGTGCTTCTCCTATTTTTAAGGTTGATTCCTTTCCAATTGCATGAGATTTCTCTGTAGATAGGATTACATTTGGATTGAGGACAGAATGGCATATCAGGGCTCAAAGAATCACAGAATCTCAGAATTTCAAGAGTTTGAAGCTGCCTTAGCAACCCACAATCAAATCTTGAAAATACATATATTTTCAAGATTTTAGATATAGATTATACATTGAAAAAAAATCCCCATTCCTATATGACCAATAAATAGATAAACTCATTTGATTATGACACAGTATCATTCGTGTTGTCCTAAGTTTTAGAACTGGAAGAGAGTTTTCTCATCAATTCCAGCCTCTTCATTTTCCATATGAGAAAAATGAGGCCCAGAAAATTGAAGTAAGTTGACAAAAGTCAGAGAAAGTATTCAAACCATGAATTAGGAGTCCGGAGACCTTGCTGACCAGGGATGCAGTCAAAAGCCTTTGGTATTAGAGGACCCAAGTTCAAATATCAGCTTTGTCACAGATAACCAGGGTGATCTAGGACATGTGACTTAATGTTACGTCATTTTCCTCCTGTATAAAGTGAGGGAATTGGATTTGAGGCCTTTTAATATGCCAGTCTTTAAAATTAAAGCATTTTGGAAATTCAGACAAAGTTGTTCCTATGTCTGTGCCTCAGGTTCCTCATTTGCAAAATGAGGGTGCTGACCTATTAATGATATAATTAATATATAATTAATGATATAAAGTTTTCTTTGGTCTTACTATTTTTATGTCATCTAATGCTGTATGCCTCTAGTGTAGTACAGTAGAAAGTAAATTGACTTTGCATTTAGTGGATCTGAGTTCTAATCACAAAATCACAACTCTGCTGTTTGCTACTTGTGTGGCCTTGAACTAGTGATCTTTTTTTTTTTTTTTAGTGAGGCAATCGGGGTTAAGTGACTTGCTCAAGGTCATATAGCTAGTAAGTGTTATGTCTCTGAGGCCAGATTTGAACTCAGGTACTCCTGACTCCAGGGCTGGTGCTCTATCCAGCGCACCTCCTAGCTGCCCCTGAACTAGTGATCTTAAACCTCATTGAGCCTCAATTTTATTATTTGTAAAACAAGGAGGTTGTACTAGATGTGATGCTTCCATCTCTAGATCTATAATCCTTAGTATATGCCTGGCCAAAGATGAAGAAAGCATCAAACCTAGAATCCAAAGGCAATTCTTTTGACCCCAAATCCAGTGTTCTGGTACAGTGTACTATACTAACTCAAAGTGAACTGAACTCATGTCTCAAATTAAATTCATCAGTTTTCCTCTGTCCTGCTGCTGTGTCTTGTAGATTTGCTAAGAAAGCAGACTCTGACCCATGTGTCAAGAGTAACTCAGTGTGAAATGAATTAGAAACATGTGAGCAGTGTTCAATGCATCATGAGTGATACTGATGGACTGACAAGCAATAAAGAATCTTTTGGAGATGAAATTTACCCATCAGGAAAAGAAGGAAAACAACACCTATTACATTTATTATAAATCCATAATGATTATAAGTTACAATCTTCTCTCTTCTCCACCACCATTTTACCATAGAAAGAATAGTGTCTAACTAGGTCAATTTGACTGGTCAAGAGAAAATTTGCAAAACTACTGAAAAGTCAAATTATAATGTTTGGGAAAAAATAATGAACTTTGCTAATATCTGGGTAACAACCCATGATGGATTAAGACAATTATAGTTCAGATGCTGTTGTTTGAAACACTTGGGATTTATTCTTCATGCCAAATAACAAATGTCTTGTTGCTCAAAGAAGAAAAAATCAGTCTTTAACAGTCTGCCTGCTTTAAGTTAAGGTCAGGAGGGAATATGGAGTAGTGGATAGAGATGGCTTCAGAGTCAGGAAAACCTGTTGGTTTCAAGTACCACTATTTATAAATATTGTCTCTGTGACCCTGGGCAAATCACTTAACCCTCAATGACCAAGATATTTCTCTAAGACTTTAATTACATTTGTAGGAGGAGTTCCCCTCCTCTCACTAGAAGTTGCCTATATCCATTAAATTATAGGTCTTCCCCCCTTCCCCCAATGAATTTTTAGAAAAATTCTACAAACTAAACAAGGCTGAGGGTAACTGACAAGCTTCAAAACCACCGCTGAGTTAGGGGGTATATACCCCAAGTATGATGAGAACATGGCCATGAAGGCAGCTGAAGCAGGTGTTGTAGAGTGCTTAGAGCTTGGTTAAAAATTGAAGATCCCAAGGTCATCCACTGTAGCTACTGGACTTTTGATTACTCTGGGAGAGAGATTAAAGCTGATGATTGTGCAAATCTGCTTCAACTCTGCCTCACTTCAATTTAATTCACACAGAAATCAAAATATCATCCTGCGATATCATTGATCCTCTTCAAACCAAGGACTAACAACAAGTGCTTAATAAATGCTTATTGAATAATGACTTATAAAATGATATCTATCATCTGCTTATTAAATTTGTGAGTTAGGGAAATGAATATGTTCTGTTCAGTGAGTTTTGGTTTCCTTTTGATGTGGAAAAAACCCCTACCTACTTATAGTAACTTAAAGTCTTAAACATTTACTTAGCGACTTAGAGTAGTAACTTGCCCATGCTCACATAACAAATATATGTCAGAGATTGATCATTTTTTTTTTGTGGGGCAATGGGGGTTAAGTGACTTGCCCAGGGTCACACAGCTAGTAAGTGTCAAGTGTCTGAGGCTGGATTTTGAACTCAGGTCCTCCTGAATCCAGGGCCAGTGCTCTATCCACTGGGCCACCTAGCTGCCCCGATTGATCATTTCTTCAACACTTTTGCTTTCTTTTCCTCATGTAGGTTTAATACCATTGACCACAAAAGGCTATCAAATGGATTACATGTGCTAATAGAAAGATATCATGGCACAGTGAAAGGTACTTTTGTTTCTTTTAGTCAAAACACCAGGGCTACTAGGTGATGCAGTGGATAGAGCACTGGTCCTGAATTTGGGAGGATCTGAGTTCAAATCTCACTTTGAACAGTTACTAGATGTGTGACCTTGGGCAAGTCACTTAACCCCAATAGCTTGTTATTTAAATTATCTCTTCATCTGTAAAATGAAAGTGTTTGACAAGATGTTCTCTAGGGATTTTCCAGCTTAAGTATATCATTTTAAGTAGGTAAATTGTTTGTAACCATAAAGTTACATAGTCATGTTATTTTTTATTATTTTATTATGTTAATGTTATGAATGTTTGAAACTGTATCTTCAACTTATGTATATCTCTCAAAGTCCTGATTGTAATTCTAGTCACATGCTAGGGGGCCTAGAGGGGAGGGCACTTCATAAATAGTTAGTAATTGCTCTATTTGATTTCTTGAAGATGTTGCAATTTTATTCAATTCAATTGAGTCATTTTTCAGGATCATGTCTACGCACATATTGTAATAGATATGTTAGATATGCACCACTTGCACATTTCTCCTTACTTTCTTTGGGAATACCCTGTTGTTAGGAGACTTTGAAATGGATTACCATTGTGCTTTTCCTCCAAAATTGAAAATATTCTCAAATACAACTTTAATTCACATTAGATCTTTAAAAAAAAGAGTCTCTGATATTTAAAAAATATATTGGTTTATTTTGAAAAGTACCTCTCTTAAGGGATTTTAAAATACTAATTTGTTGCTATTTGTAATTATCCATATTTTAGTTGATGTATTTAAACTATCCTTAAAGCATTTAAAGCTTTTCATTATTTGATCTTTGCATTAAGACAAAATGGAACTAAGTAAACTCTGGTATAGGTTTATTTATCTGACATGTCATTTTTATAAATATCCAAGCTAAGGTTGTTTTTGTTGTTGATGCATTTATTTATCCCTTTTGCTTAGATTTTTTAATTCAAAGCTTTAAGAAATGGATGAAATTTCACCTATTCCATAAATCCTTCTATTATTTTTAAATATTTCTCTAGACTATGCCCCTATTCAACATTTTGTTATGAACCTCCAAAATGGACTTACCTAATTGTAATTGTTACATTGACAACAATGGCAATGATTTCTACTATTTTAATTTACATTTATATAGCATTTTTCAGTCAACAATTTGCTTTCTTCTCAACAATTTTTATGCTTTATTTCCTCTATTAAATATTGCTTTATTCCCACCTATTAAACATTAAGCTCAATGAGGCTATGTGAATACTTTACCTACAGTGTGCAGTTAATAAATGTTAGATTGAATTATTGGATTGGGCTACATCTAAACTGTGTAGCTTCCTTGAGGCCTAGAATGGGGATCTATACATAATAGATGTTTTACAAATGTTTATATAAATGAAGTACATTTTAAAGGAATGGTAAGACATGGTCAAATAATTAGTTACATATTGAATCATTGATGTTAAATATATGGAATAATTGATGTCTATAACAATTTCTTTTTAAGAATCTTAATTCTGGGGCAGCTAGGTGATGCAGTGGATAAAACACTGTACCTGGATTCCGGAGGACCTGAGTTCAAATCTGGACTTAGACATGATTCTTACTAGCAGTGTGACCCTGGGCAAGTCCTTTAACCCTCATTTCCCCACCCCCCCTCCCAAAAAAAAGAATGATAATTCTGCTGTTAAAAGAAAGCCTACAAATGTAAATTTTATTGAACAGTTTTTGTCAGATATACATAGGAAACAGAATATTATACTGAAAATAAAATGGGGTTCAGATTACATGAGTTCTATTTCAGATACCCCCTTTCATTTATTTATCACTCTAAATGAAACGTTTTGCTCCCTACTGAAATAGAAAAGTAAATTAACTAGCTATGAGATCTTTTCTCACCCTAACCTTTTTAAATCTCGGTGTTTTTTGTTGTTGTTGTTGTTGTTGTTGTTGTTTTGCAGGTCAGTGAGACTTAAGTGACTTGCCCAGGGTTACACAGCTAGTGTCAAGTGTCAGAGGTCAGATTTGAATTCAGGTCCTCCTAAATCCAGGACCGGTGCTTGATCCACTGTGCTACCTAGCTGCCACCAAAGCCTTGGGTTTTTTTTTTTTAATTAAAAAATGGGAGTTTAAACCTACTAGCTTGTAAGAAAGATCCATTGAAATGATATTTATAAACTGTGTTTCAAACTGTATAATCGTATTGAAGAGTTAGCCATTTTTTTATGCCCTCTGTACATAGTATCTTTGTATATACTTTCTACATAAGAAATATTTTGTGATTGGATTGGATTCGTATATATATATATATATATATATATATATATATATATATATATATATATATATATATATATATATATATATATATATATATATATATATATATATATATATATATATATATATATATATATATATATATATATATATATGGGTCTAATCCAATAAGCAAATATTCATGTGGGTGTGTACACATTTGTGTGAGTAAACACACACATATACTTACAGTTATCACGATAATTTGTATATATATGCCCAACCTATATAACAGTGTATACTTCACCATTGCCATGTGACTATTGGGAAACCATGTGTAGCTTTCAACTAGTGTCAGGAAGTCAAATCTGAGGTGGTGGTGAAGGGGGGAGAATCTACCCTGCCAAAATGTTTTACTTTTCAAACGAACTCCCCTAGTCAAAGCTCTCTGAGATTCATTTATTGAACATATTTCCTTTCTCCCAATCTTTTAGAAGTAGCCCTATGAGCAGGCGTTTTAAATGGTAATCAGCAATAATGTATTGCTTGTTCTTTAATGTCAGTATTGGTGATTTAGTGATTAATTATCTGACTGCTGTGTAGTGCTTAAAATAATCTAAATGCACCAAGTAAATTAGTTGATCGGGAGGAAAGTCTGTCATGCAAATTCATGAAATACAGAGCATGGCTGTCACACTCATTGCTGACAATCTAAGTGGGTCACCAGAGTGGCTGGCCCCTGTTAATTTATTTTCTCAGACGCACCATACATATTCATGATATCCTGCTGTTTGTCTGTCACCTCAAAGAAACTCTCTCTATCCTCAGAATCATAATTAACAGAAAATATGCACATTTAGACCAAGAAGAGGAGTGGGCTGAGAGAGTTATCAGGGTGTGTGTGTGTGGGGGGGGCGGTGTGTGGGTGTGTGTGTGTTCAGATTTTTCTTATGGATTGGAAACAGCAATTACAGACCCATATGGTAGTTTTAAAATGTGATTTTTGTTTCTGTTAATGTACGTTGATCCTCAGAAGATGGAGTTTTAGAGGGAAAATATATTTATTCATTCATTAACGTGTTTGATGGCATGCTATCCTGCCAAGCATTCTATTCTAATCACCATCAAAATAAATGCAGATTATGCCAAATAAATAAATATAAATATACACATATGTGCACTACGGCACACGAGAGTCCACAGCTTATCCATCACCTATGATTAATGCTGACGGGTTCATGACATAGCTGCAACTATCATAACAAAACCAGGGCAAGGGGCCCTGTCAAACACTATTTTTTTCACTTGGGCATTTTACGTCCCTGGGAATACAATGTGTTTCATTAGCTAAGAGATATAAGATGGCATAATCACTCCAGCCAACATAGCCCCACCTTGCTCAGGTAGCCTAAAGGAATAAGATTGAGTTTTATGTCCCATATGAAAAAAAAAAATGATTATATAGGAAGCGTGTCCCAAGTTCTTCTGGCTCTAACATTCTGTTTTCATTTTTATTATTTTGCGAATTTAAGATTCATTTTCTTTACTCATTAGGTGATTTATTGTTTATTTAATCTTTTATAATTTCTCCCCTGGCTATGAGTAGTTACGATTTGTTATCTACATATGTCTGCATATAAATTTCTATGTATGTGTTTTTATTTATAAAAGAGCATTTGTCCATTTGGAGGTAGACTTTTTGTTCAAAATACTGTTGTGAAAAGTAACAAGGCAGTATTTTTTTCCCCAAGGGAACAATAAGTTTTATTAACTATACTGAGATTCAAAAGTAAAATAAAGAATGAAAAATGTTAACATGTCATCACTCCTCTAAGGGTGTATAGACCATTCAGAAATCTAGATCATGTCTAAAAGACCTTCCTATTTCCCCATTTGACATATACAAAGCAAAGAATTAACTGTATTGGCAATATTTGTGTCTAGGCTATACTGATTAATTTAATATTCTGATTGGGTGAGCATCCGAGCTTTAATGGCTGTTAACTTTTTGGCAAGAAGTGCTGAGAGGGCGATAATGAGATTAACATTCAGAGAACCGATTTGCTTTTTCTACTGTATTTAATTACTACTTTGACATCAAATCATATTCACTATGGGTCCTTAACATAGTTTCCAACTTCATTCACATATGTTAGTGCAGTGGTATTTGGTTTTGTGGAAATATATGTAATAAGAGACTTCAATAAATGGTTTTTCACAACATTTGGAAGAAGTGTACAATCAAGGATGAGGCTACAGAAGGAAAAATACTGGAGTGAGCCCAAAGCTACTTGGAAGTGAATCAAGAATTTTATCTCTAATTTTGGGGGTCAGCTTTAGTTCCCTTTTATAGAATGTAATGAATCAAATATCTTGGCTATACAGACAACACATGCTATCTCATTTAAATTTAATTTAATTCAATAAACACGTATTAATTACTTACCATGTATAAAATATTTTACTAGCTGGTATTGATAGAATAATAAAGCAAAACCAAACATCAAACAAAAGCCCCTGCCCTCAAGTAACTTACATTCTACTGTGGTTATACACTACCTCCACAAGTAAATATATACAAAGTGTATAGGATGCAATTTCAAAAAGGCAATTGTGCTAACTGAGATGTTCGTATAAGGGAATCAGGGAAGACTTGTGCAGAAAGAAACACCTGATCAGTTCTCTGAAGGAAACTACATTCTAGGTCAACAGATTATTATAATGGTCCAATAATGAATTAATGAGGGCATTAAGTATAATAATGGAGTCTTCCTTTATCTCTGTTGTTGGTTATGTTCCCACTTCAGATCTTATATATCATTTTGGTTGAAGCTCTCTTATATACTTACTATGTCATAGTAAATAATAGAATCTGTGCACATATCCTATGTCCCTTACAAGAGTGTGAATTCTTATGGCACATGTGACTAAACTTTATATTTTTTTTTGGCTTTTTTTTTTTTTTTAGTGAGGCAATTGGGGTCAAGTGACTTGCCCAGAGTCACACAGCTAGTAAGTGTTAAGTGTCTGAGGCCAGATTTGAACTCAGGTACTTCTGACTCCAGGGCTGGTGCTCTATCCACTGTGCCACCTAGCTGCCCCTTAAACTTTATATTTCTAACAGGATATAGTACTGAACAAATAGCAATTAACTCAAAAACCTTTCTCTCTCTCTCTCTCTCTCTCTCTCTCTCTCTCTCTCTCTCTCTCTCTCTCTCTCTCTCTCTCCCTCCCTCCCTCCCTCCCTCCCTCCCTTCTTCCTTCCTTCCTTCCTTCCTTCCTTCCTTCCTTCCTTCCTTCCTTCCTTCCTTCCTTCCTTCCTTCCTTCCTTCCTTCCTTCCTTGCTTCTTTCCTTCCTTCCTTCCTTCCTTTTGAGGGTGTGATGGTATTTAGGAAGTTAGAAGTCACTTATTTAAACATAAATATTCCAACTTCACAAGTTTGTTCAAAATGTTATTTTGTATACCTAAGTGAATTTGTGATCATATTGATTCTGGAGTTCCTGGCAATGATACAGACCTATAAACTGTCTCATCCTCCGTGACTCTTGACCAAGTTCTTCCAAAAATTCAGCAAATGGGGATCACTAAACATTCTAAGAGGTCTTTGTAGCACTCTTTCAGATAGATAACAAGGATTTTAAGAACGTACTATATGCTAGGCACTGTATTTAGCACTGGAGATACAAAGAAAAGCAAAAAAAAAGTCTTTGATACCAAGGAGCTCATGATTTAATAGTAAAGATAGCATACAAATCATTAAATACAAATAAGACACAGAGAGGATAAATTTAACAAAGAAAAGGCACTAGAATTAAGAGGGATTAAGCAAGGTTTATTGTAGAAGGTGAGCTTTTCCTGGGACATGAAGCATGCCAGAAAAACACACACACACACACACACACACACACACACACAACAAAGAAATGAGGAGGGATAGTAACGTAAATTGTAAGTGAAAAAAGCCTAGAGTGTAGAAATAAGAGTGTGATAGGGAGCCAGTGGAATTTAGTGAATAGTGGTGATTATGTGGTCTGACTTTCACTTCAGGAAGAAAAAAAAAATCTATATAGCTGAGTGGAGGATAGACTAGAGGGTGGAGAGACTTGTGTCAGGAAGATCAACTGGAAGGCTGTTGGGATATTCTAGGTGTGAGATGATGAGAGGTGGCACAAGAGTCATGCCAATGTCAAAGGAGGGAGAAAGGAGTGTTATGTCATAAATCTTACAAAGGTAAAATACCTGTTTTTCTTTGCCTTTGACACATAACCAGTTCACTTCTTAATTTCACACAATTCTTTGATGATATCCTAATTCTTGTTCTCCTTGAAGTTCCTCTTTGTTATATGTTACAACTGGATACTTATCCATTATCCACTAACTATGCCACTTCTCTGAGATACTGATTTTTATATCTTCTGAGGAAGTATTGTTCTTTTTGTTTTGTTTTGTTTTGTTCAAAATGTTTTTTTTTAAATTACATGTAAAAAATAAATTCTGATATCAATTTTTAAAACTTTGTATTCTAACTTTTCTTCCTCTCTCCCTCCCCATCCTCTCACAAGAACTCAAACAATTCTATATAAGTTATATATGGATAGTCATGAAAAACATCTCCACATTTGCCAGGTTGTTAAAGAAAACAGACAAAAGTAAAACTTCAGATAAAAGAACTATCAAAAAATATGCTTCAATCTGTTTTCAGATACCATCAGTTCTTTCTCTGTAGATGGATTGTAATTTTCATAAGTCTTTCAAAGTTATCTTGGATCATTGCTTTGCTGATAATAACAAAGTCCTTCACAGCAGATCATCTTACACTATTGCTGTTATTGTATAAACAGTATGTTTCAATCTGCTTCAGTTCATGTAGGACTTTCCAGGTTTTTCTGATAAGCATCCTGCTCATAATTTTTTTTTGTTTCTGATAAAATAACTAACAAAAAATATGTTTAAATCTGTATTCAAATACCATCAGTTCTCTCTTTGTAGATGGATTGGATTTTTCATAAAACCTTCTGAGTTGTCTTAGATCATTGCATTGCTGAAAATAACCAAGTCATTCACAGCAGAACATCTCACAATATTACTTTTATTTTGTATGTAGTAGATTTCACTTTTTATTAGCTCATGCAGGTCCCTCCAGGTATTTTGGACAGTATCCTGATCATCATTTTTATAGTAAACTATATTTATATACTACTTTAAAGAGAAATTTACTTTCAATAAACACATGAGGTTGATTATTGCAACAACAGTAATCGATAACTTTTATATAGTACCTTAAATTTGAAAAAGAGTTTTCTTCACAAAAATCCAGCAAAGTACCATAAATTTTGCCATCATCATCAATCATCAGTCATCCATTAATCCTTATCATCTTCCTCAGTCTATCATCTTTTTAAATTAATCCTCATCTTCATTCAATCTTCCTCATCATCAATCAATCCTCATCATCAATCAATCCTGATCTTCCTCCAATCATCATAAAGCTATCAACCAAATCCATCATCATCATTATCATCAATAATTATCATCTTTCATTACTCTTGCCTCTGCTTCAAAAATTTTTTCATGATTAATATTATTAACCATTTCCTTCCATCCTATTCCCTTCACAAGCTATTTACTATATTTTCTATTTTCTTTTACCCTATCTCTCCTCAAATGTATTTTATTTGGGACTACCCCTTCCCTGCTTTGTCCTCCCTTCTTTCACCCCTCCCTTCTTATCCACTTCCCCTCCTACTTTCCTGCAGGGTTAGATAGATTACTCCACCCAATTGAGTGTTTATGTTATTACCTCCTTGAGCCAACTCTGATGATATTAAAGTCTTTAAGCAAATTCTGATGAGTGTAAGGCTCGTTCACATCCCCACATCTTCCCCATCTCTCCCCCCTTCCATAAGTCCTTTATTGCTTTTTTCATGTGAGATTTCACCCAATTCTACCTCTCCCCTTTCCCCTTTCCCAGTGAATTCCTCTTCCCCCTCATTTTTACCCTAAAGATGACATCATGGGGCAGTTAGGTGACACAGTGGACAAAGCACCCTTCCTGGACCCAGGAGAACCCAAACCCAAATTTGGCCCCAGAAACAAGACACTTACCAACTATGACTGCTCCCCCAAAAATATTAACAAAAATAAATGCTTTACAGATATCATACATTCATAATCAATTTCCACCTGTGCCCTCTCTCTAAATTTATTCCTATCATCTGTCCATTTGCCCTAAAACTCAGAAAGTCCTTATGAATTAGAAAAATCATCTTCCCTTGTAGGAATGTAAACAGGTTAACATTTTAAAATCTCTCATGATTTCTTTCTTCCTCTTCACCTTTTTTGCTTCTCTAGGGTCTTGCATTTGAAAATCAAATTTTCTATTCAGTTCAGGTCTTTTCATCACAAATACCTAAAAGTTCTCTTTTTTATCGAAGTACCGTTTTCCCCCTGAAAGATTATACTCAGTTTTGCTGGGTAGGTGATTCTGGATTCTAATCCCAATTCATTGGCCCTCTGTAATATCATATTTCATTCTCTCCCATCCCTTAATGTAAAAGCTGCTAGATCCTGTGCTATCCTTACTGTGGCTCCACAGAATTTGGATTGTTTCTTTATGGCTACTTGCAGTATTTTCTCCTGTACTTGGGACCTCTTCTGGAATTTGACTATACTATTCTTCAAAATTTTCATTTTGGTATCTCATTCAGGAGGTGATCAGTGGATTCTTTCAATTTCTATTTTACCTCCTGCTTCTATAATATCAGGACAATTTTCCCTGTCAGTCTCCTGGAAGATGATGTCTAAGCTCATATTTTGATCATGGTCTTCTGGCATTCCAATAATTTTCAAATTATCTCTCCTGGACCTTTTTTTTCCAAGTCAGCAGTTTTTCCAAGAAGATTTTTCTCTATTGCTCTCTATTATTTTATTCATTTGGATTTGCTTCTTTTTGTATTGGTTTCTCATAAAGTCACTAGCTTCCATTTTTTCAATCCTAGTTCTTAGGCAATTATTTTCTTCAGAAAGCTTCTCCATTTGGCTTTTTAAGCTGTTGACTTTTTTTTTTCTCATGACTCTCCTGCATCACTCTCATTTCTATTTTCACTTTCCCCTCTGTCTCTCTTACTATATCTTCAAAGTCTTTATGAGTGCCTCTATGGACTGAGAATAATTCATATTTTTCTTGAAAGCTTTGGATGTAGGAGCCCTGACATTGCTATCCTCTTCAGAGGGTGGACCTTGATCTTTCTTGTCACTAAGAACACTTTCTATGATTCACAACTTTCTCTGCCTGTTCATCTTGCCTATATTTTACTTGGCTTTTAACTCCTTTTTAAAGTGGGGGCCTGCTTCCAGGCTATACTGTCCTAAGCTTCAGGGGTCCCAGGTTTAAGATTTAAGATTTAAGGAGGGGCAGCTTCTTCACTCACCTGGCCTATGCTCTGTGTGGTAAATAACCCAGGCCACCTTGCTAATTAACCAGACAACTCCATTTTGTTTGTGGTGGTTATCAGTTCTGAGGAGCCTGTGCCTCTCCCCAAGCTCAGCCTCTGCAGTTCAAGATTTTTTCCTGGTTCCCTGGTGGGGTAGGACAACTTAATTCCTTCTCTGCTCCCTCAGACACTCCTGTATTTCCCCCTTGGCAAATTGTTCAGCCCTATCACCAGACTATGAGCTTAGTTCCAGAAGGTTCTGGCACTGCAGTTGATTCAGAGGCTCAGGGGTAAGTTTCTCTGTTACAGCCTACCTGTGGCTGGATTTGTATTGGTTTAATCTTGGGGTTGGACTCCACTCCCAGCTTGGCAAAGCAGCACCCTCCTGCTGATCTTCTAAGCAATCTTTGGCAGGAAAATAATCTCAGACCCTCTTTTTGTGGGTTCTGCTGCTACATCAATTGTCTTTTGGTTGTGTTTGTAGTTTTTTCAAGTAATTTTGTCAGGAGCTCGGAGTGCTTAATACCTTTCCTCCACCATTTTGGCCCCACCTTTTCTCACTCTGGCAGTGTTGTTCTATAATGTCAATGCCATATGGCAACCCCAGGAAATGTTTGTATTGAAAAGATGGCCCTTTGCTTTCATGGGAAGTTTGGGGTCAGAAATGGAACACTCTTTTTCCCAAAAGCAATATATTCTGATCTCCCTTTTTTCACCTCTGGGCCCAGCACATTATCTATTTGAACTATCTTTCCCAAGCATATATAGTATTTTGTTGTTGTTGTTGTTTGTTTGTTGGGTTTTTTTTTTTGTTTTTTGTAGGGTTAAGTTACTTGCCCACGGTCACAGAGCTAGTTAAGTGTCAAGTGTCTGAGGCTGGATTTGAACACTGGCTTTATTCACTGTACCACCTGGCTGCCCATAGTTTTTCAATAGTACTATAGGACACAGACTCGAATGTATACTTTATCTAGTCGATAGAAATTTTTAATCTAATTAGTCTTTCCCCTGTGGATGAACAAGCTAAACTACTTTGGGTGACTAGATATCTCCTCCAGGAGGCTCTGTTCCACACCACCTTGAGGCTTGATGCAAGTAAAAATATCTGAGTATTAGCAGCAACTTGAGGACTTAACCATACACAGGAATCCCCTTCTCCAATAAGTCTCTCTGTTTAATCTCATCCACCAAAATGGAGAATACTTTCAGGGAGCATAGGTATCCTTGTTTTATGCCTTACCTAATGTTTATGGTCAGAGATTGATTAAACAGGATTATTTCAGGTGATCCATCTTCTAAGGAATGATAAATGATCTTAATGCATGAATGAAAGACATATTGCTGAAAGGGAATCTTAAAGGAGGTTTTATTCTATTGAATCAAATGCTGCATCTTAATCCACAAAAGATAAACAAAAAAGGATCTTATATTCTCTGTATTTGTCAATTAATTGTAAGGTGCTTAATATTTGGTTCACTATTGAATATTATTCACAACAGTTTATTTGTTACCTACCAAAAACTTTATTGAATATGCCCTCAATTTGAATATCAATGTCTATCATCAAATTTTGTATATTTAGGAAAGTAGTTATATTGATGAATAGTTATTGATGTTCTCTTGGTTACCTTTCTTTTGTCTTTAATGATGTTCAAAATTTCCCCCCTTGCCTTTAGTATTTTCTCCTTAAGAACTTCCTTACAATATAACAATTCTGTCACTTCCAACATGGATCCTGTATATACTTGATCCAAGCTGCTTTTTAAAAAACATTTATACCATCTTTACCTCTTCTACAAGCACTTTTGGGACAATGAGTTTAGTGTCTGGTTTTGTTTTTGTTTGTTCTTTGTTCTTGAAGAGGACCATGACACCATGATATCTATGACTTGGAATGAATTGGATTTAAGTGAGGGAGGGCTGTACAAGGTTACCAACCTCACTCCTCCACAGCCATCTAGATCCAGAGATATTCTCTCTCTCTCTCTCTCTCTCTCTCTCTCTCTCTCCCTCTCTCTCTCTCTCTCTCTCTCCATCCATCCATGCATCCATCCATCATCTTTCCATCTTTCCATCTATCCATCTATCCATCTATCTATTTATCTATCTATCTGGATGACCAGAGATGGCCCCAGATGTTTAATACAATTGTGGTTAAGTTACTTGCCCAGGGTCCCAAGCTAGTAAGTATCTGAGATGAGATTTGAACTCAGGTTCTCCTAACTTCAGGGCGCATGCTCTATCCATTGTGCCACATAGCTGTCCACATCTGGTTTTAGTGGTTAAATTACTTATGATGCAGACAACAATTTGTTAAAACACTGTCTACAATTTGCTTCTATTCTTCTTTCTATTTTTTCTGAATGATTAATGCAAGATATTGCACATATACACATATATGTAATATTTTAGTCTATATCAATGTATATCTTTCCTCTACTGATAAAATCAAAAGTTCAGCCTAATATACTTCTTAAAGTAATAACATCTCTAGTCTTGACAGAGGGGTGGTTGTAGGAACCTTAATGTAATAGTTGTATTTTGTATACTGTGATATACTATAGTACATTGTTATTTTTATATGGTAATATAGTATAGTAAATATAATTCAATATAACATATATATATATGATGTGATATAATATGACATACTGGTGATTTCATCAATGTAGGGAATGCTTCCACAGATGTAGACTAGAAACTTACCTGTTATTAGGTAAGAATAAGAAGCAAAAAAAATGTTAGCCTAGTGTTTGATAAACCTCAGAACATAATCTTCGTAAAAGTATTTTTAATTAAAACTGAATACCTGGGAAAAGTGGAAATTAGTTTATCAATCCAGTATTTGAGACTAATAATTTAACCATATAACATAATAAATTCCAAATGGATATATAACCTAAATACAAAAGGTCATATCATTAAGAAAATGAATGGATGTCCCTTTAATGATAATAATGGCTTGGTAGAGAGGTGGTTTATTTACCTTAATCAATAAGAGACTGAGAAGATTTTAAAAGACAAAATTGGTGATTTTGATTTCACAAAACAAAAGTTTTATAGAAGTAAAAAGTAAATTCATCTGGAATAATAAAGAAAACTTATGGGGAAAGATCTTTGCATCTAATCCCTTTGAAAAAGATCTGATTTCTAAAGTATATAGGGCTTAAGAGAACTATCTAAGACAAAGTGCTATTCCCTCAACAAATAATTGATCAATGGATATCAAGAAAGTCCCCCAAAGAACTACATCTACTTTTAGTACAATAACAAGAAGATAATTACATTTAAGATAAATTCATTGTTTTACCCCACATCCAGAAAATTTGCAAAGTTAGTAAAAGACTGAAATAGTCAATGTTAGATAGTCTATGGAAAGATGAATACACGAATACATATTTTTAGTGAGCTGATAATTGTTCCATTTTCTGGAAAACCATTTGGAATGATATTAAAAAGGTAACTACTTATTGCTTCATTTTTGGCCATATAACCTAATCCTAGGCATATATCACAATGCAGACATAGAAAGAGAAGAGCCTGTCATTGTATTAGCAGAAGTTTTAGTACACTGTGCTGAAAACTAATAAAAACCATTGATATCATAATGGGCAGGTGCCTATTAGAAGCTGCTAATCCACTGATATATACATAGTAAAAAGTGAGCGGAAAAATTGTCCTAAACACAAGATTCCTATAGTATATTTGCAATCAAACTGTATTGGTAACAAACATGGAGGTTGAACAGGCATTTTGAGTAAATTAAAGCTGTGGCAGAATGGAAATAAGGTAGCCTTCATTTGGAAGATGGGAAGAGCAGTGGCATGGAATAGTGATTTGTGAGCAGTGGCACTCATTTGTAAGCATCAGAGTTTATGTAAGAGGCACTAGCACTAGCAGATTGGAGAAACCAACAAGCAGGATGAAAGAGGTGTAGGTATATTAGGGAAGGTTTTATGGAATAGATTGATGATGGTATGATGATACAAAAGTCATGATGAGAGGACTAAGTAGTGCTAAGATTTCATTGTTCTCTAATATGCCCTACAGTGTGTCAGAAAGGAAACACAAGAGACATCGTCTTCAGATTCAATGCTTCACTGAGATTACCCTGAAGTTGAAATGATGATGCCTTTATGCCATAAAGGAGATATCATGGGGCTTTAAAGAGAATGTTTGAGTGTCATTCCTAAGAAACTTGGAAGATTTTATATACACATATTCAGAGAATATTTATTATGTGATAATTATTTGTAGGTTATGTTTTTATTTGATTTTAATTAAATGATTTATTGCTTTAAGATTAAAAAAATCTGGCATGGAGATGCACCATTTGGAGACTAAACCAATATTTTGAAAAACTAATTTCTCAAAACAGTACACCAAAGCTAGGAACTAATGAGGGCGCTTGGAGACATATATAACACATAGAGCCATAGGCTATAAAAAAATTACTAAAAGTTGACATTTATATAATGTTTTCAAGTTTTAAAATTATGTGAAATGCATTATAACTTTATCTTCATTGCCAACATGGTAGGTAGGTATTATTATTCACCTTTAAAAGAGAAGAACCTGAAGCTGAGGGAGGCTAAACCTTCCACCTAAGGTAGTAAGCTGGGAAAGAATTTTAACCCAGGTCACTTCCAAGTATAGTACTATTCCTCTGCTTCCTTTCAATAGTCCCAGTCATACACCATACACCTGTAATGTACCATTTTCTTTTTTTAGGCAGACAATTCTACCCATCCCTGAAGGACCAGAAAAAATGCCTACACATTACCATTTATCTCTTTCTTTTATTAATACCTAAAGCCCCAATGGTCTGTACCATACAATTTATTAGAATCAAGCTTTATTATAAATGTCAATAAATTGTAATGAGTGCTGGATGTGGAATCTGAAGACCTTAGTCCAGCAATTCCTGCTCCTTCTAGCAATGTCACCTTGGACAGGTTGTTGTCCCTCCTGGTCCTCATAGAATTCCCTAGAATCTCAGAGCTTAAAAGACTTCAAAGATGACACTCACTAGCTGTGTGACCCTGGGCAAGTCACTTAACCCTCATTGCCCCGCCCCCAAAAAACCACACCAAAACCCAACAAGCATTAAAAAAATTAAATTTGGGGGCAGCTAGATGGCACAGTGGATAGAGCACTGGCCCTGGAGTCAGGAGTACCTGAGTTCAAATCGGGCCTCAGACACTTAACACTTACTAGCTGTGTGACCCTGGGCAAGTCATTTAACCCCAATTGCCTCACTAAAACAAAAAAAAAAACAAAACAAAAAATACAAAAGACTTCAAAGACCATTTAGTCCAACCTATACATGAAAAAAGTATGTTTTATATAATATGCCTGACAAATATTCATTTAGCAGATGATGCAATTAAACAGGAGTTTATTAAGTGCTGGCTAGGTATCAGTGCCTAAGTTAGATGTTGGATTCATAAAGGAAAAATAATTTAAAAAATACCTTATTTCTCTTCAGGAGATAGTACTTTATTGGATATTATATTTCAAAGGTCATTTGGTCCAATCCAATATTTGAAAAAGTATCATTTATGCAATATGCCTGACAAATATTCATATGCCATATGATCCAATTTAGCATGCATTTATTAAGTTTTACCTAGCTAACAATGGTGCACCTACATGGCTCAGTGGATAGAGAGCTGGGCCTAGATTTAGGAAGACTCATTTTCCTGAGTTCAAAACCAGCCTCAGAAACTTAGTAGCTGTGTGACCCTAGACAAGTCAATTAACCCTGATTGCCTCAGTAACTCATCCGTAAAGTGAACTGGAGAAGTAAAAAACAACAACAACAAAAACAACACAACAACAAAACAATAACAATAACACCCAATACAAATTGGTCACAAAGAGTCTGACATGACTAAAATATGACTAAGCAATTAAAATGTACCAATTTTTGTGCTAGGTGGTTTTATAAAGGGAAAACAATTTAAAAAACTCTGTCATTGCTTTCATGGAGACAGTAGCTTATTGGATACTATATTTCTTGAAGACCTTCAGTGATATGAAACACATTACCTCTGCAAAGCAACCCTTTCTCTTTTGGATAACTTCAATTTGGGGGAAATATCCTCCCTTATATCAAGCCCTAAATTTGCTCTTTTTTAGTTTCTACTCATCCCCTTTTAAGAATTTGAAGGGTGTCACGTGGAGGAAGAATTAGTGCTGTTTTGCATAAGAGGGTAGAAACTGAAGTGATGGGTTGAAGCTCTAAAGGGCAAATTTAGGTTGTATGGAAGGGGAAACTTCCCAATAATAAGAGCTCTGCAAAAGTATTACACCTGAAGAAATGATGGGCCCCTCTTAGAATAGTGCAGGTATTCTGCCAAGGGATACATGATCAGCTGTTTGGTCATTTCAATGAGGATTTTCTGCTAGTATTATATTAATTGAATACTGTTCCTTCCAGTTCTCATATTCAGAGATTCCTTTTTCTGGTTTTGCCTTCTCTGACCAAGTAGAACAAGTGTAATCTGTCTTACACATTATATTTTAAGATAATCATCATCCTCCCACTCCTACTGCCAAAGTAGTAATCTTTCATATTTATTACATTGATTACAATTCCTTCATTAAAAAGTCAGATTCTTTCCTAGTTTTCCTTCTATGAGAAATAATAGATTTAGATAAAATGGTCTCTAAAGTCACCTCTAGCTCCGACCGTATTTATTCCAATAGCTCCTCCAGCTTTAAAATTCTATGATATTTAATATGTTACTCATAAAATTTTCCACAGCATTTTATATCTTTAAAATGATTGGCTAGCACAGCCAAATTATGGATGAACATCCATGTTTTCAGAAAATAATTTAAACTGAACCTTGAACTACTAAAGTATTGCCCATATTAGACATAAACATTGTTGACTTTCCTTGCTGACCAATGAGATTAACTTAATCTCACAGTCACATCTCCATTTTAATGAAAGAATCCTGGACCATGCAATAAAAACTGGAATAACACTTATGCTTACTTAAAGCCAGGATTTTATTAGCGGCCAATGGCTCACATAAGAATTGCACATTTATATTTGATTTGTAACATTTGTTTGTGGTAAGATATCCTGGCCTCCAGATTTATATTTCTAACAATGTTTTCCAGGCACAGCATGGTCATTACACATCTGCCTGCCAAGCAACATTACTCTTCCTCAAACCCTCCTCCCCATCCTGATTTCACTTCAACCCGATTTCCAAAGCTTCCTGATTATTAAACTGTGGAGAGTTCAAATTTGCTATCAGACAATTGGAACTAATTGTCTGAGACAATTTACATCCATCAGTGCAATGTTTTATGGCTTTCAGACTGAGTGTAAAATGAATAAATAACATAGCTTGAGCTATTACTCTGCTTTATTACTTGAGATGTGCTGGGTAATCTGAAAATAATTTGGGCACTACAGCACCATCAAATAGTGGACATCTGTCAAGCTACAGGTTCTGATGGAATTGTGCAATCTGTCCACTCAGTAACCTCCCCTATCAGCATACCTCCAAACATGAAGTTAGGGAGCATTTATAATGGAATAGGATCTGTCTATGAAATGAAAACACCTTCCATCCTATTGTTAACATTATAGTAATCTGGCTTTAAAAAATCCTCCTGGCGTCTCTTTTTCTTTGAGGAGCCAAAAGGAAGAAAATTTTATTGTTGATGTTTTGATTTCCTTCTAGGCACTGAAGCTGTATTCTAAAATGAGGAGATGGGAGAGAGCTATTAGATTGTCTTGTCCATTCCCTGTCATGGCATGATTGGTCCCCATGGTTCACCAGCTCTTGCTTTGACAAGTTTATTTTTAAATATCTATAGAAATGGGCTTCCTTAACTTTCACTGGGGAAGGTTTCACACTCTAATACTTCTTACTGTATGGAAATTTCCCCTGATTCAGGCTCAATTTTCCTCCCTTGTAAATTCCATGAAGACTTTGACATTTTTCTCATATCTTGTTGTACACAGAATTAGTGGAGGGACTGTTTAGCATCTTTCCTAAATAGGCCATGGATAGTTTGAGCATCTCTAAATGTTTTCTGGGTAATTCTTGGATAGTGATGTATTAAGACATTAGGAAAAATATCCATTTGATTTGAATCATAATTAGAGATCAGGAATTGGGGAGAAAGAACAGGT
This sequence comes from Dromiciops gliroides, assembly GCF_019393635.1. NCBI lineage: Eukaryota > Metazoa > Chordata > Mammalia > Microbiotheria > Microbiotheriidae > Dromiciops > Dromiciops gliroides. The sequence goes on from NC_057862.1 coordinate 497,823,876, forward strand.
TATTTGGAGAAGTTAACTAAAAAGCCAAAAAAAGTTATGTGGGAAATGCATGCATTTCTGTTTTATAATAATTGGTTCATTTTATGTGGAAAATGAAATAAGTATAAATAATCACTGAAGATTAATGGACTGGAATACTGAAAGAATAGGAATACACATATAATGATACACCTCTGATACTAACCATTATGGACGCCTAAGGAATGGAAGGTGACAGAAATCTAGACAGGCAAAGGTTTTGCCTTCATTTTTATTTTTTTAGTTGCATTTTATTTTTCCCAATTCTATGTGAAGACAACTTTTAGTATTCATTTTTATAAGTTGATCTTATTGGGAAGCTTATTCTCATTACAAATAATATTTTTGATAGATACTGATTATTTTAAGGAATGCTGCCATCATTCTTTTGCTCTCTAGTGTGAGTTTTTTAATAAGAATGGGGACTATATTTTGACAAATGCTTTTTTTTGGATCTATTGATATAATCATATAATTTCTGTTGGTTTTGCTATTGATTTGGTCAATTATGTTGATAGTTGTCCTAAAATTGAATCAACCTTGCATTCCTGGTATAAATGCCATCTGGCCATAGCGTATAATACTTGTGAAATACTTCTCTAGTCACCTTGCTAGTACTTTGTTCAAAATTGTTGAATCAATATTCATTAGGGAAGTTGGCTTATAATTCTCTTTCTCTGTTTTATCTCTTCCTGGTTTAGTTATCAGAATGATATTTTTGCCATAAAAGGAGTTTGGTTGACTCCTTTTTTGCCTATTTTCCCAAATAATTTATGTAGTATTTGAAGTAATTGCTCCCTGAATGTTTGGTAGAAGTCACTTGTGAAACCATCTGGCCCTGGCAAATATTTTCTTAGGGAGTTCATTAATGGCTTGTTCAATTTCTTATTGTAAAATGGTGTTATTTAGGCATTCTACTTCCCAATCTGTTAATCTGGGTAATTTCTATTTTTGTAAATATTCATTGATTTTGGTCAAATTGTCAGATTTATTAGCATATAATTGGGGAAAATATTTCCTAATAATTGCTTTAACTTCCTGTTCATGGCTAGTGATTTCACATTTTCATTTTTTTGATACTGGCTATTTGGCTTACTTCTTTCTTTTTTTTAAAAATCAAATTAACCAATGGCTTATCTAATGTATTGTTCTCCCCCCCCCCAATAAATCCAGCTCCTGGATTTATTTATTTATTAGCTCAATAGATTTTTTTATAGCTTTCGATCTTATTAATATCACTGTTGATATTCAGGATTTTTAATTTGGTTCCCAATTGGGAATTTTTAGTTTGTTCTTTTTCCAGGTTGTTTTTTTTTTTAGTTCCATGCCCAGTCCATTGATCTGTTCTTTTTCTATTTTGTTGATATAAGAGTTTAGAGAAATACATTTCCCCTAAATACTACTTTGGTTGTCTCCCATAAATTATAGTATTTTGTCTCGGTCCTGTCATTCCCTTTAAAGAATTTTTTTTTTTAATTTCTATGATTTGTTTGATCACTTTTTCTTTAGGATTAGACTATTTAGGTTTCAATTAATTTTTTTTAATTTTTTTAGAATAGAATTTTATTTTCCAAAGTATATGTAAAAACAAATTTTAACATCAATTTAAAAAAAAAATGTTCCAACTTCTCTTCCTCCTCTATTCCCACCCCCCACCCACTAGAACTCAAGCATTTCAAAATAAATAATACATGAGTAGTCATGGAAAACATTCCCACATTACCTAGGTTGTGAGAAAAAAACAGTCAAAAAACTCCCAAAACTTCAAACTGAGGAATTGTCAAAGAGAAAAAACATTTGTTTTAAAAAATGTGTTTCCAGGGGCAGCTAGGTGGCGCAGCGGACAGAGCACCGGCCCTGGAACCAGGAGCACCCGAGCCCAAATCCGGCCCCACACACCCAACACCCACCAGCCACATGACCCCGGGCAAGCCACCCAACCCCAATTGCCTCACCAAAAAAGAAAAAAAAAAAAAGAAAAGGAAAAAACAATGTGTTTCCAACTATTTCAGATACTATCACTTCTTTCTCTGTAGATGGGTTGCCATTTTCATAGTCCTTCAGGGTTATATTGGACCATTGCCTTGCTGAAAATAACCACATGCTTCCAAGCAGATCATTTTACACTATTGCTGTTATTTTGTATACAGTGCATTTCACTCTGCTTCAGTTCATGTAGGTCTTTCCAGGTTTTTCTAATAGTATCCTGTTCATCATACCCTAAATAATGTACCTTAAACTTGACAAAGAATTTTCTTCGTATTAGCCCAGCAAAGTCATCATAACTATTTCCCTCCATCCTATTCCCTTCCCATGATATTTACTCTATTTTCCATCTTCTTTTAAACTATTCCTCCTCAAAAGTATTTTACTTCTGACTGTCCCCTCCCCTACTCTGCACTCCCTTTTTTTTCACCCTTCCTTCCTTATCCTCTTCCCCTCATACTTTCCTGTAAGGTTAAATAGATTACTCCTCCCAACTGGGTGTGAATGTTATTCCCTCCATGAGCCAACTCTGATGAGTTTAAGGTCTTTGAGCTAATTCTGTGTTCCAAATTTTCTTCCTCCCTCTCTCCTCAACCCTCCCTATGAAATCAAGCAATTCAATATTTCATACTTGTGCCGTTATGCAGAACGTCTTCACCTTCCTTGAAAGTATTTTGCTTTTTACTACTCTCTCCTAGAATCTGCCCTTCCCCTCCCCCTCCCCCTTATCTCCCTACCCTCCATCAGGGCAAAATATATTACTATACCCACTTGAGTATGTATGTTAGTCCTTCTTTGAGTCAATTCTGATGATATTAAGGTTCAATCACTCCCCAATTCCTTCCCCCTCTTCCCCTCCCCTCCATAAGCTTTTTTCTTGTTTCCTTCATATGAATAACCTCTCCCCAGACCATCTCTCCCCTTCCCCCTCCCCCAGTCTATTTCTCCTACACCTCAACCCTATTTTAAGGATGTCATTATGGGTTAGTTAGGTGGCACAGTGGACAATGCACCAGCCCTGGACCCAGGAGGCCCCAAGCCCAAATCCGGCCCCATACATAAGACACCCCACAAAGAACAAAACATAACTTCCCTTCATATTCAGTTCAGACCTGTGTCCTCTGTATTATCTTCCCATATAGGAATGTTAACAGTTTGATCTTTTAATATCCCTCATGAAGTCTTTTTCCTGTTTATCTTTTTATGCTTCTCCAGGGTGTTGTATTTGAAAGTCAAATTTTCTATTCAGTTCAGGTCTTTTCATAACAAATGCCTGAAAGTCTTCTTTCTCCTTGAAGTTCCATGTTTGCCTCTGAAAGAGGATGCTTAGTTTTGCTGGGTACGTGATTTTTGGCTGTAGTCCCAGTTCCTTTGCCCTCTGGAATATCATATTCCATGCCCTCCGGTCCTTTAATGTAGAAGCTGCTAGATCTTGCTTTATCCTTATTGGAGCTCCACAGTATTTAAATTCCTTTTTTCTAGCTGCTTGCAATATTTTCTCCTTGACCTGGGAGTTCTGGAATTTGGCTATAATATTCCTGGAGGTTTTCCTTTTGGGGTCTCTTTCAGGAGGTGATCAGTGGATTTTTTCAATTTCGATTTTAGCTTCTGCTTCAAGAATATCAGGGCAATTTTCCCTCACAATCTCTTGGAGGATGGTGTCTAAACTCTTGTTTTGGTCATGGTTTTCAGGTAGTCCAATGATTTTCAAATTATCTCTCCTAGATTTATTTTCTAGGTCAGCTGTTTTTCCAAGGAGATATTTCACATTGCCTTCTATTTTTTCATTCAATTGGATTTGCTTTACTGTGTCTTGGTTTCTCATAAGCTCACTAGCTTCCATTTGTTCAATCCTAATTCTTAGGCAATTATTTTCAGCAGACAGTTTTTTAATCTCCTTTTCCATTTGGCTTTTCAAACTGTTGACTTTTTTCTCATGACTCTCCTGCATTGCTCTCATTTCTCTTTCCATTCCTTCCTCTCTTTCTCTACATCTTCGTTCTATCTCTCCTACTTTCTCTTCAAAGTCCCTTTTGAGAGCTTCCATGGCCTGAGACCAGTTCATATTTTTCTTGGAAGCTTTGGATGTTGGAGCTTTGATCCTATTATTATCTTCTTCTTCTGAGGATGTATTGTGGTCTACCTTTCCCCCAAAGAAGTTTTCGATGGTCTTCTGCTTTCTCTGCCTACTCATCCTGGCTTACTGTTTCTTGGCTTTTTACTCCTTAAAGTGTAGCGCTGCTTCCCGGACACACCGTTCGTGCTACAGCATGGCCCAGGGGGTGATTGGGTTTCTTCTCAGCCTGCCTGGCTTGTGAGTAATCACAGCCACTTTCTCTTTGACCTGGAAACAGAAGTCTGATTGAACTCTGATTCTCTATGGTCGGAAGCTTGGCGTGCTTTTACCCCTCCCCCACTGGGCCACCACCACTAGATTCAGCCCACTGGTTCAGACCCAGGACGCTTTGCCCCAACTCCAGCAGATACTGCCTCCACTTCACCCTGGCCTACCTCCAAACCCCCTCACCAGTCCGTGATCTCGGAGCCTCAGAAGCTGCTGGTGCTGAAGACTCTGACGTGTTGGAAGCACTGTCCCTGGCTGGGTCCGGACCGCGCGCTGAGCTGTTCAGCCTGATCAGTAGGTGATCAGAATTGCCCTCTTTTGCGGAGAAACAGTCTCACTCTGTTCTTATGTGCATTAGGCTGTTCTGGGTTTTGACTTTTACCGCATTATTTGGGCATGAATGGACGGGTTTATCTGGAGCTTGTGGGAGTCACAGCCTCTCCTCCGCCATCTTGGCTCCGCCCCGGTTTCAATTAATTTTAATCTATCTTTCCACTGCCCTTTGTTGAATGTGATTTTTATTGCATTATGATCTAGAAAGGATACATTTAATATTTCTGCCTTTCTACATTTTATTTTGAAATTTTTATGGCAAATACATGGTAAATTTTTGAGTAGGTGATGAATACTGCTGAGAAAAAAAATATTCTTTTTTGTTCCTATTCAGTTTTCTCCAAAGGACTATCATATATAACTTTTCTGACATTCTGTTTAATTCCTTATTTTCTTGTTTATTTTTTGATTAAATTTATTGAGCTCTGAGAGGGGACAGTTGAGGTCCCCAATAGTAGAATTCTGTTGTCTATTCCATCCTATAACATAACTTTTCCTTTAAGAATTTGGATGCTATACCACTTGGTGCATAAATGTTTATTATTGATAATCCTTCATTGTCTGTGTTACCTTTTAGAAACATGTTGTTTCCTTGGGAGCCAAGACAGTAGAGGAAGGGCGTTGACTTGCCCGAGCTCTCCCCAAGACCCCTGCAAATATCTTCAAATAATACCAAATAATGCCATAAGACAATCCCTGTAGCAGCAGAACTCACAAAAAGACAGGGTGAAATAATTTTCTAGCCAAAGACAATTTAGAATGCTGTCAGGAAATGTCACTTGTACAAGGGTGAGAGTAGAGCACAGCACAGCTTAAGTTGTAACAATGCAGAGTCAACCCCAATGCAGAGCCAGCCATAGCCACAGAAAATCAGGAGTAGGCCTTGGTAGCCTTTGTATCAGTAGCCACAAGAACTGCTTCTGGAACTCAGTCCACAGATAATAAGGTGGTTGAACAATTGGCCAGAAGGAAATTACAGGGATCTCTTTTTGCTAACACTGAACCAGGACTCTTATTTTGCCCATACTTTGATCCAGGTCACAGTATTAGGTGGCAGTCCCAGGTGGGGGAGGAGCACTAGCACACCAGGGCTTGTGTCAACAGTGGAAGTGGGATTCTGCTTATAGTGCCAGGGCAGAGAATCAGGACTGTGGTTGTTTGCATCCCTGAGCAAAGGCCAGGAGAATATTATCCATGCCACTCCTTAAATCATACCACTTTGGAAGGACAAAATATTGAAAAATTCCTAGAATTATCTCTGAAAACACTGCTCAAACTCCTCGAAGCTTGGGACAGTTCACCCTCCTCCCTGGAGGCAGTGACCCACTTTAACAAAAAGTCAAGCTATGGTATATGATTGTAATGGAATATTATTGTTCTATAAGAAATGAAAAGCAGGATGATGTCAGCAAAACCTAGAAAGAATCATATGAACTGATGTATAGTGAAGTGAGCAGAACCTGGAGGATATTGTGCACAGTGAATTATGAATGACTTAACTACTCTCAGCAATACAATTATCCAAGGCAATTCCAAGGAGCTAATGATGAAGCATACTATCCACTCCAAGTTAAAGAAGTGATATTGATTGAACACAGACCAAAAAAAGAGCACTTGTGGATTGTACATATATAACCTATATCAGATTGGTTGCTGTCTTGCTGAAGGGGGAGGAAATGGAGGAAGGGTGAAAAATTTGAACTCTAAATCTTATGAAAATGAATTTTGAAAACTACCTTTACATGTAACTGGAAAAAAATAAATGTTTGTTACAGAAAAATAAAAAGATCAATTTTGTAGGAAACCTTCCAGCAGCATGGAGAACCAGGAAATCCCCAGGTACCTGGTTCCAAATTCCACACCTGAGAGACTTTTCTACAACCACACCTGAGACAATGCCCAGGATCTAGAGCTAGAATCTGGAGCTACACACAGATAACATCCCAAGAATCATGTGAGAAAAGACTTTCAAAGACTTAAATAAACATTTTCCTGATTTCTTTTTCCTATTGCATACACTATTTGTAATATCTACTTCCTAAAGGGGACTTCCTCCTTTAGTTTTTGTCAATGCATCATTCAAATTCTTTTCTCTCTTTTCATTCCACTGTACGTTGTTAGTCATCATAGAACGCTTTATAAGTATCTCTCATTATTGCTTCATTTAAGGCAACCATCCATGTTTCTTAATGAAGTACAGGGGATTCTATGAGAAAATAATGGGGTTCTATGAGACCCAGAGAACCTGGCCAGGCCTTTCTTAAGGCCAGCCCAGAGTCAGGTGAATTTCAAAGGAAATGTAGTTGGAATTTGGATTTTGAATACAGACAATATAAGTTACCTCATTAAAAACCACACCTACCTGAATGCTTTTTCCACTTGGAGGACTCTGTAATCTGACATCAGCATGTATTGCTCATGGACCACCCTCATGTCCAGTAAACCAATAGATATTAATGATGCTAGCCAATTAGCTTTGAACAGTGTGGAAGGGCCACCTATCCTTCTGTCCTGCAGGAAGCTTGTGCTCATACACGCTCTCACATGCTCTCTTGGCTAGAGACTCTTAGGAGGCAGCCACACCTTGCTCTCTCTTACTCTTCTATCCTAGGTACATAGGGCTTCTGAACTTTTGGAGCCATGTGTTCTCTCTTTACTAATATTTAAAACACTTTAATAAATGCTTAATGCCCCCTCCAAAATTAAATAAGAATAGTTGCGCAAGTGTTGGGAAAATAAATGAGAGGTATGCAAGAATATTATGTAAAGCCAATTAACACCTTGGTAAAAGAGGGACAATAAGTACTGAAGCAATTAATACCTTAAGAGCCAGACTTGGTCAAATGGGAAAAGAGGTATGAAGAAGAAATAGCAAAATGGAAAACAAAAAGGGTCACACAAAAGCTCACTAAAGAAAATATTTCTATTGCCTAATCAAAGGGTATGTGCAGTTGTTTTACTTTAATAAATTGCTACCAACCACCCTAACCTTTAGCAACCACCATGCTGATCAGTCAGTATATACAAACAGGTATATGAACTCACTGTTAATGGAGTTGTGAATTGCTGATCATTCCAAAAATCAATTTGAAATTTGTTACAAATTATCATTAAACTGTGCATATACTTTGTCCCAGCAGTAGCACTACTAGGCCCATATAATTAAGAGATAAAAGAAAGAGCTAAAGTATCCAGTACATAAATATACAAAGATATTTATAGAAGCTGTTTTTATAATAGTTAATAATTGAAAACCATGGGAGTGGCCATCAATTAGTGAATAGCTGAACTAATTATGGCATATAAATATAATGGAATGTTATTGTAGTATATGAAATGATAAAGGGAATGTTAGTTTTAGAGAAACTCCAGAAGACTTGTAAGAACTGATGCAGAGTGAAATAAGCAGAAATAAAAGAACAATGTATCCACTAACAACAAAAAATTACAAAAGACTTATGACTACTTCAAAACGTTCAGCCATGATTTCATGAGGAAGCATGAGACCCTCCTCATGACTACAATCATGGAATCAGGGTGCAGAATGAAACATTTGTTTTGCTAATGCAAATTTAGGAGTTTGATTTGCTTGATTATGCATATATGCTACAAGTGTTTTAGAGTTCCTATTTTTCTTTTGTTTTCAATTGCAAGCTGAATGAGGAAAAAAATGACTTGCATATTGGAAAAAAAATTGAAAAAACAGAAGGGAACAGAAGAAAGCAAATGAAAAGTGACAGGGTTTTTTCTAATAAGCATTTTTATTTAAAATTTTGAATTCCAAATTCTATCCCTCTTTCCCTCCTTTCCCTCCCCCAGCCCTAATTCAGTAAGCAAATAAATACAGGTAATATGTGTGCAATTACATGACATTACCATATTAAAAATGAATTTTGAAAATAAAATGAGCAATTTATTATGTACTTAAAAATAAAAAAATATAAAAGGTACATTTTTAAGAAGCATAGTCCTATAAGTACCCCAAAGAGTACCCCAGCTTCTCTCCTATTTTAAGCTTCTTGTAAGAATCAGGTAAGAATGAGCAAATGCGTAATTGCTTGATTGGGGTCATTAAACTGAAATGTTCTGTTCAGTGGCTAATGTTGATTGTGTAAGCAAATGTCATATAGTGAAAAGAACTGAAGCTCGGGAGAAAGAGGACCTGTCTTGAAACATTACCTCTGCCACTTATTTTTTGTGTGACCTTGGGGAAGTCACAATGTTTCCTGGACCTTAACTTCCTTGAAAAAGTAATGAGGTTGGTTCAGATAGCCTGTAAGATCATTTCCAACCCTAAATTTGTGAAACAGTGATCTTATGACAGGAGGAATGCCAGATAAGACCTCTTTGCATAGCATCTGCAGGATTTTTCAGCTTGATATAGCTAGAACTATCAACATAAATAATTCTCATGTCCTCTATTAATTTATTAAAAGCTCATTGTTGAGCAAGGGAAATGAATATCAGTGGGGTTCCATGGGGAAAAAAAAAAGAGTTCACAGTTAGGAGACCCAAATCTGAGTCTTACTTCTATTACTATGTGATCTTTCTGAGATTCAATTGTCCTTTCTCTAACATGGAAATAGTAATTTTTATAATATTTTCTCAGAGAGTTTTTGTAAGGAAACTCTTCTGTAATATATAAGGTGTTGTATGAGTACTATGCATTATTATTATTGTTATTATAATTATAAGATATAATAACATAAATAATTCAGTTGTCTGGATATTCTATCACTCAACATGCTGAGAGAATAGATTCAGAGAATACTGGCATCAACAAAAACTTGCTTCCTGTTTCAGAATTAAGAATAACAATAATAATAATAATATGTTGTTGTTGTTATTATGACCTGGCAGAATTTTAGAAATTACCATCAATTTTAGACCTTCTTTACTTATGCATTGTGGTCCTGTTCAGAAGTCAAGAAACAGTTTCAAAAATGTTATCTTCATGTATATTGTTGAAAAGGTTTGATTTCAGCTTGATGATATAACCTCTTTGTTTTAGGGAAGCCTAAGATAAAAAGCTGAGATATATTATCTCCATTTTGTAGATGAGGAAACGGGTTCAGAGAAGAAGTGAACTCCCAAAAGTTTCAAAGATGGTGTTCAAGTTTCACCATCTTTCTGACTACAAATTCAACACTTCATCTAACAGTAACTGTCTTGCCAATTGACCATTCATTTTTTTTTAATTTGGTATAAAATTCTGTTTTACTAGATGTTCTCTGAGATTCTTTATGGTTCTAATGCCATATGCTTCAAAGTAAACTCTTTCCATGTTATACGAAGTTTGGCAAATTACTTCCCCTCCATGAACCTGTTTCCTCAGCTGCCAAAAAAGGGGGATAATATTATATGATATAATAGTATATTAATATTATATCTATCTATCTACCTTTAAAGACCTGCTGCATTTATAATATAATAAAACAGAAGAGACTTTACATATCATTTAGTCCACAGATTAGAAAAAATTCTCATGATCAGTCCTATTCTCCCCTTTATCAGGTAGAATAAAACCTTTCCCTCATTATACATGACTCCCTTTCTTGCCTTTAGTAGTCCAGAGTTTAAAATGTAAAAGGATGTGGAAAGGAGAAGACTGTTTCACTATGCATCCTCCAAGATAAATAAAATAGAGGATGTCTACAAAGTAAAATTAAGAATAGCAGTTGAGATATCTAGAAGATTTCAGGAGACACATTCCAAGAAAGGAGCATGTTGTAAAATCCATTACCTTGAATATCTATACACAAATTCCAAGTTTATGCAACAAAAGTAAGTAGAGATTCGACTCCAAGGAGACACATTTGATATCATATCTATTACTGAGAATTGGTGAGATGAAACCCATAATTTGACCATTGCTCTGGATGGGCATAGTTTTTACAAAGAAATAGGATATAGGAAAGGGTGGATTAGCATTGTATATCATGAAAGTATAAACATATGAAGAAATTTAGCAAAAAGTTTGGGAAGCAGGGACATGGTAGAGATTATTTAGATGAAGATCAATGTGGGAGGATAAGAAATAATTTTATTCTTAAACTATATTATGGACCACCCAGACAGAAAGAAGAAATGGATGAATTTGGAAAATTAATCATAAGGCTGGCACAGAGGTACTACTGTGTAGTGATAGGAGATTTCAATTATCCAGACATATGATGGATCTCTATCTCTTTGCTAAAAATAAAATAGTTAATGAATGTTTCATTTGCCTTAGTGATTATTTTATCCTCTGAAAGGTAAAAAAAAAAAAAACTAACAAGGGGGATTCTATTATTGATTTGATTCTTACTAACAAGGAGGAACATATTGCTTGAATGGAAATCATGGGAACCCTGCTGGAAATGAATTCTCTTTCCTAGTGTTTTTGTTGTTTTTGTTGTTGTTTCTTTGTTTTTTTTTGTTTGTTTTAGAGGAGAGCAAGTATCTGATACATATCCTAGATTTGGAGAAAACATTTCATGGAGTTCAGAGAAAAAAATATATTGTATGCTTTGGACTTCTGAGAGATATGAAATGCTCAAGAATGAAATGCATTGTATGCAAAGTGGAAAACCTTTCTTGCTTAGGTATTTTTTTTTTAAGGATCGTGTCTCTCTATTTCACCCAAAGTGGTAATGCAGTGGCTTTCAGACCAAATTTCATTGCTGGTCAGGGTATGAATTTTGAACTGCTCTATTGCTGACTTGAGATGCTTTGCCTCCCATTAGGCACCCTGGTGGCTCACTCCTCCTAGAGGTATATCATATAAATGCCAGAATTAATGTGCATACCTGATTAGCTTGGTCCACTGTGGCTCAAAAATTCAGATCTCAAGATATCTACCAACTTAGATTCTCAGGTAGCTGTGATTATAAGCATGTGCAACCATACCTCACACTTTTCTTTATCTTTTTTTTTTTTATCACATAGTTACATTTCTGTCTGTCTCTGTATCTATCTCTGTATCTCTCTGTGTAATTGTCTCTCTGTCTCTTGTGTGTGTGTGAGTGTGTGTGTGTGTGTGTGTGTGTCTTTCACCTATCTTTTAATAACCTCAGAACTGGGATAAATTTATTTCGTTATTTATTTTTTCCTTGGTGGCCATACTTATTTACTGATCTTGTGTGCTGTTTGATAGAGTTTGCAATTCAAACACCTTTCATATTCAAATATTTTTTATTCAAAACTATTCTTTTTTGCCATTGATTATCAGAATCAAGTTTGCAGGGCAAGTCTTTTTGGATATCATCTTGAGTGCCATTGCTTTGAGAATATATCTTTCCATTTTCTGTTATGATTCTCATTGGTATGAAATAATCTTATGATATTTAATTTTACTTTATAAATAATATTCCTTCTCTGGGTTGCTCATATAATTTGTTATTTCAAGTACAGTGTTTTGTTTTGTTCTGTTTTGTTTATTCTTCCCCCTAGCCACTGAATCTCAAGCAATCTCTGGATACTCTCAATCTTTGATTCCCTGCCCTCCCACCTCACATTCAGGATTTTTGGCTTTATAATGTTCTTTTGGGAAAACAATGACAATTAAGTTCTACACATCCTGTCTTTTAGGTCAATTGCTTTGGCTTATATACAGAATAAATGTGTTGTTCTAGTGCCATTGATTTTTTTCTTCTATATTTTCCTCTTTCTTAGAATATTTGTGTTCTACTTATGTTAATCTTGTTTTACTTCTTCTGAGAAAACTTACATTTTAGATTCATTTTTTCTTAATGCTCTATGAATTTTAATTTATGCATTGAGAATTCTATCTGAAATATATTCATTATTCTTTATTATTTTATTAATTCTATTTGTCTTTTCAATTATTCTGTGGTATCTTGTTGGCATCCCATGTTGTCTTGGGAGTCTATGAGATATTTTATTTTAGCAAGCATTGGTTCACTTCCCTTTATCTGGTAGTATTTGTTAAGATAATTTTCTATGTTCTTTCAATATTTTTTCATACTCTTTTATTTGGGTTTTGAGTTCTTCTAGCTTGTTTTATTTGCTGGTGCTCTGAGATTTTGAAGGCTTTTGTGTTCAAATCTTTGTTGCTTCCATCTTTTTGTTTTGCTTGTTTCCTCCTCAACATAATCATGCACTACTCACTTTCTGACTGCTTCCCATTTCTAGTAGTTATACTATGTGCTGACAGTTTCTGGCAATAAGATACAGCATTCAGTTACCTATGTCTCCTCTTTGAGTACCCACTGAGGTGAAAGGATAGCCAAATTTTCATTTCAATTGTCTTCCTTTCACCAGTATAGACAGTTGCCTCCTCTGCCTCAATTTTATCTTTGGCTCCCTTCTATTCCTTCTCTGACTGAATTGAAATTCTTATAGGGAGGGTCAAAATGGAGAAGACAATCTGAATGCATTTTGTATAGCTTTTGGAGGTCCCAAACCTAGGGTCAGACCCAGTCAGATAGAAAGGTTTTTGTTTGTTTGTTTTTGTTTTTTTAAGGCAATTGGGTTAAGTGACTTGCCTAGGGTCACATAGCTAGTAAGTGTTAAGTGTCTGAGACTGGATTTGAATTCAGGTCCTCCTGACTCCAGGGCCAGTGCTCTATCCACTGTGCCATCTAGCTGCCCCTTAAAGGGATCTTTGTGTTTTTGTTTTTGTTTTTGTTTTTTTGCAGGGCAATGAGGGTTAAGTGACTTGCCCAGGGTCACATAGCTAGTAAATGTCAAAGGTTTGAGGCTAGATTTGAACTCAGGTCCTCCTGAATCCAGGACTGATGCTTTATCCACTATGCCACCTAGCTGCCTTAGTACAAGTTTTTTTGTTTGGTTGTTTTTTTTGTTTGTTTTGGTGGGGCAATGAGGGTTAAGTGACTTGCCCAAGGTCACACAGCTAGTAAGTGTCAAATGTCTGAGGTCGGATTTGAACCCAGGTCCTCCTGAATCCAGGGCCTGTGCTTTATTCACTGCTTCACCTAGCTGCGCCCCCCCAGTAGAAGTTAAAAAATTCCATATATATATATATATATATATATATATATATATAAAACATATACATATATATATGTATGTATATGTGTATATGTGTAAATATATATAATATATACATATATATGTATGTATGTATATGTGTATATGTGTATATATATATATATATATATATATTTGTAGGATTCTAGTATGATCTCCTAAGGTGAGGAAGTGCTTCCAAGATGAACCAGAAGCACAAGAAAGCTATTAATTAATTTGTGTCCTTTATGTTCCTGATATGGGCAGTAGATGAGGCTGGTGGGGAAAAAAAACCTTTCTGAATGATCACTTTAAAAATTTCTGATGTTGATTAATTATCATTTTAGTACTGTATTGTTTTCTTCTTTTTTCCCCCCTGTGGATTCATATCTAATTGTTCTATATATCCCTAATCATTATTTTTCTTGGAGGACGAAAGCTCTAAAGGCTACTTGAAACATGTTTAAATCTTTTTAGCACCATGTCAGTTCACATTTTAAAAAGGAATGTAGAGAAGATGGAAACAAGGCTAAAAAGCTTATGATGAATTTCAGAGCATGGTATGGTTTCATAACAATATTATCAAGATTGTAAAAGGTGAGAATGAACTGAGACTGGTAAATGGAGCTATGGATAAGAGCAACAGAAAAAATGCTTTATCAATAGAAAATGGTGTCACAACAGGGGATAGCGTCTTTGCTTAACATTAAAATCCTAAGTAAATGAAGAGAGAGGAGAAGGAGACAGAGAGGAGAGAGAGAGAGAGAGAGAGAGAGAGAGAGAGAGAGAGAGAGAGAGAGAGAGAGAGAGAGAGAGAGAATTTGTTTCTCAAACAAGGCTTTCCTAATGGTTTTGAATGCATGTCCCTTACTTTCTAATGTGTAAGAATCCCTCTATAAAAACTGTCCTGTAGCTCTTCCTAATGCTAAGCAGCTTCAATGTTGTTTTGAGTCCTGGGTGTGAATAGAAATACAAATATTGGGAAAGATTTAGAATGTTTGTTTCTAGGGTTCTACAAACAACAATACAGGCCAGACAATGCTTTCAAAACATGGTTTTAATGAAATATGGCCAATCCTACATTTGAAATGGTTTTTGATATTTTAAGAAACAAAACATCTTTGCTATCATTTTTCTTCATTTTGTTCTTTAAAATTGTCAATAGTGTAATAATCACTATATATTTTTGACCAAGTATCTGATTTTCCAAAAACATACAGTTTTGTTCGGAAGCTATATATGGAACAAAATGGGAAGAAATGTGACCTGGAAGTTAAGACACTCAGGTTCTTGTCCAGATCCGGGGCTGTCAGTTGATTAATATGTAAGAAACCTGGATGTTTATGGACTCTTCTAAGAAAACCTGTTCTCTGATAGTTTATAATAAAGTAGAAATGGTTCAAGTATGGCTTTGACACTGACTATATTATTTCATTTGAGGACTAGCTTAACTAGGTTTGGTGGCAGCTGAATAGAATACAGAAGAGATCCCTAAATTTAGATTCTAGAAGATCTGAGTTTGAATTCTGCCTCAAATATATCCTCCCTGGCTATTGACTTCTCATCTGTACTTTCCTCATCTATAAAATTGAGATAATAACTATGTCATATGGTTCTTGTACAGGTCAAATAAGATAATTTAGGTAAAGTGTTTTAGAAACATTAAAATACTCTGTAAGTGATATTTACTATTGGAAAAATTCAGCACCAAGTAGGCCATAGGGCATCAACTGGCTATTTTTCAGTCATGCACATTCATCAAGGCAATCCATTATGTCATTGAGGGTATATAATCTGTTTCAAGGAAGGGAAAAAACACACTAAATCAGCACATCCTTGAAAAATAGAAATGAAATATTTTTTACTTTCTCCCTTTAAAAGTTGGCAGTTTCGACAAAGGAAAGTGCCTATGCAATAAGCAGTCAATCATAAATAATAATTACTAATTATGTTTGAAGAAGACAGGAGCCAGTGATTAAAATAATGTTTGGGCAATTTTCCCTATAGAATTGTTTTTAAACATAGAGCCTAGAAAAAATTGTATTAAATCACTCAAACTTTTCAAGTGGTATGCATGTAAATCTGACTAAACCCATATATTTACACAGATTCTAACTTCAAGAGCATTCCTATTGTGTTAGTCATTAAACAAGGAGAATAAGAATCAAGAAGGAACACTTCACTGATGATCTGATTAGATTGATTGATATGGACATCATAGTAATATACTTTATTATGTCATAATTTATCCATAACAATATGCAAGCATGTTTATATTGGGTGCATAAGGGTAAGAAGGAAAGAGGGAAATAGTTCTGCAGGGGCATCAGTGAAAGGGGACGAAAAGAATGAATTACTTTTTTCCATATTAGAAACCTAAGGAATAATATAACAGAGGAAAAGTGAAATTCCACCTTACAAGTATGAATTTGCCCTGATATATGAAGGGATCAACTTATCTAGGACTTATGTAGTTCCATAAAAATATTTTTTCGGAGATTAGGTAAAGAATTGAGGCCCAATCCTTATTGAAAACCTGAAATAGTAGGGTTAGTAGGATTCTAATTGATAGCTCTTCATCTTGAACAATTTTATGTTACATTCCTGAAAAATGAAAACCATACAATTTCCAAACTCAAAAAAGTTAGTTATATAATTACTAAAGAGATAACATTGTATAGTGGTAAGAGCAAGTCCATTAAATTTTTTAAATTCATTGGTAAATTGAAGGAGTTGGATGGACTTCAGAAACACAGATATTCCCTGAACCTCAGCTCTATACTATTATTAGGATGCTAATATTCAAGAAATGACACTGTATGACAACTTTATTAGCATTCTACCATGGCACGTTTGGAAATGTCATGATTTTGGATTTTTAAATAAGAGAAGTTAGGATTTAATCCCAATTCTATCACTTACTAACTGTATGACTGTAGGCAATCAGGGCCTTCATTTCCTCATATGTAAAATAAAAGGGTTTTGAAAAGATGATATACACATGTACAAGCACAGCCACTAAATTTTTGATCTTGTGATAGAATTACTTATTTTTCAGAGCAAATTGCTTTTAAACAAGTTGGAGCTAATATATCCATGCATAGTGTCTTTAGCTCATTCTGAATAGTCTTCTAATTTGATACTTAGTAGCACTCAGTCACATGATTCTGACATGACTAAAGTCAGAAGCCCATTGTTTTCTATCAGTTACGCTAAAGACAGTTATATTTGTATGTCTGTGTGAGGGTGTGATTTTATTTAGTACAGACCACAGCTAGCTTTTTCTGACTCTTCTTAAAGGATGTACTTATGAAATACAGGAATGAGGTTTTTGAGTCTTCTGTAATTCTGTGGTATATAATTTCTTCATTGCAAAGTATATTTTTCAATATTTTTTAGTCCTCTCTCTCTTTGCCCATGTATAGAAGGGGAAACATAATGCCATTGTGCCTAAAATTTTTGGTTTGGAGTTAGAATAAACAAACAAACAAATTTCACATCTCTGATGCTTAACTAGTAATGTGAACTAGCAAAATTAATTTCAATTTAAGTATTATTAAGTGCCCACAATTCCAGGCTTTGTTCTAAGCACTGGATATACAAAGGCAAAGATACCATCCCTGCTACTTAGGAACACATGTTCTAATAGGGGATATAACGTACAAACAATTATGCACTTTCCAGATATGTGCAGTGTAAAAGAGAAACAATCAAAGAAATACTTGCACTAAGTAATGAAGAGACAAATGAGCAGAACCAATAGAACATTGTATACAATAACAGCAATATTGCTTTAAGAATGACTGAGTGAATGTCATTTTGACTATTATAAATACCCAAACTAACCATAAAGACATATGAAGAAAGTTGCTATCTTCATCCAGAGAAAGAACTGATAGGTAGAAGTATGTCTAAAATGCGTGTGTGTGTGTGTGTGTGTGCCATGATAGTTATCTCCAGGGAAGAAAAAAAAGGGAGAAAAGGGAAAAAAATACGTAACTTGACCATATATTTAAAAGAAATAGCATAAACTATGTTATGGAAATGCTTATATTATAAATTAAATTTTTAAAAAAGGAAAGTATTAACAGTGGAGGGTTAAGAGGTAGTGGTAAAGACATTTTGCAAAAGGTAGGATTTGAACAGAAATTTCAGGAAAGCCAGGAGAAGCAGATAAGGAAGGAGGAGGGAGAGAATTCTGGGAATATTGAACAGCCAGCCAGTCAATCATGATTAGGCTTTTTTCTGCCTGTGGGTAGGGCAGAAGTGAGAACAATGAATCAATATTAAAAGGAGAGAAATTAGGCAGGATGTAAAGAAATGACAACAAGCAGCATTTCCTAGCAGTTCTAGCTATCCAATAGTAGTATTGGGTTTTCCCTGAAGGATTTATTTCCCCACCCTCCCTGCCCCTAGAAGTCACCAATTAAAGGTTAAATGGCTAAGTCACCACTTGCCATATATATTATAGAGAACATTACTTTTAAGGTATGAGTTGTATTAAGTGGTCTCTGTAGTCTGTTTTAACTCAGAGTTTCTGTGATAATATAGCTACATGATCTCTAATGTTAAATTCTTTAACCTATTTGGGATTTCATCCCCAATTATATCTTTTGAAATATGTTTCTTTGCTATCACCATAGACCTTAAGCCTGAACACAAGGCTTACAAGAAAGTATAGTTTATCAAGGATAATGAAGTAGATTCTTAGCTTAAGACAGACCCATTACTATTATTGGAGGAGAAGAATTTGCTTTCTTTTCTGAAGTAGCTGAATTGAATTGTAACCTGTCATATCAACAGTTGACAAAAAAGAGCATTCATTGATTATTGTTATACAGAGGAATCTAGATGGCACAGGGGATAGAGTACTGGTTCTGAAGTTGGGAGGGAGGACTTGAGGTCAAATCTGACGTCAGACATATATTAGCTGTGTGACCCTGGCATCACATAACCTCAATGGCCTTAAACATCCAGGTGTGGGTTCCCTTTTATATTTTTTGAATTTAAAATTAATGTGGAACATTTGGGTAGAGTTGTCTGGCAGTTGTTGATGACGAATTGGAGTTCCAAAAAAAAGGCACCAACTACAGGTATTTGAAAATCTTTGTCATATCAATGGATAATTACATTAATGGGTATGGGGCAGATGACACAATGAATAGAGTTCTGGACCTGGAATCAGGAAGATCTGAGTTCAAATCTGGCCATAGACACTTACTAGCTGTGTAACTCTGGTCAAGTATATATATTTTTTTAAATCATAAAAGTATTTTATCATTTCCAGTTACATGCAAAGAAAATTTTCAACATTTGTTTTCATAAGATTTTTATTTCCAAATTTTTCTCCGTCCCTCCCTTCCCTCCTTTCTCCACAAGACAGAAAGCAATCTGATATAGGTTATATATGTACAATCACATTAAATATATTTCTGCATTAGTCATGTTGAGAAAGAAGAATCAGAAAACATGGGAAAACCTAAAAAAAGGGAAAAAAACAAAAGTAGAAACAGTATGGTTCAATGTGCATTCAGAATCCACAGTTCACCCCCCCCCCCCCAAAAAAAAAATCTGTCAGAATCCACAGTTCTTTTTTTGGCAAGTGGAGAACATTTTCCATCATTAGTTCTTTGGAATTATCTTGGATCATTGCCCTGCTGAGAAGAGCGATGTCTACCATAGTTGATCATCCTACAATGTTGCTGTTACTGTGTACAATGCTTTCCTGGTTCTGCTTACTTCACTGAGCATCACTACACTTAAGTCTTTCCAGGTTTTTTCTGAAATCTGCCTGCTCATTATTTCTTACAGCACTATAGTATTCCACTACATTCATATACCACATCTTGTTCAGCCATTCCCTAATTGATAGGCATTCCCTTGATTTCCAATTATTTGCTACTAAAAGAAGAGCAGCTGTAAATATTTTTTTGCATGGGGGTCCTTTTCCCTTTTCTAGGATCTCTTTGGGATACAGACCTAGTAGTGGTATTATTGGTCAAAGGATATGCACAGTTCAATACCATTTGATCATAGTTCCAAATTGCTCTACAGAATGGTTGGATCAGTTCACAACTCCACCAACAATGCATTGGTATTCCAATTTTTCCACAGCTTCTACAAACATTATTTTCCTTTTTTGTCATATTGGCCAATCTGATAGTTGTGAGCTGGTACCTCAGAGTTGTTTTAATTTTAATTTCTTTGATCAATAGTGATTTAGAGCATTTTTACATCTGGCAATAGATAGCTTTAATTTCTTCATCTGGACAAGTAACTTAACCCTGTTTACCCCAGAGAAGGAAATGGTAAACCACTCTAGTGTCTTTGCCAAGAAAATACCAACTGGGGCCACAAAGAGTAGGACACAACTAAAATGACTAAACAATGAGATGTATAACTGTCAACAACTATTTTCATAGCCTATATCTGAACCATTTTTGAAAGCCTTCCCTCCTCTTTGCTAGTTGGTGTCTGAGGCCGGATTTGAACTCAGGTACTTCTGACTCCAGGGCTGGTGCTCTTTCCACTTTGCCATCTAGCTGCCCCCCAGCTGAAAATTCTTACCGTCCCTTTGAAGACCAAGTTTGTTACTAAAACTTGGAAAACTCTTCCCTGATACCTCTTGTATGTAATTACAGTTCCCTAAAATCTTGATCAATACTCTGTTTATACCCCTCTAACAAACTTAGATATTTCTCCTTCACATGCCAGATCACCATTTCCCAGTTCATCTTGTCATCTTCCTGCCTCAACACCCAGCTTCTCACCTTCTGACCAGCCAGCAGTCTATACCAAATCTACATGCAAGTCTTCCAGAATCAAATTCCTCAGTACTTGGGAAATTATTCTACACATTTTTGGAATGCTTGTCCTGGGTCCAACCATCTTGATTGGTGATTGAGTGAATTCAAACTTAAATTTAGCCAAATATATCTAGCTGGCCTCAGACGCAAGCCCATAACATCCATCATTATTTTTTTCTGTGGGGCAATGATGGTTAAGTGACTTGCCCAGGGTCACACAGCTAGTAAGTGTCAAGTGTCTGAGTCCAGATTTGAACTCAGGTCCTCTTGAATCCAGGGCAAGTGCTTTATCCACTGTGCCACATAGCTGCCCCCACGTGTATGACTTTTAGCATGGTATGTGATACATAGTAAGTGCTTAATAAAGGATGTCAGTCATTAATTCATGTAATAATGTGAATTGTGGTTTCTATATTTTCATCTTTTCCTCTTATTAGATTGTAAGTATCTTTAGGACAGGGGTCATGTATTCTATCATCTCCCTTAGCATCAAGTATACTATTTTATATACAGTTGTTCTTTAATTAGTGCTTGTTGACTCAAAGTAATTTAAACAGCAGCCCATACTGAGGTTCTAGTCATGTTGAGTCTCATTCATCAATGTGAACCCCATATGAATGGGATTTCTTTAAATAATAAATAGAGGCATTTTAGCTTAATGCTGATATTTCACATGAGAAAGCCTCAACTGAAAGTATATTTTCAAAGTAAGAGATTTCCAGAAACACTTGATATTATGAAAACCAAGTAGATTTTGAAAATGTTCACAAAAGATCCAAATTCCATGAAAAAGAAACAAAATATTTGGAATAACCCTCCCCTAGAGCATCAGACAATTAAATTTTCTTCATCTGATTTATTTTCAAAAACCTTTGGGAAGTGGAGGAATATTTAATGTGAAAATAATATGTTTGCAACTTTAAGTATGCTGAGAGTAAATAAAGCATATTTTACATTCAAGCCAATGTAAATATGGTTTTGTGGTAGTCTTGGGTAATGTATTTAATCTTCAAGTTAAAGTAAGCTTTTGTTTTTTGTGTTCCAGGTCACAAATATTAGTATAATGAGGCCAGAGCATTAAACAATTTGTCCACAAGCCCCAATACTAATCAGAAACTTGTTATGTTAAATACTAACCTCATGGCAGTAACTTCTATGATGGGAGTTGAGCATTTCATGAAGAACATCCAATTAATAAGTGGATGAGTATTGATAGAACATCCATGCCAGGCTACTGAAAAGGGTTCTGGAATTAAAGTGAGAATATTTGGTTTCAAATGCAGGATCTAACACTAGATGTGTGGCCCCAAATGGGTACTTTTCCTCTGTGAGGTTTAGTTTCTCAGCTATACAATAAGGCCAATAGCTAGTTCTAATATTACCTCAAGGGTTTGCTGTAAAGATACTACAAAAGGAGGCTGCTAGGTGATGCAATGGATAAAGCACTGGCCCTGGATTCAGGATTACCTGAGTTCAAATCTGGCCTCAGACAATTGACACTAGCTGTGTGACCCTGGGCAAGTCACTTAACCCCCATTGCCACAAAAAAAAATACTACAAACAACAGCATCACTGAACCTCAAATATAGTCCAACAAATATGTGAACAGCAATCTTCTTTCCAAAAATAATGATGATGATTACCATAATGATATACCATTTAGATAGTACTTCATAGTTTGCAAAGTGCTTTACAAATATTTTCTCATGTAATCTTCATAACAACACTTAGAGGCAGATTCTATTATCTCCATTTATAGATAAGGAAACGGAGGTAGATAGAGGCAAAGGGAATTGTTCACAAAGATATTAGTAAGTGATGGTAAACAGGATTTGAACTCAGGTCTTTCGGATTACAGGCCTGATCCATTAAGGATTTGGATGCCTTGTCACCCAATTATTTCTTCTTAGAAAGAACTAGTCCTGGATGTACAAATTCCTGGACTTGCCTATGACAAGTTTCACTGTCTCCACATAACTTCCTGTTCACCATCACACCTCCTACTTTCCATGTGCTTTCCACCAGCCCTTTATATGTACCCCAGTGTCTGTCCACAGGGTCATTATAGACGGTTCCCTTTGCTGTGCATTAGCAGATCACTTACTGTTTAGTGTTCATGATTAATGGGTTAATTTTACCTCTATTGACAGGGACCTTGGTACCTGAAACTGTAAACTCTTAGAGCTCTCACTAGGCACTGGATCCCAATGCAATCACTCAGAGACTAGCTCGATGAGACTCAAAAGGATAAGACATCTACCAGCAGCTGCTCTGAGTCCCATCCACTTGCTGACAAGGTCTTTACTAGCCTTACTTGAGAGCTCCTACCCTCACCATTTCTCCATTTCCCAACAACTATGGGAAATCCCACTAGAACAGTACATAGCCCAGCTCCCTGCCCCAGGCTTAGATGGAGGATCCCCCAAATCACTGTTCCTACCCCTTCCTCAGCTCCTTGGACTGCTGACCACTTTGATCAGACTCACAGGGTCTGGTTAAGTCCCACAGAGCAAAGACCTAAGTACCCAGATAAGCCCCTTGGAGACCTGTACTCTCTTCCCTCAATGGATCCCCAGGACCCTTCCTGATCTCTCAATATACAGAACAACCAGGTCTGTATGTTGATAGACAGTTGATATAGCACTGATTTTGGAGATAGGAAGATGTGATTTCAAATCTTGTTGTAGACACTTAATATCTATGTCACTTTACCTTTGTTTATATGAGTTTCCTCTACTTTTAAGCACCCATCTTACTCAGTTATTGGGAATCAAATGTGCTAATGTTTATAAAGCAACTGCTACATAGTAGGAGCTTTATAAATATTCCCTTCCCCTTTTCTTTTCATGCAGCAATTCAAAACATAGCCTACCATCCTATGCAGACTTAGTCACCTACCTTCTTCTCCACCCCCATCTTTTCTTCCATGCTAAACTTTTCTAGTTCTTTACAATAAGCCTCTTATAATACTATTTTGAAAAAAATCATATTTAAAAGTGGACAAGACTGATGATGGTGATAGCAGTGTATCCTATAATTTCATAAAAACAAAAATTGCTGATAACCCAGAAGACAATGGAAACATTCATGGTAGTTGGGAATAGAATATGTAATATTGCCAAGCTTTATTGTACAAAATCCATTATCTATATCTACATCTACATCTCTATCTATATGTGCGTGTGTGTGTGTGTGTGTGTGTGTGTGTGTGTGTATAGAGAGAGATACAGAGACAGAGACAGACAGAGAGACAGAGAGAGTTAGGATAGTCACATGACTACTAAGAGGCATAACAGCTAGATACCACAAATGCTACACTCCTTTCTTCCTTTTTTTCTTTATTATTCTTGTTTTTTTCTGGGCTTGAATAATTTTCATTTTATTTAGAATTTTCTCCAAGTTACAAGTTAAAAAAATAAAAACCAAATATTTTCACATTGATTTTTTAAAACTTTATGTTCTAAATTTTCTTCCTCCATCATTCCTCAACCCTCCCTATGAAATCAAGCAATTCAATATAAGTCATACATGTGCAGTCATGCAAAACACATCTTCACATTAGTCAGGTTATGAAAGAAAATAGACAAAATAACTTTACAAAGATGAGCTAACAAATAAAACTATACTTCAATCTGTATTCAGATTCCATCAGTTCTTCCTCTGTTGATGGTTTGCTTTTTTAATATGTCCTTCTTTTATCAGCCTGCTCATTATTTCTTTCACAGTTACTGTTGCTAACTGTATTACTCTCCATCTTATTCCTTCCCCTTGATATTTACTCTATTTTCTACCTTCCAAACCCTACACATCCTTGAAAGTCTTTTCATTTTTAGTGCTCTGTCCCCCAATCTGCCCTTTCTTCCTTCCCCTCTACTACCCCCCCCCATCTCCTTCCTCTCTGACTTTCCCTCAGGGCAAAATATACTATTATACCCACTTCACTGTGTATGTTATTCCCTCTTCGAGCCAATTCTGATGAAAGTAAGGCTAACTCATTCCCCCACTCCTTCCCCATATTCCCCTCCACTCCATAAGCTTTTTCTTGTTTCATTTATGTGAGCTTCTTTTCCCCAGTACACCTCTTTCTTTCCATTTATTCTAATGTATTCCTCTTATGCCTTAATTTTGTTTTGAAGATGTCATCATGGGCCAGCTAGGTGACACAATGGACAAAGCACCAGCCCTGGACCCAGGAGACCCTGAGCCCAAATCTGGCCCTAGACATATGTCACCCCATCCTGCCCGCCCCACAAAAAAACAAGGATAAACCAAAAATAAATGCTTTACAGATATCATCCCTTCATATTCAATTCACACCTGTGCCCTCTGTCTAAGTATATTCCTTTCAGCTGCCCTAATGCTGAGAAAATTCTTATGAGTTAGAAGTATTATCTTCCTATGTAGGAATGTAAAAAAAGGTAATCTTTTAATATCTCTCTTGATTTCTTTTTCCTGTTTACCTTTTTATGCTTCTCTATGGTTTTGTATTTGAAAGTCAAATTTTCTATTCAGTTCAGGTCTTTTTATCACAAATGCCTAAAAGTCCACTTTTTAATTGAAGTCCCACTTTTCCCCTGGAAGATTGTACTCAGTTTTTCTGGGTAGGTGAATCTTGGCTGTAGTCCCAGTTCTTTTGCCCTCCAGGATATCATATTCCATGCCCTCTGGTCCTTTAATGTAGATGCTGCTAGATCTTGTTTTATTCTTACTGTAGCTCCACAGTATTTGAATTCCTTTTTTCTAGCTGCTTGCAATATTTTCTCATTGACCTGGGATCTCTGGAATTTGCTTATTTTTTCCTGGAGCTTTTCCTTTTGGGATCTCTTTCAGGAGGCAATCAGTGAATTCTTTCAATTTCTATTTTACCTTCTTCTTCTAGAATATCAGGGCAATTATCCCTGACAATTTCTTGAAAGATGATGTCTAAGCTCTTTCCTTGATCATGGTTTTCAGGTAGTCCAATGATTTTCAAATTATCTCTCCTGAAATTATTTTCCATGTCAGCTGTTTTTCCAAGGAGATATTTCATATTGCCTTTGATTTTTTATTCATTTGGATTTGCTTTATTGTGTCTTGGTTTCTCATCAAGTCATTAGCTTCCATTTGTTCAGTCTAAATTCTTAGTCAATTATTTCCTTCAGAGAGCTTTTGTATTTCCTTTTCTGTTTGACTTTTCAATTTATTAAGTTTTTCTCATAACTCTCCTGCATCACTCTCATTTCTCTTTCCTTTCTTTCCTCTACCACTGTAGATCTTTCTTCTATCTCCCCTACTTTGTTTTCAAAGTCCCTTTTGAGTGCTTCCATGTCCTGAGACCAATTCATATTTTTCTTGGAAGTTTTGGGTATTGGAGCCTTGATTTTGTTATGATTTTCTTCTGAGGGTGTATTCAGGTCTACTTTTCCTCCCAAAAAGCCTTTCTATATTCCACTGCTTTCTTTTCTACTCATCTTGAACTGGAAGCAGATGACTGATTGAAATCTGATTCTCCATGGTCAGAAGCTTGATGTGCCTGTGCCCCTCCCTCACTGAGCCACCACCATTCTACTCAGCCCACTGGGTCAGAACCTGGGTGCTTCACCCCAACTCCAGCAGATACTGCAGCCACTTCAACCTGGCCAACTACCAAAACTCCTCACCTGTCTGTGAGCTGAGCCTCAGAAGAAGCTGCTGGCAGCAAAGAGTCTGAGGCCCCAGAAGTTCTGTCTTTCCCAGGCTGAGTCTGCACTGTGGGTCAAGCTCTTCTCTCTGTCTGTGGACTGAGTTTTAGAAGGAGCCACTTCCACAGTTGAGTCAGAGTGTCCTGAGGCTTGGTTCTCTGGGTTTGGGGTTGGGTCCATTCAGCATGCTCCACTATCACTCTGGTACAACAGAGTTTGCCTGCAAACCCTCTAAGCTGTCTTTGGCTGGAAAAGTATTTTGACCCTGTCCTTTTTGGGGTTCTGCTGCTCCAACAATTGTCTTTTTTCTTTTTTTTTTTTTTTAGTGAGGCAATTGGGGTTAAGTGACTTGCCCAGGGTCACACAGCTAGTAAGTGTTAAGTGTCTGAGGCCAGATTTGAACTCAGGTACTCCTGACTCCAGGGCCAGTGCTCTATCCACTGCACCACCTAGCTGCCCCTCCAACAATTGTCAATGGCTTCTATACTCCTTTCTATGAAAGATTCAAATATGGAATTCCTTTGATTTGCTTTTAACATACTCTGCAAATACATTCTCTATGGAGAATTTATTGAAAGCTATAAAATATGTTGCTGTTGTTGTTTGTCCTTCATTCCTTTCCCCCCTCCCCCCCTTGAAGAGCAATGAGGGTTAAGTGACTTGCCCAGGTTCACACAGATAGTATCACATGTCTGAGGCTGGATTTGAACTGAGGTCTTCCTGAATCCAGTGCTGGTGATTTGTCCACTGTGCCATCTAGTTGTGTTCTTGATTCTCAAAGAGGACCATGGCATCAGGGTGATGTCATGACTTGCAGTGAATTGGAATTAAGTGAGGGAGGGTTGTGCAAAGTCACCAATCTCACTATCTCCTCTACAAATATCTGGGCCCACTGGGAAGATACATATTAGGATGACTGGAGATGGCCCTAAATTTTTAAGACAATTAACATGCTCAGGGTCACACAGCTAGTGTCTAAGGAGAGATTTGAACTTAGGTCATCCCAATTCCAGGGTCAGTGGTCAATTCATTTTGACACCCAGCTGTCCCTATAGAGTAATTTTTTCCATAATAGTATTTTATTATTTTCCAGTTATATGTAGAGATAGTTTTCTACATTTATTCTTATAAAATTTCTGGTTTCAAATTTTTCTCCCTCCCGCCTCCTTCACCAAGACAGCAAGCAATCCAATATAGGTTATATATGTACAATCACATTAAACATATTTCTGCATTAGTCTATGTTAAGAAAGAAAAATCAGAGCAAAAATGAAAAACCTCAAAAGAAAAACAAAAAAAAAATAGAAATAGTATGGTTCAATCTGCATCTAGGTTCCATAGTTCTTTTTTTCTGAATTTGGAGAGCATTTTCCTTCATGAGTACTTTGGAAGTACCTTTGAAGATTGTATTGCTGAGAAGGGTCAAATCTATCACAATTGTTCAAGACACAATGTTGTTGATGCTATGTACAATATTCTCCTGGTTCTGTTCTGCTCACTCAGCATCAGTTCATGTAAGTCTTCCAGGTTTCTCTGAAATCTGCCAACGCATCATTTTTTTACAGTACAATAGTATTCCATTATATTTACATACCACAACTTGTTCAGCCATTCCCCAATTGATGGACATCCCTTCAATTTCCAATTCCTTGCCACCACAAAAAGAGCTGCTATAAATATTTTTTACATGTGGGTCCTTTACCTTTTTTTTATGATCTCTTTGGGAAAAAGACCTAATAGTGGCATTACTGGGTCAAAGGCTATGCACAGCTTTATAGCCCTTTGGGCATAGTTCCAAAGTGCTCTCCAGAATGGTTGTATCAGGGGCAGCTAAGTGGCACAGTGGATAAAGTACAGGCCCTGGATTCAGGAGGACCTGAGTGCAAATCTGACCTCAGACACTTGATACTTACTAGCTATGTGATCCTGGGCAAGTCACTTAACCCTCATTGCCCCACAAAAAAACAAAACAAAGCAAAACAAAACAAAACAAAAAACAAACAAACAAACAAAACAAAACAAACAAAACCCAGCAAATATTTATGGGGGCAGCTAGGTGGTACAGTGGATAATCACTGGCCCTGGATTCAGGAGGACCTGAGTTCAAATCTGGCCTCAGACATTTGACACTTACTAGCTGTGTGACCTTAGGCAAGTCACTTAAACTCCATTGCCCCACAGAAAAACAAACAAAAAAGCCAGAATGGTTGGATCAGTTCACAGCTCAACCAACAATGCATTCCAATTTTTCCACAGCTTCTACAACATTTATTATTTTCCTTTTTTTTTAATCATATTAACCAACCTGATAGGTGTGAGGTGGTACTTCAGAGTTGTTTTAATTTGCATTTCTCTAATCAGTAGTGATTTAGAGCATTTTTTCATATGGAAATAGATAGCTTTGATTTCTTCTCCACATAGTATTAATGGGTTAATAAAGTTATCTGAGGAGGTTGTAGAGCATTGTTTATGTCATGGATGCATTGAAATATGTAAATAGAATCATTCAACATTGGAAATTTTGCTATGCCCTATTATTTTTTTTAATTTTAAAGATCAAATGATTTATTATAAACTTAACAGTGAACAGCCAGCAGTGCAAATACTTAAACTTATTTTGTAACTATTTTTAAATTAATTAATTTTGGTTTAAGATATAACTTTTCTATCACTTCAAGCCCCATGGTGATTGTGGTTAATGTGAAAACAATTCTTCCTTGCTTTTTAAATTTTTCCTTATATTTAAGGAGCTTCTTATTTCTCATACTTGCATATCTTAATTCCATTATGTTAATGGAATGAAATTTATTGAATCATTCACCTTTATGGGGGGACTTAAAGTGCTTTTGATCTGTAAATTCTTTGAAAATCTTTTAAATAGGTCATTTTTTCTCCTTTCATTTTGTCATTAATGGTACTTTCAATATATCCTCAACAATGGAATTACTGAGTGTTAGCATTAGATTATTTTTGTAATTTTTACTGAATATTCTGACTTTGTTACTGAAACTAGCACAGTGTCATATTCTGGCCTCTGTTTGCTAGGGTAACTTAGCTGGTAAGCCACACAGAACTGAGTGACATCTCTGTAAACCCAAAAGATTCTTAGAACCCAAACAGAATTTAGATTATTGGTTGGTTTGGGTTTGAGATAAGAAAGAGCAAAAAGACTATGAAAAAATCCCAATGTCTAAAATTATAGGGGAAAATGGCACAAAAAATATACTCTTTTTTAGCAGGTTCACCATTCATTTGTTCATTAAACAAGTATATATTAAAGACTTCTTGCCTCTATCACCCAGAGGTAAATACTGAATGGCTTGACTTGGAGGGTTTTTTGTTTGTTTGTTTGTTTTGATTTATTTTTTTTTTGAGCAGGTTTTAAAATAAATGTTTAATCAGAAATGGATCTTGGTTTGGTCTCATCAAACTTACAGTTCGGTAAGGGAATAAGACATTAACATAAATAATTCCAATATTTAGTGTTACATGTTCAATGTGTTAGAGAAGTACAGATGGAGTTATATGCCTCATTAGGTGTTTAGTAATAATAAAAGGGTGGAATAGGAACATGAAAGACTTAATGCCACACATCCTCAATTGGACTAATTTGCTAAGGAAGAATGACTTCTACATTGTGAAGGATTTCTTTATAATTCTATGACTGTAGTATTCTTGAGCTAGAAACAACATAGACATCTGGTCCAACTTTTTCAGTTTTCAGAGGAGAAAAGTAAGGTTCAAATATAACAGATGATTTGTCAGAAGTAGTCTTGCTGTTTAGTTTAGTAATGACAGAGGTAGTACATGACCACATGAACAGAAGGTTCCTGTTTCATAGATTATTAGAGCTTGAAGGAAAGACAGAGCTCAGTAGATGAAGCCAAGATGACGGAGTAGTAGAGAACATTGCAGTAAATTCTACTTCTCAAGTTTATCTAAACAAATCTAGAAAATCTATAAGACCAAATTCTGATGGTGAAATACAGAAAAAGTCAAAGGAGTCATTTGTCCAACCCAATTCTGCACAAGCAAGTTTGTAGATACTTTGGAAAGGGTCTACCACAGTCACCTTCTGTTTTACAGTGCCCAGGGAGAAGGTGTGCACCAGGCTAAGAGGAGGTTCCAAACTGACACTGGGCACTACAATAGGGTCAAGTGCCACCAGGCATCTTTGTGTGTGTTTGTGTGTGTGTGTGTGTGTGTGTGTGTGTGTGTGTGAGACTGCTGCTCCTCCTAAATAAAGTATGAGTTCTATTGATGTTTATTGCCTTCCCCCTACATATATCAACATATTTGTGTGTGTGTGTGTGTGTGTGTGTACGTACTATTCAGTTCTAGTTCACAAATACTGAAAGGTACCTGTTCAAGTGAGTGATGTTCCCAGGGAGGAAAATCTTGGCTAGTGTCCTGAGAAGGGAGGAAATTCTGACAGTAGCAGAAGAGCTGTCACTTAGACCTCATATGTAACCAGGGCTACAGTTAAAGAATCTAGCCCAGTCTGAAGAAGAATCACCAGGGCAGAAATCCCAGTACAAAGTGGAACCTACAATTCTGTCACTCTGAACCAATAGACTTTTCTAGTTAGAGATGGAGTCCAGTAGCAGTCTACTGTTACAGAAATTCAAATATAGGTAAAACAAGAACAAGAACAACAACAAAACTTTGTAGAGCTCAGACCAGGGACACAACACTCAGACTTTGCCCTGGGTCAGACCACTTTGGGAGAACTCAAAGATCACAAGTACCTAATTTTTCCCTGAGATCTTAGAATAACACAAAACACAATATCCAAAATAGCTGGAACAGAATTATCCTAATCCTTCCCTCCAAATGTATGACAGAACTTAGACTTAACATCAAGTCCAAAGTTAGGAAGTAGGTCAGAGAATAGGCAAAGAACCTCACCATGATGAACTATTATTAGGACTGAGATGCTCAAATAACAAAATACAAAGGAGAATTACTACAAAAATATCTACAAGCAATGCCTCAGAAGAAAAACAAACAAGCAATCAAAACATGTTGGACATAAACATAGTAAAATTTCTCAATAAATACTTGTAAATTATATATATATATATATATGTAAATTATATATAATGTGTGTATGTATGTGTTTGTGTGTGTGCGTGTGTATAAATTTTAGAGATGATGTAAATAAAACCAGCAAAATTTTATTGGTAATTTGTGCCAAAGCTCAGAATGGGACCAAGATTCCTTGATTCCTGGTCATCCTGACTTCTACATTAAAATACTCCTACTACTACTACATTCACCACCATTGCCCCTGCCACCACTGCTGCTGTTCCTCCTAAATAAAGTATGAGTGTTATTGATGTTTATTGCTTTTCCCCTACATATATCAATATATTATTGAAATCCTTAATAATAGTTCTACATTTGCATGAATTAATGGGAAAGATGTATGAGTTTGGATTTACTGGGCATGTGGCCATGAATGAATGCATCTTCAGTTTCAATGTCCTTTTGTTTTGTTTTTTGTTTTTTTATAAAAACAGAATTATTGTAGCTACACTACCTCTCAAAAGTTGTTTTGTTTGTTTGTTTGTTTTGTTTTGTTTTAGTTTTAGTTTTCTTTTGTTTTGTTTTGTGGGGGAAATACACTGTAATCCATAAAGGCAAATGGAGAGGTGAATTATTTTTCTTATTGTTTCTGAGGCTTTATATGAATAAAAGTTGTTATTCTATTCTTGTTGTTGGTAAGCTTCAACACACAGAAAGAGCAAGGTATCGATTCTTGCCACAAATTGATTTCAAACTTGGAGAGAATTATGCACTTGAAGCATTTGGGGTTGGAATGACAGTGATGATGACTGAAATATTTTTCAATGATGAGAGCCCATCTGATATTATACAGCACAAATTTATAGTGGGTGAAATAAATCATGTTGGTTACTTTACATTCTTCAGTAATGTTCAACATTCTGGAAACAGTAAGTTGGAGATTGAATTGTGATCTTTAAAATCTAAATGTGTGGTTGCCTTAAATTAGAAGTTGTAGCACTAGTCTTTGGGCATTAAGCATTTATTAAAGCATACTAGGTATTCACATGGAATTCAGAAAGTTAAGAAAAGGCATATCTATCCTACAGTTCCAGCCTGGTCTGGTTCTTCCTCAAGTCCTCTACCATGAGTCTGCTTTAACCATGAACTGTACTCAAACTGCCTGTGGAAGCTTTTTATAGGTCTGGAGCAGAGGCGGTCCTTACACATTGCTTCAAGCTGATTGGTAGGCATCATCCAAATCCATTGGTTCACTGGACTTGAAAGTGGTCTGGAGTTGAGTTCAAAGTCCTTAGCTTCTGAGAACAATACCTCCTTAAGGGCTAGCCAGCTGTGGTTACAATCTAATTAACTTGAAGTAGGCTAATTAGCAAAGTTAATCACTTTCACTTAATCCAATCAGTTTAGATTAATCTGCATGAGAGCATGTGAGCCTTTGAGAATCTGCCAAATCCCATTATTTTCTCACAGAATGATATAAAATAGTTATATAAGAGAGATATGTTTTGGTAGAAAGTCAAAAAAGAATATAGGAAATTATTGAAATCACTGATCTTATGGTGATAGCTGGGCCAGGAAATGAAACTGGAGTGAAAATGATGAAAAAAATATGGATAGGAAGAAGGATTAGATATTATATTGAGGATTAAGAATAATATTAATATGAATGAGGGAATTGGAGATGTGGAAGGGTAGGAGATTGTGATCTACCATTTGAATTTTGAGGTTCACAATATTAGAAGCAATGCAGTTCTGGCCCATGGTGGTCTAAGTTGTGGCCTTGCTGGTGTGCAGTAAAAGTGATATGGAAAAGGAGATTGAAGAAGGGGAAGAGGTTACAAATAAAAGATAATTCCATTAATTTCCAACAGCTTTAAAATCAGAGGAATTGTGCTTGACTTGGGTCACATCATGGACCTATCACATTTAAAAGTGCAGAGAGGAGTATAGGAAGACATTCAGAAAGAAGCATAAACATGTTTTCTTTTTCCATTTTGGAAATAATAGGTGGAATTTACTAGAAAGATAGATGATAGGTTATATAGATAATGATATACACATATAGGCTAAAGAAAGTGGTATACAATAGGGATTCATGGTTTAATATACAATTCAGTTTTTGAATTTTGCTTTGTATATGAAAATGCTCATTTTTCTTTGATGTTGAAATTCAGGAAACAATATTAAAAACCAGTATAAACATTTCCAGATTTATGGGATCTTCCAGAGCTTGAAGTACACAGGCACAGCTTTCAAGAGCTCGAGGTTATATCCATACCATAGGGAAATATCACAGATTGACATGAATGGTGGATATATTATTGATTGTACATGGACATAGAAGGTGAGGGTTTTAGTGTGCCCAATTTTAAAAAATGAATTTATGTTTGTTTTTTTTCTTATGTTATTTCTTAAGCAGATGTATATTTTAGCTAGGGGGCACACTGTTGGGCATGGAATCAGGAAGAACTGAGTAAAAAATATAGCTTTTCATTGTTACTTTGTGATCATGGGCAAGTCATTTAACCTTTATTTGCCTCAGTTTTCCCATCTGTAAATAGGAATAATGATAGCACCTATCTCCCAGGGTCATTGCAAGGATCAAATGAGATACCAAGATAATAACTGGAGAACACAACCCAGTGCCAGACACCCAGTAAGCACAATATAAATGCTAACAACAAAGAAACAAACAACAATAGCAACAACAATAAACAACAATAATAATTCTGATTTGTGAATACACAGATGTGAGGTGATTTCCTATCTCAACCTAGGAATAGAAGCTATGACTAGAATTAAGAACTTAACAGTGTAGTAAATTATTGTACTTGAAATCAGAAAGAAAGACCTGAGTTCAAATACCTTTTTGGTTATTGTGATCTAGGAAAGTAATTTCATCTCATTTCATCTCAGTTTTTCCCATCTTTAAAATGGGGATAATAATAGTACCTGTTTCCCAAGGTTGTTATAAGAATCAAATGAGGGGCAGCTAGGTGGCACAGATAGACCACCAGCCCTGGAGTCAGGAGTACCTGAGTTTAAATCCGGCCTCAGACACTTAACACTTACTAGCTGTGTGACCCTGGGCAAGTCACTTAACCCCAATTGCCTCACTTAAAAAAATTTAAAAAAAGAATCAACTGAGATAATAACTATAAAGCACTTAGCATAGTGTCTAGAACATAGAAATTGCAAACTATAATAATCACAATAGTAATCATTTTTGTTGTTATTTTTTGTGAAATACAGAGATGTGAGGTGATTTTCTATCTTTGCCCAGGAATAGAGCTTTGACCCCAATCAACAATAAAGAGCTTGACAAAATAGTAAGAATGCTGTACTTGGAGTCATAAGGGAAGACATGAGTTCAGATATTTGTGTGATTTTGATCCTAAACAAGTCACTTAACTTTTTTGCTTCAGTTGCCTCATCTGTAAAAGTAGAGAATAAAAATATCTCCTACCTCACAGGCTTGCTCTAGGAGTCAAATGGAAAAGTGGGTGAATTATTTTGCAAATTGTAAAGTACTATATAAATTTTTGCAGCTATTTCTACTATTATCACTTGCTTTTTCCATGTCCAGTACAATTTGTCTTTTTAAAATACATTTCCGTCATGGAATATCTTACTTCAGATCTTCCTCAAGTTTCTTCCTTCTTTATGCATTGCAGACTGTTCATACTTACCATGCACCCCACTTTGCCATCTGTATGATATTTATTTTCACTTCTTTGGATACTATTGTACTCCATGTTTCATAAACATACAACAACACTGTTTCTGGGAGAAACCTAGCATTGTTTAAAGTTTCTTGGCAATTCCCTAAAAGAGATTCCATTTGTTCTTCTTATTTAAATCAGGTGTAGATGATTTTCACAAAGACTATTCAGAGAAAGGAAAATTGGTATATGGGCCAGTATTTATTTATATTATCTCAATCACGTTTTTTTTAAAATAGCAATATTACATATGGATTTATTCAAGTATTTCTTTTCTTTACTTTTTCTACTATTTTGAGAATAGTTCACTTCAAAACCATCAAATATTTGGTAGCATTTATCATGGTCTTGCCTGACTTGATCTTATCCACTTGCTCATCTCATTTTTTTTTGCTTCTTTTATTTAATGCCAATCAAAAAACGGGTCAATCAAAAAGTACTAATGTAGTTTATGCTCCTACAGGAAGACAACTGTATATGTTTGTCTACATGAGAAAGAGACTAGTCCTCAAGTCATTGCTTTGTGTTGTGTCTTTTGCTTTTTCCCTGAGCACAGCTGACCAATCTGCAAGCCTGTGATGACTGTCCCAATAATTAATATCAACCTCATGAGTTTGAGAGGTCAAGAGATCCTTTCTCCTTAATCTTGTCTTTCAGCAATATCAAATAACTTGAAACAACTTCTTGGAGAGGATAACCACAACTAGGAGGATAAGTCTAAGCCATACCCTGATGTGTCAGTAGATATGGACCTTGAATGATTTGCTTAGAGTTTTATTTTTTCTTCTCTATTTCACTCATGGTAAGAATACCCAGCATAATATTACTAAATTCTTCCATAGATTTGAAGGGACTTCACATTCCTTTTTGCTGTTCTCTTGTTGGCCATTAGAAAAGGAAATCCCATTCAGAATGTAAATATATAAGTTACTATGGATAGATGGCAAACTGATTCTTTTTCTTTTTCTTTTTTCTTTTTTGCAGGGCAATGATGGTTAAGCGACTCGCCCAGGGTCACACAGTTAGTAAGTGCAAAGTGTCTGAGACAGGGCCGGTGCTTTTTTCACTGTACTACCTAACTGCCCCCAAAATTGATTCTTGATACTTTCCCTCCCTTTTCTGTTACTCACCACTAACAGAGCAATATAAGGACCATTTTATATTTTTGTCAAATTTATGATTTATCTTGGACAAGCAATTCATCACCTAGTGGCCAATCTACTGGTTCTCTGCACTTCACAAGCCTTGTCTTCATAAATTAGACAGATTGTAACTAAAGCCTTTATAGTTTGGTATAATATTGAAGAATTTGTACTTTTCTGGGATACAGTATTTGATAACCCATGTTCATTTGATGTATTCCATGAGAGATGATTGGAGTATGATTTTTGGGGAAGATGTAATGCCTGCTTAGCCTCATTCTCCCTTTTGCTCCTGCCTCCTTTGATACTTCTATCACCCAGGCATTATAAAAGACATTAAACTTCCAAATGTCTCTTTTCCTATCAATCTTACATTTTCAAAGAAAGTTTTTTCTTGTCCCTTCTTCCTCCTTAAAATATAACTTGACAGTTGGAAGAAGCCTAATATTTTAAAGAGTTCATTTCCCTCTAGATTTCTCCTCAATTTCATTTAAATTATTTTTTAGTACTTTCACAGGTCTTACTTTAAGACCTTTAAGAGATCATGATTAGTGTTTTAATAGTTTCTATCAGATTACTTGGATATTTTTCTTTTATAGGTTGTCTTCTTCAGTGCCTTCTAAGCTCAACTAGAATATCTTCAGAGTAATTTAGAAATACAGAATCAGAGGACATTCATTCTGGAAGGGACCTTAGAAATCACCTAGCCTAAACCCCTGTTTAATAGATGAGGAACTTGAGGTCTAAAAAATTAGGAATGCTTTACCCAAGGATGCAAAGCTAAGTAATATCACAGTTGGGACCAGAGTCCAGGTTATTTAATCTCCAACTTAGTGATCTTTAAGATATTAAAAGAGAATACTGAGGGGGCAGCTAGTGAATAAAGCACTGTCCCTGGATTCAGAAGGACCTGAGTTCAAATTTGGCCTTGGACAGTTGAAACTTACTAGCTGTGTGACCCTGGGTAAGTCACTTAAACCTCATTGTCCCACAAAGAAAGGGATACTGATTGATTGAAATCAGTTTTTTCCCATATTGAAAAATGTACAAAGGTAGGGAAATCCAGAACACTCGAATGGACAATAATTAAGGTGGGCATTGTCATCATAAACCATAATTGAATAGGACTTTGGAGAGCATTGACTCAATTTCCAATAATTTTCGAAAATAATATAAGCAAGTGAGGAAGGAAGGAAGGAAGGAAGGAGGGAAGGAAGGAGGGAAGGAAAGAATGAACCTACAAATCAGAAATTTTGACTCTGATTCCTGAGAAAATTATGATATGAATCATTAAAAAGATGGTTAGTGAAATCTAGAAAAAGAATTGGTATTTACCAAAAGCCAGCACAGTGTCCTCAAGAAGAGCTTCTTTAGTCTAATTGTCTAAGCTTACTTCATTTGTTGTTATGGTTACTATGCAGATAACAGGAAAAAAAGATACATATTTTAGCAAGTGATGTGATAAATTATCTCATGCAGTTGTAGAATAACATTGTAGAGGTGTGGCCTAGGTAATACAGCCATTCAATAGGTTAGTTAGAGACTGGTTAAATTTTAGGACTCAAATGATGGTGATTAGTGGTTTAATATCAGCTTGTCAGGAGATAACAGGTAGAGTGCTTACATTTCAGTGCTTGGCCCTATCCTATTTAACATGGTCATCTATGTTGTAAGTAGAGGTGATAGAGTACTTAGCAAAATATCAAGGTAGGAAAGTGCTCATTCACCAGGTGACAGAGTCGAACTCTAAATTGATAGGATGGAAAATTGGATTGTATTTAATAAAATGGAATGTCATAGGAATAGTTTACTTTTGATATTTGGATTGAAATCCAAATTTATGAGTACAAGACATGGAAATCATGGTTAAAGAATCATTTAAAGGCCCACATCTGTTTTCAGGCCAATCAACTTGAGAGCAAATTTAGCTCCAAATGCCTAGCATCTGTTGCATAGAGCCCTTTTTCATTCCTTCCCTGGTTAACGGTATAGAGATGGAGTGCTAGTTTTCTTAACCACAACAGTCCTGCTCATTTCTAGACACCACATTTTAGGAAAAGTTTTGATCAACTGGAAAAAGCACTGTATCCCAACCTATCTTATTGTACTAATGTTACCTATCCCACATCTCTACAACTTTTCTACAAGTATAATATGAGATACTTTTTCAAATGATTTGATAAAAAGCTAGGGAAACCCACAGGAGGATGAGAATTGTGAAGAGGCTTCACTTCATTATATATTAAGGATCATTTCAAGGAACTGGAGATGTTTATCTTAGAGAAGGTAAGACCCACAGCAATATGATAATTATTCATATACCTGTATGACTTTCATTTAGAAAAAGGGTATAGATTTGGTTTATTTGCAATAAGAAAGCAGAATTAGGAATAAAAAGGTAAAGTTTCTAAGAAGCTGCATTGTTGCTAGAGACAAACATACTCTTAACAATCAAAACTATGTGGAATTGGCTACCTTGAAAGGTAGTTGTTTTTCTTTCATTGGACTTCATTTAGCCAAGGCTGGACAACTACTTGTCTGTTGTTTTGTGGTGAGAGTTTCCTTCCAATTATTAGTCTGAATGGATGGCTACTGAAGTCCTTTCAGATTCTAATTTCATGATTCTGTGAATTTTAGAAAATGACACTAGGAGGGATCTTAGACATCATTTAAAACATGCCCCTCCCTCCTCAATGGGCATTTTGCAGTCAAGGAAACCATATCCTAAGGAGGAAAATTGATCACAAGCATCTGAAACTATCTGGCAGACATAAAGTTTTTTAATAACAATGTAATATATGATTCTCACAATTTCCTCCATGAATTTGATAAATGTTCTCAGTGCCTAATTAGGGAAAATTTAAATTATATGAGGTATCTATTACATAGAAGTGGGCATATACCCTAAATAATAATAATAATAATAATAATAATAATAATAAATAACTTGAGACATTCTCCACAGCACCATTGAATTGTATGTTCTCAATTATGGATAGAGTCAATTTCACTTAATACCTAATAGAACATGGCCTGAAATGTTACCTTTCCCTAAAGGAAATCTTTCATCTGTGTAGGTTGATATACTTGGACCTGTGGAGAAATGCCTTACAAGCCAAAGAATTTTTAGTGATGAAACACATGTGATATTCAAGTCATCTTTCAAGGGTACAAGATCATATTTCTTTTCATTTGTGTAACCAAGATGAAATGCATCTATCCTTCTTCATTTATATAGAGAGGCTTGCAATATTCCAGTGATGAATTATATGTTTCACTGTCAGCAATAATTTTGTTGTTGAAATATTCACGTGAGATTCTGGCTCAATCCACCATGATTTACTTGAGGGAAACAGTGGTTGTTTGGAGTACCAGGATGAAATCTGAGCCATAGGAAGGCTTGGTCACTGCTGGGGCTGGCCCTGCATAAGGATGACACTTTTCTCTTCACTTAGCTAATTACCTGTTGTAGGCATGTCCTGAGCCCTGGTTTTTTAATAACTCTATACTAACTAACCTCATTCCTCTCTCCATATACCCTTCACTACATCTTGCTACTGGAATATTAAATTCAGGGCTAGAATTGAGATCACATTTCTTCACTAGAAGACAGACCAGGGAGCAGGTAGAAGGCACAGTGAATAAAGCACCAGCCCTGGATTCAGGAGGACCAGAGTTTAAATCTGGCCTCAGACACTTGACACTTACTAGCCACGTTACCCTTGGCAAGTCACTTAACACTAATTGCTGCCCCCCCCCCAAAAAAAGAAGAAGATGGACCATCCAGCATAAGGCTGAAATCAACTTCAGCATGAAAAGATGAATACCACATTAAGATGTTCCATAACTCCCATATATATAAGGAAATATCTTTGTCTTCATTGCTAGTCTATCATGATCTAGCCCAAATTTTATAAATTAATATCTATTTGCATAAAATATCATTTTCTTTTTCATATTTGAATTCTTCTTCCACCCTTTCCCACACTACTTGAACATGGTAGCTTTTTTGTCAAATATTAATTGGGCAGGGGCAGCTAGGTGGCACAGTGGATAAAGCACTGCCCCTGGATTCAGGAGTAGCCGAGTTCAAATCTGGCCTCAGACACTTGACACTTATTAGCTGTGTGACCCTGGGCAAGTCACTTAATCCCAACTGCCTTACAAAATATATATATAAATAAATTGGGCTTTGTTAAAAAAACAACCAAGCACATCAAAATACTCTATGAGTAATTATGTGTTCATATATTTCTACAGGACATATGTGTATGTAATATACATGCATGAAAACATATTGTCATTATATTATATTATTTTCATTATGTTGCATGTTATTTTCTTGGAAGAGAATGTCATTTGTTAATATGTAGAGATATTGTAGAATTTAGGATCAGAAGATGGTTTATTTCCTTGCTATATTAGATAGATGGATAGATAGATAGGTGCATACAGATACATACTTACATACATACATGAAGGACCATCCATTGAAAGAGGAATGGGATTTTTTCTTGTCCCCAGGATAGAGTAGGGAATAGGCTGAATTTGTAATTACAGGCCCTAGAATAAAATCCTGGCTCTGCTACTCAGACCTAGGGGATCTGGGACAATGTAATTCACATCTCTGGATCTTAGATTTCTAACTTTTTAGATGATGTGGCTATATAAATGTCTAAAAGACTACCCAAAGGTAAGTTTGGGCTCTAAATCTATGATTCTAGGGGTTAGGGTTTTTAAGAGGAAAATTTGGGTCTGACATAGGACCAAAAAAAAAAGAAACAAAAAACAAAACCTTCCTATATATTGGAGATATCCAAGAATGAAAAGAATTGCCTCAAGACTAGATTTCCTTTCACTGAAGATCATCCCGCACAGCCTGAATAATAATAATAATAAAAATAACTAACATTTATATAACACCTAATATGTGCCAGGAACATAAGTGATTTACAATTTTTATTTCATTTTATCCTTACAAACAGGACGTAGGTGCCATTATTATCCCCATTTTATAGATAAGGAAACTGAGGCAAACAGGGGTTCAGTGACATGCCCAGATTAACACAGGTATTAAGTGTCTAAGGCCATATTGGAACTCATGTCTTCCTGACTCCAGACTCAGCAATTTATCCACTGTACCACCTAGCTGCCCCCAATGAATGACAATTTCTCATGTATGATTCAGTGGGGATTATTCTTTTTAGATTTGAATTGGACTAGATGGCCTTTTGAATCTAATATAAGGGTGTGATCTTGGGGGAGTCCATATCTCTGGATCTCACTTTCCCCATTTTTAATTTCAGAGAACTGGACAGAGAATCTCTAAGCTCTCTTCAAGCACCAAAACTCCCTTAGAGATTTCAAAACTTCTCCTATTTGGTTGGCACTTCCTTAGGCCTTAGCTGGCCAGAAAGCATGAGGAAATCAGTAGCAGAGTTATTGAATCCAAAGGCAGAGCAACTTGGTTGGTTTCCCTGCTGAAGCTGTTGGGGCCAGTTAATAGGCATTAGGTTGAGATGCAATCCATGCAGTCAGTCCCTAGGTAAAGGCAAGGCCTTATTAAAGAGGCAGTTGTCATCTTGAATTGAAAGACTCTAGGCAGCTGCTATGTAGGAGACACTTCACAGCCTTCATTTCCCATGCAAGCCCCTCTCACAGTCCCACTTCTTCCACCTCCCTTGGCCCCCCTCTCCCATCTCTACTCTGCTGAGTTCCATTTAAAACTACCTGGAGAGCTTTTTCATGTAGGGATTGTGTTACTCATTGTACATATGGTGTGAAGAACACAGATGAGAAATGTGAGTGCCTAAAATAAATACTACATGAACTCTGAGATGTGTGAAGGCCCTTGGGAGTTAGCAAATGAAATGCCTATCAGTCTCTGACACAGCAGAAGCTCTCTACAATTGGCAGCTTCATGCTTCATTATGCATGGATCAGATATATAGGTATGGCCTCAGGCAAGCTCCCTGGTTTAATGGAGAGGTGCATGCTGGGGAGAAGCAAATGTCTCCTGGCCATGTGAATTTTAAAGATGAAGAAAATGAGAATGGAGTTGATTAATCAAAAAAATAGGGGAAGAAATGAGGTTTGTGTTCAGTTACCCTGTATTCAGTAATAACTCTTTCTAATGGTGGAATGGCATATTGGACTTTTATTTGTTGTTTCCCCCAAAATATGGTGGTTTTAACTGTTGTTTTTTTTTTTTTAATTCAGGTTATTCTTGTCTGACCTGTTAGCATACATACACTCAAATGATGAGCAGGTTCACCTTCTAGAGAGGTGTAAAGGGGAGAAAAAAGGAGAAATTGAGTGACCTAATTGCTGCTTTCCATAAACCCTGAAATAAGTCTTCTGTTTTGGGAGAAAGTTGGCCAGAAAGCTGGGTTTCTGAAATTGTATAGAATCTGAAAAACAGCATTAAATCACCCTGGGCTTTTTTAATGAATAAAATAGTTCCATAAAACAAGTCAGAGAACTGAGAGAGCTGTGTGGGCACTGCTGAAAGAAATGTAATAACTTTCTCCAAACTCTGCTGCTCCTCAGTTCATTCGAGCAGGAGAAGGCCATGGCATAAAGGGAAATACAGCCCCCAAAGGGATAAATTCAGGTCAAGGTAGAGAAGATTAAAGTATTCAAAAGCAAAGGGAAAGAAGGACTCCTTCCATTTGAGGAGAATGCTCTTAATGTGGGAAAATGCATATCTATGTCTATGTGTATATGTAATTGTGCATGTATATATACAATATATACACATACATGTTTAAAATAGCACCCATGCAAACCATTCATCTTTAAAAAACTAAAACTTGAACTAAATTTCTTTCAAGACAATGGCCATTGCTTCAAACATCAATTTAAAATTATTTAGTGTTAAGTAAAATGAAATAAATTTCATGTCTTTTTGTAGAGACCTTTTCCCATTCTCCTCAGTAGCCTACTATGCTTTGATTATATTTGATCACTTTAACTCTGCATTTTGATCACTTTAACTCTATATTTAACACTTTAACTCCCCATTCCCTACCCCCACTCCCATTCCTTTCCAGCATGTGTGGTAGTATGCCAAAGAAAGTAGGGTTTCTGAACTGAATAGATTTAAGAGGAAAAACCTTCAACAGCTGTAAAAAATAATACCAGTGTCTTTCCATTCTATCCATTCTCTTTCACTGTGTTCAGACAAGTTATGGTCAGGGATTTAAACCCTGAATGTAAAAGACATTCATCTGGCAGAGATTAAAAAGGATAAAGAAGAAAAATTGGACATTTTGATGTAAACTTCAAAATGCAATTCCTAATGTAGTTTGTGCTATTACTTAAAAGTGTATGTATGTTTTCATACCTCTGTGAAGGGAATGGTAGTATATACGTTCTTTTTTGTCTACTTTTTCCTTTTCCTTAAGTGTATCTTTTATTTTCTCCATTTGATGTGACAGGTTTCTCACTTAAAAATATTTTGGCTGATTCAGTGATTTTTTACTCCAGAGTAGCACCTTTGGATAATTTGACATAAGTACATTTTCTCCTGCTTTACAGATTATAGATCTGGTTGAAAAAGTATCCTTCGAGTGGAATAAATACTAAGACTCATCTGTAACCTCTCAACTAGGCATAAAGAGTAGAAAATGACATTTCAGAATTGGAAGGAGATTTGGTAGACTTTAACTAATATGAATGTGAATTGCTCTTTCAGATTTAGTAAGGACATAAACACCTAGCATTCATAAATATCTGCTTAATCCTAATATTTCATTGTATTTTAAAGTCAATCTTTTACTATGGCTACCAATTTAGATTGGTATTTGTAGTATATTATTGCCATGGTGAAGTACTCTATTGACCTTTTTCCCCTTCTTAGGTTATGTATTAAACTGGCATTTAAAAAAAAAAATTTAGCCAATCAGCATTGAAAGAGAGATCAGAGCTTTTGAGGTGGAAGGGACTGTCTCATTTTGTTGCTGAAGAAAGTGAATATTAAGGAGGTTACATAATTTACCCCACTAGTAAGAATTAGTATTACCTTCTCCTTGAAAACCTTCAGTGTATTACATTTCCATGAATACTGCTTTTTAAAAAATATTTTTTAAACTCCATTGCCGATTTATTTTCTGGCAGAAGAGGGATAGAATTTTTTTTCCTCCAACTCATGTTGACATTACCAAGTGGCTGAGAATCACTGAATATTTTGGCAAGAAGGAAAATTAGGACTAATATACTGGAATAATTTTGTTTTACAAATCAGGAAACTGAGCTGCTGAGAGGTTGAGTATTTGCTATCACAACAGCAGCAAAAAATACAACACAACCATAACCATAAGCAATACTATGACTACTAGTACTATTAGTACTACTAGCACTACTAGTGCTACTAGAAATACTGGTACTAATAGCACTACAACAACTACTACTACTACTACTAGTAATATTAATATTACTATGCTCTTATTATAAAGATTTTATAGATCTGAGGCTGAGAGATTAAATGACTTCCCTAGGTAACACAGTTGGTAAATGCCTGAGATAAAATTCAAAATCAAGTCACACTTCACTCTGTCATTTAGTAGCACAATGTCACAGAGATAGAAGTGGAAAAGGCAAGATTGGAACCCAGGACTTCTAACTACTTTCAGTGTGTTCCTCTGAGAGGACACCTAACAGTGGATACATTATCATTAGAATGTAAATTCCTTGTGATTTGTGATTGATTGATTTTTTTAATACTTGTAACCCCAGTTCCTATCACATTTTCTGGTGTGTGTGTATATATATATATACTATATATATATATATATATATAT
The DNA here is from genome assembly GCF_019393635.1 of Dromiciops gliroides. Lineage (NCBI taxonomy): Eukaryota > Metazoa > Chordata > Mammalia > Microbiotheria > Microbiotheriidae > Dromiciops > Dromiciops gliroides. The sequence goes on from NC_057862.1 coordinate 497,868,686, forward strand.
ATATATATATATATATATATATATAGTACTTAATACATGTTTAATGATGAATTTATTACTAATGTGTAACCATGGAAAATCATTTAAAAATACTGTACCTCAGTTTCTTCATCTGAAAAAAAAGACATGATAATAGCACCTATCTCTTGGATTTCTGTTAGAACCAAGTGAAATTATATATCTGAAATGCAACTGTAATGTGTAGAATTAAATGTGGTCACCTATTTCTGTCCCAAGTGTATGGAAAATTAGCTGGTGTTTATCGTATATTTGTTACTTAGAAATTAGAGTCTACTGTACCAGTTTTGGGCATTAAGCATATTAAATATTAGTAAAGAGAGTGCACATGGATCTGAAAGATAGAAAAACCTAGCTGGACGCTCTGGCTGGATCCAGCAAGGGGCGGGGCTGCGACTGGTTGCTCTAGTAACAGAGCAGAAGCAGGAAATGCAGATAAAGGAGCTAGCATGTGCAAGCTCAGGACTTGAGAGGGGTGGATTAGATCTGGTAACCACCCAGGCAGGACTTTCAAGGAGCACCAGGGGACTGGGAAGAGGAGGGGTCCCCAGAAGAGGAGGAAGTGGAGGTGGGGGAGGGACCATTGCCTGGACAAGCTAAGGGCTACTGGGCCCTGGCATTCAGTTTAGCCAAATGGCTGAGGACCCCAGGGATATTTGGTGTTTTAGCCCAAGAAACGGGCTCAGATTCGATCTTGGGCTCAGATCCTCCTTCTCCAGCTGCCAGGGGGCAAAGGCTTCTGGAGAAGGCTGGGTTGTTGCCTCTAAGCATGCAAAAGAAAAGTGAGTAGGGATTGGAGAAATGTGGAGAGAAATGCTTAATGTTAGAATTTGAAAAAAGTGGAGGAGTCAGAGGTTTCTCTGAAAAGGCATGGGTGCTCACTCTACTCCAGAATTCCCAATAAATTAAATATTTGGATGATACATGGCACAGGATTATTTGCAAATTTCTCAATGTTTGAGGATCAAATGACACACATTGTGGCCACCTAAAACAGAGTTCTTTAAGCTTTCTCTAGGTCATGTCTGATTTCACTGTTAATTTTCCCTGTCCCAATCCATGAGTAGCTTTCCTAATAGAGAGTCCTGGGGAATTTCACTGGGTATTATGCTTTGTCTAATCCCCATCTTGTAATTCAAAGTTTGCCTTACTAAAACAAAAATAAAAATAGAAATAGAAAATTGACAAAAACAAAGCATTAACATGATCTTATGAAATTACAGCCTATAATTGTTTCAAAGAGAAAAATACTTTTCCTCTTATCTTCCTTTTGTCTGATTAACCAGACTAAAATTAAATAAAAGCCGGTATTTAGGAGTTACTTAGATACTTAGCAAGTAAAAGAAACCCATTTGAAAATTGAAAGGCACTGGTACATAAAATCAATGAAAATAGGAGAAATATACAAACATAAAGTTTCTAACCCAACTTGTTTTGCAGAGAAGATCAGAAGACTGAGGGGTTCAGAACCCCCTTTTGTGGTCACCAAAACTGTGATGTGTAAAATTCAATGTGGCCACCTATTTCTGTCCCAATTGTATGGAAAATTAGCTGGGGTTTATCATATATTTGTTACTTAGAAATTAGAGGCTACTGTACCAGTTTTAGGCATTAAGCATTTATTAAAGCATATTAAATATTAATAAAGAGAGGGCATATGGCTCTGAAAGATAGGAAAGCCTAGCTAGGATCTAGGGAAGAGAGAGAGAGAGAGAGAGAGAGAGAGAGAGAGAGAGAGAGAGAGAGAGAGAGAGAGAGAGAGAGAGAGATAGAGCAGAAAAGGCCCCTTCACCTAAGAGTCTCAGGCCAAAAAGAGCAAGTTCCTTCCTGTGCCTGTGAGAGCAGAAGCTCCCTGTGGGACCAAAAGAGAGGCGGTTCTTACACACTGCTCCAAGCTAATTGGCTGGTAACATTCAAGTCCATTGATTGATATGACTTGAAGGTGGTTTTAATTAGTTAACTTCCTTTAGGTAGTTAGGAAGGTTGATCTACATTTCCTTGGAAATTCTCTTGAGTCTGAACTGGCCCTGCAAAACCAGCCAGAGTTCCTGTGTGTGTGTGTGTGGGGGGGGGGAGTCTGAGTCCCCCAAATCCCTTTATTTTCTCATACAACATAAGAGTTATCATTACTGTTATTGGTATCATTCCACTGCACACTAACACCTTCTAGTGGAGATGTGGCCAAAGGCATGTGGATAATCAGTGCTTTATCTACAGTTAGAAATGTAGTAAGTTGGGGGCAGCTAGGTGGCGCAGTGGATAAAGCACTGGCCCTGGATTCAGGAGGACCTGAGTGCAAATTTGACCTCAGACACTTGACACTTATTAGCTGTGTGACCCTGGGTAAGTCACTTAAACCCCATTTCCCCGCCAAAAAAAAAAATGTAGTAAGTCCTGTAATTCACAGGATTTGGTCATTTGTGGTATCTGAAATCATTTATCTCCCAAGCAGACCAAACAAAGGCCATTAATGTAGTTTAAGACTTATTTCCCATTTTGAAAATGACTTTTTATGACTCCTCAAACCACAGACACCTCTTTTGCACTTTTCTAAACTATTATTATGTAATCATAATCCACAGCAGTGGTATTCAACAAATAGACACTGCTACCTGCAGGTACAAACTGAATTAGAAAAACCCCAAATTAATATTATGTCATATTATATTTTATTTATTTTGTTAAAAAATATTACATTTTTTACAATTACATTTTTTTAATGTATGAGGTATTTTATTTTTTCCATTACATGTAAAGATAGTTCTCAACTTTTGTTTATACATGCTTTACAATTTCAGATTTTTCTCCCTCCCACCCCTCCCTCCCCCCTCCCCTAGACAGCAGGTAATCTGATATAGGTTATATCTATATATCTCTATACATATACATATAGATATATATATATACACACACACATATATATACACATAATAACATTAATCCTATTTCTGCATTAATCCTGTTACAAGAGAAAGAATCAGAGCAGTGATGCAAAACCTCAAAATAGAAAGGAAAAAAAAAAACCAACAGCACCCAAAACAAAAGAAGTAATATGGTTCAATCAGCATCTATACTCCACAGTTCTTTCTTTCTTTTTTTTTTTTGGATTTGGAGATCCTCTTCTATCATGAGTTCCCCGGAACTCTTCTGTACCATTGCATTGGTGAGAAGAATATAGTCCATCACAGTAGGTCAACACTCAATGTTGATGATACTGTGTACAAAGTTCTTCTGGTTCTGCTCATCTCACTCATCATCAGCTCATGCAAGACCCTCCAGGTTTCTCTGAACTCTTCCTGCTCATCATTTCTTACAGCACAATAGTATTCCATTGTATTCATATACCACAACTTGTCCAGCCATTCCCCAATTGATGGGCACCCCCTCAACTTCCAATTCCTTGCTACCACGTAAAGAGCAGCTATAAATATTTTTGTACATGTGGGTCCCTTTCCCCCTTCCATGATTTCTTTGGGCAAAAGACCTAAAAGTGGGATTGCTGGGTCAAAGGGTATGCACAGCTTTATTGCCCTTTGGGCATAATTCCAAATTGCTCTCCAGAATGGCTGGATCAGCTCACAACTCCACCAACAATGCATTAGTGTTCCAATTTTCCCACAGCCTCTCCAACATTTATTATCTTCCTTTTTTGTCATTTTAGCCAATCTGATAGGTGTCAGGTGGTACCTCAGAGTTGTTTTAATTTGCATCTCTCTAATCATTAGAGATTTAGAGCATTTTTTCATATGGGAATAGATAGCTTTGGTTTCTTCATCAGAAAACTGCCTGTTCATATCCTTTGACCATTTCTCAATTGGGGAATGACTTGGATTCTTATCAATTTGATTTAATTCCCTATATATTTTAGAGATGAGGCCTTTATCAGAAGCACTGGCCTCAAAAATTGTTTCCCAGCTTTCTGCCTCCCTTCCAATTTTGGATGCATTGCTTCTGTTTGTACAAAAATTTTTTAATTTAATATAATCAAAATCATCCATTTTGCATTTTATAATATACTCTATCTCTTGTTTGGTCAAAAACTGTTTTCCTTTCCAAAGATCTGATAGGTACACTATTCCTTTCTCTCCTAATTTACCTATGGTATCACCTCTTATGTCTAAATCATGTATCCATTTTGACCTTATTTTAGTATAAGGTGTAAGATGTTGGTCTATGCCTAATTTCTGCCATACTATCTTCCAGTTTTCCCAGCAGTTTTTGTCAAATACTGAGTTCCTATTCCAGAAGCTGGAGTCTTTGGGTTTATCAAACACTACATTACTAGTGTCATTTACTACTGCATTTCCTGAGCCTAGCCTATTCCATTGATCTACCACTCTATTTTTTAGCCAGTACCAGATAGTTTTGATGAATGCCGCTTTATAGTAAAGCTCCAGGTTTGGTACCGCTAACCCACCTTCCTCTGAATTTTTTTTCATTATTTCCCTGGATATTCTTGATTTCTTGTTTTTCCAGATGAATTTTGTTATTATTCTTTCTAGCTCTATAAAATAATTTTTAGGTAGTCTGATTGGTATGGCACTGAATAAGTAAATTAATTTAGGCAGTATTGTCATTTTTACTATATTAGCTCTGCCTATCCATGAGCAATTGATATCTTTCCAATTATTTAGATCTGATTTGATTTGTGTGAAGAGTGTTTGGTAGTTGTGTTCATAGAGTTCCTGGGTTTGTTTTGGCAAGTAGACTCCCAAGTATTTTATATTATCTACCGTTACTTTAAATGGAATTTCTCTTTCTATCTCTTGCTGCTGGACTTTGTTGGTCATGTATAGAAATGCTGATGATTTATGTGGATTTATTTTATATCCTGCTACTTTGCTAAAGTTGTTAATTGTTTCAAGTAATTTTTGACTTGATTCTTGAGGATTCCTTAAGTATACCATCATATCATCTGCAAAGAGTGATAGTTTTGTTTCCTCCTTGCCTATTCTAATTCCTTTAATTCCTTTCTCTTCTCTGATTGCTAAAGCTAACATTTCTAGAACAATATTAAATAATAGGGGTGATAATGGACATCCCTGTTTCACCCCTGATCTTATTGGGAAGGCCTCTAATTTATCTCCATTGCATATAATGCTTGCTGATGGCTTTAGGTAGATACTGTTTATTATTCTAAGGAAAGCTCCCCCTATTCCTAAACTCTCTAGTGTTTTTATTAGGAATGGGTGCTGTACTTTGTCAAAAGCTTTCTCTGCATCTATTGAGATAATCATATGATTTTGGTTGGTTTTCTTATTGATGTGGTTGATTATGTTAATAGTTTTCCAAATGTTGAACCAGTCCTGCATTCCTGGTATAAATCCCACCTGGTCATAGTGTATTATCCTGGTGATCACTTGCTGTAATCTCCTTGCTAATATCTTATTTAAGATTTTAGCATCAATATTCATTAGGGAGATTGGTCTATAATTTTCTTTCTCTGTTTTTGCTTTGCCTGGTTTTGGTATCACCACCATATTTGTGTCATAAAACGAATTTGGTAGAACTCCTTCTTCACCTATTTTTCCAAATAATTTGTATAATATTGGAATTAATTGCTCTTTAAATGTTTGGTAAAATTCACCCATAAACCCATCTGGCCCTGGGGATTTTTTCTTAGGGAGTTCATTAATAGCTTGTTCAATTTCTTTTTCTAATATGGGTTTATTTAAGGATTTTATTTCCTCTTCAGTTAACCTGGGCAGTTTGTATCTTTGTAAATATTCATCCATTTCATTTAGATTGTCAAATTTATTGGCATACAGTTGGGCAAAATATTTCCTAATTATTGCTTTAATTTCCACTTCATTGGTGGTAACATCACCCTTTTCATTTTTGATACTGGTAATTTGGTTTTCTTCTTTCTTTTTTTTAATCAAATTAACCAATATTTTATCTATTTTATTGTTTTTTTCATAAAACCAGCTCTTAGTTTTATTGATTAATTCTATAGTTTTTTTGCTTTCAATCTTATTAATTTCTCCTTTAATTTTCAGGATCTCTAATTTAGTGTCTAATTGGAGATTTCTAATTTGTTCTTTTTCTAACTTTTTAAGTTGCATGCCCAATTCATTAATCTCCTCTTTCTCTTTTTTATTCATGTAAGCATTTAGAGCTATAAATTTTCCCCTAAGCACTGCTTTGGCTGCATCCCATAGATTTTGGTATGTTGTCTCATTATTGTCATTCTCTTGGATAAAGTTATTGATTGTTTCTATGATTTCTTGTTTGGCCCATTCATTCTTTAGAATGAAATTATATAGTTTCCAATTGATTTTCATTCTACTTTTCCCTGGCTCTTTCTTACATGTAATTTTTATTGCATCATGATCTGAGAAGGATGCATTTACTATTTCTGCCTTTCTACATTTGACTATGATGTTTTTGTGCCCTAATACATGGTCAATTTTTGAAAATGTTCCATGTTCTGCTGAGAAAAAGGTATATTCCTTTCTATCCCCATTCAATTTTCTCCAGACATCTATCATGTCTAACTTTTCTAGTAATTTATTCCCCTCTTTCACTTCTTTCTTATTTATTTTTTCGCTAGATTTATCTAATTCTGAGAGGGGGAGATTCAGATCCCCCACTAGTATAGTATTACTATCTAATTCCTCTTGTAACTCATTTAACTTCTCCTCTAAGAATTTGGATGCTATACCACTTGGCGCATACATATTTAATATTGATATTACTTCATTATCTATAGTACCTTTAAGTAAGATGTAATTTCCTTCCTTATCTCTTTTAATGAGATCTATTTTTGCCTGCACTTTGTCTGAGATAAGGATTGCTACCCCTGCCTTTTTTACTTTAGCTGAGGCATAATATATTCTGCTCCAGCCTTTTACCTTTACTCTGTGTGTATCTCTCTGCTTCAAATGTGTTTCTTGTAAACAGCATATTGTAGGGTTCTGGTTTTTAATCCACTCTGCAATTCGCTTCCGTTTTATAGCAGAGTTCATCCCATTCACATTCACAGTTATTATTACTGACTGTCTATTCCCCTCCATTCTATTTACCCCCTTTGTACTTTTCCCCCCTTCTTTCACCCTATTCCTCCTCACCGACGTTTTACTTCTTACCCCTGCCTCCCCCAATCTGCCCTCCCTTTTTATCACCCCCCCTCTCTTTTCTTTACCCTTTTCTCCCTTGCTTTTGTCCTCCCTTCTATCAGTCCCCCCTTTCCCTTCCCCTTTTGTTTCCCTAAAGAATGAGTTAAGTTTCTTTATCCCAATGAATGTATATGTTATTCCCTCTTTGAGTCAAATCTAATGAGAATAGGGTTGAAACCATGTTCCCCCCTCCTTTCTTTCCCTCTATTGTAATAGGTTTTTTTTCCACCTCTTCATATGATATAATTCATCCCATTCCACCTCCCCTTTCCTCTCCTCCCCATAGACTCCCTTTTTATCCCCTTAATTCTTTTGTATCATCACATCAAAGACAATTTATATTTATACCCTCTATATAAAGTCCTTCTCTCTGCCCAAATACATATACAGTTCTTAAGAGTTATGAGTATTATCTTCCTGTGTAGAGATATAAACAGTTTAACCTAATAGGGTAACTTTTTTTTCCCCTCTGTTTACCTTTTTAAACTTCTCTTGAGTCTTGTATGTTGAGATCAAATTTTCTATTCAGTTCTGTTCTTTTCACCAGGAAAGATTGAAAGTCCCCAATGTCATTAAATGTCCATCTTTTCCCCTGAAAGAAAATGCACATTTTTGCTGGGTAATAGAGTCTCGGCTGCAATCCAAGCTCCTTTGCCTTCCGGAATATCATATTCCAAGCCTTGTGGTCCTTTAATGTTGAAGCTGCCAGGTCCTGAGCAATCCTGACTGTGGCTCCATGATATTTAAATTGCTTCTTTCTGTCTGCTTGGAGTATTTTCTCCTTCACCTGATAATTCTGGAATTTGGTTACAATATTCCTTGGAGTTTTCCTTTTGGGGTCTCTTTCAGGAGGTGATCGGTGGATTCTTTCAATGATGATTTTATCCTCTGATTCTATGATATCAGGGCAGTTCTCCTTAATAATTTCCTGGAATATGGTGTCTACATTCTTTTTCTGGTCATGGCTTTCAGGCAGTCCAATGATTCTCAAATTGTCTCTCCTCGATCTGTTTTCCAGATCAGTTGTCTTTCCAATGAGGTATTTCACATTTTCTTCTATTTTTTCATTTTTTTTATTCTGCTTGACTGATTCTTGGTGTCTCATGGATTCCTTATCTTCCAACTGTCCCACTTTAATTTTTAAGGCATTGTTTTCTTCAGTGAGATTATGCACCTTTTTTTCCATTTGGCTAAGTGAATTTTTTAAGGTATTGTTTTCTTCCCAATTACATTTTAATCAAATTTTGCCAGTGGTTGGCTGCCTGCGAGCCCTCTGGTGTGACACCTCTGGTCAAGAAAACTCAGATACTTTAGGGATAAAGGAATTCTTTATTTTATAGCTGAAGAAACAGAGACCCAGAGCAAAACAATGTATAAGTTAACCAGATATTAATTAGTAGAAGTAAGTTTTTGACATGTCTTCTGACTCTAGATCCATTTTGTATTATATAAACATAGATCTTCATATTGTAATAATGTTTATAAGCTCTATTAGAACAGGGGTTATATCTTATTTAAACTTCATATATCCTAGGGACTAGGAAAAATGAAATTTAGATAGAACATGACACATTCATAATGAATGTATATTGAATTGAATTGGATTAGATTGTGTTAGGTTCACTTACTTCCTGGTACCACAAGTGTAGATAGTTTTGAGGAATGAACAACAAAACACCATCTGATTTCATCATGACATGCCACCAATTTGTGATGGTTTGTTGGTGGCTACTAATAATGTTGTAGTTTCATTTCATTTTTAAGATTACTGGGAGAAAGCCATTCTAGTATGGTGATATCACTGCCATATGTGAAATGAGGACCTGGGTTTCGATCCTGCTTCTGATATATCTGAGGCTAGCTGTGAGCCTTTGGACAACAGCTATATGTAAGCCTCTGGTCTAGCCAGTTCCCCATTTTCAACTTCTATAGTATGAGAGAGTTGGATCACATGATTTCTAAGGTCACTTCTCTTGCCAAATCCACTGAACCCTAAGCTCAATCTTCTTCTTTCCTACAGGTATTTAAATGGTTTTACAAATCATAAGAGAGCTATCAGGCATAGGCTTCCCTTGGTTTCTCTTTTAAAAAAAAACAGTCCCAGAAGACAATGACTACATCACAGAAAACATAATAAAATATAGCTATGTCACAATATTAAAATAAAAATTATAATTCATATTACAAATATATGATATTATCATATTTCATATTACAATATCATATCATATTACAAATATATGATAAGTTAATCATATATTTATTTTTCCTGCATATTTATTAAAAAATAACTAAATGACTTAGATCACAATAGTTTAAACCACAATCAGAGACATTCAGATTGAGATGGCATTTCAATTAATCATGAAATATAAGCTAAAATCCATAGTGGCAATTTCATGAATATAGTTCCTTTTTCCATTTGAAGAATCATATGGAATAAATTATGCTTTTTCATTAATATTTTCTATTTTAATTGCTTTATGCCTTATTTTTCTTTCAAGTAAGAAATGTAATTGCTTTACTAAATCTCATGATTTGCATTTTGCCTTATTAAAATATATTACCATTTGAGAATTGATATCGTCATATCATATTAATTCTAAATCCCCACATTCATTTCAGCCTTTAGAAATAACTATTAAAACCAGAGTATATGTCAAATGAAAATAAATAGAAAATAGCTTTTGAGCTTTGTATTTTTGCATGTATACTTTTAAAGAAATGAATTGATAAAGGAGATTACCTCTAATACTCCTAGCCAATATCAAAATTGCACATCAAGTAGCTAATACTCTGTTCAAAGGGTCTGCTATTGGAAGTATCAGTGAGACATATTTGGTTAAAAGCACATTTCCATATATATCATCATCTTTTTTCCTTGGGTACGTATTCCAAAAACAAGAATCACAATGCTTCTTTGTGTGTATGTTGCATCCCCAGCTGGGTGTACTACCCCAATTGTCATTCCAATCAAGGGGCTACAGCATCAGAAAGTCATTGACACTCTTAATTAGGGTTCTTGAACTAACCCTAAACACCTTGAGTCTTGAGGACTATGTATCATAATCTTTATCAATATATTCTCCATTGATTATCAGCATGCATTAAATAAGGCAACTAGGTGGTACAGTAGATAAAGTGTCTGTCATGAAGTAAGGGGAACTCATCTCCATGAGTTCAAATTTGTCTATAGACATTTACCAGCTGTGTGACCCTGGGCAAGTCACTTAATCCTATTTGCCCTGTTTCCTCATCTGTTAAATGAACCAGAGAAGTAAATAGCTAGCCACTCTAGTATCTTTGCCAAGAAAACCCAAAAGTGGATCACAAAGAATCAGATACAACTGAAAAATTACTAAACAACAACAAACATTAATTAGCTTTCATGAAAGGTATTTCCAAAACAGATATAGCAAGGACAGTTATAATAGTACCATATCCTCAAACCTGGGATATGCTTTGTCCTTGTAAATATAGTCCCTAGGCAAAGTGGATTCAGATATAAAGAATACATGTACCAAAGGTTAAACTGATGATTCCTATTTACGGTAATGCCATTTCTTCTTTTGTGGATTCCTTATAAATTTCCTATGAATTTTAGCCCTCTGTCAAGAGTCCAGTTCAGTATCCTTAAAGAATCCTGAATCTGACTTTCCAGGATTATTCAGTTGCGCCCCCCCCTCCCCCCAGTGTCTCAGGTCATTTGAAGATTCTGTCTTTAGCCAGTGCTGTTACAGGGACATCACTACCAATCACTAATGGCACTCCAGAATGTCACCTGGACAATGTGGAATTGAGAAAGGAGAGAAACTCAACCCCCCCCCCCATCTCTAAGGCTAATTCCCCACAGGAATCTTTAGCCACTTTACCAACTAATCTGCTTTTAGAATCTGTTTAGAACTGGTTTGTTGTGTGATCCATAGGACTAAAAATATATCTGATTCTTTCAGTCAATCACAAGATATTTCATGCATGGCATTATTTGCCTTCATCCAATGACCCTATACTTCTTTCAAATTGATTGAAGACTTATTCATATCAAATTTTTAATTAATTCTTTGATTAATTTGATGGAGATAACTAAGTCTTCTATAAAACCATTACTTGGAGAAATGAAGGGTATATCAATATTTATATAGAATTATATATAAGTATTCACATATAGATAAGATGTTGATTGTTACTAATCAGTATATAGAGAATCACTAACCATAGAACATAAGATAACATATTTTCTGTTGCTCCTCAATTTAAATGTAATTTAAATTATTTCCTATTTTATGGCTCATTAGTATATTTTATATTTTTATAAGCAAATGTGTTTTGCAGGGTGGCCATATATATGTATATATTCTTATGCATTTAATTTATATATGCACACATGTATTTTTAATAACTAACCTACTTGAAGCATATTCTTTGAAATGTATTTGCTTGTAAATTTTTAAATGAAGAAAAAATTTGAGTTATAAAATGTCAGAAAAAATCAATTTGAAATTATCTTTGATATTGAGAAATATCTGGAAAAAGCAATATCCTATGGTTTATGTTTAGCTACATTATACATTCTAACAGAAGTGGAATATTAAAAATTACAAGGTGAATATAAAAGAAAATTGTTCCCTAAAAATTGTATTTGTCATATAGGATCAAGGAAATATATTAAATGCCCAATCTCTCTCTCTCTCTCTCTCTCTCTCTCTCTCTCTCTCTCTCGCTCTCTCTCTCTCTCGCTCTCTCTCTCTCTTGCTCTCTCTCGCTCTCTCTCCCTCCCTTCTTCCCTCCCTCCCTCCCTCTGCATGGGTAGCTAGGTAAAAAATTGAATGGATAGAGGAGAGAATGTATATAGGAAACTAATCAAAAAACTTCTAACAAATCTAATGAGAAATGAGGAGAAACTGAACTACTAAATTGGCTATGTGAGTGAACAGAAGAGAAATGTCATGGAGGTAGAAACCACAGGATTTGCCAACATATGGGGTGAAAAAATAAAGAGTGAATCACTTAGGATGATATTGGTGCTTCAAGAATTGAATCTCAAAAGATGGTGGTACTGGGGGGGGGGCTAGGTGGCGCAGTGGATAGAGCACCGGCCCTGGAGTCAGGAGTACCTGAGTTCAAATCCAGCCTCAGACACTTAACACTCACTAGCTGTGTGACCCTGGGCAAGTCACTTAACCCCAATTGCCTCACTTAAAAAAAAAAAAGATGGTGGTACTTTCAATAGAAATAGTGAAGTTAGAGAGGAGTTTTGGTGAAAAGATGATGAGGTGTATTTAGTTTGAGATGAAGTGAGTCATATATTCAAAGGTGTTCAATATATTATTGATTATGTGGGACTGGAATTAAAAAAAACTTATATATGTGTGTGTATTATATATACACTTATGTGCATGTATACATACAAGCATTATCTAACTACTGGAATTAAATGATAAAATGAATATAGATAATTGAATCTGAAACATTTATGATTACTAAGAGGAGAGAGGAGATGTAGAGAGTCCAAGACAGAACACATAATATAATTCGCTGAAAGAGACAGAGGAGGTAACGAGAAAAACAAAATAAGCATTATTACAAAAACAAAAGCTAAAAAGGGGATTCAGAAGGGGATGGTCAACCATGATAGATGTGGCTGAGAGTTCAAGAAGGATCAGGACATGGGCCAGGGGTTTGGAGGGGTGGGGGGACAGAAAGGCATTTATTACTTAAGCGACTATTGGTCATATGGAGCAGAAAAGTTTCTGATTAGTTATGAGACCTGAAGCTAGACTGCAATGAGTAAAGAATTTGGTTAGAGAAGAGGGCATAGAGGCAAGAATTGTAACTGACTCCTAGGAATTCAGTTGCTTAAGGGAGAACAGATTTAGGATGATGGTTTGAGGTGATTCTAGCATCAAATGAAGTTTATTTTGTGGTGTTTCTGTTTGTGTTTATGGGTTTTTCTGTTTTTTTTTAATGGGGGAAACCTGAGCATATTTGGAGGCAATAATAAAAGTGCAATAGATAGGGAAAGACTGAACATTACAGAGAGGGAGGTTTAATTAGGAGATGTTTGGAATGGATGGGATCAAGAATATAAATAACAGGCTGACTTTTACAAGAGGAAGAGCCACCTCTTCCTCAAAGCCTTGAGCTAAGAAGAAGAAAATGGAGATGATGTTATAAAATACAAAATAGGGGATAAGACAGACTCCAGGCAAATGTACTCTATTTTCTCAATAAAGTATGAGGTGAGTGCCTTTTCAGAGAAGGAGTGAGGAGAAACTCTCTGGTGATATGCTAAATATGAGCAATAAAACAGCAAAAGATGAAACAATCCCTGACCTCCAGGAACTCATATTCTATTGTCATGAAGCAACATATATGCAAATAATTTACTTTTATAAAGGTAATCTATTTTTTTCATTGTATATACTAAACTTTGCTTCCCCAAAACAATGTTTTGAATGTTGCAAGCAAAGTTATAGAGAAAGTGATATGGAAGACTTGAAGAGATAAGAGAGTCATGTGAAAACTAAGGAGATTAGATAATTTCTGTTGGACTTTCCAGTTTCTTCATTACTGTAATCTCTTTGCTAATATTCTATTTAAATTTTTTGCATCAATATTCATTAGGGAAATTGGTCTATAATTTTCTTTCTCTGTTTTTGCTCTTCCTGGTTTAGGTATTAATACCATATTTGTCTCAGAAAAGGAATTTGGTAGAATTTCTTCACCTACTTTTCTAAATAGTTTGTATAGTATTAGGATTAATGGTTGTTTAAATGTTAGGCAGAATTTACTTTTTTGTTTGTTTGGTTTTGGTGAGGTGATTGGGGTTAAGTGACTTGCCCAGGTTCACACAGCTAGTAAGTGTCAAGTGCCTGAGGCCAGATTTGAACTCGGGTCTCCTGAATCCAGGGCTTGGTGCTCTATCCACTGTGCCACCTATCAGCCCCCAGAATTTACTTGTAAATCCATCTGGTGCTGGAAATTTTTCTTAGGGAGTTCATTGATAGCTTGTTCAATTTATTTTTCTTATTTACTTATAGCGTTTTATTTCTTCTTCTGTTAATCTGGGCAGTTTATATTTTTATAAATATTCATCCATTTCATTTAGATTGTCAAATTTATTGGCATATAGTTGAGTGAAATGGTTCCTAATTATTATTTTAATTTCCATTTCATTGGTGGTGAATTCACCCCTTTCACTTTTTGATACTAGTAATTTGGTTTTCTTCTTCTTTTTTTAAATACCCATTAAACACAGGTTTATCTAACTTATTGATTTTGTTCCATAAAACCAGTTCTTAGTTTTATTTATTAATTCTATAGTTTGCTTGGTTTCAATTGTATTAATCTCTCTTTGATTTTCAAGATTTCTAATTTAGTAATTAATTGGGAATTTTTAGTTTGTTCTTTTACTAGGTTTTTTAGTTGCATGCCCAATTCATTGATCTCTTCTTACTTTATTTTAGTAATGTAGGCATTTAGAGATTTAAAATTTTTCCCAAGAACTGCTTTGGCTGCATCCCATAAGTTTTGGTATGTTGTCTCATTGTCATTCTCTTGGATGAAGTTATTGATTGTTTCTCTGATGTGTTGTTTGACCTACTCATTCTTTAGGATGAGATCATTTAGTTTCCAATTCATTCTCAGTCTATCTTTCCATGTCCATTCATTACAGATAATTTTTATTGTATCATGGTCTGAAAAGAATGCATTTACTATTTCTGCCTTTCTGCATTTGAGTGTGTGTTTTTTATGCCCTAATATATGATTAGTTTTTGTGTATGTGTCAGGTACTGCTGAGAAAAAGATACTATTTTCTATCCCAATTCATTTTTTTCTAGAGGTCTATCTTATTTAATTTTTCCTAAAATTACATTCTTTCTTATTCATTTTTTGCCTAGATTTATTTAGTTCTAAAAGGGGGAGGTTGACACCAATAATATAGTTTTGCTATTTTTTTCCTGTAATTCAACTTGTTCTCTAAGAATTTAGATGTTGTACCACTTGGTACATACATGTTTAGTATTGATATTACTTCACTATCTATAATACCTTTTAGCAATATCTCATTTCCTTCCTCATCTCTTTTGTTTTGTTTTGTTTTTTGCAGGGCAATGGGGGTTAAGTGACTTGCCCAAGGTCACATAGCTAGTAAGTGTCAAGTGTCTGAGGCTGGATTTGAACTCAGGTACTCCTGAATCCAAGGCCAGTGCTCTATCCACTGTGCCATCTAGCTGTCCCCTCCAATATAATTCTAAGGTTGTAAACTTGTGTTTTTCTTGAGGAAAGTTTTAAAATTTCCTACTTCATTGAATGTCCATTTCTACCCCCTGAAACATTATGATTAATTTTTCTGGGCAGTGTATTCTTGGTTTTAATCTCAGTTCCTTTGCCCTCTGTAATATCTTATTCCAAGCCCTTCAGTCCTTTAATGTTGAAGCTGTCAGGTCCTGTGCAATTATTTTTATAGTTCCTTGATATTTAAATTGTTTTTCTCTGGCTACTTACAGTATTTTCTCTATTATTGATAGTTCTGGAACTTAGCTACAATATTCCTTGGTGTTTTCATTTTGGGGTCTCTTTCAGGAGTGGATCAATGACTTCTTTCAAATACTAATTTTTCTCTGGTTGTAAGACACTGGGGAAGTTCTCCTTAATAATGTCATGAAATATTCTGTTTAGCCTCTTTTTTAGATAATGGTCCTGAGGTACTCCCATTTTTGTTATATTATCCCTCCTGGTTTTATTTTTCAGGTCTGTTGTTTATATAAAGAGGTATTTTATATTTTCTTCAACTTTTGTATTTTTTTAATTTAGCTTTACTTATTCCCATTGTCTCCTTGAGTCATTAGTTTCCATCTGATCAATTGTGATTATTAGGGAATTATTCTTCTTTTCCAATTTTCTAATTGTATTTTGAAGGCAATATTTCCTTTTCCAAAGCTATTGACTTTCTCTTGCATAATTATCATTTCTTTTCCCAATTTTTCTTCTATCTCTCTTATTTTGTTTATAAAATGATTTTTGAGCTCTTCCAGGACAGCTCTTTGGTCTCCAGATCAATTATTCTTCCCCTTTATAATGCTTCACATGTAGAAGCATTATCATTTTTGTCTTCCCCTGATTTTGTTTTGATCCTCCCTGTCACCATAGTAATTTTCAGTGGTGAGGGTTCTTTTTTTGTTTCTTATTCATATTTTTATTTTTACTTTAGCATCTTTTGTGCCTTTTAAGCTTAAGTTCTGCTCTTGGGGTACAGTGTACACTGTCCAGAGCTTCTTTTGCTGGGGGCCAAGTGCCAAGTGACCAGCTTTCTGCTCTGAGGCATCAGCAGTGTTCAGATTGGATGCCTCACAACCGGCCCGCTGTGCCACTAGCTTGCTGAGGTAGAAATGTGGGTTTTCAGCTGCTGATCTATGCTGTGACTAAGAGCCTTTTGCTGGCTTGCCCAGACAGCCTTTGTACTGAGATGTGCTCACCTTTTACCCAGATGAAACAGACTCTTCCTAAAGATCTTCTGGTTATCATAAACAGAAGATTGTTTCACTTTGTTTTGTTTTGTTTTGTTTTGTTTGCTTTGTTGTGTTTTGTTTTTGCAGGTTTTGTGGCTCCAGAATCTGTTGAGGGGTTTCATTTAATGTTGTTTCTGAGGGAAATTCAGGAAAGTTTAAGCAGCTTCATGGTTTCACTCAACCTTCTTGGCTCCACCTCTGGAACTTCCACATAGATCCTTTTTAGGCAGCTAGGTGGCAGTGGATAGAGTACCTGACCTAGAGTTAGGAAGACTTCTCATCCTGAGTTCAAAGTTGGACACCTCGCAGCTGTGTAACCCTACAGAAGTCACTTAACCCTGTTTAATATCAGTTTTCTCATCTGTAAAATGAGTTGGAGAAGGAAACAGTAAACCACTCCAGTATTTCAGCTAAGAAAAACAACAAACATGGTCAGTAAGAATCAGACACAACTGAAAAATGACTAAAGAACAAGATCTCTCCTGACTCTAAATTTATTATTCAAAGGTGCTACTTTTTAAATGGCTTTTTCTCTTCTCCTCTCTGCTCATGGTTTAAGAAATATAGAAAGCTTGAAATGATGCTATGGAAACTTGTTCACTGAAATATTGAGTCTTAGAAATCATGGATCCCTTTCCTAGAACTGTGGTGCTCTCTTATATCATTGTACTTGAGAAAAAAAAAGTGTTGGCTTCAAAACTGCACTGAGTTTTGCTTGGGGCAAAAGGATCTTGTCATTGATTTGAGGTGGAAAACAAATTCTCAACCCCCACCATTTCCTTTCCCCCACCTCCTTCCTGAAGAGTTCCCCTAATGCACCTTATCATTTTATCTATCTCTCAGAGGTAAGAGTCAACCAAGTAACCCCTTTAGACCCAGTAACAAAGATCCATCATTGTTTAGGATACTTAAGTCAACAACAATAACAACAACAACAACAACAACACAAACAGAGCTGGGTTCATGACCATGGTGACCACAGGCCTATGGCTTAGTGTAGAGATTGCATTTCCCCTCCTGCCTTGTTCCTGATTCAGTAGCAGTTAAAATGAAGAAGAACTTGCTTTAGGGATTTGAACTCTCCTCATCTGGATCTGAATACCATCTAATTTTCTTCTGTACATACCAAACTTTCCTTCCCACAGACACAATGTTTTGAAATTTGGGAGCAGCCAAAGCAAGGCACACTTTTAAAACATAGATCAAGTGTCTTTCAGCTTTCCATCATTCTAACAGAGTATACCCTTAAGAATAATGTGATAAATGTAAAGGCATATGTTATGAAAACCAGTTTACAAGGTTCTCTAAGCGAGAGCAGCCTAGACACTCATCTATTGTAAAACATGTCACTGCAGAGTCTGCAGATAACAGATCTCTGCAGAAAAAGGAAGGGTAAATTACAATCTAAAGCCAGAAAATATCACCAGAGGGAAAGCTTCTTCTATTATTATTATCATGATTATTATTATTCCCACTGTTATTATGCATTGAGCGAACACCATAAGTGCACAATATGTTTACAAACAGGAAAAAAAAAAGGTGTACACCTTCAGGAATTTACAATAAGAGTCTTATAAATTAGAAATACCATGTAGCAGAGAATAAACAAGAACTCTCTCAGAGGGTTTAACACAAGTACAGAATGATTTTAGAATTTGGCACATTCATCTTTGTTGAAGGTGACCTGGAAAGAATATAACTGTTTCCTAAGTATTTAATTGACTGTCCAAGTAGGAAGCAAAATTGTAAGTCCTATTATATTATCCCTACCAGATATATTGAGTGACTGAAGTGACACCATAAAGATAGGGAATCATTTTCATCTCTTATTATTGAAGAGTTTAGGAGAATTTCTTTAGGGGTTCTACAATTATGAGCATCACTTTTCTGTTTTTGTCCTGTTCCAGAGCCATGAACTAGTGGTCAATATTCTAAACCCCTTGAAAGAGTTTCTATTTCAAATAAACTTCAGATGACTTTATATACTTTCTTTTTGCCCTCATATTGCTGATGGTTTAGACTTCATGATAATATTTGGGTAGAGAATAATAAAACTATTTGGAGAGTTCAATTAATTTCAATTAAATAAGCATTGGTTAAGTGCCAAGTAAGCTTCAAGTAATGGGAAGCTTATAATAGTGGATAGAGTTCACTTCAGTCTCAGGAAGACCTGGTTTAACTTGGGCCTCTGGTGTATTTTGATCCTAGAGAATTCACTAGATTTCTCAGTGCACTGAGATAATTTTTTAAGTCTATAACTTAGGAAACAGGTGCCATCTATCACAGGCATAATTTCCTCATGTAGAGCTTCTTATACCAGAGAAATCATAGTTTTTGTTTTAAAAATGTGTCAAGTACTATATTATGCCATAGAGATAAAAATACAGTAATGAAACAATTCTTGTTCTCAAGGAACTTAAATTCTATAGTAGATCATGAAGCTCTCCCTAGGGCATTGTGATTTTTTTTTTCTGCTAGCAGATATCCAGAGTTCTCCAACCCAGGTTTACCTGTCCTTTGTCCCTAGAGTTAGCACTTCAGCCACATTGTGCAATGGGCAAAATATATCTTGCCCTTTCACCTTCTGCATGCACTTCCTGATATTGGAACATGACTTGCAAAGGTTCCCAGTGTCATTGATGTCAATTCATTTACGTTGTAGAAAAGGAAAAAGCAAGTTATTCCTTGCAAAGGTGCTAAATGATTTAAAATAGTAACCTCCCACATTCACATGTGATATTTATATTTTATGGGAATTCTTAAAGATTAAAAATGGCCTTAGAGCCCCAAGGGAATGAATCTCTAAGGCCAGGATTTCATACAATTTAGTAGATTGCTGACTGCCTGTCATATAGTTGAGATTACCAGGATGTTTTCTGTCCAACATATTTCTCCTACTCACTTATCAGAATCTCTGAGTTATAGAAAAAATACTCAATGATTTTGGTGGGAAGGGCACTAACAAGCCCTGTGAAAAAGAAAGGTCTCATGTCAAAGGTAGTGCTTCAAATTATTCATGTAAGAAACTAGGGATTCAATGGGGCAGAAGTAAGGAAGGAGTATATTCCCCACTTGGGTGATAGCCAATGAAAAGGCATCATGAGTGGAAACAATGTTCTGTGCTTTTTGTGTATTAGGAAAAGTAGACAATTTAACTGAACTAGAGGGAACATGACCCAGAGTAATGTGTAAAAAAACTGGAAAGATAGGTTGTAACTAAGTTAAATTCCAAACATACGAGTTTACATTTCATCCTTGAGGTGAAAGTGAAGAACTACTATTTATTGAAAAAAGTACTATGATTAGACCTTTTTTAGGATAAAATTAACCCAGCAGCTGAGTGGAGGATGGATTGGATTGCCATACAATGCCATTCATTGTTCTTGGTTTGTTTGCTTCCTAAAGTCACACAAAATAAGTCCAGTCCTGTTGCTATACAAAAGCCCTTCAGATATGTTGTAAGACTCATTTATCTAGTAGATATTTATTTCATATGAAAGATCTCCAGCTGATTCAACCATTCCTCAGAGACATAGCTTCAAACATTTATTTTTTTATCATTTTGGTTCCTTTTTCCTGGACATGTTCCATTCTGAATGGTCATCTAAACATGTGACAACCATCTAGCTCTGCTTTTCAAAAGAATTCCAAAGGGCCATAAGATTGAATACACTATACAGGATATTTATTTATTAATGGTGCATTATATAATGTATATAGGTATATACATACATATATATATTAATTATTCAGTTGCTATTTATTACCTTTTGCATTTATAAGCAAATGCTAGGGCCTTAGGTAAAGGTAATAGACATGATCAGAGACTTAGAACTGAAAATGACTTTAGAGAGAATATATTCTACACATCTTAATTTTACAAATTAGCTAAATAGAGAGATTAAGTGACTCACCCAGGGACACACAGGCCGTCTATATCAGACTCAGGATCTGAACTCATAGTTTCCTTACTCTGAGGCACAGAGCAGCAGACTCTTGACTAAGATCAGATAGGGACTAGGCAATAGAGCAAGGATTCAAACTCAGATTCTCTGACATTCAAATATAATGGTCTTATTATGGGACTATAACTTTCTCTACTTTTGCATGGTGGAAGCTAGGTGGTGCAATCTATAGAGTGGTGGACTTGAAGTCTGGACATGTGAGTTCATATGTGACTTCAGATATGAACTAGCTTTGTGAGCCTGGACCAGTCACTTAACCTTTAAGTTTCATCAACTGCAAAATGATGATACTAATAACCTACATTCCAGAGTTGTTTTGAGGATTAAATAAGATAATACTTGTAAAGTACATAGCATGATAATAAAGACCTAAGTTCAAATCCAGCCTTAGGCACTAAGTAGATACGTTACCCAAGGGAAGTCACAACCTGTCTTCCTCAGTTTCCTCAGCTGTAAAATGTGTATAATAAAAGCATTTATTTCTCAGTGTGGTTGTGATGATCAAATGAATTATTTGTACTTATATGCTTGGCACACACTAGGTAATGAAAAATGTTTATTTCTTTCTTTCTCTTTTTAACTGGGAATATGAATATGAATATGAATTAGTTCTTGTCCTTGAGAAGCTTACTTTCCACTGAGAGGCTATCCATGTATTCAAATAAATAAGTACAAAGTAATTTCATGAGAGAAAAAAATGTTAACTGCTAATAAATAACAACCTTAATGGTCTTTTTACTAACCCACGGCTGCTAAAATTTACCCCCTCATGTTTTAGTTTTGACTTCCCAAAGGTGTATACTGGATGTAATTTTCAGCTATGTATTATACTTGCCATTTGGTAATCTACAGGGTGATGGATAGTGGTACCTGTGCACTCGGGTTGGAAGAGTTAGGTTGCCCTAGGCACAATTAACTAAAAAAGGATATAATACACATTTGTACTCAGACTTTTCACATCAAAATAGATTTATATTAATACATCTGAATATTTACTAGAATTCCTAATTGTGCTTTCATTGGATATATTTTAAAGTAACATTTAAAGAAAACAAAAATGTTTAGGTATCTCTCACTAACCTCAAATTGTTCCCCATTGCTACCACATCTAATCTCCATTTTAGCAGAGGCTAGAGTACATCTGGATCCTCTTGAGACTTTCTTGCCTACACAGAATCACACAGTCTCCGCTGAAATGTTATTAGTGACCATAAAGCCTGATCTGTTTTTGAACAAAAATACATTCTGAAATAGTTTCAGATAGTCATTTAGCCTTTGTTTTCTGACATCTTTTGAGGAAAAATGGACTGCTTCCTATGACAAATCAGTGCAGGTTTGGAGCTTCCTAATTGTGAGGGAAATTTTCCTTATAGAAAACCTAAATTTCTAAACCTCTTGCCCATTGCACCAAATTCTCTTATCTGGGGCCACACAAAATTAGTTTAATTCCTCCTACATATGAAAGTCTTTTATATATTTGAATATGACTATTGTATCTCCCCTAATTTTCTTTTGCTGAATAAATATGCCGAGGACTTTCAATGAATCCTTATAATAATAACCTCAAAAAAGCTTCGGAATGCTGATGATCCCCCCCAGTGGATAGTCTATTGCATCTTTTATTGAAACATTCAGATCTGTACACATTACTGCAGATATAGCCTAGCCAAGTTAAAGAACAGTGAAATTATCACCACCCCCAGATTGAGAGTGCTATGCCTTTCTTCTTGTGGTCTGAAATAGTATTAATATCTTTGGCTAATGTTAAATATCATTGCTCATAGTGAAATATATTTCAATAAAACCTCCAGAGATTTTACAGGTGAACTACTATCTATCTAGGCCTCTACCATATTACACTGATTTTTTGAACCCAAGTGCAGGGCTTTACATTTATTGCTACTAAATGTAATCATATTTCATTTTACCCAATATTTAAGCCTGTTAGTAACTTTTTAGTTTCTTATTCTGCCTTTCAACTTATTAGTGATATCTCCAAGGTTTGGGTCATGTAGAAATCTGATAAACTTTAATGCCTTCATAAGGTTCACTGATTGAAAAGTTATTTAATAAAATAGGGTCAAGCACAGATCCCTGAGGGAGACAGCATGATATAGTGGCAAGAGTATTTGATTTGGAATTAGAGTATATGAAAATTAAATGAAAAGAAAATTCATCTTAGCTTGTCTATGCATATAATTAACCTCCTCTACCATTCTATTAACTACAAAAAGAAATGATTAGTTTGCCATGTCCTGTCCTTGATTAATAATGTTATTCTCATCATCAATTCCTATATTTGATATTTATTCACCAGCACTTTAATACAAGATTCATATGTCTATATATGTTAAGATTTATATGTATAGATGTTATATAACATATATCTAGTATAATTATATAATATATAGTGTTTATAGTCTAGTTAATTATATAGTCCATATATAATTTTGTTTGTATAATACATGTTTTTAAATCTAAGTCAATTACACTGGTCTATAGGTTATATTTTATTCTATTTTTTGAAAACCTGGATATTATCAGGTTTCTAGTGTTGGGAACCCTTTTTAAAAATAGAATCTTATTTTCCAAAATATATGTAACAACAAAATTTTAACATTAATTTTTTTCAAACTTTGTGTTCCAACTTCTCTTTCCCCCTCAATTCCCACCCCCAATCCACAATAACTCAAGCAATTCAAAATAAGTTATACATGAGTAGTCATGGAAAAATTCCCTTATTAGCTAGTTGTGAGAGAAAACAGTAAAAAAAACCCAAACTTCAGATTAAGGAATTGTCTTTTTTATGATGTTTTCAAGATCATGTAGGGTAAGTCAGCAATAATATCATCCAGCTCTTTGAAAATCTTGGTGTCTTTTTGGGGGGGACTGATAAGATAGGTTCTTATATCATCAGGGGAAGATAAGTTATTTCTTATCTTCTCCCTACATGTTTTAGATTTTAATTTCATTGTCTTTGGCAAATAAAAATAAGGGTTGTAGCAGATTTGCCTTCCCTGGGTAGTCCCTTAATACACTATGCATTCTAGAAGTTTATAATGTCTTTGATGCTTCTCTTTATCCAAATGTAAGTTAAATTAACAATCTTTTTTGTCATCTTTAATGTTCTTTGGTAGTTTCAGCTCATTCTGAGCTTTAGTGTTCAGGAAAATATTCTTTTGGGGCTTTATCTTAGTTCTGTATTCATTCTTTGTTTACTCTTCTTTTTTTTCTGTACATGACTGGTGAATGTATTCCTGTGAGTCTACATTGGTCTCTTTAAACCACTCGTTCCTTTCATATAGGATGTGCTTCTCTTTATTTTGTCTCCAAAAATCTTTTTTTTTTTTTGTGGGTGAGGCAATTGGGGTTAACGGACTTGCCCAGGGTCACACAGATAGTAAGTGTCAAGTGTCTGAGGTCGTAATTGAACTCAGGTCCTCCTGAATCCAGGGCCAGTGCTCTATACACTATACCACCTAGCTGCTCCTCCAAAATCATTTTGAGAGCAATTCACCCCAAATGAAATCACACCCCCTGTAGAATTTTAGTCCATTTAATTCCAAATATTTTTCCCTCTTAAACATTTTAATTCAGCTCTCCTAAAATCTTGGCTGTGTATGAGTCTATTAGCATCAGTTGCAAAATTGCAATTAAAGATTGCTAATCTCTGTGGGTGAAATGTATTTCTTTACCATGAGGTCCCTATAACCCATGGAATCACAGCAGGAGTTCTGCTTTCTCCTCTTACCTCTGACAATAGTTGTATTGAAATTAGCAAGCTATTTAATTAATGGTAGATTTGTGGAATAAATTATTATTATACTGTGTATCACACATGTATAAATACATACACACACTATATATATATATGTGTGTGTGTGTGTGTGTGTAGAATACACAATGAATAATAATAATATTACAGTGTTTGAAAATTTCAAAGATCCAGACTTTTGGCTTAGGAACTCAGTATTTGACAAAACTTGTTTGGAAAACTAGAAAGCATCTTGGCAAAAAGTAGGCATAGATTAACAGCTCACGTGGTAGATCAAGATAAGATCAAAATGGATAAATGATTTAGACATCAAGGTTGATAGCACAAGTAAATTAGTGGAGCAGTGGAAAACCTACCTATCAGGTTTATGGATAAGGGAAGAATTTGTGACAAACAAGATATAGAAGAAATTATGGAAAGTAAAATAGATCATTTGGGTTACATGAAATTAAAGAAAAATATTTCTGCAAACAACACTAATACAGCCAAAATTAGAAGTAAACAGGAAACTGGAAAAAAAATTTTCATTGTCTCTTTAATAAAAATCTAATTTATCAAACATATAGGTTACTGAGACAAATTAATAAAAAATAAAAGCAATTCCCCAATTGACAAATGGTCAAATATTTTAACAGGCAGTTTCCAAAAGAAGAAATTATAGCTTTCAAAAGACACATGAAAATGCTTTAAATGACTACTAATTAGGGAAATGCAAATCAAAAACAACTCTGAGATAGCACATCATACCTATAAGATTGGGTAATATGATATGAAAGGAAAATGGCAAATTTTGGATGTGGGTGTGGAGAAATTGGGACCCTAATGAATTATTGGTGGATTTGTGAAGTAGTCCAACCATTCTGGAAAACAATTTGGAACTATACTCAAAGGATTATAAAATGGTAAACCCTTTGACCTAGCAATACCATTACTAGGTCTGCTTCCCAATAAGATAAAAGAAAAGGGGAAAAGGATGTATCTGTAAAAAAACATTTATAAAAGCTCTTTTTTATGGCAAATAATTTGAAATAGAGTGACTATGAAATTAAAGAATGACTGAACAAGTTGTGGAATATAATCGTGATGGAATATTATTGTGCTATAGATAAGCAGGATTGTATCACAGAAAAAAATCTCCAAAGACATATAAACCCATGCAAAGTAAAGTGAACAGACCAGCATCAGATTATACACAGTAACAGCCATATTGTAAGATGATCATCTGTGAAGGCTTACGTACTCTGATTAAGACAATGATCCAATACAGTTCCAAAGAACTTATGATGAAAAATGTTACACACCTGTAGAGGAAACTTATGAACTCTGAATACACATTGAAGCATACATTTTTAATTTCTTTTTTCATTTTTATTTATTGTGGCTGTTTTCTTTTGCAATATAGCTAATATGGTCCTATATTTTGCATGACCTCACATATATAATCAAAATCAAACTGCATTCTCAAGGAAGGAGGAATGGTAGGTATGAGAAAGAGAATTTGGTACTCATAAGTTTAAAAATGATAAAATTTTTTACATTTAATTGGAAAATATATAATTATATATATATACACATATATACATATATGTATATATACATATATATATACATATATATATATACATATATATACATATATATATATATATATATATATAGAGAGAGAGAGAGAGAGAGAGAGAGAGAGAGAGAGAGAGAGAGAGAGAATAAAAAAGGAGTGCATGGTGGGGAAGTAATATGTATGACTAGAAAAGTAGAAAGAGAACAGGTTTTGAAGATATTTAAAAAGAAAAAGTATTTATATTTGATTCTAGATGTAAGACACACTGATTTCTTTTTCTTTTTTGAGTGAGGGAGGCAGAATCTGCACGGTGGCAGGATCAAATCTTCATGTTGAGAAAATCACTTGGGTAGATCTAAGGAGGGTGCATTAGAATGGATCAGAATGAAGAGAAATTTTAGGTAGGGGACAAAATAGGAGGCAATTGCAAAGTTTTGGAGAGAGGTGATGAAGGCCTGGACTAGGATAATGAATGTGATAGTAAAGAGGATGTATGCCTATAAAAAGATGTTGTGGAGATAAAAATACAATAGTTGTCCAGTGATTAAATTTATAGCTTGAGTGACAGTGGGAAAACAAGAGTAACTTGGTGGGTTAAGGACTTGGGAGATTGGAATAATGGTGTTTCTTATAATTGTAAAAAGAATGTTCTTCAGAAGAAAGGTATATTTGGGGGTCAAAATAATGATTCAGGTTTTCTGGTTGGAAATCTACAATAGGCAAATGTGAGACTCAAATGAATGGTTAGTAACTGAACCCATGGGAGCTGATGAGATCTCCAAGAATGAGAGTGTAGAGGAAAAAAAAAACACAATGGAAAGTTTTTATAGGACAGAGGCTTTAGTTATAAACACAGTTAGTAGGATGATATGGGATGATGAATAAACAAAGTAGACTGAAGAATCATCAGAATTTTAGGAAGGGAAGCTGGAAAGATCCATTTTTTTATGAAATCAGAGGCAGTATTTGACCCAAAGTATCTCAAATCCAACTTCTGCAGTTTATCCACTATGTCACTGTAGCTCTAACAGACATACCTAGTGAATGGATTAGTTAAACAAAAATGGATTATATTTAGAGTCATGAGCCCTTTCAGTAGTTATTACCTTTTGTTTCTCTATTTGGGGAGTTGTAGTAATTCAATAATCACCTTCTTCTTGTAATGTCATAAGTGTCAGTAACTTATTGTTTAAAAATTTTCCTTCATTCTCAATTTAGCCCCCAAATACTGGAACCTTTTCCCTGATTTGACACTTTTAACAGAAATATTTGCATTTAAATGGCAGCCGGTATTGCAGTGGATGGAGTGATAGGCTGGAGTCAGAAGACCTGAGTTCATATTATCAGACCCATACTAGATGTGTAACCCTGAGCAAGTCACTTAACCTCTGCTTGCCTGAGTTTTTTTAACTATAAAATAATAGAACTTCCCTTGCAAGATCATTGTGAGGACTAAGTAAGGTAATACTTACAAAAAATGCTTAGCACAGTACTTGATGTATAGAAGTCACTATGTAAAAGTTTTTTCCCTTTCTCTCCCTTCATTTAGCAGATTGGTGAAAATAGTTTACATTTCCTCTTATTTTAGCTTTTGAATTCTCCATTTTCATAACATATCCTTGTTATATTTTAAAAAAATACTTTGCTTTTACCTTTCTTTAGAGAATGTGGATAGTTTTTTTGGTAACTATAAAACAGAGGTACAGATCAAAAAGTGCAAAGTCAGAAAACATTTGTTCAACATATGGTTGCTTTTTTTCTTCTTGTATGTCTGGAAAATTATTTGATTTTTAACTCAAGGAGTATAAGGAATGTAGCCATTTCTTGGTAAAATCACAAGAGGAAGTTCTTTTGACATTATATAAATTATGTTCTACAATGAATCCAGAATGGATTTCAATGAATTCAAGCATTCTTTGCTAAATGTCTGGGTGTAAGCTTCACATAGGTCATCATTGTCAATATAGATTCCCTAACACTGATATATTACATAATACAATAGAAAGTATGACAGACTCCAATTCAGGAGACCTTGAGTTGAAAGTTAAATATGATATTCATTAGATATGTATTCATCGGAAATTCACAACCTTTCAACTTCCTCATTGGTAAAATGAATACAATGAAATTTACACAATTTACTTCATAGGACTGAGGCATGAAAAATTATTTCTGGAATGTAAACCACTTTGATACCTATGTAATTAGGTAAAGCATTCCATCTCAATATCACCAAAGATTCAAAATTCTATGACCTTTAACTTTTTACAAGGTTCTTTATAAATCTTTAAAACAAAATAAAAGAAAAACTACTGAAGAAAGGAATGTGTCTTCATCCCCATTTTACAGATGAGAATACTGCAGCTCAAAGTATGAACTGACTTAAGGAGAAATAGCATATACGCAAGAATACTTAATATAAAGTTACATAATTTCAACCAGATTAAAAGTGTGGAAATCACAATCTAATCTCTTCATTTTATAGTTGAAGAAACTGAAACCCATAAATATTAAACACTTCTGTCTAAACCATCTATGTTAGTAACTGGTAGGTCCAGGATTCAAACTTAGGGCTTCTGAATCCACTTCAAATCAAATGTTTCTGTCTACTATGCTACTATGCTATTACACAGCTGCTGCTGTGATTAGGTTAACAGTGGTAATGCCTAATGATTGCTAGCTAGCAATTATTAATGAGTCTGCAAAAAATAGTTTCTACATCTGTGAAGTAGGATTGTTACCTTCAGTTTACATGGCATACAGTAGAAGAAAGATCCAATGGCTGGAAGTCAGGAAATCTTGATTTTAGTCTTAACTAATGCTAATCATATATGTGTACTTAGGTAGTTAATTTCCTTTGTTTGGGCCTAATTTTTTATCTGAGAATTATCAAAGATTTGACATCATCAAAGATCCTTTCATAGTCCAAAATTTCATGAATGTATAATAACTAACTATTGTGGTAATTCCTTTAAGATCCTCCTTATGTGTACTCAAAGCACATTATAATTAGTTTTACAAAGTATTATAGACAACTCACCACTTATAGTCATTTGATTTCCAGCAGTTGATACTTACCATGGTATAGTGTTTTATAAAAATAGATTTTATTTATAGCATTTTGGCTTGCAAAGCTATTTCCGGTTATATAACTGTAAATTTCAGGCCTTAATCTGTACTTCTTAAAAATCACTTAATATTTCTGGCCTATGTTTGTCTTTTATATTGATCAAACTGTAGTCCTAGAAATCACTGAAAATAATTTGCTTTCTGACCTAGCCTTTTAAGTATTATGCTGGAAGGCATTTTCAAGGAGTTGTATGATGGTAAGAAGTATGGGTTAAATTCAACAGTCTCGCCCAGTAAAGAAACATACATGAAGGGCAAACCATATGCAACATTTAAAGGTAATGCAATATTAAAGTTGTCACAGTAATGCAGGGTGGTAATAAAAATGCAGTATAGAATGATCCACATTTTTCTTAATATTCACAAAAAAGAATAAAAACAAATTATATGCTATAACTTTCTGAAATTTATAAGCTATTACTTTCAAACAGAAAGAAAATTTTGGATGACATTTTTATCCAATTATGAAATTTATATTGATTTTTATTTTGTATATGTCAAAAATAGCAGGTTATTTTTCAAAATCCCATTTGAATTACTATAATAGAAACAATTTTTCCCATGGCATCATAAGAGTCTGGAATGTCTTTTCTTAACTTTTGGTTTATACTTTGGAATAGATTTCAATGTATTTTCCACATTCAGTATCTTAGATAGATATAGTATAATCATAGGTTTTGAAATTTTGAATCTTATGCTTTTTAAAGATGGATAATTTCTTGTTCCTCCTATCTAAGAATATTTTGACAATGAAGATTTTTATTCAATATTTTATAATAAATATTACAATTGACTTATAATGCCACCAATAATCAGTTATATTTGGTATTATTGAGATTTTAAGGGTAATAAATATTTTTAAGAATTTATAAATGCTATTCTAAAATAGCTCCATAATATATAGTATATATGCATTCATGTGCATATGTATTTTCTGTATATGTATATATTTGTGTAAAATAGATATATGTATATCATTTATAAATGCTCCTGGGTTTTGAATGCTCAGTCTTAAGAAAAATCCACCTATTGTTGAAAAGAGACAAGTCATTCAATAAATCAATTAGCATTTATTAAGAAAACACTGTGTGGCAAGCACAAGCCCTATCTATTTGAAACCCAATGAATGGCAAAAAGAGGCATCACCCACAAATAGCTTACATTCTAATGGATTAATATGTCTAGGTGATGTTGGCAAAATTTCTGTGAGAGAAAATGGTTCCTTTTCAGCTTATTAGTTGATTATAGCTTATTTGTTGAATTGCCAAGCTATTTTAAAATCTCTATTTAAAGAACAAGGATTTATTTCCCATCAGTTAATGAAAGATAGTGTTTATTGTATAATTCTATTCACCCAGCCACATCTTTTTAGGGATTAATTCAGTGGTGATTAAATTTTTGTAGCCTGCTAAAAAAGGCATCATACATTTTCAGCCTGAAGATCTGAATTAAAATTCAGCCTTAGACATTTATTAACTATGCAACTTTGGGAATATAATTTAATCTATACCTCAGTTTCCTTTATCTGTACAAATGGGAGTAATACGTACTTACTAACAGGATTGTTGACAACATCAGTTAAGTAAATATTTGTTGAGTACTTTGAAAACATTAAAATATTATGTAAATGCTAGTAATTGTTAATTATTCTTATTCAACTATTTGTTCATAATCTACATTGATTACTAATTCTTGAATCTTTATGTATAGCTTTTCTGTGTTTTCTAAAGGCAATGACCCAGTCCTGAATTTATACCATAAATCTCTTTCTTTCTTTAAACAGTGTTACTCAATGTGTTCCGCAATTTTTTTTTTCAAACTACAGTTTAGTTCATGGTGATATCACCTATGGAGATTTTTTGATCCCATACTTGTATATTAGCCCTTTTTTGACATTATTGTTTTGCTAGTATATTGTAAATAAAGAATGATTTTCCATGTAGACATGAAATATACTTGGGTCTATTTTACATATTGGCAGTGGATGGAGCAGAGTTAAAGGCTTTAATCAATAGACAATATATATGTTAGGGATATAAAAAGTACCTTGTTAATGTGTTAATTATTGTATAATCATTAATTATTATTAAATAATTAACTCCTTAATAAAAAATTGTGCTTTATTATCCAATAATTAACATATTAATGAGTTATTTTTGTAACTCTAGGGATTTTGGCCTATTTCTTTGGATTTCCTCCTATTGTGTAGTTTCCCTTTTAAAACTAGTTGACTTCTTTCTATGGATTATCTCCAATGTATCCATGAAAAATTACATTTTTATATTCATTTTTTAAATTTTGGAGTTTCAAATTCTCTCCCTACCTCCTCACCCCTCCCAAACATTGAGAAGACAAACAATATGATACCAATTGTACATTTGAAGTCATAGGAGACATATTTCCTTATATTAGCCATGTTGCAAAAAACAAAAACAAATAAGAAGCATGTAGAAAATATTCTGCAATTTGCCCTCAAAATTAATCTGCTATCTCTCTGGAGCTGGATAGCATTGTTTTTTATTTGTTTGTTTGTTTCATTTTGTTTTTGTTTGTTTGTTTTGTCTTTTGTTTTTTTTGTTCCTTTTTTTTTTTCATCATAAATCCTTAGATTTTGTCTTGGATCAGAGTGGCTAAGTCTTTCACTGTTGAATACCATTGTAATATTTCTGTTTCTGTACATAATATTCTCCGTGTTCAGTTACATATTTTGTGGTTTGCATGGTTCTCTATCCATTCGATTATAAACTTTAGATAAGGGACTTTCTTAAGTGTTTCTGAGTATTCCCCATACTAAGCAAATTTCCTAGCTCATAGTAGGAGCTTAATACATTTCTATTGACTAACTTACAGATGCTTTTTTGTTAGGATATTTATGAATGCCTGGTAAAAATGCATAAACTTATTCTTGACTATATTTGCAGAAGTCATTCATATTCTTATCTTTGATTAGTGAATAGTGGAATTCTTTCATTAAAGACATGTGTCATCATCTAAAGACTAACCAGAAGCTGATTACATAATTTTCTAGTAATTTATATATTATTGTGATGCCTTTAAGACAATAATTATGGATCTTATATAGATTTGCCATGTTCCATTTGTTTTCAGGAAGTCTAGAGTTTTAGCTATTCCCCTTAATGTAACTCTTCTGGCTTCATTTTACAGAGCAACACATTTCTCTTATTTAATTTAATTTATATTTTTGTTGTGTTCAACTTGGGACCATTTAGATGAATAAAGTATTTCCCCATGATTCTTACTTTGGGATTATCTTGGGGATGATTAACTTCCTTCTCAAGCCTTTATAGAGACATACGTGATTCATGGTTAATTTTTTTTCCTAATTGTTGCTTTAACTTCATTTATTGAAGTTTTGACTTTAGCTTTGGATTGCTGATTAAGGGAAACTTAATTTGCTGATACACTTTTATTTTCTCAACTTCATTCCTCTTGTTTCTTCCTTTGTTGCCTTTAATATATTGTTTTTCTGGGTTTTTTTAGATCATAAAAATATTTTATTATTTTCCAGTTAGATGTAAAGATAGTTTTCAACATTTGTTTTATAAGATTTTTAGTTCCAATCACATTAAACATATTACTGCATTAGTCATGTCATAAAAGAAGAATCCAAACAAAAAGAAAAAGCATCAAAAAAGAAAAAAATACAACAAACAGTATAGTTCAATCTGCATTCAAAATCCACATTTCTTAATTCTGGATGTGGAGAACATTTTCCATAATGAGTTCCTTGGATTTTTGTACTGTTGTCTTGGATGAGTTGTCTTGGATGAGTTGTCTTGGATGAGTTGTCTTGGATCTTTGTACTATTGAGAAGAACTAAGTCTATCACAGGTGATCAGTATGTTGTTTTCTACTGTACATGTCATATAGATAGTTATGTAAATTGCCAATGTCTTTCCACACATGTTCAATAGCTCCGTCATATTACTACAGTCATGGTGGCAGTTGATTTTTCTCTTTAGATGGTATTCCTTGATATCTTCATCATTTCTCTTATGTTTCTACCACATGAAATAGAAACTACATATATTATTATTTGCAGATAGTGGATCATTTTTCTGTACTTCTGTTGAACATTGTGAGGATGTTCACCTATTAGGATTACAAAAATAAATAAACGATTTTAAAATTATTCTTCTTTTTCATAGGTGACTTGTTTTGCTGTCATTTGGGGCTTTTAAGAATTCTAATTAAAAGTTGCCTATATTTTCTAAATCATTAAATGATGTGTTTGTCATTTTATTACTAGATATAATTTCTATAATTTGTGTTGAATATTTTAATTGAACAAGGACTTTAAATTTTTCACCTTCAAATTTTAATATTTACTTGATTACTTCTCTTATTTTATCAAATCTAGTCTTAGGGATGAAGTGATTCCTCTTAATAGCCCCACTGGGATCAGTAATATGTTGTGACACTGAAAGCTAAAGGTACCACAGACAACAAAGTAATGTGAAGACTGGTCTGTAACTGGGAAATTGTTTCCAGTTTTATGAAGATACAATATTGGTCTATAATGAAATTATCCCTGCCATCAGTCCATTTCAAGTTTCATTTGTGGTTTTTTCCCTTCACTGTTTAGCACCATCTGCAATGAAGCATTACTTTTAGTTAGGGTATATAGTTTCTCATTTGTTCTGGTGTGTCTTGCCTTCTTTTGATATGAGATCATGATGGAGCACCCTGTGCTTTGCTATCCTCCATGTCAAGCTGGTCATTGTATCAGTATAAAGTAATCCCAGTCTACAATTCTATGATACCCCACCTATTTATTTGACTTTTAGAAGCACTTCTATCACAGTGAATGGTATGCTAACCCAAGCAATAATATAATTAGAGCCAAACTCCTGTCATGTTAGGGTTCTTACTGTATATGAACAATTAACATAGACATCACAGACTCCACAGTCCCCCCTCAATATAACACCAAGGGAGGGCAGCTAGGTGGCACAGTGGATAAAGCACCAGCCCTGGATTCAGGAAGACCTGAGTTCAAATCTGGACTCAGACACTTACTAGCTATGTGACCCTGGGCAAGTCACTTAACCCAAATTTCCCTGCCACCCCCCCAAAAAAATATAACACTAAGGCTAGTATTTTCCTATATTTATGTTAAATCCCTTTCTCTTCCTTATCACAAAGACAATGAAATAGAATTAGGGATTATTATTGTTATGTTAATTATTATATAACATAATCCTTTAGAAAGAGTATTCGGCTTATAATCAGGTGATCTACATTCATATCTCAGCTCCTATACTATTTATATGACTTTATAGGAATGACATATCAGCCTCTGTTACCCATCTTAAAATTGTGACAATTATATGTGCAGTACCGTCTTCACACTTTTGTTGTGCTTAAATCATTTTGCATATGTTAACAGGAATTAGGAGTCATTATTATTAATTGTTTGGAATTTAACTTTTTATAGCAATCCACTTTTTGAATAATATTAACTTTTTCAGTTATCATAATCAAGATTGATAATGGAATCAATGTATCAACATTTATTAAGCACCTAGTATGTTCTAAGCACTGTGCTAAGTACTGAAAGGATGTTGCAGTAGAAGATGAATTACTTGATGATGCTATTTACCCTTTACTTTCCTCCCAAAACACTCCAAACCCTTCCAAGTTAATGTTTGCTGCTATATACATCAAATACTGTGCAAACGGATAGTTTATAGCAATGTGAAAAGAAATGGAGGAAAAATGCTAATGAAATATTCTCAACCTGGTTTGTGCAATAATTCCCAAGGGAACCATACACATTTCCCCTGCACTTTCTTTTGTAAATAAGCAAACTGTAGATTCAATTTGCATGAACTCAGTGACACAGCTGTGCACTCAGACACAATATGTTTTAGCAGCTTTTTTTGGGTGTTCTGTTTTTCTCATTTTTGGAAAATATGAACAATAGCAACAATTTAGGCCTATTCCATTTAAGATTTAAAACATTTGGTCTCATTTGTCCAATTGCAGGTCCTTTTGTGAAGAGGTATAGGAAATCACCTCCCAAATTGCAAGGGTGTGATTCTTACAGAACTGTTCCAGTCATTATTATAAATATTGTCCTAGCTTCACTTTGAGATGACATTTCTGAATCAGCATTTATGATAATGGCTAAAGATTGTTCATTCTCTGATCAAGATTCCATAGTAATGAATTGAAAAGCATTTACTAATCACTTGTTATGTTCAAAGCGCTCTGCTTTGTGCTGGGAAAATAAACAAAAGCAAGATCATCTCTGATTTCAAGGAGGTCAAATTCTAATATAGGGAGATAACAGATAAAGGAATTACAAGCTATGAAAGAGGGAGGAAGGCATCATAGTACTTAGGGTTCAGAATTTTTTAAATATAATTTCCATTAATAAAATCATCTATCTATCTATTTAACTATATTTAGTTGTTGAGGTATTTGACAGTTACAAGGTATTAAGCTGAGAGATCATTCTTTACTGGTCATCAGCGACTGTATTATAGCATCACAGAGAGTTGCCAAACTGCATTTACAAAAGTGTGGCTTCACTGATCTATGTTTTTTTAAGGGCAAGCTCAAATCAGGTCCATTTGTATTTATGTGTGTGTGGGGGTGTTTACTGATCTAAAGATCTTGGGTATTCTTGCCCTTTGGTGGCACTTGATTTGAAGCACTTTATAAACACCAGCTTTTATTTCTTACTAATGTTATGCAAAGGCAAGCCGTAATTGTGTATGTAACAATAGTTAATAGTAATATCATGATACTTTGATAATTCAATGATGGTGCAGATTGCACCCATCTAAACTTTCCTAAAAAGAAATCTTGCACCATTATTGAATTATGGAATTTTGAAAAATTTGTCTCAGGGAAACTACCAGAAGGGTATTTCAATCATTCAGGCATGAAGAAATGAGTGCCTGCATCAGGATGGTTGCATTTTCAGGGAAGAGAAGTCATAAATGATGGATATTATGCAGGTAGAAATGACAGGTCTTGGCAACAGATTGGATATGGAGGATGAGAGAATAAATGAATAAATGAAACACATTACAAATTCACTATGTGCAAAGCTCAATGAAAAGTTCTTCTATTACAAATAGAAAAATAAAATAATCTCGAGGAACTCAAATTCTGATGGAGAGACAATACATATTTAGGTACAAGTCAGATGTAAATGCCCCAAAGTCCTTAGTCTACAGCAGCAAAGCATATAGAACTGCTTTTTCTTTGATGTAATTTCCACTGATAAAAATTTGTTTCTGATATTAAATCATTTAACTGTAACAAGACTTTGGTGTAAAGAATTCTTCTTTTTGGGTCATCAGAAGCTGTGGCTGTAGCACTTGTAGGAATAGTGACAGGTCACATCAGCACATAGGTTGTTTTGCAGGGTGGCAAATGAGGGCAATAAGCAGGAAGCATTGCCATTCTCAAGACACTTGGGTTCAAGGTTTTGAGCTGTCTCCACTGGAGTCTGAGGTGAAATAATCCTTCAAGTTGCTGTTGGTGGCTTGATATGCCCAGCACATTCTGGCTCTTGTTTATCCTCTAGCATGCCTTGTTATTTCAGGTAAGGTAACTTGCCCACCCTTGGAGTGACAGTTCCTTAGCAGCAGTTGCTAATGATGGCTGGTCAGATCTCCAAATGAGAGCCACTCAAAGGCTCCCTCATTTACCCATCTGTTGGTAGTAATTGGTCAGTAGTTGTTGTTGAAGATGATGTGGAAGTTGGGCCTCATCTCCTTAATGATATCTCCATTCAATATTGGTAGCAGGGTCCATGCTGAAAACACATCCAGGAGTTTGGGAGACACAGATAGTAACAAGGCTCAGCATTCTAGACTTTCCCCATCAGAGTCTGGGAGAAGATGATGTTCAAGGTGGTGCTGTTACTGGCCTTTCAGATTCTGCCTGCTCTTTATTCCTCAGAGTTCCATGCTTTTTCATATAGGCTGTCTTGCCTGCCCTATATGTAGTTGATAAGTGGTGGTGGGGATAGTTTGTTCCATCTCCATGTGAATAAAATTCCTCAGATGATTGCTAGGAAGGATGGGCTGAAATTAGAAATGAGAGAGAGAGAGAGAGAGAGAGAGAGAGAGAGAGAGAGAGAGAGAGAGAGAGAGAGAGAGAGAGAGAGAGAGAGAGAGAAACAGAGAAAGCAAGCATGAGCGAGAGTGCACACTGACAGGATGGTTGTAGGATGAAGGATGAAGAGATGGTTGGTTTGGAAGGAAATATAATGATTTCAGTTGTAATTTTGAAAATGTTGAGCTTAAGATGGGGCCAACCTGTTAAAGATGTCAAATAGGCAGTTGAAGACTGGATGTTAGAATAGATATTAAGACTAGAAAAGTAGCTCTGAGATTCAGCTTTAGAAAAATGATAAATGAATATATGGGAGCTGAAAAGATCACCAAAAGACATAATATAGAAGAAAAAGGAGGCCCAGAATAGAGCCTTGAGTTTTACCCACTTTTAAAGACATGACCTGAATTAAGAATCAGTAAAGAGAGATAAAGCACCGGCCCTGGAATCAGGAGTACCCGAGTTCAAATCTGGCCTCAGACATTTAACACTTACTAGCCATGTGACCCTGGGCAAGTCACTTAACTCCAATTGCCTCACTTAAAAAAAAAAAAAGAGAGAGATCATTGGGTTTGAGATTTCTCGGGCAGAGCCAAGGTGGCAGAGGAAGACAGTGAGCTCTCGAACTCATGACACAATCATTCTAAAAAACATCCAAATAATGCCATAGGAAAATTCCTGGAGCAGCAAAACTCACAGAAGAATGTGCTGAAATCATCTTCTAACCAAGAACAGCTTGGAAGATCATAAGGAGGGAGCTGCTCTGCTGATACAAGAGTGGAGGTCAACTCCACAGTCACCCTGACACAGATCCAGTCCCAGGAAGGCCTCACCAGACAAGGAGACCCCCAGAGCCTCTGAATCAGCTGAAGCACCACTGTTGTCTGGAACTAAGATCACAGTCTGGTGAGAGCGCTGAACCCTGGGCAGGGAGGAGACTACAGGGGTCTATGCTGGCGCTGAGGCAGAGCTTGAGTTTTTCACCTCTGCTGGGAACCAGTAGGTGGGCTTGAGTAGCAGTGGCCCAGGTGGAGGAGGGGCACAGGTTCATCAGAGTTAAAAACCACAACACCCAAAGCTGGTTGATTATCAAGTTGGTCTGGGGTCATATATGGACCAGAGAAGAGGCCAGGTGAGTGAAGAACTTGATCCTCCTTAAATCATACCACCTGAGACTTTTAAGGTTGGGATACTGCAGCCTGAAAACAGTGCCCCACTTTAAGGAGCTAAAAGTTAAGTCAAAGAAAGGCAAGATAAGTAGAGAAAGGTGAGAACCATAGAAAGCTTCCTCAGTAACAAGGAAGACTGCAGTGAACCCTCAGAGGAAGATGTCAACATCAGGGCCCCTATATCTAAAGCTTCCAAGAAAAATATTAATTGGTATCAGGCCATAGAGGAACTCAAAAAGGACTTTGAAGATAAAGTTATAGAGGTAGAGGAAAATATAGAAAGAGAAATGAGGATGATGCAGGAAAGACATGAGAAAAAAAGTCAACAGCTTGAAAAGCCAAATGGAAAAGCTCTCTGATGAAAATAATTGTCTAAGAATTAGGATTGAACATATGTAAGTCAGTGACTTTATGAGAAATCAAGACACAATAAAGCAAATCTAAATGGATAAAAATAAAGAGGGCAATGTGAAATATCTAGGAAAAACTGCTGACCTGGAAAATGGGTCCAGGAGAGATAATTTGAAAATTATTGGTCTACCTGAAAACCATGATCAAGGAAAGAGCTTAGATATCATCTGCCAAGATGTTCTCAGGGAAAATTGCCCTAAAATTCTAGAAGCAGAAGCTAAAATAGAAATTGAAAGAATGCACCGATCACCTCCAGAAAGAGATCCCAAAAGGCAAACTCCTAGAAATATTATGGCCAAATTCTAGAGCTCTCAGATCAAGGAGAAAATATTGCAAGCTGCCAAAAAGAAAGAATTCAAGTACTGTGGAGCCCCCTTCAGGATAGCACAAGATCTAGCAGCTTCTACATTAAAGGACTGGAGGGCATGGAATATGATAATCCAGAGGCCAAAGGAATTGGGATGCAACCAAGAATAACCTACCCATCAAAACTCACCGTAATCTTTTAGAGGAAAAAATGAGACATTAATGAAAAACAGGACTTTCAGGAACTGAATGGCAAATTTGACTTTCAAATACAAGTCCCTAGAGAACTATAAATAATTGGAATTGGGGGACATACCTGGGGTTGTGCAGTGGGTGACTGTCTTTTTCTGAGGCCAGGTTGTGGCTGGGATCCCCCTGGGTCCAGGGGTGATGCTTTGTCCACTGTGTCACCTAGCTGCCCCATCATGACATCCTTAGGGTTAAATTGAGGGGTGAGGAGAATGCTCTGCAGAAGGGGGAAGGGCAGAGGTGAAATCCTACATGAAAGAAACAGGAAAAGGCTTATGGAGTGGGGGAAGAGATGGGAGAGGAGCAGGGCAGTAAATGAATTTTTCACTCATCAGAATAGGCTCAAAGACCTTAAACACATCAGAGTTGCCTCAAGGAGGAACTAACACACACCCAACTGGGTGGAGTAATCTATTTAATTTAGGCAGTAAATGAGCCTAACACTCATCAGAATTGGCTCAAAGACCTTAGTCTCATTAGAATTGGCTCAAGGAGGGAATAATGTACACACTCAATTGGGTGTAGTAATCTCTCTAACTCTGCAGGAAAATAGGAAGGGAAGGGGATAGAGAGGGGCAAAAGAAGGAAGGGCAGAGTGGGTGAGAGGACAGACAGAAGCAAATCCCTTTTCAAGAGTGATAGGATGAAAGAAATGGATTAAAGAATAAAGAAAAAAGAGATCATTGATAAGTTTGAAAGGACTGTTTTATTTAAATGAATGATGAAGGCAGAAGCCAGAGTACAGAGATTTAAGAAGAGGAGAGGCAACCATTTGTGGATGGATGTCTAAAGTATTATAATGAGGAAAAGGGTTGAAAAAATATAGGATGACAACTTGTGGGGATGGGAAAATCAAATGAAGGATTTTTGAGGATAGAGGAGACATAGGAGTCCTTGTAGGAAACAAGGAAAAAAACAGTAATGATGGAGAGATTGGAGAATAATTATCTACTGGAGAAGATACTATGGATGAGATCCCTTGAGCAAGTATTTTGCCAAGGCATGGGTTCGTTTTTACAAGGAGAAGGACCATCTCTTCATGTGAGACAGAGGTAAAGCAAATGATAGTAGCAGGAAACATCTCAGTGATATGAAATTATGAAGAGAGGAGAAGGTACTTTCAAGAATAGCTTCAAGATTTTCATTGAAATAAGAGGTAAGATTTTCATATGAAAGAGTAAGGTGAAGGGGAGGCATGGACAATTTGAAGAAGGATGAAAATATTTAGAAGGGGTACTGTCCTTACTGGAACAGTGAATAAATTTTGAAGATTGTCTTGTCATGATTAGGATCCAGTTTGATTATGTACCGATTCTATAGTTGACTAGTAAGCAGTATTTTGTGATTTTTCTCTGGCTTAATTCTGCATCATATAAGAAGTGAAGGCAATAGATATTGGGAATGATTCAAGGTTGAATTTTCAGGGAAATATCAGTGATAGGATAGGTGGAGGAAGGACTTGCTAATTAACCAGGCAACAAAATTTTGTTTGATGTGGTTGTGAGCTCTGAAGAGCCTGCTCCCCTCCCCCACCTTGGACTGCCACTTGAGATTTCTTCCTGGTTCCCTGCCGGGGTAGAACAAATTAATTCCATCTCAGTTCCTGCAGAAATCCCAGTAGTCTTTCCTGTGGCCAACTGCTCAGCCCTCTCACCAGACCTTGATCTTAGGGCCAGATAACACTAGTACAGCAGGCCAGTGGTAATATCCACCAGCAACAGCTGAGAGGGAAGGCTTCCAGCTAGAGGGCCATCCTCATGGCAGGTGCAACCAGGCCTGGCTATCCCACTGCACCAGGAGAAGGCACAGGGAGCAAGCCCAGGGAGGTGAGAAATCCACAAGACATAGAGGCCTCAGAGTAGAAAGCCAGTGACACAACCCCTATCTCCCAGCAAAAGAAGCTTGAAACAGTGACCATGGTGCCCCAGGAGCAGACCTCAACTTAAAAAAAAATAAGCTTCAATATGAGTAAGAAACAAAAAAAGAGTTCTTACCACTGAGAGCTTCTATGTCAACAGGGAAGAACCAAACACAAACTTGAATGTGGACGATACTCTCAAATTCCCTACATGGGAAGACTCAAGAGGGAAGAGGAATTGGTCTAAAGACCAAAAAGTCTTCTTGGAAGAACTCAAAAAGGATTTAAAAAATCATTTGAGAGAAATAGAAGAAAATAGGGAGAGAAATTAAAGCAACACAAGAAAATTATGAAAAAAGAATCAATAGCTTGGAAAAGGAAGCACAAAGAAACAGCAGCTTGGAAAAGGAAGGAAAAAGATTGATTGAAGAAAACAATTCCTTAAAAAATTCATTTTGCCAAATGGAAAAGGAGGTGCATAACCTGACTGAAGAAAACAATGCCTTAAAAATTTGAATTGGACAGTTGGAAGCTAAAGACTCCATGAGATAATAAGAATCAGTCAAAGATAAGTAAAAGAATGAAAAAGTATAAGAAAATGTGAAATATCTCATTGGAAAGACAACTGAAATGGAAAATAGTTCCAGGAGAGGCAATTTGAGAATTATGGGACTGCCTGAATGCCATGATCAGAAAGAGTCTAGAAAGCATATTCCAGGAAATTATCTAGGAGAACTCCCATGCTATTATAGAATCAGAGGATAAAATCATCATTGAAAGAATCCAACAATCACCTCCTGAAAAAGCCCCCAAAATGAAAACTCTAAGTAACAGTGTAACCAAATTCCAGAATTATCAGATAAAGGATAATATATTC
The DNA here is from genome assembly GCF_019393635.1 of Dromiciops gliroides. Classification (NCBI taxonomy): domain Eukaryota; kingdom Metazoa; phylum Chordata; class Mammalia; order Microbiotheria; family Microbiotheriidae; genus Dromiciops; species Dromiciops gliroides. The sequence goes on from NC_057862.1 coordinate 497,910,731, forward strand.
CAAGCAGCCCAAAAGAAGCAATTTAAAGACCATGGAGCAACAATCAGGATTGTACAGGACCTGGCAATTTCAACCTTAAAGGATCACAAGGCTTAGAATATGATATTCTGGAAGGCAAAGGAGATTGGATTGCAGCCAAGAATCTATTACCCAGCAAAACTGATCATTCTCTTTCAGGGGATACGGTGGAAATTCAATGAAATAGGGGACTTTCAACGTTTCTTGATGAAAAGACCAGAACTGAATAGAAAATTTGATCTTAACATACAAGATTCAAGAGAAGGGAAAAAAGTCATTCAATAACATTAAACTGTTTACATCCCTACTAGCAAAATAATACTTATAACTTTTTTTTTTTTTTTTTTTTTTTTTTTTTTTAGTGAGGCAATTGGGGTTAAGTGATTTGCCCAGGGTCACACAGCTAGTAAGTGTTAAGTGTCTGAGGCCGGATTTGAACTCAGGTACTCCTGACTCCAGGGCTGGTGCTCTATACACTGTGCCACTTAGCTGCCCCACAATACTTATAACTCTTGAGAACTATATCTCTATTTGGGTAGACAGAAGGATTTGACACAGAAGGTATAAATTTTCTTTGATGTGATGATATAAAGAAAATTAAGGTGTTAAAAAGGAGTTTTATGGGGAGAAGAGGAAAGGGAAGGTGGAATGGGGTTAATTACATCATAAGAAGAGGTGAAAAAAAACCTATTACAGTAGAGGGAGAGAAGGGAGGGGTGAACATTGCTTCAACCTTTCTCTCATTAGATTTGATTCAAAGAGGGAATAACATATATATTCCTTTGATAAAGAAATTTAGCTTATTCTTTAAGGAAGTAAAGGGTAAGGGAAAAAGGTAGGATTTATAGGAGGGAGGACAGAAGAAGGGGAGAAAAGGGTAAAGAAAAGGGAGGTGGGCTGATAAAAGGGAGGGCACATTGGGGGAGGCAGGGGTAAGAAGCAAAACATTTGGGAGGAGGAATAGGGTGAAAGAAGGAGGAGAAAAGTACAAAGGGGGTAAATAGGATGGAGGGAAATAAACAGTTAGTAATAATAACTGTGAATGTGAATGTGATGAACTCTGCCATAAAATGGAAGTGAATAGCAGAGTGGATTAACAACCAGAATGCTTCAATATATATATATATATATATATATATATATATATATTTTTTTTTTTTTCACAAGAAACACATTTGAAGCAGAGAGATACACACAGAATAAAGGTAAAAGGCTGGAATAGAATATATTATGCTTCAGCTGAAGTAAAAAAAAAACAGGGGTACAATCCTTATCTCAGACAAAACAACGACGAAAATTGATCCAATTAAAAGAGAAAAGTAAGGAAACTAAAAGATACTATTGATAATGAAGTAGTATCAATACTAAACATGTGTTAGCCAAGTGGTATAGGATCCAAATTTTTAGAGGAGAAGTTAAATGATTTACAAGAGGAAATAGACAACAAAACTATACTAGTGGGTGTCTGAATCTTCCCCTCTCAGAATTAGATAAATCTAGCCACAAAATAAATAAGATAGAAGTTAAAGAAGTCAATAGAATGTTGGAAAAGTTAGATATGATAGATGTCTGGAGAAAATTGAATGGAGATAGAAAGGAATATACCTTTTTCAAATCAGTACATGTCACATATTCAAAAGTTGGCCATGTATCAGGGCAATAAACCTCCTAGTTAAATATAGAAAGGTAGAAATAGTAAATGCATCCTTCTCATATCATGATGCAATAAAATTTGCATGTAATAAAGAGCCATGAAAAGGTAGACTGAAAATCAATTGGAAATTAAATAATTTCATTTTAAAGAATGAGTGGATCAAACAAAAAATCATATAATCAATAACTTCATCCACGAGAATGACAATAATTAGACAATATACTAAAATCTATGAGATGCAGTCAAAGCAGTGCTTAGGAGAAATTTTATATCTCTAAATGCTAACATGAATAAAAAAGAGAAAGAGGAGATCAATGAATTGGGCATGCAATTAAAAAACCTATGAAAAAACAAATTAAAAATCCCCAACTAAATACTAAATTGGAAATCCTTAAAATCAAAGGAGGAATTAATAAAATTGAAAGCAAAAAAACCCTATACAATTAATCAATAAATCTAAGAGCTCGTTTTATGAAAAAATCCCCAATAAAATAGAAAAACCTTTGGTTAATTTGATTTAAAAAAAAAAAGATAAAAGAAAATCAATTTACCAGTATCAAAAATGAAAGTGGTAATTTCACCACTAATGAAGTGCAAATTAAAGCAATAATTAGGGACTATTTGCCCAGCTATGTGCCAATAAATTTGACAATCTAAATCAAATGGGTAAATATTTACAAAAATACAAATTTCCCAAGTTAACTGAAGAGGAAACAAAATCCTTAAATAAGCCCATATTAGAAAAAGAAATTGAACAAGCCATTAATGAACTTCCTAAGAATAAATCTCCAGGGCCAGATGGGTTTAAAAGTGAATTCTACCAAAAATTTAAGGAACAATTAATTTTAGTACTATACAAATTATTTGGAAAAATAGGTGAAGAAGGAGTTCTATCAAATTTCTTTCATGACGCAAATATGGTGTTGATACCAAAACCAGGCAGAGCCAAAACAGAGAAAGAAAATTATAGACCAATTTCCCTAATGAATTTTGATTCAAATATCTTAAATAAGATATTAATAAGGAGATTACAGCAAGTGTTCACTAGGATAATACACCATGACCAGGTGGAATTTATACCAGGAGTGCAGGGCAAGTTTAACATTAGGAAAACTATCACCATAATAAACTTCATCAATAAGAAAACTAAACAAAATTATATGATTATCTCAATAGATACAGAGAAAGCTTTTGACAAAATACAGCACTCATTCCTAACAAAAACACTAGAGAACATAGGAATAAGTAGAGCTTTCCTTAAAATAATAAGCAGTATCTACCTAAAACCATAAGCAAGCATTATATGTAATGGACATATGTTAGAGGCATTCCCAATAACATCAAGGGTGAAACAGGGATGTCCATTATCACTTCAATCAATTAATATTGTACTAGAACTGTTAGCTTTAGCAATAAGAGAAGAAAAAGGAATAAAAATGACTATAATAGTCAAGGAAGAAACAAAACTGTCACTCTTAGCAGATGATATGATGTTCTACTTAGAGGATCCTAGAGAATCAAGTAAAAAATACTTGAAACAATTAACAACTTTAGCAAAGTAGTAGGATATAAAATAACTCCACTTAAGTCATCAGCATATTTCTATACATGACCAACAGAGTCCAGCAGCAAGAGATAGAGAAATTCCACTTAATGTAATGGTGGACAATATAAAATACTTGGGAGTCTATTTGCCAAGACAAACCCAGGAACTCTATGAATGCAATTACAAAACACTTTACATACAAGTAAAGTTACATCTAAATAATTAAAAAATATAAATTCCTCATGGATAGGCTGAGCTAATATAATATAATTGTCCTTTTTATTAAAAGGACAATTCTACCTAAATTAATTTACTTATTCAGTGCTGTACCAATCAGACTACCTAAAAATTATTGTATAGAGTTAGAAAAAATAATAACAAAATTCATTTGGAAAAACAAAAGGTCAAGTATATCAAAGGAACTAATAAAAAAAAAAAGCACAAGGTGGGTTAGCTGAACCAAATCTGAAGCTTTACTATAAAGCAGTAGTCATCAAAGTATTTGGTACTGCATAAGAAATAGAGTGGTGGACCAATTGAATAAGTTGGGCAGAGGAGACACAGTAATAAATATCTATAGTAATCCACTGTTTGATAAAGCCAAAGACTCCAGCTTCTGGTATAGGAACTCAATATTTGACAGAAACTGCTGGGAAAGCTGGAGAATGGTATGGCAGAAATTAGGCATAGACAAATATCTTGTAGTAAAATAAGGTCAAAATAGGTACATTATTTAGACATGAAAGTTTATACCATAGGTAAATTAGGAGAGGAAGAAATGGTTTCCCTATCAGATTTATGGAAAGGAGAACAGTTTATGACTAAACAAGAAGTAGAGAATTTTATCAAATGCAAAATGGATGATTTTGGTTACATTAAATTAAACAGTTTTTGTATAAACAGAAGAAATGCATGTAAAATTGGAAGGGAGGTAGAAAGCTGGGAAACAATTTTTATAACCAGTATTTCTGACAAAGGCGTCATTTATAATATATATCAGGAACTAAATCAAATTTACAATAATCTAAGTCATTCCCCAATTGAGAAATGGTCAAAGGATATGAACTGGCAGTTTTCTGTTGAAGAAATCAAAGCTATCTATTGCCATATGAAAAAAAATGCTCTAAATCATGATTGATTAGAGAAATGCAAATGAAAAAACTCTGAGGTACCATGTGACACCTATTAGATTGGCTAATGTGACAAAAAATGAAAATAATAAATGCTGGAGAAGCTGTGAAAAAATTGGAACACTAATGCATTGTTGGTGGTTATGAACTGATCCAACCATTATGGAGAGCAATTTGGAACTATGCCCAAAGGGCTATAAAGCTGTGCATACCCTTTGACCAGAAATATCACTATTAGCTCTTTTTCCCAAAGAAATCATAAAAAGGGAAAAGAACCCACACGTGCAAAAATATTTATAGTTGCTCTATTTATAGTGGCAAGGAATTGGAAATTGAGGGGTTGCCCATCAATTGGGGAATGGCTGAACAAGCTGTGGCATATGAATGTCATGCAATGCTATTGTGCTGTAAGAAATGAGCAGGCAGATTTCAGAGAAATCTGGAAGGACTTACATGAACTGATGCTAAGTGAGATAAACAGGACAAGGAGGACATTTAACACAGCATCAACAGCATTGTTGATCAACTGTGATAGACTTGACTCTTCTTAGCAATGCAATAGTCCAATAGTTTCCAAGGACTCATGATGGAAAATGCTCTCCAAATCCAAGAAAAAAAAGATCTATGGAATCTAGATGCAGATTGAACCATACTATCTCTATTTTTTATTTTTCTTTTTAAAAAGTTTTTCCTTTTTGCTGATTCTTCTTTCACAGCATGACTAATGCAGAAATATGTTTAATGTCATTGTACACATATAACCTATATAGGATTGCTTGCTGTCTTGTGGAGGGATGAGGGAAGGGAGCAAGGGAGAAAAAATTGAAAGTAGAAATCTTATAAAAACATATTTTGCAAACTATCTATCTCTACATGTAACTAGAAAAAATACTTTTATGGGAAAAACAATAAATAAAAAATCAAATAAATGTATGAATGAATGAATAAACAGATAGATTTTGCAATGCAGCTCATTAATCAAATTACATTTCAGCTCCATTGGCACAGTACAAAATATCTCTGGTAGTGACCCAGATCTTACCCAAGCCACTCAGTCCTTATACTACTGATAAAGTTACACAATTTTCAGTGGACTCCACATAGACGGTTGAGTTTTCTGTGGTGAGTTGCACTAGTAGGGAGGAGCTGTCTTTTTCTAATCTCAGAAAGTTATGTGATACCTAAAAAAGAATTGTCAGCCAGAAACTTCTTTTATTGTAAAATGCAAAATTCTTCCTCATTTCTGGTTTCATGAGCTGGGCAGGATGACTAATCAATCATTCAATGTTTATCATATAATCCTCTGGTGCAAAAAAGTTCTATCACAGAGCCACCATATAGACAGGAGCAGTGAAGAAGATCATCTTTAAGTCCCAATCAGTTACCTTAACCTTGGAGCCAAGCAACTTTCTTGGGCTACAATTATATGTTCTCTAGAGGCTCATTCAGCCTTGCTACAGTGAGATCACTACAGGGTTACTAGTTATTTCTTTAGACATGCTGACCCTTGAAGACCATGTACTAAAGTATAGCAACCTCTTATTCACATTCTGTGTTTGGAGAGGGTGCACCCACAAACATCCAATAACCATTTCCTTATAATTTTAACTGTTAATAGTCACTAGTTTTATAATGTTTTAAGAGTTAGAGACTATTTATTACTTATTCAAGGAACTTGTGAGGTATGTAGGCATTGTAAGCCTTATTTTTTTGTAAACCCTTTGTCAGCCTTTTGTAAGCCTTCATTATTTTCCTTCTTTTGCAGATAAATGAACAAAAAAATTTTATTAAGTGTTTACAATGTGCCAAGCACCATGATTATTTGATGGAGATGCACATTGAAAACTCAAGACAATGCATGTTCTCAATGAGCACATACTATAATTGTGGAAAACAATACATAAAATAAAGGTCAGATGCAAATCAGATAGAAATATCTAGAGTATCTATGAATTCTAGAGCATAGGGAATGGTAAGGTCCATAGGTACTTAGTTTATATGGGTAAGTAGTATGATAAAACTAGGCAAATGAAGGAACTAGAGAGAGTTCAGATGATAAGTCCAGGTAGATCTTAGAATATAGTTCCAGGGCAAAGGCAAATCCTTATGGTCCTCCATCTTATCAGAAGGAATGGGGATTTTGACTCTTATCTCATGAAAACCAGTTAAGCACTCAAACACCTTGGAGAAATAAGCAGGTATCTTGCCCAGAGGAAAGCTCTTTTGGTCGTGACTTATTCTGCTACATAAAGAATTAATGGGGGCAACTAGGTGGCACAGTGGATAGAGCACCGGCCCTGGAGTCAGGAGTGCCTGAGTTCAAATCTGGCCTCAGACACTTAATACCTGCTAACTGTGTGACCCTGGGCAAGTCACTTAACCCCAATTGCCTCACTAAAAAAAAAAAAAATTAATGACTAAATAAGTGGAAAGACATGTCATGGGTAATACTTTAAATAAGTACCTAAGCAGAAACTTGAACTCGTCCATATGAATAAAAAGCGAGTACAATTTCTATATTTCCAAATTTGGCACAAGGAACTTGAAGATCTATTATAAACACATAGCATAGAATCTTACAGCTGTAAAGGACAATTTTATTTATCTTTGATTAGAATTTTAGAGCTTAAGAAAGAACTTAATCACCATCCTAACTTTACAGTTGAATAAATATTTAATTAGTGGAAAAGACATTATTAGAACTGAGGTCTTCTAATTCTAATTTCCATGTTCTTTCTATTATGTTGCTTTCCAAAAATTACAAAGGAGTTATTACTCATATTGGATCTGGGACCTCTGTTCATGTGACATCTAATCATCTTTATATCCTTTTATTTTAATGTTTTTCATGTCTATCATTGCATTTCAATTCAACAATCTTTTATTGATTATATATTTCAACAAAGCACTTTTCTATCAATATTCATCTAAAGATTTCCTATGGATATTTGAGGATTTTCTCTGATATCATCATATATCTTTGTAAGTATACCCAGAAAAATAAGAGTAGAGTAGATTAGCTACAGATAAAGTATCTGGTCAATGCAGACCAGATGTGAATTTGGCTTGATCTGAACTCCCTCATTCTCCCCACTTCATTTAATAATAAAACTCCACAGATTGCTTGTCAAGGTCTAAGGCACTATACTAGGAACTGTATAAAATTACTCAAAAAATCTGACCTCTGTCTGAAGAGATATTATAGTTCTAGTGAACTTAAAGACAGTAGAGAAACTAAGGAGGAAAATGAATGCAATATGTAAGTAACTTATTTATAAAAGAATATTAATGTTCTCTGCTTATACTTATACCTTCTTAGCATCACCATTGAAATTTTCTTATTATATCATGTCCACAGTTATTGTATGAAAATGAAGGTGGCATCATTCCAATCATTACAATGCCATAAGACAATTCCAGGAGCAGCAGAACCTAGAAAAGGACGGGGTGATATCATTTTCCAGCAAAAGACAGCTTAGAAGTTTGGCAGGAAAAGTTTATTGTACCAGGGTGAGAGTGGAGCCCAGACCCGGGCCATATTGGCACAGATCCAGTTCCATGCATGCCATGCCACAGGTCTTGGGAGACTCTAAATTGGCTGCAGTGGATGTTACTTCTGGAATTCAGCTCACTTACCTGTGATGGGGTTAATCATTTGGCCAGGAGGAAATTTCAGGGGTCTCTGATTGTGCTGAGGCAGAGTTCTTTTGTTTTGCCCACACTCAGAACCAGGAAACAGTCTTGAGTGACAGCCCAGGTTGGGGAAGGGCACAGACATGCCTGAAATTGCACCCATGGTGAAAAAGAATTCTGTTCCCAAGTTAAAAATCAAGCAGGCCTATGGGCATCTTACAAGCAGGCAGGGCTTATATTCATGAAATCATTAGGGAGACGTAATTTGTTCTATGAGCAACACTACTCTATGGTCCAGGAAATCTAGAATGTGACTCTTATTCTCCCATTAACTTGCTGTTTCACCTTTGGCAAGTCCTCAGAACAGTGAGGGTGTTGTTCGCTCAAGTACCTTTATTTGATGAGCTATGGTTGGAAGTAAAAGTAATCATAAAACTCTAATAAACTTAATTCAATGTCTCCTACAATCTCATAAACATGAGCATGCTCTCTACTTGTGCATGTCACAATTGTAATTGTTATTCTTCTAAGATCTACAGTAGTCCATGTCAAAGTCATATAGCATCACTAGCACTAGTATTTAGAAAGTTTTTGTTGTTGTTGTGGTTGTGGGTTTTTTTCTGTCAGTGAGCAGCTTGGAACTGTTGAAAACACTAAGTTGTTTCTGAAATGAAATTTATACTGATCTCTTCAATGTAATTTACAGTTGTTGATTTAAAAAAAATACAGATAGTATCCTAAGAGGTCCTATGATGGTGAAGATAGAAGGTTGACCTTGGAATATGAAAATCTTGATTTCAAACCTTGCTTCATTCATTTGAACAGTGTAAACTTAAGGGGAGCACTTAAAATTTATTTTCTCCTGAGTTCTTTGGATGTCATTCAGTCAAAAAACCTTCACTAAATGACTACTATGTGTTCTAACTATTAGATAGGCATATTTATAGAGTCAAAGTTATATATAGATTTACTTGAATTCCTATGATTTCATTGACATAGGGAACTCTCAGATGAGAAAGCATCCTCAACCTCAAATCGAGAGTAGTCATTTTCTTTGTAACTTCTAGTCTTACAGAGTTGTCTATGGCATTGAAAAGTTAGATGATTTATCTAACTTCACACAGACAGTATTTGTCAGAGTTAGGGTTTAAATCTAGGTTTTCATGATTTTCACTCTATTATAATATGCTATCTCTGTCTATATATGCACATGTTCATATACCTTTATGCATATACATATGTATATATATATACACACATATATATTTGCAGACAGCAAATACTTTTATATATTTTCTATATTTATCTAGAAATGCAATTACATTGTCATAAGTAATATGGAATTAAGAAACTGCCTATACCAGCATAGGTACCTGCTATATAATCTATAATCATAGAAAGCTAACTGGAACATTGGGTGGCTAAATTACTTGCCAAAGGTATAACAGTATCTATCAGAATTCTTGAACTTAAGTACTTCTACTTAAATCTTCTTGATCTAACTGTGGACTATCTATCCAATACTTGGTTCTTTCTGCCTGTCTCTATTTCTCTCCCTCTATCTATGTCTATCACTATTTCTTTCCCTCTGTCTCTATGTCTTTCTCCATCTTTTTTGAATATTCATGTTCATGTAGTATAGTGAATTATTTAATTCTCAAATAAGTTATTTTACTTATTATAAGGGCTTTGTATTCAGATAACAAATAGCTCAAATACTTGAAGGTTAATTAGGAGTTAAAGAGATCCAAGGGTTAGAGTTTAGCATTCTACATAGGGAGAACTTGAAAATGTTCTATTCAACAGGTAGAAAAATGCAATGTATTTACCCTTCTTTCTCCTGTACTTTGTTTTTGGAAAATGGTACCCACTAAAAATAATGGAACCTTTCCTATTGTACCTGAAAAATATTTGAATATTAAACAACTCTTGACATACTAACATTGTCTTAGAATAAGGCTCAATAGGTAATTGAATTATAATTCAGATTAGATTATGTCAGCTGTGCAGTTACTTGTCAATCAAGTGCAAGTTGTGTTAATAAGATTCACTGAGCTTATTATCATTTGAAGGCTATTAAATTCTGGGAGGGAAAAAAAGAACTGTGAATAAAAAGGACATTATCTTGTTAAGCAAATTTCATATTCGTATTAAAGAGTGGTTGGAGAAATTTTTTAAAAAAGAGGGGGACCAATTCATAGTGAGACAATGAAATTATTTCAGATGACCTTTAAAACTGTGGAACCCCTTGCTAGAAGAAAAGAGTACAGGTTAAATAAGGGAAAGATCCTAGTAAAGCAATTACAGAAGCCTAATGTTTATATGTGAATATTATGGATTCTTTTTATTTCTTAGTCATGTATTTGAAACCACTCTGCAATGGTTAATTCAGGAGTCCAAGTTATTCTAGTGTTGTCATAGGAAAAAAAAAATCTACTAATCCTCTATGAAAAGAATTAAAGATTAAATGAAACATACAACAAATGATGACCTTTTCTCTAAGAATAGTAGGCTTCTGCCAGTCCCAAACCACCATGGATCAGTGCCTTGAAGAGCCACAGGCCACAGTGTGGCTGTGCAGTCCCTTACGAGAGCCTCAGCTCCTGACGCAATGAGGACATAGGAAAATTGCACTCTCTGTTGCCCGTCGGTTCCTGCATCTCATTCGTTTTTCTTCCTCCCGAGCTTGAAGGCCCATTTCAGCTGTGCGCAAGCTGTTCCTGAGTACTGAACTCCATCAGGCTCGGTCCTTGGCCATCTCCTCCCAGCTGTGGGTGTCTATTCCCAGAGCCCTCAAGTCTTGCTTGCATACATCTCTGTAGCAAAGCTGGGTGCGTCCAGCAGGTCTTTGGCCTGGGGCTATCTCACCATAGAGTAAGTCTTTAGGAATGTGCCTGTCTTGCATGCAGTGCAGATGACCTAGCTAGCACAGCCATCTTTGTTTCAGTAGCATGTAGATGCTCGGAAGTTGCAAGCATTGGAGCACTTCTGCATGGTGAATAACCACCATAATAATTGCCATTAATATCTGCAAAGTATTAGCAAGCAATGCATCCAAAATTGTTTTAAAATATATTGGAAGAATGACAGTGTTATGCAGTGAAAAGTACCTCAGAGTGACACTGCTGTTGCTGATGAAGACATTGATCAGAGCTGCCATATTTTTGAGGTTTGCAAAATATTGTGCATACATTGTCATGTGAGATTATTTCAACAATCTTTTGAGATAGGTGTAATTATGGATTATACTCTATTAAACTGATGAAAAAATAATTACCATAGAGGTCGAGCAACTTACCTATTGTCATACAGTGAGTAATTATTTGAGGAAAAAGTACTGAATTGCCATGGCAGGTAGGCATTATAGTGGATAGAGAATTGCACCAGGAGTTAGAAAGACATTAATTGAAATACATTTGCACATCTCAAAATTAGAGTCGTCTGATTCTGGGCAAAGCACTTAACCTTTTATTGTCTTAGTTTCCTAAGCTATAAAATGGGGGTTATAATAGTCCCTACGTTGCAGAGTTATTGTAAGAATAACATAACTTCATAATTGGCACATGGAAATAATAATTGCAAAGTCCCTAGTACAATATTTGACACATAATTTGTTACATAAATATTTATTCTCTTCCCTTTCCCTAGAGGCAGGATTTTTATTTTTGCCTCTAGGTTAAGCATTCTCTGCACTATATAACTCCTTATTCCACACTTTCTGTTTTGCACTTTAGCAAATAGGATACTTGGCTACTACCCTGGACAGTTCAATGAAGTAACTAAATTATCTTGAGCAAATTACTTAATCTATTAAAACAATATTGTCCATCCTCTATTTCATAAAGATAATAGTATTTACCCTGTTTACATCACATTGCTATTCAGAGGGAAAGATTTATTTATAGTATACTTTTTACAATCCAATAAGATGATATTTACAGTATTTAGCACAGAGCTTGACACATAATTGTTTCTTAATACTTTCTTTGTTCATCCCTTTTGGTAGATGAAAATGGCAATTAAGGGTAAGCATCATATATGAATTGGCTGAACAAACTGTGACAAAATCAGGGATACACGGGTTCAAATTGTTGTTGACCTAAGGCAGAAGAATTTGATAAGTCAACCAATCAATCAGCAAGTATTTATTAAACAACTATTAAGTACTGGGCACTGTTAGATAATGGATCTATATATATCCATTATATTATATATAGGTTCACAGAATGTCAATTTTAAGGAGTCATACGTTTTTATGAGGGAAATAACAAGGACATCTATTAGCACATACATATTAACCATAAAGAGGATGCATACATATATATGTACATATGTATGTATGTATGTATGTATGTATGTATGTATGTATGTATGTATGTATGTATATCCATCATACATACCTACCTGTAAGCATTTCTATAAGGTAATTTGACAGTTTGACAGGGAGTACACTAGTAATTGAGGTCAGGAAAGACATGTTTGAACTTCATCTTTCAGTATCAGAAGGATTTTATGAAGTAGAAATAAATAGTCCACTTCATACATAAGGGGCATCTAGTGCAAAGGAATGAAGGCAAGAGAGGCATTCTATGAAGAAAAGAGAGGCCAGTTTTTCTGCATAGAAGAGTTCCATCAGGGTGGTAATTTACAATGAGAATGTAAATAATGGTTAAGGCCTAAATTGTTTGTGGGGCAAGAGTTTCATGGAAATGGGAATGGTTGAATTAAGCCCCACACTCAACACCACCATAAAGGTGTTGTGAGCCAAGACAATGTGGAATTGACCTGGGAAATTTTGAGCAATTAATTTATCTGGGATCTAACTTTGGTCTCTTTAGGCAAGAAGGAAATAAAGATATGTTTTTATCTTCCTGTTGAGGAGTTCCTGAGGTTTAGGACATTTCCATGTGGACTACATTTAAACTAAAACTTTTACCTGCTTTGACCTTCATATAATACTTCTATTATCTTGGGAATTGCTTATACCCAGTTTCATTTTAAGGATGTTTATCTGAAGACTTGGGCTCTTTGGGATCTATTGTACCAGACATGGAACCATGACCCTGTATATCAGTTAAGGATTTTCAAAGTTAATAGAAGATTAAAATTTTATTATCAAGGCAATGGGGAGGCAACATTGCAAAGATATTAATTTAAGGAAATTCATTTTAGCAGTAGTGTTTAGGATAGAGAAAAGTGGAAACAATCCTGAGGAATTGAAACCCAACAGGAGATGAGGCAGTTGCAACAAAATCAGAGAGATATAAATACATGTATGTATGTATGTATATATGTGTGTGTACATGCATAATGGGACACATACAGTAACTTTCCTGGAGATTTGCAATGATGTTCCTTAGAAATGTACTGATTTACTAGCCTGTTCACTATTTCTCACTATTGAATTAATTTTTAGCACATTATTGATCATAATTATTTTTATAGCAGTTTTTGAGTGGATGAAAATACATACTATGTTGAATCTTATGAGAATCCATAGAGGATAAAACCATGCTTCTCCTGAAGGCAAAACATTGCATTCTGTGACTGCTGTATTTTACACTCTTACTATAAAACAATAAGTAAAGTTCCACATCATTTCTATCTTTTGTCATAATCCTTCTCAGTCTTGACAAATTATTTGTTAATATTTGGGATTATCAATAATATTAATTATTATTAACACTACTACTAGTATGTTGGTCACAGGGACCTTGAATGTCTTGAAAGCCAAGCTACTTAAGAACTTATGACTCTATTATAAAGCATGTCTTTCAAAGCCAAACATCTTCTATCACAGACTATGATGATGGCCTTTGCTTTCCCTTTATCCATTATCTCCTAAAGAAGTATACACTACTCTCCTGAGAGAGCTATTGACCCAGAATCTTTTAGATCATCAGTAAACATCACCATCACAGGTGCAGAAATTTTCTAGTGTGGCAAGACACATGATATCAAGTCAATCAAAATGAAACAATGAAATTCCCTCAGTTCATTGGAAAAGTGAATTTGCTATTTAATTTATCACAGAATTATTAATTATTCACTTATACATGTATGAAAATTCCTGAAAACATAGTATAATTCTGCAAAATATCAAAAAGTAATAAAGCAACATAATCCCAAAGCTTATGCATGTTTAAATCAATTCTGTTCAATATGATTTATTAAATATTTCCTTTATATAAGGCTTTGTATTAGGTTAAGGGGATAGAAAGATGAAAGCAAAGTAATATCTACCCTCAAAGAGTTTACATTTCTGAGGACTGCATTTGAGAAATTTGACATGTACACAGAAAAGTATTGTGGTGAAAGAATCTGAATTTTGTTTAAGAATCCTCAAATACCTCAAAGATCTAAAATCAGAAGGGAGACTTTATTCATTTTACCAATGAAGAAACTGTGAGACAGAGTGTGACTTATTCAGACATAAAGCTATCAAGTATATGAGTTGGAATTTGAACTCCATTCTTGCTCCATATCCAGTGAACTATCTACCACTATTAACTACTTGACCAGGGAAAAGTCACTCAACTTACCAGAGTTTTCTCATCCATAACACATGGGTGGGCTTCTTATGGAAGTCCTCCATTTAGTGGGGAAACTAAATAATCTCTAAACTACTTTCTAAATAGAAAATCCAGATAACATATTTCATTTATATGATTCTCACATTTTAAAGTGTATATATATATATATATATATATATATATACCCCCAATGAAAAATCATTCCAACTTAAATTATTAATTTTGCATATATATCTTGGTGATATCCATAATAGCTCGAGTCTTTGTGAATTTCAAAAGGTCAGAGGAATTGAAAAAAAGAAAAAATATTTTAAAAATATGTATACTCAAAGCAAACTTCCTATTTGGTAAAGTACAAATATGTCTATACATCTATGTGGTTATATAAGCTTTCAAAATCTATAGGGTGTTCCTTTAACTCTATCTAGTGAATTTATTAATAATATTATAGTAATATTAATTATTATGTTAACATCTCCCAAATAACACTGCTAGTTAAAGTGTACCTATTTTCTTCTATTTTTATTTAGAATTTTATTTTTCTCAAATTACATGTAAAAAATTAATATCAATTTTTAAAACTTTGTATTTCACATTCTCTTCCTCCCTCCCCAGCCACCTTAAGAATTCAAGCAATTCAAGCAATTCAATAAGTTATACATGTGTCATGTAAGAATTGATTTGGAGACCCCCATCTTTGGCTAAAATTAGAAAACCTCAGGTAGTTTCCTCCCTGGCTCCCTCCATCTGCCCCCAGGCACACAAGTCTTGGGCATGACCCAGTATATACGGAAAACCTTGGAGGCCTGGGTCCCTCCACCCATTCCTCGCGCATCCTGCATGGGGACTCCATGCCCCAGTTGGCCTTGGGCACAACCAGAGAATTAGCTCAGGGTGGGGGAGAGCATGGGCAGTTGGCCCAAGTTACCTGAGAGAGAAGGGTTTTTTAAGAGCAAGAAGGGAGTAGTGAAGAAGGGTCAGTAGAAGAAGGTGAAGGAACAACCAGAGAGTGAGCAACCCATAGAGACAGAGTGACCAAGAAAGAGGTTGGTAGAAGGAGTGAAGGAGATGAGGGGGAGATGACAGGAAGCACAGGTGGCAGTGGCAGCAGCCAGCCACCTACAGGCAAGCGACAAGGGAGGAGATTTCCTGGTGGCAGGAGAGCAAATTAAACTTAGGTCATATGTCCTACTTTTCTTTATTCTTATTTCTAAGTTTATTCTTACCAATAAACCCTATTTTTTTCTGCTTTTATTGAAAGGAAGCTTTTTGATCTCGTTTCTTGTTAGTCTAGGAGAAGCAGTGGGAGAGTGGGCAAGCCCTCACAGATTGGCCCATATGGGGCTTAACAAACCTGGGGGATTCTTTTAAAACTCCCTTAGAGATTGGAAGCTCCAGCCAGCCAGGAGTTTACAGACTAGCAAGGCAGATAAAAGCTTACAGTAGTCAGGGAAAACATTTCCATATTAGGAATGTTGTGAAAGAAAACAGACAAAAAATTTAGAAAAAGGAACTAACAAAAACAATTATGCTTTACTCTGTATTCACATACCATCAGCTCATTTTCTGTAGATGTTTTGCATTTTTCATAAGTCCTTCAGAGTTGTCTTAGATCTTTGTATTGCTGAAAATAACAAAGTCATTCATAGCATATCATCCTAAAATATTGCTGTAATTTTGTATATAGTACATTTCACTTTGGATCATTTCATGTAAGTCTTTCCAGGTTTTTCTGATGCCATCCTGCTCATCATTTTTTTATAATAAACTACACTTATATAGTAAAGAGAGATTTGCTTACAATACACCCATCATGTTGATTATTGCAACAATAATAAATAACATTTATATTGTATCTTATACCTGAAAAAATACTTTTTTAAACAATATCCCAGCAAAGTACTATATATTTTACATCCCACCCATCCTCCTCCTCATCACCCTCTACAATATCTTACATTGCTCTTGCCTCTGCTTAAAATTTTTTCACAGTTACTATTACTGTGTTTACCTCCATCCTATTCCCTCTCCATATTTACTTTATTTTCTATCTTCTTTCATCCTCTCTCTCCTCAAATGGGTTTTGCTTCTGACTGCTCCCTCCCCCAATCTTTCCTGCCTTCTTTCAATCCCCCCTATCTTATCCCCTTCACTTCCTACTTTCCTGCAGGGTAATAATATACCCACTTGAGTGTGTATGTTATTCCATTTTTGAGTCAATTCTGATGAGAGTAAGGCTCAAACACTCCCTCGCACCTCTCCATCTTCCCCCACACACACACTCCATAAGAGTTTTCTTGCTTCTTTTGTGTGAGACATTTTACTCCATTCCATCTCTCTTTCCCTTTCTCCAAGTGAATTAATCTCACCTATTAATTTTATTTTTAAAGTTATCATACCTTCATATTCAACACATACCTGTTCTCTCTGTTCAAATATAATCCATTAAGGTACCCTAATAATGAGAAAATTCTTTTTAGTTACAAATATCATCTTCTCATGTAGGAATGTAAATAATTTAGCCTTTTAATATCATGTATTCTTTCTTTTCCCTGTTTACCTTTTTATGTTTCTCTAATGTCTTGTATTTGAAAGTCAGATTTTCTATTCAGCTCATGTCTTTTTATCATGAATGCCTTACAGTCCTCTCTTTGAATTCCCATTTTTCTCCTGAAAGATTACTCTGTAGGTGATTCTTGGTTGTAATGCCAGTTTCTTTGCCCTCTGTAATATCATAGCCCAAACCCTCTAGTCCTTTAATGTAGAAGCTGCTAGATTTTGTTTTATCCTGACTGTCACTCCACAATATTTGAATTGTTCCTATCTGTCTTGTTGCAATATTTTCTCCTTTACCTGGGTGCTCTGGAGTTTGGCTATAACATATCTAGAAGTTTTCATTTGGGGATCTTTTTCAGGAGGTGATTGGCGGATTCTTTCAATTTCTATTTGACTTTCAGCCTCTAGATTATCAGGGCAATTTTCCCTGACAATTTCTTGGAAGATGATGTCTAAGTTCTTTTTTTGATCATGGTTTACAGTTAGTCCAATGATTTTCCATTTATCTTGCCTGGATCTATTTTCCAGGTCAGTTGTTTTTCCAGGGAGATATTTCTCATTACCCTCTATTTTTTCATTCTTTTGGTTTTGCTTTATTGTATCTTGATTTCTCATAAAGTCATTCGCTTCAATTTGCTCAATCTCAATTTTTAAGTAACTGCTTTTTTCAGAGAACTTTTGTATCTCCTTTTCCATTTGACTTTTCAATCTTTTGACTTTTTTCATGACTTTCCCGGATCTCTCTTATTTCTCTTTCCATTTTTCCTCTATCTTTCTTACCTTATCTTCAAAGTCATTTTTGAGTGCTTCCATGCCCTGAGACAAATTCATATTTTTCTTAGAAGCTTTGACTTTTTTATCTTCTTCTCAGAGTGTATTTTGATCTTCCTTGTCAGCAAAGAAATTTTCTAGGGTCAGCATCTTTTTCTGTCTGCTTATTTTGCTAGCCTATTTCTTGACTTTTAACTCCTACTTAACATGGGGCACTGCTTCCAGGGTGCACTGTCCCATGGTTCAGGGGATCCCAGGTGGTATAATTTAAGGAAAGGAACATTTGCCACTCCCCTAGTCTGTGTTCTTGTCTGCAAGTAATCACAGGCCTGTTTGCCCTCTGACCTGGGAGAGAAACCTATTCCACTTTGCAAGCTCTGGTGTGCCTGAGCTCCTCCCTGACCTGGGCCACCACTCAAGACTGTGACCTGGATCCTAGCTTAGGCAAAACAACAGAGTCCTGCCTCAGTGCCCCTGCAATCTCCCCCTGGCCAACTACCTCTCAACCCACTCACTGTCTGTGGGTTGAGTTCTAGAAGCAACCCCAGGTGGGAGGCTCCTCTGGCGTGGCCTCTCTGGGGTTGAATCTGCTTGGTGAGGCTGTGAGTCTGTGCTCCACACTCACCCCAGCACAACAGATCTTTCCCACTGACCTCCTAAGCCATCTTTGGCTAGAAAATGATTTCACCCAGTCCTTTTGTGGGCTCTGCTGCTCCTGGAATTTGAAAGATTTTGGAGGGGTTTTGGGGGAGAGCTCTGAGAAGTCACTGCCTTTCCTCTGCCATCTTGGCTCCTCTGTGTTTTGTTTCTGACATATTTTCTATTTTTTTAAATTAAAAAAGAATTTTAAATATTTTAATTTCTTCTATTTATTATTATTATTTTTATCTTTATTATTACTATTATTTTGCAGGGCAATGAGTGTTAAGTGATTTACCCAGGATCACACAGCTAGTAAATGTCAATTGTCTGAGGATGGATTTGAACTCTGGTCCTCCTGAATCCAGGGCTGGTACTTTATCTACTGTACCACATAGCTGCCCAAATTTCTTCTATTTTTAAACCAGAATTTACTCCACACATGCCTACATGGGTTTTATGGATGTGTTAAACAGATTAAAAATAATCCTATGTGACAAGAAAAATTTAGAAATCATTAAAAGAAATGAATTTATCACTGTTTTCATGGAAAGTTATGAATCTATTTCCAACTTAATTTAATTCAACTTAATCCTAGTGCTTTACAATTTATATAGTATATAGCTTTTTACAGATCGAAGATTGTCTCCCCATTAGATTTTGGGCTTCTGGAGGTCAGAGACTGTCTTTTGACTCTTTTCATATCCCTAGTGCTTAACAAAATACCTGACAGATAGTAGGTACTAAATAAATATTTTGGTTGATTAATGTGTTTGTAGAGAAGTGAAAAGCCTGGAAGAGTCTGATTGATGTGTATTCTATTTTTGGTATTAAACCTTTCAAATGATTAAAAGAAAAAAATGCTAAACATGTTTATGTGGAAGGGAAAGAAAAATTATAAGAGTGAATTTCAAAAAATACAAACCAAAAAAAAAAAGAAAAGAAACAAAAATCTTTCTAAAAGAAGGGTACATAACTGTCTAAAGTTAATAATGTGGAGACTAGAAATTCACAGTTATCTAACTAGAATATAAGATATGTAGAAAATGGGGGGAAAGGAGTAAGTAGAGGATAAATATAAAAGCATGTGATTTTGGTGAAATTCTTGACATAGGAAACTGGCTCACCAATGAAACAGATAAAGCTGATGAAATATCATTTTTATAGAATGATAAGAAGGCCATTTTGACTGGACTTTGGACTATACAAAGGAAGGTAGTGTATAATAAAGCTTGAAAGATAGTCTGTGAATAGCCTAATATCCAAACTGAGAAGTTAATATTTGATCCTTGACATAATGCCTTTGGTACCTGAATGGAAAATGTGAGCATAATATGAAGAGGATGAATGCAGGGAGACTAATTAGAATGAAATTTAAATAATCCAACCAAGAATTCATGAAGACCTAAACTAAAGTGGTATTAACATGCATGGAGAAAGATGTTTAAATTCAAGTGACATTTTGGAAGAAAACAATTTATACCACTTTATAACAATTTCCATAATGAATTTGATGAAAAAAATAAATACAGTAGCAAGTGATTATACCAACATAATACAAAGATCACACATTAAAAACAAAACAAAACAACCCTCAGATAAGTGAAAATCCAAGAGAATGTGAACAATACTGTCAAAAGCTGCAGATCATTAAGAATTTGCTATTGCATGTTCACCTTCCAAATCAGGATCCCTTAGTTCATACCTAAAAGAGTTAAGCTACTCATCTCTGAGATCTCTGAGCCTGTGCAAATAATCTTCATCTAAGCAATTTTTCTTCCCCGCTACTGTGCTATTCTACCTTCCAAAACAGACATCCAGAGAACACTCTTGAGGGGAGCTAAGCAAATTAGTTCTGAACCCATTGCTATCATTCATACCCCTCATGTTTTCCACCCCAAGATCAAAGTGAAAATCAACACTACCATTGCCTTTGGAAGGGGAATATCAATGTGTTAATGGTCTGCATTTTTCATTTTTTCACCATTCTATTGATTTCTCCAACCAATATATTGTTCCTTGGCTACACTACCTAATATGTATTATCTCCTCTTTTTAGTAAGCTCCCAGAAAGCAGAGACTGAATATGTTTCATATTTCTGATTTCTTTACTTAGCATAGAACTTGCCTTTTAGTAAGGGCTCAGTGAACACTTCATTCTTTCAGTAAAGAATAATGAATGAGAAAAGGCCACAAGACTGAAAAAAAAAACCATATATTTGTCATGATGCAAAAGAATATACACATACATATGAAAATTAGAGACAGTTAAAAAATATGCTTCAATCCAAGCTAAGGGAAGTAGTCAGGGTATAATTATTCCCATTTTATACATGAGATTATTGAAAATCCTTCAGGTAAAGGGACTTGCTCAAAGTTATACAATGGAGAGAGATTTCTTTACTCTGTGTCTGTTCTTCTTTCCCTTGTACTGCAAGCATTTCTCAGTTTAAGGGTAACTGGTATCTTTTAAAATTTCAGTTAATTTTACCTTCAAAACATCTGTTTCGGGTGACTTGGACTCCATGTATGTACCAAATAAGAACATTTTATGTTATCAGTGAGGAAAGGGGATCATCCAAACCTTATGGATACCATAGCAAGGGCTTCACATTTTGTTACTGACCATTAGATTCAGAATCTATGAAATTTGTAATTAGTTTAAAGTATCTACATTCAGTCTTATGTATAATAACCTATGATAGAGGTTAAGCTCAGAATATACAAAATTCATTTGGTGAGAGTATAATTGTGCTCTTTAGAATGGTTTTTCATTATTATCATGGAAGGCTTTATCACCATTTGGAAAGCTCTAAATCCCAGGTGTAATGTTGTGTGTATCTGCTATGTTGAAATCCTAGTTCAGACATGTATTCTCTGTGTGATGGTAGATATGACATTTAACCTCTCTAGGTCTTGTTTTCTTAATTTGTAACATTAAGGGAATGAACTAGATGATAAAAAAGGCCCTTCCAACACTAACATTTGATTCAGTTTCAACAAGTGACTACATAGAAAATGTTCATCACTTTTCTAATAAACTGAGAATATATCTTAGCTTCAGTCCCCATGGTAAATAACTAGTTGGACATGGACTCACATTGTAACTTTTTTCTCCTACTCATTACAGACTGGTTATTTAGAACAGGAAAGATATATAGTGTGATCATTAAGAAAGATGCCTAATTTGCCACAGAAAAATCAAAATCAATAATAATAGCATGCATTTCTATCATGCTTTAAAGTTATAAAATACTCATTTAAAGAAACATTTTGACATACATAGTACAAATATTATTGTTGCCATTTTACAAGTAAGACAGTGAACATTAGAAGGGAAATAATTTGTCCAAGGTCACAAAGTTAGTGTGGAACAGAGCCAGGACTAGACTCTAACTCCTCTATCTCTTCATTCTTTCTTCTTTCCGCTATCATAGATTGCTTCCTCCTAAATCAGGGACCAGATTGTTTTCCCACAAACCCTCTAGAAGAGAAGTTTGATATCATATATAGTTATAGATATAGATATAAATGATGTAGATGTAGACATACATGTATACGTGCAAATAAATATGCATATACATCCACATTCACATCCATACACTTGCATATATATGTATATAAACACACATATACAAACATACATAGTTATATAGTTGTATAGTTACATATAGTTATTCCACTTTATTTAATTTTTAATTCTAGCAAAAGATGTGATTAAGGGCTTACAATGGCTTGAAGTGAGGATATTGTCTGGTTGGTGAGAAAAAAAGAGACTTTTTGGGGGGGAATATTTATAAAATAGAAGTGGAGGGCACTGATGGGGTGGGGAGAGGATGTTTTAAAGCAATAACCTATATGCACCAAGAAAATGGCTTTGTTCCCTGTAGTGTACTCAGTGAATTATAGAGTAAACTTTCATTTGTATTAAACACTTTGCCTTTTAAAACAAGTGCTGAAATCTCAAGCAATGGAAGTGTGGCCATATTTTATATGCTTTTCATTTAGTCTCCTTCTGGCGTCAGCCTAGAGAACTGACTTATCAGTGACATATCATAGCAAATTAATAGGTACGGATAAAACCTATAAATATTCATTACATCTCATTACTGTAAATTAATGAGATATTTTAAAATTAAGCATAGACACATTCCAAGCTGAGGATTATTTTATAAATACTATGCTTAGAAATAAATTAGTATCTTGATCAGTGTGCCAATTTATTGTGGGACCATTCCTCTAGAATTAATACCCTGAAATGACTTCCTACAGTAAGGGATATGGTGTGTTCTGTCCTTGGACACCTAGTTTTAGGTTTGATGAAAAACTGCCCTCGTATTCATGACACATTTAATAAAGGAAACATTTTCATTGCTCTTCTGCAATGGGCCTGTTATACTTTAAGACATTAAACAGATTTCAGGATGATCCCATTATTTTTTTTTTGAGGGGCAATTGGGGTTAAGTGACTTGCCCACGGTCACACAGCCAGTAAGTGTCAAGTGTCTGAGGCCAGACTTGAACTCAGGTACTCCTGAATCCAGGGCCATCTAGCTGCTCCATGATCCCATTATTTTAAAAGTCTACATCTTAAAAACAAAAGTGCACATCTTCCAAAAACAAACAAGTACAATGTGCCAATGAGTCTTCCATTTTCTCTCTCTACATTCGTTCTTATTTTCAGGGATGCATCTATCATCATTTTATATCCCAGATTTGCATATTCTTCTTTCCCTTATTTTTATCCCGAGATTTAATTTTGTACCTCCAACTGCTTTCTTGACATCTCCACCTGGATGTTCCACAAGTATCACAAATGTAACTGGTCAAAATAGAAATACATATCTTTCTCCTGATACCTACTATAACTTTATTTTAATTACCCTATTTTTGTTGAAAGTTGCCACCATTCTTTCAGTCACTAAGGTTTGCTATCTATGCAAAGTGTTCTGCTATGCATTTTCAATCACAGCACATCTTTTCCACCCCATCTACTTTGTAGTTGTTCAATCATTTTCCAGTCATTTCTGACTCTTCCTGTCCCAATTTGGGGGTTTTGAAGTAAACATACTGGAGTAGTTTTCCATTTCCTTCTCCAGCTCATTTTATAGATAAGAAAAGTCAGGTAAATGAGATTAAGTGACTTGACTAGGGCTACATAGCTATTAAGTGTTTGAGGTCCAGGTCCTAGCCACCAGAGTAGGTAGTTAACTCCTATCAATTTTACTTCCTCAAAATATCTCACATAGATCTCCCTCTATCCAACAGCAAATTACATGTGTTCAGGAACACGTTATCTCTTCTCTGGGCTAGTAAAATAGACTCACGTTGGTCTTCTTGACTCCAGGCTCTGAGCCTTTTCTTCCACACAGCTGTATTATTAATATTCTTAAAGCATGGGTATGACCTTGGCCCTCCCTTGCTCAAGAAAAATCAGTAATTCACCCTGTCTATTGCCTCTAGGAATGAAACTCTGTTTGGCACTGAAAGTCCTACATTATCTGGCTCCAGATGGCTTTACCAGGTTGAATAAAAATCATTCCCCCTCATGTAGTTTATGTTCTAGTCTTTTTTGCTGAGTCATGGTATTCTAGCTCTTGCCTCCATTATTTTATTGGTTATATTTCTTATACTAAAAATGTTCTTCCTCCTCATATTCTTTTTTTGGAATACCTAACTCAATTTCAGTCTCAGCTAATGTGTCACCTCCTTCAAGAATTCCTTCCTGATGCACCTATTTTATAGTGCCTCTTCTCCTTTTCAATCCTTTGTGTATATGTCCCACTCACTTATAATGGGAACATGTCATATTGCCCCAGCAGAATCTAAATTCCTTTATGGCAGGAACTTTCTCTCTTTTGTATTTGTAGCTTCAGTGCATGGAACATAGTGACCGATTTTGATTTATTGATCTGTGACATCACTGATATGTATTTTCCCTTCCAAAAAGATGGGTTCTAACCTCTCATCCTATGCAAATCATAAACATGGCTTCTCATATATCCTGTAAAGGAGGAACCTCTCGAAGTACTAAGAATGTTCCTTTAATTTCATTAATATCTTATAGATACCATTGAAACAGTCTATAAACAAGGCTTAAATTTCTTCCTTTTATGACCAGCTTGGTTTTTTTTATTCTTTTTTTTCCAGCTATATAGATCAAGTGTGTGTATTTGTGTTTCTCATCCTGTCCAGTTTGCCTTTACAGTGTGTTGAAGCTTGATAACACCTACCATATAACTCTACATCAGTGCTTTTTGGGTTATGAACATTAATTCTTTGGAGACTAGGATATTCCATGACTAACCAGAAAGTATTACTGGGATAATATTATTTAAAATAGACTTTCAGGGAAAAGACAACAAAAATTTTTCACTAGTGATTTATAAGAAAATTTTCAAATTTGTTTTTCTATAGGAAGAAACAAATGTTCAATGAAAGTATCGAATTAATTCAGATTATTTTTAACAGATTCAATGTTAGATATGATACAACACAGAGTGGTTAATAAATTATTTCATTCTCAAAGTTCTCTAAATAAGCAAGATGGCTACTTTTTTTGTAAGATATGGAACCACCAATTAACCGTGGCTTTAGTTAAGACAAATGCTTTACCAAATAATACCCATTACTTTGAAAACTCTTTATTGTTAGAACTACCTCAGTCACCACTGAAGGATCTCCAACTATATGTGTCCTTTGGGACTTTCTCATGGAATCATTCCATTATAAGAACCCCAATTATCATTGTAGATTGGTCATTCTCCCAACACAGATACAGGATGCCACTTGTTGCTATCTGTAGAGGCTAGGTTAGGGACATACCACAGAACATCACTAGTAAGATGCTGGGTGAGAATGGATAGCCCTGTCTCCTAATGGACTAACTCATAGAGCCTCTGCGCCCTGAATTATAGAAAATAAAGAAGACTCAGAAGCAGATAAATATGACACATGTATTCTGGAAATTATTGGTCTGTGCATGTATGATTTATTTTTTTCAAATTTTTTTTTCCAAACAACAAAAATCACCCTATTTTCTTTTCTCTTTCATCTTTCCTGGTTCCCTCATTTCTTTTTTGATGCCTATAACCATAAATAATCAATCTCACATTTAAAACATATCCACTTGACTCTACAATTTGCTCAAGGTATCATCTTCTATCTCTCTGAAACTGCCAATTTTCTAAAAAAGAAAAAGAGTGTTTACTCTCCATGTTTATATTTTCTTTGCTGCCATTAACTTGTCAACTCCTTGTAACTCACCTCACAATAAGTTTTTAACTTGTAACTTCATTACCCTATTATAAATGTTCTCTTGAAGATGAACAATAATTTCTTCATTAATATATAATTTTGTCTGTTCTTCAATTTGGTCAATATGGATAAGATTTCTCTTGCTTTTTTATTAAACATATTGTTGTTTTCTTGGATACCCTTTCCTCCCAATCTTGCATAGTATTGTTCTTTCCTGGGATTCCTTCAATTGTCTGATCTTTTCTCAGTGTCTCTCTAAGTAAAGCTGCCATCCCCAAGATCTTGTTTGCCCCCTGCTTGTGAGCCAGTAAACAAACATTCATTAAGTGCTTACTATGTGCTAGGCACTCTGCAGAGCCCTAGGGATACAAAGAAAGGCAAAAACATGGTGCTTGTCCTCAAAGATCTCACATTCTAATAGAAGAGATAATTTAATTATATACATATAAACTGGATATACTGTTAATGGAAGGTATGTGAAGGAGTACACTCTATATTTCTGGAAATAGATTCTTCCCCCATACTTATTGGTTCCATTGGAAAACCTCAGCTGGTCAATTAGGACTGCTTGGTGTATATGCATATTGATTCAACTTCCATTGAGCTTTCAGATGTGTGTGTGTGTGTGTGTGTGTGTGTGTGTGTGTGTGTATTTTGGGTGAGGCAGTTGGGGTTAAGTAACTTACCCAGGGTCACACAGCTAGTAAGTGTCAAGTGTCTGAGGCCAGATTTGAACTCAGGTTCTCCTAAATCTAGGGCCAGTGCTTGATCTACTGCACCACTTAGCTGCCACCTCTCAGGTATATTTCATACTCGTTTAGGATATAAATGAAACACACTGGTCAGATTAGCCTCTTATTCTTACCTTACTGACTGAAGGGCCCTTGTGGACTCTGGAGATCTCTACCTGTACTCCTACCTGTCCTAAAAAATTTCTGTTTATTACCCTCATTTTAGGAAACAGCAGTAGAAAATGGTCTTAGAGTCACTACAAATGTGGAATGATTGGCTGAGTCGAGGAAATCAGGTGATATGCCTATATGATCTCTTGCTTTGAATAGTAAAGCATATTTCATCTGACTAGAAATAAGTTCCTTGAGTGTTGGTTGGATGTGGAGATGTGTAAATGCTTTATAATACATAGTTAATTTGATACAGTGACTTTTCAAATTATTCCCAGTTGCACTAGGGACTGAGGGGAAAATTGTGACTTTTGTATAAATAGCTACCTGCTAATGGGGAGTTTGGAAAGATTTGATGAATTTGATATGAAAATATTTATCATTTTTATAAAGCTAATATCCTATAAAGCTTGCCTGCTCTGGGCTGTTTATAACTCTACTGGGGATGTAAGAATAGGTTCTGCCAAGTTTAGAACCTATTCAACATTTTCTGGGTTAGAAACTCTGGCAAAATTCTTGAGAGTTGTTTTTTCTTTCTTTTTTTTTTTTTCTTTTGGCAAGCAAGACTTCCCATTTTCAATGTGAACAGAAAGAACCTTCTTAGAAAAGAAATAAAAGGCACTATATATCAGCCAGCCCCTACGTAATACTATTTAATGATTTAAGTGTAAATCAGATGGGAACATTATATTCCCCTTAAAATACAGATGTTGTTTTTTTTTTTTAAATTAAAGGAACGTGGGTTTGGCAAAATACTTAAAAGGGGTTTGTTAAACCAAAAGACATTTGAAAACTAGGCCTGACCACTCCCTTACTACTTATCTCAGATTCAGTCATAATAACCACTAACAGCATTTTGCGACATCTGATTGGCATGAAAGAGAAGGCAAAGGAAAGAGAAAGAAAAGCATGGGACAATGGAACAGAAGAGGGGAGAGGAGGCCGAACCCCAGCAGATACTCAGTTCAGTTTAATTTTTCTGGGAATTTGAGGTCAGTTTTCACTTTCCCAAAATCAGCAATGCTATCATTGGGCTATAACTACATTGGGCTAAGAAAGATAGAACTGTACCCTCATCACCATCATCACCAGGGTCACCCCCAAAATGAATCCTACTCAACCACCTACCATAAGTTTTTAGAGTGTCTGGTAAAGAGGCCCTTTGAAAACGACATGGTAAAATGAAAAGCAAAAATTCTGGAATTGGAGTGTTAGACATGTGTTATTAGCTATGTGATCTTCAGCAAGGAACTTCCATCTTTAGAATGTAATTTCTTCATCCATGAAAGGAGGTTGGTACATATAATCTTTTCCAACTCTAAATGCATTACTTTCATGTATGTATGTATGTGTGTATATATACACTCATATGTTTATGCATTACTTTCATATATATAATATATGAAAGCAATTAATTTAGAGTTGGAATATATGTATATATACACACATATATTCCATATCAAATATGAATATGAAATTTCATATCAAATACATAAGATCCTTCCAAACCTCCAATACCCGGTAGCTATTTAAGCCAAAGTCACAGTCTTTCCCTTGTTCCTTGGTACAACTGGGAATAATTTGAAAAGTAACTGTTTTAAATCAACTATGTAGTTATATATATGTGTATGTATGTATGTATACATATTTATGTATGTATATGTTATAAATTTGTAAGCTATTTAATCTTTTTCATAGTTCTCTTGCATTATATATCATATATCTCTCTCCTAAGTTCTAAAGTGATCACCTGGATTATCCAAGATCCAAAGTTGAAAAGACAGAATTTAAATTCAGTCCCTCTGACTCCAAACTCAGGATTCTTTTTTTCTTTTCCACTGATAATATTCTTGTAACGTTTCAATAATGTATGAATAGTAAGTATGAATAATGTAAGGAAATTGGGGTTAAGGGACTTACCCAGCATCACACAGCTAGTAAGTGTCAAGTGTCTGAGGCCAGATTTGAACTCAGATCCTCCTGAATCCAAGGCCAGTGCTTTATCCACTGTACCACCTAGCTGCCCCAAACTCAGAATTCTTTACACTGAATCATGCTACATTGCTGAACTAATGCTTCTTCCTAAAACACTCATGTTTTAATACATATAGATACTTAATGCATAAAATATACACATAACACATGTATGCACACACATGAAATACATATGTAAATAGAGATCTAGCATACACATGTATGTATATGATTATAGGTTTATGCGATGCATATACATGCAAATACACATAAGATACATACTTATATACATACATGCACATGTGTACATCCATATATGCATGGATGTACATATATTTTTGTATGACCAAAAGTCATAGGGCCATTCTTTCAAGTATTCAAAATGAACCTAACTACAGAGAATGCAGAGGCATGCCAAATTGTGTGAATGTGTGTGCATTAATTCTATTGTGTATATAAATGAGAGTTATAGATAGATCAGATTTTATAATGATTTTCCCATCATAGTGATTTAATCTTCTTTATTTTATCTTTGTCTTTGGCCTTGTAGCACCATAAAGTATACACACAGACCTATGGAAATATGCATATAAATACATATATACACACACAAACTGACACACATACATATATATAGTTTTTTGAATGTTCCAAAAGAGCTCTGTATGATTTTATCAGAATGAGATCTCCTTCCATTGACATAAATCATGAATTAGTGTGATGAAAAAAAAAATTTAAAAGACATCTTGGTCCAAAACTCTAATAGAAAGATTTGGATAGTCTTGGGAAAAAATACATACCATCATCCTCAGAAGACATACTTGAACTATTTTTCTCTTTCATGGAGCCTTTCAGAACTTGTATTCCCCCAGAACAGTATAACGCTGAGAACCCAGTATCATCTTCATACATTATTGAAACGTTACAAGAATATTATCAGTGGAAAACTAAGATCTTCCAGATGCATTACCTGAGATTGGGTTACTGTGGTTTTCTTTGAAGGAAATAACAATGAAGGTAAAAACAGGAAAGTTAGGAAGAATATATGATATCCATGTAACATATAAAAGTCTGTGAAATTCTCTACCTGTATCAGTAATATCAAATACATTTTATAGGGTTTTAACTTTTACCAATTACATTATTTATTTATTTATTTATTTACTTTTTGGTGAGGCAATTGTGGTTAAATGACTTGCCAATGGTCACACAGCTAGTAAGTGTCAAGTGTCTGAGGTCAAGTTTGAACTCAGGTCTTCCCGAATCCAGGGCCAGTGCTCTATCCACTGTACCACCTAGCTGCCCCTACCAAGTACATTAGATGTTATTTGAATTTAATAATAACTCTGTGAGGCAGACATTGCACGTGTTATTACCTCCCATTTTACAGCTATTGGAACTCAGGTTCATCAGTGATGTCTGTTCATTTGTTCATTCATTCATTCATTCATTCATTCATTCATTCATTCATTCATTTGTTCCTTGGTTTATTCCTTTGTTTCTTCCTTCCTTCATTCCTTCGTTCCTTCCTTCCTTCTTTCCTTCCATCTGTGTTTACTTTATAACATGACTAATATGAAAATATATTTTGCATAAATTCACATTTATAATTTATATTAAATTGCTTGACATCTCAGAGAGAATTGAGGGTAGAGAGGGAGAGAATTTGGAAATACTGTTTTTTAAAGATTGAATGTTAAAAATTTACATATAATTGAAAAATATTTTTAAAAGGAGAATATTAAAATTCTGTAAGATGTTGGCATAAGTCATGTTTCTAGTATGATCCTTTCTAATTTCCTAGTTGTTTTTTTCTTTAAGAAGAAAGTTCTTTTGTTTTATAATTGTATTATTGAGTTATATAATTTGTGATTCTTCATTGTCTAGACTCTTCTATTGATCTACTTATATATTTAATCAACATCAGATAACTGTGACTTTAAAATTAAGTATGGGGTCCTTTACTATTTCTACATTGTCTCTAACTCTTTATATTATTTCCATTGATATGCTAGAGCTTTTATTTTTCTAAATGATTTTTTATATTTGAGAATTTGATTTCTATAGTATTAACTTGTAAATTAACTTTGGTATATTGTTATTAATCTTTTTAAAAATACTATTTTATTTTTCAGTAGACAAGAGAGGGCCATGCTGGTCTGTGAGCGGAGTCCAACCCCGTGATCACTGCAACACAGTCCCCAGGCAGGTTGCACCAGAGAAACTTACCCCCAACCCTCTGATTTCATCTGCAGCACCAGTGTCTTCTGGTCTTCTGGAATTAAGCTTATCATCAGGTGAAAGGGCTGAACTGCTAGTAGGGTGGGGCAGGGAGGGGAATACTTGGGTGTCTGCAGGACCTAATAAGGAATTTCCTATCTCACCTTAGCAGGCAACCATGAAGAAATCTTGAGCAGTGTGAGGCCTAGGTTGGGGAGGGGTACAGGCTTGTAGAAGCTAAGAACCATGGATCGCAAAGTTCTGCTGGTTGGTTAATTGGCAAGTTGGCTTGGGGTTATCTTCAGATCAGAAAACGGGCCCATGAGGGAAAAAAACAAAACAAAAAAACCTGCCCTCTCTCAAACCAAAACACCTGGGACCCTCTAAAGCTTGGGATAGTATAGCATGGAAGTAGGATTCCACTATAAGAGGGAGTTAAAAGTCAAGTAAATGACAACAATGAGCAAACAAAAAGGTGAGTAGTAAAGAAAGTTTCTTTAGCAACAAGGAAGCATGGGGGTGCAGCCTCAGAAAGGGATAACAACCTCAGGGCTCCTATATCCAAAGCTTCATTAATTGGTCTCAGGTCATTAAAGTGCTCAAAATGGACTTTGAAGAGAAAATAGGAAGGATAGAAGGGAGATTTAGAGAGGTGGAGGAAAGAATGGAAAGAGAAATGAGAGCAATGCAGGAGAGTCAGGGGGGATGCTTTGTCCACTGTGTCACCTAGCTGCTCTATGATGACATCTTTAGGGTTAAACTGAGGGGTGAGGGGAATCCACTGGGGAAGGCGGAAGGGCAGAAGTGCAATCCTACATGAAAGAAACAGGAGAAGTCTTATGGAGTGGGGGAAGAGATGGGAGAGAAGCAGGGCAGTAAATGAATTTTACACTCATCAGAATTGGCTCAAAGATCTCAATCTCATTAGAATTTGCTCAAGGAGTGAATAACATACACACTTAATTGGGTGGAGTAATCTCTCTAACCCTCCAGGAAAATAGGACTGGAAGGGGATAAAGAGAGAGGGGCAAAAGAAGGAAGGGCAGATTGGGGGAGGGGACAGACAGAAGCAAATACCTTTTGAAGAGGGATAGGATGAAAGAAGATGGATAATAGAATAAACATCATGGGGAAGGGAATAGGATGGAAGGGAAACAGTTAACAATAGGAATCATGAAAATGAGAAAAGGGGGAAAATTGTACAAAATATATTTATAGCTTCTCTTTGTTGTGGCTAAAAATTGAGAATCAAGGGAATATCCATCAATTGAGGAATGACGGAAGAATCTGTGGTATATGATTGTGGTGGAATGGTCTTGTGCTATAGGAAATTACAAACAGGATGATTCCAGAAAAACCTGGAAAGACTCATGAACTGATATATAGTGAAGTGAGCAGAGCTGGGAGGACATTGTACATAGTGATAGCTGTATTGTTCAATGAGCAATTGTGAATGACTTAACTACTCTCAGCAATGCAGTGATCCAACACAATCCCAAGGGACTAATGACAAAGTATACTATTCACCCCCATACAAAGAACTGATAAAAAAGAGTACTTGTGGATTGTACATATATAACATGGGTGTGGTATTGTAGAGGGGGGAGGAAAGGGAGGGAGGGAGAAAAATTTGGAATTCTAAATCTTATGAAAACGAATGTTGAAAACTACCCTTACATGTAACTGGAAAAAATAAAAGAAATGTCACTAAAAAAAAAAAGGAAGGAAGGAATGGCAGATTGGAGAGGGAGTAGTAAAAAGTGAGTCACTTTCAAGGAAGGTGAAGTTGTTCTGCATCACTGCACAAGTATGACATATTGAATTGCTTGATTTCATAGGGAGGGTTGAGGAGGGAGTGAGGAAGAAAATTTAGGACACAACCCAACTGGGAAAATTAAGCTATCTAACCCTGCAGGAAAATAGAAGGGGAAGAGGATAAGGAAGGAAGGGTCAAAGAAGGCATAGCAGAGCAGGGGAGGGGGCAGTCAGAAGCAAAACCCTTTTGAGGGAGAATAGGGTAAAACAAGTTAGAAAATTGAGTAAATATCATGGGACGGCAATAGGATGGAGGGAAATGGCTATGATGATTGATTATAATGACAAAATGTATGGTACCTACTTTGCTGGGCTACTAAGGAGAGAATTCTTTGTCAAGTTTAAAGTACTATATAAAAGTTATGAAGAAGAGGATGCTTTTGGAAAAACCTAGAAAGACCTACATGAGCCAAAGCAGAGTGAAATGTACTGTATACAAAATAACAGCAATAGTGTAAGATGATCTCCTGGGAAGTGCATGGTTATTTTCAGTGAAGCAATGATGAAGTATAACTCTGAAGGACTTATGAAAATTGAAATCCATATACAAAAAAGGAACTGATGGTATCTGAGAACAGATTGAAGCATGATTTTTTGAACAGTTCCTTAATCTGAAGTTTTGTTTTAATCTGTTTTCTCTCACAACCTAGCTAATGTGGAGATGCTTTCCATGACTACTCATGTATAACTTATATTGAATTTCTTGAGTTCTTGGGAGTAGGGGATAGGAATGGAGGGAGGAAGAGAAATTGGAACACAATGTTTTAAAAAATTGATGTTAAAATTTGTTTTTAATGTAATTTAGAAAACAAAATTCTAAATTGAATGGTGCAAAAAATTTTAAAAATAAAATAAAAAATACTATTTTTTTCTCCAATTATATATTTAAACAATTTTTGAGTATTTAAAAATCTTATATTGGCCCACTGAGAACTATATATTCCTATAATGGCAAAATTTGTTATTTATTTTATTAAAGGATAATTTTTTAAAAAATATAATTGGCAAGTATTTTGTATCCTGTGATAGATTGATCTCCAGATATCACATGAATCTTAAAATATTTTGAATGAGATTTTCATTTTTGTTTTTGTTCTTGTTTTCTTTTTTCTTTTTTTGGTGAGGCAATTGGAGTTAAGTGACTCTCCCAGGGTCACACAGCTAGTAAGTGTCAAGTGTCTGAGGCTGGCTTTGAACTCAGTTCCTCCTGAATCCAGGGCCAGAGCTCTATCCACTGTGCCACCTAGTTGCCCCTAGATTTTACTTTTTATTATTTTATCTTTAATTTTATTATTTTATAAAAATTCCGTTGATATTTGTGGGTTTATTTTAAAACTTGCAAATTTACTGAGTTGTTATGACTCAATTAGTATCTTTCTTTGCTCCCTGGTATTTTCTAATCATCAACAAATTGAAACAACTTTATCTTATCTTTACCTCTGTATTTGTCTTTAATTTCTTTTCATTGTCTTAGTGCTATTGCTAGGATTTCTAGACCTACATCTAATAATAGTAGGAAGAGTGGGCATCCTTCCTTTACTTTTATATTTATTGTGAAAACTTCATGGAAAGGTTAAATCAATATAATTAAAAGACAATCCTATGCAAATTATTCTATTAATCTAGTGCCATTCCAATGAAATTATGAAAAATTATTTTATAGATATAAAAATATTTTTAAAAATCGACTGGAAGGGAAAAGTACAATGACATCAAGGGAACAAATGAAAGTAAATATGAAAGAAAGTGGTGAGCCATACCAGTTCTCAAACTGTATTATAAAGTGGTAATTATCAAAGCAATCTGGTACTGGCTGAAAAACAGAGTGGTGGATCAGTGCAATAGCATAGGTACAAATTGCATTATAAGTAATGACTCTAGCAATCTAGTTCATGAAAAACCCCAAATCTAAGATTTTGGAACAGAAATTATTTGACCTATTCTGTTAGGAAAACTGAAAATTAATATGGCAGAAACTAGATATAGAACAGCATCTCATACCATATACCAAAATAAGGTCAAAAGGGTTCATGATCTACTCATAAAGGGATGTGGGAAAACTGGGAGACTAATCTACTATTTGTAGAGTTGTCAACTCTTCCAACAATTCTGGAGGCCAATTTGGAAATATGCTCAAAAAAACCCCCAAACCCCAACAACAACAACAAAAAAAAACCCAAAAAGGGGCAGCTAGGTGGCTCAGTGGATAAAGCACTGGCCCTGGGTTCAGGAGGACCTGAGTTCAAATCAGGCCTCCGACACTTGACACTAGCTGTGTGACCCTGTGCAAGTCACTTAACCCTCATTGCCCTGCAAAAAAACAAAAAAACAAACCAAACAAACAAAAAGAACTGTGCATACCCTTTTATCCAGCAATTACCCTTCTAGGGTTATATCCCAAAGACATTCTCAACAAGAGAAAAGACCTATTTGCACAAATAATATTTATAGTAGCTCTTTTTTGGTGACTAAGAATTAGAAATCAAAGAAATGCCATTCAATTGGGGAATGGCTAAACAAGGTGTGGTATATGCTTGAAATGGAATATAGTTATACTATGAGAAATGACAAGCATAGTGATTTTGGATAAACCTGGAAAGACTTACATGAACTGAAGTATAGTGAAATGAACTGAACCAGGAGAATATTGTACACAGTACCAGCAATATTGTTTGATGAAGAACTGTGAATGACAGCTAATCTCAGCAATACAATGATCCAAGACAATCCCCAAAGTACAATGATGAATAATCTTATCTACCCCCAGAGAAAGGATTGATACTGATTGAACACAAACTGAAGAATGCTGTTTTTCTCTTTCTCTCTCTTTCTTTCTTTCTTTTTCCTTCCTTCCTTCCTTCCTTCCTTCCTTCCTTCCTTCCTTCCTTCCTTCCTTCCTTCCTTCCTTCCTTCCTTCCTTCCTTCATTTATCTATATTATTAGTTACTTGATTAATTTATTGTTGTGTAGAATTTCATTCTTTGGTCTCAATTTTGGACCGTCTGTGAGTTGTGTTTGTGTGTGTGTTCCCTGAATGATGACAACTTTTATTGTGTTATTGGCTATAAATGATTTGCTTATTTTTTATGCTTATTTTACACTTGTTTGTAGTCCCTCTGTACCTTAATACTTGGTTAATAATTGTAAAAGTTTGATTAAGTGAAGACAAATATGTAATTTCTTTAAGTCTTATATAGAAGGCAACATAAATCTTTAAATGCCAATTTCTCCATCAATTTGTTCAATTTGTTTTGTTTATCCTTTCATTAGACATCCAAAACTTAGAGAGGGAAAATAAATACTAATTATTCAATTGCATTAATAGATTTGTTGATTTTTCCTTTATGAGTTCAAGTTTTTATTTTTTTGGAGCATATAATATTAATGAGAATACTAGTTTATTATCTATGTTGTGTGACAGTTAAATAATTACTCTAGATAGAAGGTTTGTGTAAATATATTATCAATTTATACCAGTAAGGTATTGGCCAGGCATTTCCTATAGACTCTTTTTTTTTCCCCCAGAGTGAACATATGGTACCAGAGAGCAAGGTGATCCCAAGAATGCCCATGTAGTCCCAACTCAGACAACATGGCTACCTGCCCAGGTTTTTAATTTTTTTAATTCATTTTTGATAAGAGGTAGGTGGTTTACATCAATCAAAGCTAATTGGTTAGCATTATTCAAGTGTAATTGGTTGACATGACTGAAGGGGGGCTATATTAAAATGAAGTCCGAAGATGACATCAAAGAAAAGGATGCTAGATCCCTTATATTCCTCAATGGTCAATCTGGTCAACTCAAAATCCATTCATCGAGGTATGGTTAAATCTTATCAGTAATATCCTTGGATTATCTAAAGGAAATAATCAATCTCTACCCAAAGTTCTTTTTGTGCACTTGAGGTTGGTGGGTTTGACATATATGAGGTTATAGAGTCTCTCAAGAAGGCCTTGTCCTGTTAAAAAGAGGAGATATCTAGATCCCCCAAGATAATAATTATTTCTCACATTTGCTTTCATCACAGTGTAATTTCCTTGTTTACCATTTTTATATTGTGAATATTTATTTTTGCTTTGCCTCATTGAATGGTTGAAACTCCTGTTTTGTTGTTTGTTTTCAAGATTTACCAGATGCAAAGAGAACTTTTTCTATCATCTCTTTTTTCATTCTGGGTATTTTTTGTTTCTTAGATGTTTTTCTATTGAGCAAGAGATTATCCAATTTGTTTTTTCTGCCTTTTGTGGGTTGTTTGATCAATTTTGAGAGTTTAGGCATGTATTTTCCTTTTAAATTCTGAAAGTTAGGTATCTATTTTCCTCCTCTTGCTCTAATATGTTCCCCTAAATATGATTTCTGACTTTCTTCTTCTGTAAACATAGTACTTTGCCTTTTCAGTTAATAATGATTAATCTACTTTAAGAAAACCTTATTCCCAGCATCTGCCATTCACTCACTCTAAAATCCCCTTCCCCATTTGTTACCTCTCTTCCTAGTTTTGGAGTTTTGCTTAACTCGCTTTTTCTTTCTTCATTTCATATAGCTATTTCATTCTCGTCCCTCCTCATTTAGTAGCCCAGTAAAATTTCCCTTCTCCTTTCCTTCAGCTTTTTATATTTTATATTTTATATATATATATATATATATATAAAATACATGCATATGTATTCTATGCCTTTTTTCTAAAAATTAACAAACATTTATTTTCCTTATTCTCTTCCTTATTTTCTTGCATTTCGATATATTTGACTTTTATTCTTTGATTTATAACACTATCCTTATTTAGTACTTCTTTAGTCTCTGTTTTCCTCTTGGAATTCAAGTTTGTAAGGTTACTCTTTATGATTATTTCTTCTAATATTGTTCTATTATTGTCATTCAGATGTTGTCCATTGCCCTGCTCTCTTTTGAATTTAGCCTCATTCTTAGGAATATTAGTTACTACAAGTGATGAAGAGAATGTTGTTCCATTATTTGAATTTTCCTATTTTCCTTACCGCACAGGACCTTTGTCCTCCATGTGGTTAATTTATTTTTCTCCCCATTTTCCTCCCTGGGCCTATATGCCACTACTCACATGGATTTAGTTATCCCTAGGAATTCTGATTTCATTTCACCTGAGGCAGGATACGTATCATTTCTAAACACCAAATTCTTGTAGATTGTACCCATTGCAAGGTCTCCAGATTACTTTATAGAATACCTTTCTTCCTCTATGGAAGTGTTCATCAGTAATACTATAAATATGTACCTGTATTTTCTTTTTTCTTTTGTTTTTGGTGGGGCAACGAGGGTTAAGTGACTTGCCCAAGGTCACACAGCTAGTACGTGTCAAGTGTCTGAGGCCAGATTTGAACTCAGGTACTCCTGAATCCAGGGCTGGTGCTTTATCCAGTGTGCCACCTAGCTGCCCCCTGTACCTGTATTTTCAATGAATGAATGCATATGTATGCAAATATGCCAGACTTTTGGTCTGTTTTGTAGTGTATTTCTGCATTTGTATGAGTGTTTCACTTCAATGAAGTGCCTGAAACGGGATATAGCCATGATCTTAAAAGTACAGAGTTAACAAACTCTCATTTTGTGACAGAAGCCCACTGTTTATCCAAACTGGTCTGGTTTCTATCTCTACTTTCTATCTCTACTTTCTGATTCTATCTCTACTTTCATGCTTTGGCATAGGTGGTTCCCACAATACTTGCAATTTATTTGCTCCTTTACTTAATTCTGTAGAATTCATAGTGGCTTTCAAAGATCAGATCAGGTACCATTTCCTATTTGAGAGCTTTTCTGATCACACTAACTGTTAGTTCTGTCTTACTCTAGAAATTACTATAGGATTACAAGATCATATATATTTTAACTCATAGGGATTCAGAGACCATTTTGTACAAACCTTGTATTTTACAGTTGAGGAAACTGAGGCCCAGAAATGTTTTAAAAAAAAAGATTTGTCCAAGGTCACATAGGTTTACTCATCATAGGCCAAATTTAAACCCAGTCGTCTGACTCTGGAACCCATGTTCTTTCCATTTTATCACACTATTTTTTTTTTAATAAAATTGTATATATGTTGTATTTTTGTACACATGCATGTATACATGTATACATAAGCAGATTTCCAACTTCTGGAGGTCAGGGACTATTTATTTAATTGGATTTGGTAATACCAGACAGATCAAACCATAAAATATGAGGAGGGAGGGAAATAGGAAGGGAGGGAGAAGGGGAGGGAGAGGGAAGGAAGAAGGAAGGGAAAGAGAGACAGAGAGATAGAGAGAAAGTGTGTGTTAAAGACATATTTAGATATAGATAGACATATAAATAGAAGACTAGTTGGTTAAAACACATTCCTATGTTTTAAGAGAAATATGCATACATATATGTGTATATCTACATATGTGCAATATATGTTTTTGGATGTGCATCACTGTGTATATGTGTATACCCCCGCACACACACACACACACATATATATGTGTGTGTGTGTGTTGGGGGGGGTGTATACACATACACTGATGTCACTAGATCTTAAAAGAAGTTAAAATATGTAGAGTGGCAAAACAATTAACAAGTGACCATTCTGTTTATTTAAATCAATTTCATGGCAATGAACAAAGAATTTTAATGGCTTCCTCAACTTAAAGAAAAATCACTCCACTCAGCATCTGCAACTTGGGTCCATTTAGCAATGAGCATTAAAAAATATCCTAAGATACTTTTTAGCAACTTCTTGCCAATCATAGTCATTGGGTTTGAAATACACACTACAGCCATTTAAGCCAATTTAGAATTTTTTCTCCCTCTCTCTTTATTTTTCATTCCTCCAGGGGATGACAACTGTGTTGAGTGATTTTTCTCCCTGATGTTCAGAAATATTCTGTTAATTGCTGTCACGGCAGTTCTTGATCTGCCTGGCAAAATGTAGCAAAGGAAGAAGCATTTAGCTTTGAGGTTTATGAGCCTTTTTGCCATCACTATTCCTTCATCATAATATTTGAGGTCTGCTGCTACAATTTTATTCCCCCCCACCTGCTTTGCAGTGATTTATGCTAGTATAAGAAAACATTAGTCAGAATGACGGCAATCAAAATCAAATGAAATAAGAAAATTAGAGTATGCAGAAGCCTAACTTTGAAAAAAATCAATTAATCAACAAATTTAAATCCTGTTTCTGCTAAATGTATGGAACTGGGAAGGGTAGCTATTTCTTAATTCCTCCTTGATGAATATGATTCTAAATATGTATGACATTCTAGTTTTAATAACTTTTAATCCCAGGCACCTGAGTTTTCATCTCTTAAAAAAGGAACTCCTACCTTTAAGAAAGTACTAAGTTGGAATTCAGGTGACCAGAGTATTGCGCATAATTTTATAACTATGTATTTGCAGTGGGGGGGGGTGTTGTCTAGGAACATTAGCTCTCTTTTTTTTCAGCTTGTTTCTTCATCTACCATTTAAGAGAGTTAAAATAGATCATTTCTTAAATTCTGTTTCAGAACTTTGGTCCTAAAATTCTATTCTCCTTATCCAGGAAGAAACAACTTAAACTTGGGTGAGTACTTTAACTTCTCTGAACCTCAATTTTGTTTCACTAACAAATTAAATATTAACATTTGTCCTTTATAATTCATAGAATATATATGAATATATATAAGAATATATGAATCTGCCCTCTCCCGAGAGGGCATGTTGCCAGCTGGAGGGCCATGAATAGGATAGGCATGAGACGAGGCCCACTGATCCCAGCGCGCTCAAAGAGGAAGTGCAGGGCAGGGGAACTCCACACATCATAAAGGCCTCAGTGTAAGAAGCCAGTGACACAGCACCTATACCCCAGCACATGAAGTTCAAAGCAGGGACCCTGGTGCCCCTAGAGCAGACCTCAACTTAAAAAATAAATAAGCTGCAATAATGAGTAAGAAGCAAAAAAGAGCCCTCTCCATTGATAGCTTCTGTATCAACAGGGAAGAGGCAAACACAAACTCAGATGAGGACAATACTCTCAAATTGCCTACATGTGAAGCCTCAAGAGGGAAGGTGAATTGGTCTCAAGAACAAAAAGACTTCCTGGAAGAGTGCAAAAAGGATTTAAAAAATCAAATGAGAGAGGTAGAAGAAAAAATGGGGAGAGAAATGAAAGCAAAACAAGAAAACTATGAAAAAAAAAAGATTCAGCAGCTTGGAAAAGGAAGCACAAAGATTGACTGAAGGAAATAATTCCTTAAAAAATTCATCTGGCCAAATGGAAAAAAAGGTGCATAATCTCACTGAAGAAAACAATGCCTTAAAAAATTCATTTGGCCAAATGAAAAAAAAGGTGCATAATCTCATTGAAGAAAACAATGCCTTAAAATTAAATTGAGGGCAGCTAGGTGGCAGAGTGGATAGAGCACTGGCCTTGGAATCAGGAGTACCTAAGTTCAAATCCTGCCTCAGACACTTAACACTTAGTAGCTGAGTGACCTTGGGCAAGTCACTTAACCCCAATTGCCTCACTTAAAAAAAATTAAAATTGGACAGTTTGAAGATAATGAATCCACGAGACACCAGAAATCAGTCAAGCAGAATCAAAAGAATAAATAAATAGAAGAAAATGTGAAATACCTCATTGGAAAGACAACTGATCTGAAAAACAGATTCAGGAGAGACAATTTGAGAATCATTGGACTGCCTGAAGGCCATGATCAGAAAAAGAATCTAGAGACAATATTCAAGGAATTATTAAGGAGAACTGCCCTGATATTATACAATCAGAGGATAAGATCGTCACTGAAAGAATTCACTGATCACTTCCTGAAAGAGACCCCAAAAGGAAAACTCCAAGGAATATTGTAGCCAAATTCCAGTATTATCAGGTGAAGGAGAAAATACTCCAAGCAGCCAGAAAGAAGCAATTTAAATATCATAGAGCCACATTCAGGATTGCTCAGGACCTGGCAGCTTCAACATTAAAGGATCACAAGTCTTGGAATATTATATTCTGGAAGGCAAAGGAGCTTGGATTGCAGCCAAGAATCTATCACCCAGAAAAAAATGCGCATTCTCTTTCAGGGAAAAAGATGGACATTCAATGACATTGGGGACTTTCAATGTTTCCTGATGAAAAGACCAGAACTGAATAGAAAATTCAATCTTAACATACAAGATTCAAGAGAAGTTTAAAAAGGTAAACGGAAGGAAAAAAAAAGTTACTCAATTAAGTTAAACTGTTTACATCCCTACAGAAGAAGATAATACTCATTACTCTTAAGAACTATAAATGTATTTGGGCAGAGAAAAGGACTATACACAGAGGGTATAAATATAAATTGTCTTTGATGTGATGATACAAAGAAAATTAAGGGGTTAAAAAGGGAGTCTATGGGGAGGAGAGGAAAGGGGAGGTGGAATGAGGTGAATTACATGATACGAAGAGGTGAAAAAAAAACAACTATTACAATGGAGGGAAAGAAAGGAGGGGTGAACATTGTTTCAACCCCACCCTCATCAGATTTGATTCAAAGAGAGAATAATATATATGTTCGTTGGGATAAAGAAACTTAGTTCATTCTTTACAGAAGTAAAAGGGGAAGGGAAGGGGAGGGTTGATAGAAGGGAGGACAAAAGCAAGGGAGAAAAGCTTAAAGAAAAGTGAGGGAGTGATAAAAAGGGAGAGGAGATTGGGGGAGGCAGGAGTAAGAAACAAAACATTGGTGAGGAGGAATAGGGTGAAAGAAGGCTGGAAAAGTACAAAGGGGGTAAAGAGAATGGAGGGGAATAGACAGTTAGTAATAATAACTGTGAATGTGAATGGGATGAACTCTGCTATAAAATGGAAGTGAATTGCAGAGTGGAGTAAAAACCAGAATCCTACAATATGTTGTTTACAAGAAACACATTTGGAGCAGAGAGATACACACAGAGTAAAGGTAAAAGGCTGGAGCAGAAAATATTATGCTTCAGCTAAATAGAAAAAAGCAGAAGTAGCAGTCCTTATCTCAGACAAAGCACAGGCAAAAATAGATCTCATTAAAAGAGATAAGGAAGGAAACTACATCTTGCTAAAATATACTATAGATAATGAAGTAATATCAATATTAAATATGTATGCACCTAGTGGTATAGCATCCAAATTCTTAGAGGAGAAGTTAAATGAGTTACAAGAGGAATTAGACAGTAATACTATACTACTGGGGGATCTGAATCTCCCCCTCTCAGAATTAGATAAATCTAGCCAAAAAATAAATAAGAAAGAAGTGAAAGGGCTGAATAGATTACTAGAAAAGTGAGACATGATAGATGTCTGGAGAAGATTGAATGGGAATAGAAAGGAATATACCTTTCCTCAGCAGTACATGGCACATTTTCAAAAATTGACCATGTATTAGGGCACAAAAACATCATAGTCACATGTAGAAAGGTAGAAAGAGTAATTGCATCCTTCTCAGATCATGATGCAATCAAAATTACATGTAAGAAAGAGCCATAGAAATGTATACTGAAAATAAATTGGAAACTAAATAACTTCGTTCTAAAGAATGAATGGGTCCAACAACAAGTCATAGAAATAATCCATAAGTATATCCAAGAGAATGACAATAATGAGACAACATAACAAAGTCTGTGGGATGCAGACAAAGCAGTGCTTAGGGGAAAATTTATAGCTCTAACCGCTTACATGAATAAAAAAGATAAAGAGGAGATTGATGAATTGGGAATGCAACTTAAAAAGCTAGAAAAAGAACAAATTAGAAATCCCCAATTATATACTAAACTAGAGATCCTAAAAATTAAAGGAGAAATTAATAAAATTGAAAGCAAGGAAGCTATATAATTAATAAAACTAAGAGATGGTTTTATGAAAAAAAAAACAATAAAATAGATAAAATATTGGGTAATTTGATTAAAAAAAGAAAGAAGAAAAACAAATTGCCAGTATCAAAATGAAAAGGATGATGTTACCACCAATGAAGTAGAAATTAAATCAATAATTAGGAACTATTTTGCCCAACTGTATGCCAATAAATTTGACAATCTTAATGAAATGGATAAATATTTACAAAAATACAAATTGCACAGAATAACTGAAGAGGAAATAAAATTCTTAAATAAACCACATATTAGAAAAAGAAATTGAACAAGACATTAATGAACTCCCTAAGAAAAAATCCCCATGGTCCGATGGTTTTACAGGTGGATTTTACCAAATATTTAAAGAACAATTAATTCCAATTAATTAAAAACAGGTGCAGAAGGAGTTCTACTAAATTCCTTTTATGATACAAATATGGTGGTGATACCAAAACCAGGCAAAGTAAGAACAGAGAAAGAAAATTATAGAACAATTTCCCTAATGAATATTGATGCTAAAATCTTAAATAAGATATTAGCTAGGAGATTACAGCAAGTGATCACCAGGATAATACAGTATGACCAGGTGGGATTTATACCAGGAATGCAGGGCTGATTCAACATTAGGAAATCTATTAACATAATCAACCACATCAATAAGAAAACCAACCAAAATCATATGATTATCTCAATAGATGCAGAGAAAGCTTTTGACAAAATACAGCACTCATTCCTAATAAAAACACTAGATAGCTTAGGAATGGGTGTAGCTTTCCTTAAAAGAATAATCAGTGTATGTATATATATATATGTATGTGTGTGTGTGTGTGTGTGTGTGTGTGTGTGTGTGTATATATATATATATATATATATACACCTAAAACTATCAGCAAGCATTATATGCAATGGAGATAAGTTAGAGGCCTTCCCAATAAGATCAGGGGTGAAACAGGGATGTCCATTATCACTCCTATTATTTAATATTGTACTAGAAATGTTAGCTTTAGCAATCAGAGAAGAAAAAGGAATTAAAGGAATTGGAAGAGCCAAGGGGGAAACTATCATTCTTTGCAGATGATATCATGGTATACTTAAAGAATCCTAGAGAATCAACTCAAAAATTACTTGAAACAATTAGCAACTTTAGCAAAGTAGCAGGATATAA
The DNA here is from genome assembly GCF_019393635.1 of Dromiciops gliroides. NCBI lineage: Eukaryota > Metazoa > Chordata > Mammalia > Microbiotheria > Microbiotheriidae > Dromiciops > Dromiciops gliroides. The sequence goes on from NC_057862.1 coordinate 497,955,378, forward strand.
AATAAATCCACACAAGTCATCAGCATTTCTATACATGACCTACAAAGTCCAGCAGCAAGAGATAGAAAGAGAAATTCCATTTAGAGTAATGGTAGGTAATATAAAATACTTGGGAGTCTACTTGCCAAGACAAACTGAGGAATTCTATGAACACGATTACCAAACTCTTTTCACACAGATCAAATCAGATCTAAATAATTGGAAAGATATCAATAGCTCATGGATAGGCAGAGCTAATATAGTAAAAATAACAATTCTACCTAAATTAATTTACTTATTCAGTACCATACCAATCAGACTACATAAAAATTATTTTTTAGAGCTAGAAAAAATAATAAAAAAATTCATCTGGAAAAATAAAAAGACAAGAATATCAAGGGAAATAATGGAAAAAATGCACAGGAAGATTGGTTAGTTGTAGCAAATCTGGAGCTTTACTATAAAGTGGCAGTCATCAATACTAACTGGTACTAGCTAAAAAATAGAGTGGAGAATCCATGGAATAGGCTAGGCACAGGAGACACAGTAGTAAATGACCCTAGTAATGTAGTGTTTGATAAACACAAAGACTGCAGCTTCTGGGATAGGAACTCAGTATTTGACAAAAACTGTTGGGAAAACTGGAAGATAGTATAGCAGAAATTAGGCATAGACCAACATCTTACACCTTATACTAAAATAAGGTCAAAATGGATACATGATTTAGACATAAGAGGTGATAGCACAGGTAAATTAGGAGAGGAAGGAATAGTCTAGTTTTCAGATCTTTGGAAAGGAGAACAGTTTATGACAAAACAAGAGATAGAGAATATTATGAAATGCAAAATGGATGATTTTGATTACATTAAATTAAAAAGTTTCTATACAAACAGAAGCAATGCATCCAAAATTGGAAGGGAGGCAGAAAGCTTGGAAACAATTTTTATGGCCAGTACTTCTGATAAAGGCCTCATTTCTAAAGTATATAGGGAACTAAATCCAATGTATAAGAATCCAAGTCATTCTGCAATTGAGAAATGGTCAAAGGATATGAACAGGCAGTTTTCTGATGAAGAAATCAAAGCTATCTATTCCCATATGAAAAAATGCCCTAAATCCCTATTGATTTGAGAAATGCAAATTAAAACAACTCTGAGGTACCAACTGAAATCTATCAGATTGGCTGAAATGACAAAAAAAGGAAAATAATATATGTTGGAGAAGCTGTGGAAAAAGTCGGAACACTAATGCATTGTTGGTGGAGGTGTGAACTGATTCAACCATTCTGGAGAGCAATTTGGAATTATGCCCAAAGGGCTATAAAGCTGTGCATTCCCTTTGACCCAGCAATACCACTTTTGGGTCTTTTCCCCAAAGAGATCATGGAAAAGGGAAAAGGACCCACATGTACAAAAATATTTATAGCTACTCTTTATGTGGTGGCAAGGAATTGGAATTTGAGGGGATGCCCATCAGTTTTGGAATGGCTGGACAAATTTTGGTATATGAATGTAATGGAATACTATTTTGCTGTAAGGATTTATGAGCAGGATGACTTCAGAGAAACCCGGAGGGTCTTGCATGGGATGATGATGAGTGAGATGAGCAGAACTAGAAGAACATTGTACACGGTATCATCAACATTGTGTGTTGATCTACTGTGATGCACTAGATTCTTCTCACCAATGCAATGGTACAGAAGTGTTCCAGGGGACTCATGATGGAAAAGGATCTCCAAATCCAGGGAAAAAGAACTGTGGAGTATAGATGCTAATTGAAACATACTGTTTCTTTTGTTTTTGGTGATGTTGTTTTTTCTATTTTGAGGTTTTTCCTCATTGCTCTGTTTTTTCTCTTATAACATGACTAATGCAGAAATATGTTTAATGTTATATATATGTATATATATATATATATATATATATATATATATATATATATATATATATATATATATATATATATATCCTATATCAGATTACCTGCTGTCTAAGGGAGGGGGGAGGGATGGAGAAAAATATGAAATTGGAAAGCTTGTATAAACAAATGTTGAGAACTATTTTAAACATGTAACTGGAAAAAAATAAAATATTTGTTTCAGAAAAAAAGAATATATGAATCTTACAAAATTTAGAAATTAATGGTAATTATTCTACCCTGTATACATTCAATAAAAGTTTTTTTTTTAAATCCTAATCATTGATTAACATTTGTATTTGTTCTAGTCTATGAGATAATTTGACAGAATGAAAGGGTGCAAGATTAATTAAAGTAGGGCCATTGAATACCATGAAAAAAATGAGTTGCACATCTGGAGAGACAGAGGAATATGGTGAGTTAAAAGAGCTGAATTGGGTGTCAGGAAGACCTTGTTTTAAGTATTGCATTTAAACCCTTAATATTGACTATGAATGTAACAGTTTCTTAGAACTGGATACTTCTTGAAAGTGATAAGGTGGCAAGAAGAACACTTGTTAATCTTTCCTCCTGGAGGGTACTTCCTCATGGGTAGTTAGATCACTTGAAACAATGAAATCACAATTCTGGAAGAAAAGAAATTGTCTAGTTTTTGGCCAGGATCTCATAAGTAAAATCAGGAAAAAAGGAATGGGAGATAGCTATGTACCAAGGCTGGCTATGTGTGATTTAAATATGAAAGAAATTTAGGGTGTGCAACATTTTAAAAACATTGACTGCTCTTTTTTTCCATTATATGTTTAATCTTTTAGTCCAAGGTTCATTCCATGAAGTTTGGCTCTCCCCCTTTCTCTTTTCTAGTAGAATGAAACCAATATATGATCCTACCTCCAATTCAGCAACATACTCACTCCATAGAATGTTTATGGGAGGATTTTAATACAGAGACTCATTGGGAATATAATGTGGTATTTTATTAACTTTCTGGCATCATGTTTCTTTCCTTTTTTTTCTTTTTCAGGGCAAATGAGGTTTAAGTGACTTGCCCATGGTCACACAGCCAGTATGCGCCAAGTGTCTGAAGCCACATTTGAACCCAGGTCCTCCTGAATCCATAACCAGTGCTTTATCCACTGTGCCACCTAGCTACCCCTGGTATGTTTCAACATGTTTTTTGTTGAAAACCTTCTAAGAAAACAATTCTATACTAAGTGCATTTCAACTGCCATCTGAAGTTGCCCTTATTCTTTATCTGTCATAAGAGTATAGATTCATAGATCGCAAGGCCCTTGGAGAATATCTAATCCACCCACTTCTTTTACAGATGAGGAAATGGAAGTCTTACAAAGGTGAGGTGAGTTATCCAAAAAAGTCATACAATTTCTAAGTAGCACAGCCATTGTATGAATACAGGTCATCTGATCTTTGATCCTTTGCTTTTCCAACTATTCCAAGCTGAAGGTACTATGGTACATTGTAAATCATACTGTACATGGAGTGAATACCTGTGGGTTTCCATCCCAACTCTGATATTTTGGGTGAGTTAACAAAATTAATAAGCATTTTAGTAGTTTCATAATGCATTCAAATCATTTTGGTGATAGAGGTTTTCTAATCATAACCTCTAATGTTTAAAACGAAAAGGTAAGACATACTTTCTCCCTCACCTGATTATCATGAGATATTTAAGGTAAAATGTGAATTCATAAATACAATAGAAACACATTGTTATCTTTATCTTCACTCTTCTCAAACCACATTTGGTATTTAAAAATTTAATTCATGATTTCGTATACTCTGAATTTTACATTTATTTTATTATAGAGATTATTATTATAGAGATTATTATATTTTATTATAGAGATATTTGCTCAGGTCATATTTTACATTGGAATGTTTTTCAATGACCTTAGTGACATATCAGTACTCACATATGTCCTTGGCAAAAGAAAGATAGTTGCTCTTCAGTAGACATCCCAGAATTTCTAATATTTCATAGTTCATTCTTACTGATCATTTTCAATATTCTTATTAGCATTATTCACTAATATCTTTCTATGAAGCCTCATCATTGAATAAAGATCACCTTGGTATCTCGAAGGCTATGCCAATAGAAAACTGAAGGCAACAAGTCCATCCAAATGAGGAACATCTCAATCATATCTCTGATGTTAGACTCGATGCTTTTAATATAGGGGCCAGCACAGTGAGGTTTGGAGGTGATTAGCATCAGCTTGTTGGCCATTTGATGTCAGGAGCATCAGCATTTGTCTATTAAGGTGAAGAAGCATCATAATCTGTACCACTGTGGGGAATACACACAGAAATCAAATCATTGAAATTTAGAAGTATAATGAAGTATTGGCATGATAAGAGAATAGTTTTGGATCATATTAAGCCTGGTACAGTTGTTTCAATGCAATACAGCGTATTATTTTACTATATTTACTTGCTATACCTATAAGGAATAGTTACCATTCCATCTGCACTGTTATCATACAAGAACAAAATGAAGCGTCATAATTTTCCTAATTCATGGCCTCAATATGACTGTAAAAACATTTATTTCCTTTGGTTATTTGAAGGATCTCTCAAAAAGAAAACACACCTTTGAAGGCTGTATATGTGTTCATTGTTCTAAAGGATTGTCCTACTTCAAATCATTTTATTTTTTGAAATAAGGTATAATATTGGCCTGTTATTTTGTAAATCTCCCAATAGTAGGAAGGCAATCAGACCCCTGCAATGAAAGCATAGTATATAGACAGCGTTTTGGACTTGAGTTTAATAATACTCATCTTTTAACTCTGTTTTCTAAACATTCTATAGTGGTTTGACTTTAGATGAATCACTTAACATCTCTGAGTCTCCTTTTTTTTCTTATCTGTAAAATGGATATATAAAATCTATTGCACTTACTCTACAGGTTTGTTGTGAATACCAGATAAGATAATGTATGTAGAGTGCTTCATATTATGTCAGTCAGTTTTTATTATCCCATATATATTTTCTAAACTTCATTTCTAGATTTTGTTCTCATTATCCTCTTAAACCTAGAATATGAGTTGTACAAAATTGCAACTTGAAATTACAATGGGAATGTTATGTAAATATTTCCTTTAAATCCTCAAAATATTTCTTTAATTGATTTCTGTGTCTCATAGATTAATTATGTGAGAATTGCAAAGCATTTGGGAGTCTCATTAAAAAAGATTTGCTCATTTTCTTTTTTTTTAATGTAGTCTCTGAGCACATAGTAAAACAACAGAATAATGTGTCTTGAATTCAGAGAAATTAGGGTATTCTAAAAATAGGGCAGCAGTTTAAAATATTCTGTATGCTGCCTTGTGTTCAAGTCAAAACCTCTTTCTCATTATTCATTTTTGACCTGCATAGAGCCATATTAAAAAACAGCACAGATAGAAGATGAAGGGATGAGTTGGGAGGAGGGAAGAAGAGTTATTTTCTTGTAATATGAAATGGAATGTCTCATTTTAGCTGTTATCTCTCTTACCCAGCATAAGCCCTCAACTACTTGACAATGGACAGCATATTATAATTCAAGTTGGGTTTGGTAGAAAATTACATGCTTTGATAAAAATTTCCAACTTCTGCTGGCCTAGGAATGTAAAATTTGGTTTATCTAAGCACTAACAACATGTCAAAATAACAGACAAATGTTTTTTTTTTTTCCTCAGAGGGCAAAATATTTCTGTGTAAGCAATGCTTCCAAATGATAGAAATGCATTTCTTCAAGGTAGCATCTTGAAAACTGAATATTATTTTAAAATATGTAGGACAGAAGGGCTGACAAAGTCCCCCAGGTGCTAATTTTGAAGTTTCCTCTTTATCTTTTTTTTTCCCCTGAATTCTTTTAATGCTGATTGAGAAGGTATATGCTTCAGTGATTAATATGTATCCAACATGGTTCTACTAATGTCTCCTTTGAATGTTTATGATCAGTGTGACTTTTCTGGACTTACTTCAAACTGCCAGGAATAGATTTTCCTATGAATGTGATTCCAAATTCCACTATCTTCTATGAAAAGAAATTTAAGGAATAGAGATCACAGGAAGGAAAGTATTATGGCACAGTTTCATTTGACCAAAACCAACCAACCAAACAAACAAACAAACAAACAAACCCCACAGAAAAGAAACTCAAATAATTGAAGACATTTACTTCAATAACAGCCAAAGAGAATTAGTGATCCTAATGTCAGTATTAAAAATTGAAGTGAGAGGGGCACCTAGGTGGCACAGTGGATAGAGCACCAGCCCTGAATTCAGGAGGACCTGAGTTCAAATCCGACCTTATACACTTGACATTTACTAGCTGTGTGACCCTGGGCAAGTCACTTAACCCCAATCGCCTCACAAAAGAAAACATAAAAATCAAAACAAAATTGAAGTCAGAGCTATCATGTGATTGATAGAAAACAAAATTGGACTATTGTTCTGATGTGATAAATCTTATTTTAAAGGCACAAATATTTAAAATTTCTAGGGGTGGTTATTATAGGTTAATAATTGGTTTGAGGGTTCCGAACTACTTTAAGTATATTAACTCTTTTCATCATCCCTACCACCTTGTGATAAAGGTATGATAGGTGAGATAAAAATGGATAGCAATAATTATACCAATTTTACATATGAGGAAATTCAGGCTTAGAGTGACTTGCCCATGATCCCTCACCTTGTAAGTGTCTAGGACATAATTTGAACTCAGGTATTCATGATTCCAAGTTAAGTATTCTATCCACTTTGACAAACATTTGACTAAGAGATAAGGAGATGGGGCAGCTAGATGGTGCAGTGGATAGAGCACCGGCCCTGGAGTCAGGAGTACCTGAGTTCAAATCCAGTCTCAGACACTTAACACTTACTAGCTGTGTGACCCTGGGGAAGTCACTTAACCCCAACTGCCTCACTTAAAAAAAAAAAAAGAGATATAAGGAGATATGTTCATTTAAGGAAATGTGGCAACCTGAGTGGGTAACAAAGGTAGAGAAAACATTTGGATGAAAATATGGTAAGGAGAGAGGGAAACGATATTGCCATAAGCATACTACAGACCTCTCCCCCAACCCAGAAAGAAAATACATGAAGCCTACAATAAACAGATTACTAACTAGACTGTCATAGAAGCATGATATAACAATGATGAGTACCTTCAGATAATCTGATCTCTGAAAGAACTTCCTTCCAAAATTTAGTTATTGGGTTATTTGACTTAATAAAATTTTTACTTTGCAAAGATGGTCCAATCAAAAGTGAAAACAACTCTACTAGATTTGATTCTCAATAAGAAGAAACTCATGAAAACTATTTGAAACACAAAATAGCCACTCTTTGTAAATTGATATTAATCCAATTTAGCATACAAAGTCATATACAAAATATATATTTAAAATAATTTATTTTAGAAATTTATTGTTATGTCACAGTTGCTTCCCTTCCCTTATTCTCCCTACATGGGACCACTCATTGCAAGAAAAATTAATAATGTGAAGCCAAATCATAGAATAATCTCATGTAATACTGTATATTCAGTTTTCTTTATTTGCAGTCAATGTTTTTTTTTTTTTTTTTCTGCAGGGCAATGAGGGTTAAGTGACTTGCCCAGGGTCACACAGTTAGCAATTGTCAAGTGTCTGAGGCTGGATTTGAACTCAGGTCCTCCTGAATCAGGGGCAAGTGCTTTATAATCTCTGCCACTTAGCTGCCCCCATGAATGCCTTTCCAAGAAGAGGTCATTCTAATTCTCAAGATGAACATCTTTTCAAATGTTGTGACTGTTTACATTATGGTAATCATTAGGTTCTCTTGGTCTTGTTTTCTTCATTTTGCTTCAATTCAACTTATTCTTCACATATATTTCAAAATCTCTCATACTCATTATTTCTTCTGATACAATATGATTTCTCATTCATATATCATAATTTTTGTAATTTTCTAGTTAAATGGCATCAAACTTATTTCTAATTTTTCCCCTTTATCATTAAGATCGGTACTATAAATATTGTGTTTTTCATAATACTGGTTTTCTGTCTATAGCATCCTAGGGTTATTATACATGGCCACTAAGATCATGCCCACATACATCTAAGAAATGAATCACATTTTGACTTTTCTCACAAAAATCTAGTATTATTTCCATATTGGTTTTATCAATACTTTAATAAAATTAAAGTTAAACAGTATGTCTGTCATCCCAAAGTCCCCAAAATATTTAGTCATTTCACTTTTTATTTTATTTTGAAATCTGATTAGTATTTGGTCAGTAGTTTTGTTAATTTTAGATGTGCAAGCTCAAAATAGTTTAACTTAGCATTTCTTTTTTTATTTTTAATGACTTGGAACTGTTTTTAATGTAGTATATATACACACACACATATATATTTCTTCTTGTGAAAATAATTTGTTCGTATACTTTGACTACTTTACTACTAGAGAAGTGACGACTAGTTCAACCCCACATTTTAGAATTGTCTTCCCTGAAGCCCAAGAGGTGAAGTGATTTACCCAAGGTCCCCCTTGCTTTAAGTTGCATTACAAAATTTGAATTCAGGGTTTCTAACACAAATATCCATCATTATGTCCATAATACTTTACTTCATCCCTTTCTTCTTGAAAGAGGAAGAATTATTGTCCTTCAAGATATGTCCTTTTGCAATTCAATTAGTTTTTCCTTTATTGATTTAGATGCAATGCCATTTAATGATGATATTAATAATGACATGATTTCATTGTCTATGATACCTTGAAGTATAATGTAGCTTTTCTGATTATCCCTTTCAGGATTGTGAATTTTTATTGCAGTATATTGTCTTGTCAATTATTGTATTGTCTGAAATCATGTTTGCAAATTCTAGTAAATTGTGCTGAGGCCATTTATTTGCATTGTATATCTACCTTTATTTTTTTTAAGTTGTTCTTTTTTCTGAAGACAATTGTTGGGTTTTGTTTTCATATTCATATTCACCTCTTTTTTTGTTAGGGAGTTAAATCCATCAACATTTAAGGTTATATTATAATTATGTATTTTCATAGACTTCATTATTTTGGATTGATTTATGTAGAATTGATATTATAATGCTGTGTTTTTAACACTTATTTTCTCAGTCTTTCATTCAAAACTTCACATTTGTCATTTTATTTTTCAGAACCTATATTGGCTTGGAGATATTCTTGTATTCTAAATTTCCAGCTCTCATATTTGTTTTATTGACTTCTTTTAAACTTCTTCTATTTTCAGTTTTTATTTCTGTTATTATTTCCTCTTTGCAACTGTCAAATTATTTTTTTCCTGGGTGTGAGAAATAGAAACAACCAATTTAGTTCTTTGTCCCTTAATATCAGCTCAAGCCCCAATTCTGAAGGGTGATGTCAAGGAAACCAAATCTTTCCTACCCACCAGCCCCAATCATGAAATTATAATTCATATCCAAATCCCTATCTTCCACTCCTCTACCTCCACCTCCCCTTAGTGACAAAACCATCATAAATCTTCTCCCCTCCCCAGAAAGTATTCATCCAGATCCACATGGCACAAAAGCCACTGGGAACTTGGGAACTCATTGTGTGTCAACATGAGGCCCCCAAAGACCTCTGGACTCCTGTCATAGTTTCTCTTCTGTGATTAGTAGTAGCTTGGGTTTCTGTACAAGCAGGAAGAAATGAGGGGAAAGGAAGGCAGGGACATGGGAGATTTCCAGAAATTGTCTTTATGGGACCCCAGATTGTACAACCAACTCCTCTTTTGCTTCGACCGGGATCTGAGAAAGTGCACTGTAGGCATAAGCAGCTATTCTGGAGCCCTGCTGAAAATCTGCAAAAGAGATAAGGTAACTGGCAAGCCCTTGGTAGGGCTGGCTGGTGAGTGATGGCACTGGTGGCAGCTTCTTCCAGTGAGTCTAGCTACCGCTTAGGACAGCCAGGCAGGTACTGTAGTGTCTCACTCGGTCTATGCACTCATGCCTCTCTGTGTCCTGAGAGTTTGCTTCCAATACATCATGCTGACTGCCTTATCAAGGGTAGAAGACAGCAGGGCCTGCTCATCTGTACGGGCTGCAGGCAGGCTGTGGTAGTTGGGTTCTGCTCCATTTAGGGTCTTGGTTGGGGGACTACTGGGGTCCAAAAGTAGCTTCCATTCCTCTCGATCCTGGTCTGAGTCCTCCTTGTCGTTGCTATAGCAGTACCCCATGGCCGGAGCAAGTTCTGGGAGCTCAGATCTAGGAAATCAGCATCCAACAGGAGCCTTTTTCTCATCACATGACCCTCAACTCTGGCCCACAGACTCCTACTGGCGGCACTGAAGCCCCCTCAGCAGGCAGAACTGGCAGGCTATCTGTTTTTGGTGCCGGAAACTCGACCCTGTCAATTTATCTTTTGATCCATTCTGGTATTCCTATAGTTGATTCATTATTTCTAAGAGGATTATGGAATTTGTGAGTTTGTTTTCATGTTCACTTGGGATTTTCACTTCATTTTTTTATATACAATTTATTCATTGTTTAATATATTCCTCATCTCCTTGCTCAGGTTGATCTTCTTTCTTTGTGAGTTTCCTTCTTGTTATTGTTCTCATTCTCCTCCTAATCTTCAACCTCCTTTTCTACTTTTTCTCTTCGTCCATGACCACCACCACTACCTTCTCTCCTGCTTTTCTTCTTCTTTTCCCTCCCCAACTTGCTTGGAAGGTTAGTTCTTTTCCAACTTTCTCCTTTGACATTCTTATTCTCTGATTAGTATTTTATCTGACTTCTGATAAAGTAGCACAATATCAAGTAGCAGCAATGTCTTAAGTCTCCCCTATTCATAGCTAATAACTGGACTTAGCCCAAAGCTTTCTCCATTTATGTTCTTGCTTTCTTTATTTTGTATTAGCTGTTTTCTCATGAGGTATCATTTGTTCTCTTCCCAAATGGGAAATAGAGTCATACATATGGATACTCTGTTGGCCATATTCTCTGGATTTTAAATTACATTTTTTTTCTGTAAAGAATATTGTATCAGCATTTGCTTTTCTTGCTTCTCCCCAACATTACATTTTTTCCTACCCAAAACACAAGATTTTAACCCTTTCAGAACTATTCAGAATTTGTTATATTGGAGTCAGAGAGTTGTCTGGTTGTGGTTTATATTTTCTTCTCTGGAAAGATATTTTTTTCTGTGCTTACTGGACCTTTCTTTACTTTTCTCCCCTTATATTTTCTAAAGGTATCCAGTGATTGTTCCCACTAGGTGTTGTGGGTATTGCTACTATACTCACCTAGAGTGTCCAAGTGAGGTTGTCATGTTTAGTCACTCAAGAAGTGGGACAGGTGGAGCTAGAGTTTGGGCTGGGAATTATCTATTAAGTCCTACAATATTATTTCATTTTAAAAGTATTTATATTACATAAAGGCTTTTTTAATTTCTTTTTTTTCTTGCCCCAATTTTTATTACACCATACCTGTTGCAGAGAGGTGATATTAATTGATAGAGAATCATGCTCAAAGCCAGGAATAATTGTCTGTGTGATACAGGAAAAGTCATTGACCTTCCAGTACTCTGTGTATCTGTAGAACAAGAGAAGTTGATGAAAAGGTGAAAACTTGAATTGTTAGCAAGAATTTCCTCACATGTAAGTTTCATACAAAGGTCTAGTCACTATTTATAATAAAATTTGTACATAATATAATAATAATGTAATAAAAATCTACATGCTTTTATATATCTACATCTTTATCCATATTCATAAGAATCTATTACAGTATGCAACAAGATTAAGCACTGATCAATAGGTTATGTAGATATTTATCATTTTCGTTGTTGTTCAGTCATGTCCTGCTCTTCAGGACCACATTTGAAATTTTCTTGGCAAAAGATGCTGGAGTGGTTTGTTATTTCCTACTCTGGCTTATTTTACAGATGAGGAAATGAGGCAAATGGGATTAAGTTACTGTGCAGGGTCACACAGCTAGTGTCTGAGGCCAGATTTGAACTCAAGAAAATGTGTCTTTCTGACTTCAGACTGCACATTCTATTCATTTTACCACCTAGATGTCATTCTGTATATATGTCAGGAGTGGGAAAAGTAGAAACAATAAAAGCAACATAAGGAAAAGAAAAAGATGTGAAAAGATAAAAGATAAGAAATGTACTCTAGAAAATAAAATTCTCTAATAGGACATAGCAAGATTGTGGATATACTTGATCTTAACCTGAATAGGCTGAAAAATGAATTGCTGAAGACCAAGGCAAGTAAGCTCTAATAAAAAAAGAGTATTATATTTGGGAATTAATCACTAGCAGAGACATTAGAGGGAGCAGCTTCAATAGATTGGTGGAGGACAGAAGGCATGTTGCAAGAGGTGAAGCAGTGAGTAGGCGGTGAAGAAATAAAGAGATTTAATATAGGCTATTTCAGCAGAAGAAGGAAGTGGGAGGAGGAAACTGTGTTTGGTAGTGACAGAAAATAGAGAAATAGGACTTTAGCTGGAGAAGGGTATCAAGGTTATGGGAAGTTTTGTTTTCTTTTTTTAAAATATGGGTTACTTAAAAAAAAGTGTGTAGCTAGAGTAACAAGCCAGTAAAATGGTAGAAAAGGAAGCCACGAGGGAGGGCCAGTGGATAATTGAATGATCATAGCCCTAGAGAATGCTTTCAGGCCAGTGCTCAAAACTATCAATCTGGAAAAGCAGCTTTTGTGTAGTAGAAGTCAGTCATTCTACTAGCTAACAACCAACTGCCACTCACAGGGAAGACAAGCTAGTCTAGCTGAGGTAACAATGTACCATGAAGAAGAGGCTGGAAACTACATGTGCCAGGCTAGTCAAATAACCACTACCATCTTGGCCCCCATAACTCTTCAGATCCTGTTGGGTATAAAACATGTCACTTAACATAAGTGCCTTGGGAATAGCACTGATTCTGGCCCAGTGTCCTCAGATATAAACCTAGGAAGGAGCTACTGTGTAGATCCAGCCTGGTTACTGTTTCTGTAGGTGCTACTGCCACCACTGTGGAAGATCCAGAAAAGACAGTTCTTTCCACCAAAGTCCTTGCCCATATCAAATACTTCAGCATCAGAAATTGATAGGATCTTTATCAAAGATAATGACAATAAAAAGAGGCATTACCAAACTGCTTTGATATTGTAATCTAAGGACCCAGTGATTTTCCCATTTGATTTGCCACAGGAACATTACACATGTATTATCTTTCCCATTAAAAACATGAGCTCCTTACAAGCAGAGCCATTATTAATTTTCTGTGGTTTTCCTCAGTTCTTAGCACAATACATGCTTAATAAATGTTTCTTTTATTCACTTGTTGCTATCTTGAGTTCCTATGATTCTGTGAAGCTAGTAAGTTTCATGTGCAAGAATAAAAAACAGATTAGTAAATTAGAACAGAAAATAAAGAGAATTCATTTGAATAGGTCATAATTTATAAAGAGCATTGATTTTTACATTGAAAAGCTTGATTCTCATATGAAGAGCAATTTGGCACCTTCATTATTTGGGGAGTAGAGGATTTATTGATTAAAATAGTGTTTGAGGAAGGTAATTTTCATGGTTGTATAAAGAAGGAATCAAAGAAGGAAAGACCAAGGAAAATGCTTGGAGATAGGAAGCCATTGTGGTAAACTAGGAACAAAATGATGAAGGCCTGTCCTTGGTTGATAGCAGATAAAACAGGATAAAAATTATGCCTTAAACTTCCTAGATGATATGTAAGAATAAAGAGACTAATTTTGGATAATAGAGAAAAAGGGAAGACTAAAGAAAAGCTTGAAGTTTGTATTCCTTGTATAATATTTAAAAAAAGAATGCTCTGAGGTCAGTGCTCAAAACTATCAATCTGGAAAAGCATCTTTTGTGTAGTAGAGGCCAGTCATTCCACTAATTACCAACAAGCTGTCACTCACAGGGAAGACAAGCTAGTCTAGCTGAAGTAGCAATATACCATGAAGAGGCTGGAAAGTAACATGTGCTAGGCTAGTCAAATAACCACTACCATGATTTTGTGTAAAAATTATAACAAACCCTAGCAGTGTGACCCTAGGCAAGTCACATAACCCTCTTTCCCTCAGTTTCCACATTTGTAAAATGAAAGAAAAAGTAAACTACTCCAGTATCTTTGCCTAGAAATCCGAAATGGGGTCACAAACAGATGTGACTGAAAAGACTGAACAAAAACAATAGAAATTTGTATCATTTGTCAAGTTCCTTCCTCTAATACAAAAGGAGTCTTAGACCAATGAAGGTAGCAGGAGGCAATACAAAGATACCATCAAACTCCTCATTTTATTGTCCTAGTATCAGAGTCAGAAGCAATCTTAGAAGTCACTGAATACCACCCTGGGCAAACTGTGAAAAGCCTTTAAAACATAGCTACTGAGGGCTCACTCTGTTTCTAACTGAAGGCCTCCAGTAGGAAGGAGACACATGCCACCTCCTGAGGAAGCTTATTAAAATATAGAATATAATATGGCAGAACATATAAAATATGTGATATGATATATGATTAATAGTATAGTGTGGTGTGGTGCGATGTGGTATGGTAAAGTATGGCATGACAGGAAACAATACAACATGACATGACACAGTATGATTGATGTGATATGATTGCTATGCTATGTTATTCTATGCTATGCTATGCTATGCTATGATTATATCTGTATAGTTGCAAACAGCAACGGAGGTCGATTACACCAACCACGTTATTTCATAGATGAAGAAACTGAATCCCAGGAACTTTGTTATTCATCTATATTCATAGTAAGAATAAGTTTCAGAGTTAAAATTCAAACCCACATCCTAAATCTGAGGTGTGTGTGCTTTGGTACTGCTCTCATTACTAACAAAACATCAAAAGCCCTCATGAAGACAATGGACTCTGAAATTGCTGCTATACTTGTTATCAATAGTTTTCCTACTGATTAAGAGAATACGGAATTTATGTTTATAGTGTGTCTGTCCTTTAGTACCTCTCCTGTTCGTTTTTTTTTTTCTTCTTTACTAATCCTAAATGACTCTAGAGCTACTTCCAATTTCCTGCAGCCACACAATGAGAGGCAAAGGGAAAAACATCTCCTATGAGGAAAACTTAGTTTCTGGAAAGTAAAGACAAGAAGCCAAAATTATAAATAAAATAAATCATATATGCATTTGCATGCACATTCTCTCACACTCATTCGTGTATGAAAGCTCTCCTTACAGTGTAGTTCCATGATGTATTATCCAAAAAGCCTTTCAGCAAAGTTGGATGGGGTTAGTTTTCCAGGATTGGAGTCTCAGAATTGGAAGAAACCCCATGGGCCAGGAAGCTGACAAAACAACCATCTTTAACACAACCCTGCTAAGTGGTCAATAAAGCCTTTGCTTGAATCTATGTAGTATCACCCATCTGAGGAATAATAGACAGAATGCTATACTTATTTAGAGTCAGGAAGAACATCATTTCAATATCATTTGAAGGCACTTGCTAACTCTGTAACCCTGGGCAAATTGCTAAACTACCTTGAGACTATTTGTGAAAAAGCAATAATTATAGTACCTACTCCACAGGGTTGTGGGGATCAAATTTCATATGTGTGCATGCACGCACATAACATGTGTGCATATACACATATGTATGCATAGAAACAGACATTGATATATAGACATCTATGTATATACAACATATGCATGTACATACATACATGTATATATATATATATAAATGCATATGTGTGGTATATAATAGTATTATTATTGAATTATTGCTTATTTTAAATGAAAAATTGCCTCTGAAACTTCTACTCATTCCTCCTGATTCCATCCTCTAAGATCATGATGAAAAGTTAAATTGACTAATTTTTTTTTGTTCATTGAAATACTGAACTACTGGACTTTATCTAATGATTTAGAAGCATTGCGTATAGGAAAAAAGTCTATCAATTAGAAGATTTCCTTTTCTGAACTTGCATCGTATTTCGTAATGCTTCATATTTGTTAATGGCTTTTTTCATGTTCCACCTTTCAATTAGTCATTTGCATAAATGTCAAACAGGGAAAAAACACTGTATTCTGAGTCAGAGTTCCTGGGTTCAAATCCTAACTCTGCTACTTACAATCTTTAATCAAAATATATAATCCCCCTCATCAGCTTCCCTTGCATTAAATAAGGGGTTTGGATTAAGTGATCCCAAAACTGTCTAAGAATTCTATAACCTATTTCCTATGATTATACTCCCTTGATAAGTATTTTTAATCTTCAATGGATCAGCACAAAATCTAGTTAGTTACCTTCACAAAATAGGATTTAATATATATTTGTTGAATGAATAATTGAATTTAAGGACCTTTCAAACTATGATATTATGAGACTGTGAAAAGATGGATGGAAAACAAGAACTAACTTTTTTTCTATTTTCATTAACCACAAAAAGAGGATGCTGAATTTAGGCACATTAGGGTTTTAGAAGTCATAGCAGTGGGCAGCTAGGTGGCACAGTGGATAGAGCACCGGCCCTGGAGTCAGGAGTACCTGAGTTCAAATCCGACCTCAGACACAACACTTACTAGCTGTGTGTGACCCTGGGCAAGTCACTTAACCCCAATTGCCTGACTAAAAAAAAAAAAAGTCATAGCAGTAGAAGTTGAGGGCAGTAGTATATACAAATTTGCATTGTTTGAATTCATATATTTAGTAACAGTAGTTATTATATATTATTTGTTTGTATGAAGGATCAGTAATGATATAATCCTTTTAATAATTGTGTTGCTCTCTTTGTGATGCAAAAATTAATTTAAAATCTATTTGTTATATTGAGAATAAAATTCTATATTTATACATTTCTAAGTATAACAAACATAAAATCAGAGTGACACTACCAAAATCCATTGCTCTTTTTGTATATTTAATTTCCATAAGCTATGACTGAATTGAACACTATAGTATGTGCTAAAATATTTTTTTCAAAATTCTGTAAATGTTTTCTGTACATTTCCTGAAAGTTGATGAAAAACGTAGACTTAAATAGAAAGTAAAATCTCACATAAACCATTTCCAAATGTTTGGATTTCTTTTTTATTTATTTCTTTTTTTTTTGTAGGGCAATGAGGGTTAAGTGACTTGCCCAGGGCCACACAGCTAGTAAGTGTCAAGTGTCTGAGGCCGGATTTGAACTCAGGTCCTCCTGAATCCAGGGCCAGTGCTTTATCTACTGTGCCACCTAGCTGCCCTGGACTTCTTTTTTAAAAGATTTATTGATACCTTTTATTTTAAAATTTCCCATTGTCCCATTGTGCAACCCATGCCCCACGTATCCTTTTTTAATAATGGAAAGGCCGTTATGCAAACACAACTTATAAAATAATATTAGAAGGACCATGAAATATTATATAATGATAGTCCCACACTTTTCCAATGAAGGGAAGGAAGTGCTTTTCTTTGTCTTATTTGAGAATATAATCAGAACTTACAATTACCCAGTTTTAACCTTCATTTTAGTGTTCTTTTTATTTATATTTCACCAATGCATATATTCTTTTCTTGCTTCTGATTACTTCTCTCTGCATTTGCTCATGTAAGTCTTTCCATGATTATATGAATTTCTCATTGTTGCTGTTTCTTATAATGCAGTAATATGCCATTACAAATGGAATTACAAATAAAGTTGAGTGATAATGATTGACCCATGATCAAAACTCAAATAACTCCTGGTTCACAACTACAATAACAATGCAGTTGTACATATCTATTCTAACATTTGTTTTGATTTCATTTTTCATCATATTAGCCCATCTGATTGGTATTAGGTGGTATCTTAGAGTTTTAACTTGCATTTTTCTAATCAGTAATGATTTAGAGCATTTTTTCATGTGACCATTAAAAAGTTTGATTTCTTCTTATGAAATCTAACTATTCACATTCTTTGACCATCTATAAAGCAGGAAATGACTATTATTTTTGTAAATTTGAATGAGCTCTCTATAAATGTGTGAAATTAGAGAAATGCTGCAAAATTTATATTGCCAGTCTTCAGTTTGTCTTGGAAATGAACTAGCTGAAAAGTGTTTCTTGTCCATGCTAGCAGAGGGATCACCTGTAATCTGTTTATGACCAGTTGCCAGTCGCATTACCATCTCTGACTTGAAAGCTACTGAATTTCTGGCTGCTTCTGTTGCCACCATCTAATTCTATCAGTGGTGTTTCATCCATGGGTCTCTAGGTCAAGTACTACCCTCTTGTAATTTGTGTCTCTTTCTGACCTCCTAATTTATCTTTTTCTGCATGAATGTCTCCCTCTAACCTTTGGTTGTTTCTGCCACTCTGAATTTGATTTGTGGTATTATTTTAAAAATTGTTTGGAGGGGAATGTGAGGCAAGCTTAAGTGAATGTTTTTTCTACTCTTCCATTTTGACTCTTCCACTTGTCTATTTTTTTAATTGAATCTTCAGGCAGGAATAGATGCAATACCATTATCCTTTCATAATTGTATATCCTGTAAGCATCTCAGATTCATAATGTCATCAGAAGCCATTGAATTAATTTTGTTTTCTTTTTTATCATTAATTATTTTATTATTTTCTAGTAACATGTAAATTTTTTTTCAATGTTTGTTTCCATAAGATTTTGAGGTCCAAATCTTTCTCTCTCCCTTCCTTCCCTCCCAGCTCCCCCAGACAGAAAGAAATCTGACATAGGTTATATATGTACAATCACATTAAACATATTTTTGTGTTAGTTATATTGTGAAAGAAGAATCAGAGCAAAAAGAAGAAAACTCAATAAAGAAAAGAACATCAAAAAGTAGAAACAGTATAGTTATGTCTACATTCAGAATCCATATTTCTTTTTTCTGGATGTGGAGAACATTTTCTATCATGAGTTCTTTGGAATTGTCTAGGATCATTGCACTGCTGAGAAGAGCCAAGTCTATCACAGTTGATATCATGAAATGTAGCTATTACTATGTATAATGTTCTCCAGGTTCTGCTCACTTCACACAGCATCAGTCCCCTTAGTTCTTTCCAGGTTTTTCTGAAATCTGCCTGCTTATCATTCCTTGCAGCACATTAGTATTCCATTACATTTATATACTACAACTTGTTCAGCCATTCCAAAGTTGATTGACATTCCCTCAGTTTCCAATTCTTTGCCACCACAAAGAGAGCTGATATATATACACACACACACACACACACACACACACACACACACATATACACACACACACACACACATATATATACACACACACACACACACATATACATGTGGTTCCCTTTCCCTTTTTTTATTATCTCTTTTGGATACAGACCAAGTAGTTGTATTGTATTACTGCATATACATAGTCCCATAGACCTTTGGGCATAGTTCCAAATTGCTTGCCAGAATGGTTGGATCTGATCACAACACCACAAACAATGCATTAGTGTTCCAATTTTTCCACAACTTCTCCAACATTTATTATTTTCCTTTTTTGTCATATTAGCCAATCTGATAGGTATGAGGTGGTACCTCAGAATTGTTTTAATTTCCATTTCTCTAATCAATAGTGATCTAGAGATTTTTTTATATGGCAATAGATAGCTTTGATTTCTTCATCTGAAAACTGACTGTTCATATCCTTTGACCATTTCTCAATCAGGGAATTACTTGAATTTTTATAAATTTGACTTAGTTCCCTATATGTTTTGGAAATGAGACCTTTATCAGAAACACTATAAATCATTTAGCATCTTTCTACTTCCCTTCTAATTTTGGATGCATTGCTTCTTTTTGTACAAAACCTTTTTAATTTGATATAATCAAAATCATCCATTTTGCCTTTCATAATATCCTCTGTATCTTGTTTGGTCATAAATTGTTATGCTCTCCATAGTTCTGAGAGGTAAACTATTCCTTCCTCTCCTGTTGCCTACAGTATTGCCCTTTATGTCTAAATCCTGTACCCATTTTGATGTCCATGAGCAGAAGACAGGCAGATATTTTATAGAGGCCCGATGGTGGTCCAATGATGTAATCATCTGACTGTGGAAAGTTCCCTTATTGGGGGAGTACCATCCCCCACTGGTGGTGGCTGGGGGAGTTGGGTGAGGGGTGGCTCCAGATCTCTCAAGCCATCTCTCTCCCCCTAATGCCACAAAGGCAACAGCCACACCTAATCTTATGTCCCTGAGTTTGCGGGAAACTGCAATGAAGGGTGGTAGTCCTGGACCTAACTCAGTCTGCATCCAGTGCTGCTTATCTCTTTAGGTGTGTCTGTCCTTTGGTTTAGTTTCTCAAGGAGAAGGTTCTTTTGATTTACCCTACAAAACTTCTGGGGTACCCAGGTCCATTCAAATGAGGTACCCAGGCCCATTATATTCCCCATTTCTCTCTATATATAAGGAAAAGGGGAGAAGATTCTTCTTCTGTAATTGCTTCAAGCTGAGCAGGGTTGAAGAAATCACAGGTGGGGAGGGGGTTAGTGGGGAAGTAAGGAAGTGGGGAAGGCCTGGTCCATAGAGTGCGAGGAGATGTTAGGTCCAGAGGGTGGGAGATGTATAGGCACTGGCTATCACTGTCATGAGTTGAAGCCTTGAGCCTATATGGAACAGACCAGAAACATGGAGTCTGATGGTCAGAGAATGGATCAGATGTCTGACCAAGCTTTTGACTAGGGAGGGAGAGTCAAGCTACCTTTCACTTTCCCATGCAAATTCTGACCACCTCTACCTCTCTGTGACTCAAACGAGAGGTCGACTCAGGTGGGAGAGGGAGAAAAGAAATACAAAAGGGAGGTTCCTAACTCAAGGTTTTGTGTGCCAAGAGTAAAGAGGAATTTCATGTACCCTGCAACATTGGGTGTCAATTATGTTATCGGGAAATAGATGGGGTTGTGGGATAGGGATTCTTAGGAATTCCTCTTTAAAGAATTACACCCTCTTATACACAATTAGAATAAAATAATAGTTTATGGTTCTAGGGAAAGGAAACCAAGAGAGAAATCCTTGGACTTGTACTCGTGGGGAGAAGGTATGGCACACAGCATGGCTCTGAGATACCTATCTACAGTTGTGTATTGTTTCAAGTGTTTTTTAGTAGATTCTCTAGGATTTTCTTATACCATCATATTATCTGCAAAGAGTGATAGTTTTGTTTATTCCTTGCCTATTCTAATTCTTTTTATTCCTTTATCATCTCTTATTGCTAAGTCTAACATTTCTAGTACAGTATTAAATAATAGAGTTAATAATGGACATTGATGGTTTACCCCTGATCTTATTGGGGATGTCTCTAACTTATACCCATTACATATAAAGTTTGCTGATGGTTTTAGGTAGATATTGCTTATTATTTTAAGGAGAGCTGCACATGTTCCTATGCTCTCTAGTATTTTTCATAGGAATGAGTGCTGTATTTTGTCAAAATCTTTTTTCTGCATCTATTGAAATAATCATATGGCTTTGGGTTTTTGTTATTGATGTGGTTGATTATGTTGATAGTTTTCCTAAAAACATTTTTTTTTTTAGAGCAATGAGGGTTAAGTGACTTGCCCAGGGTCACACAACTAGTTAAGTGTCACATTTATGAGACTGGATTTGAACTCAGGTCCTCCTGAATCCAAGGCCAGTGCTTTATCCACTGCACCACCTAGCTGCCCCCATGCATTCCTTTTTTTAAATCCCACCTGGTCATAGTCTATTTTCCTGGTGGTAAATTGCTGTAATCTTCTTGTTAATATTTTATTTAAGATTTTTGAATCAAAATTTATTAGGGAAATTTGTCTATAATTTTCTTTCTCTGTTGGGCTTTGCCTGGTTTGGGTATCAACACCATATTTGTGTCATAAAAGGAACTTTGTAGAACTCCCTCTTCACCTATTTTTCCCAAATATTTTGTATAGTATTTTGTTTTGTTTTGTTTTTTTGTTTTTGCGGGGTAATGGGGGTTAAGTGACTTGCCAAGGGTTACACAGCTAGTAAGTGTCAAGTGTCTGAGGCCGGATTTGAACTCAGGTACTCCTGAATCCAGAGCTGGTGCTTTATCCACTGCGCCACCTAGCCGCCCCCTTGTATAGTATTAAAATCAATTGTTCCCTAAATGTTTGGAAGAATTCACTTGTCAATCCGTCTGGCCCTGGGGATTTTTTATTAGGCTTGTTCAATTTCTTTCTAAAACTGTATTATTTCAAAATTGTATTTCTTCTTCTGTTAATCTGGGCAGTTTATATTTTTATAAATATTTATCCACTTAATTTAAATTGTCATACAGTTATTTCTATACAGTTGAGTAAAATAGGTCCTAAATATTACTTTAATTTCCACTTCATTTGGTAGTGAATTCATAGTAGTGAATTTTTGGTAGTGAATTGGTAGTGAATTTTTGCGACTGTAATTTGGTTCTCTTTTTTTAATCAAATTAAACAAAGATTTATTTATTTTATTGATTTTTTCATAAAACCAGCTCTGTTTTATTTATTATTTTTATAGTTTTCTTACTTTCAATTTTATTACTCTCTCCTTTGATTATCAGGATTTCTAATTTAGTATTTTATTTGGGATTTTTAATTTGTTCTTTTTCTAGCTTTTTTAGTTGCATACCCAATTCATTGATTTCCTCTTTCTCTATTTTATTCATGTAAGCATTTAGATATATAAAATTTCCTCTAAGAACTGCTTTGGCTAAACACCATAAGTTTTGTTATGTTGTTTCTTTATTGTAACTCTCTTTTTTTTTTTTTTTTAGTGAGGCAATTGGGGTTAAGTGACTTGTCCAGGGTCACACAGCTAGTAAGTGTTAAGTGTCTGAGGCCGGTTTTGAACTCAGGTACTCCTGAATCCAAGGCCAGTGCTTTATCCACTGCACCACCCAGCTGCTCCAATTGTCATTCTCTTGGATGAAGTTATTGATTGTTTCTATGATTTGTTGTTTGACCTACTCATTCTTTAGGATGAGATTTTAGTTGCCAATAAATTTTAAGTCTACCTATCCATGGCTCTTTATTGCATGCAATATTTATTGCATCATGATCTGAGAAGGATTCATTTACTATTTCTGCCTTTCTACATTTGACTGTGAGGATTTTGTACCCTAATAACATGGCAAATTGTTGAGTATGTGCCATGCACTACTGAGGAATATATATATATATATATATATGTGCATATATATATATGTGCATATATATATGTGCATATATATATGTGCATATATATATATATGCACACACACACACACACACACACACACACATATATATATATATATATATATATATATATATATATATATATATATATATATATATATATTCATTTCTATCTCCATTCAATTTTCTCCGGACCTTTATCATATCTTAATTTTCTTAAATTCTATTCACCTCTTTAACTTCATTCTTA
The DNA here is from genome assembly GCF_019393635.1 of Dromiciops gliroides. NCBI lineage: Eukaryota > Metazoa > Chordata > Mammalia > Microbiotheria > Microbiotheriidae > Dromiciops > Dromiciops gliroides. The sequence goes on from NC_057862.1 coordinate 497,978,640, forward strand.
TATATTTTGTGGTTAGATTTATCTAGTTCTGAGAAGGGAAGGTTCAGGTCCACCACTATTATAATTTTGCTGTCTATTTCCTCTTTTAACTGATTTAACTTCTCTAATAATTTGGATTCTATACTAATTGCCATGTATATGTTTAGCATTGATATTACTTCATTATCTATGGTACCTTTTAGCAACATGTAGTTTCCTTCCTAATCTCTTTTAATTAGATCTGTCTTTGCTTGTGCTTTGTCCAAGATAAGAATTGTGACCCCTGCTTTTTTTTTTTTACTTCAGCTGAAGCATAATATATTCTGCTCCAACCTTTTACCCTTACTTTGTGTGTATCTCTCTACTTCAAATGTGTTTCTTGTAAACAAAATGTGGTAAGATTCCAATTTTTTTTTTTTATTGAGGCAATTGGGGTTAAGTGACTTGCCTAGCATCACACAGCTAGTAAGAGTTAAGTGTCTGAGGCAGGATTTGAACTCAGGTACTCCTGACTCCAGGGCCGCTGCTCTATCCACTGTGCGACCTAGCTGCCCCTAAGATTCCAATTTTTAATCCACTTATAGTTTGTTTTATGGGAGAGTTCATCCCCAATTCACATTCACATTCACATTTAAGATTACTATTTATTTCCCTCCATCCTTTTTTCCCCTTTTTAGTCTTTTTTCTTCTTTCACCCCATTCCTCCTCACCAGTGTTTTGCTTCTGACCACTGCCTCCCTCAATCTGCCCTCCCTTTTATCAGCCCCCTTCCTTTATTCCCCTTTCTTCCCCTGCTTCTGCCTTCCCTTCTATCAGTACCACCCTTTTCCCCTTACCCTTTCACTTCCATAAAGAGTAAGCTAAGTTTCTTTATACCAATGTGTGTATATCTTATTCCCTCCCTGAGAGAAATATGATGAGAATAATGCTGAAACAATGCTCACTCTTCCCTTTTTCCTTCTATTGTAATAGGTTACTTTGTGCCTCTTCATATGATGCAATTATCTCCACTCCCCCCTCCCTCTTTTCCTCCTATTATATTTTTATTCTGCCCCTTAAGTTTCTTTATATCATCACATCACTATCAATTTGATAACAATCCCCTAAGATACATACAGATTTCAAGAGTTAAACATATTATCTTCTATCATATGGATATAAACAATTTAACCTTACTGAACAACCTCTTTTTTCCCCTGTTTACTTCTTTATACTTCTCTTGAGTCTTGTAATTGAAGATCAAATTTTCTGTTTAGTTCTGATCTTTTCTTCAGGAAACCTTGGAAGTCCCCTATTTCATTGAATGTCCATCTTTTCCCTGAAAGATAATGATCAGTATTACTGGGTAATTGATTCTTGGTTGTAATCCAAGTTCCTTTGCCTTACAAGTCTTTAATGTTGAAGCTAACAGGCCCTATGCAATCCTGACTGTGGCTCCATGATATTTAAATTCTTTCCTTCTGGCTGCTTGTAGAATTTTCTCCTTCACCTGATAATTTTGGTATTTGGCAACAGTTTTCCTTGAAATTTTACTTTTGGGGTCTCTTTTAGGATGTGATCAGTGGTTTCTTTCAATGATGATTTTATTCTGATTCTACAATCTCAGGGCATTTCTCCTTGATAATTCCCTGGAATATGGTACCTAGACTCTTTTTTTTTTTTGATCACGGCTTTCAGGCAATCCAATGATTCTTAGATTATCTCTCCTGGATCTATTTTCTAGGTCAGTTGTTTTTCCAATGAGATAGTTCACATTGTCTCCTTTTTTTCAGTGTTTTGATTCTGCTTGACAGATTCTTGGTGTCCCATGAAGTCATTAGCTTCTATCTGCCCAATTTTAGATTTAAGGCATTATTTTCCTCAGTAAGCTTTTGAACCTCCTTTTCCATTTGGCCATTTTTTTTCTCCCATTTGACCAATTGCATTTTTTAAGGAATTGTTTTCTAAAGTCAATTTTTGTGCTCCTTTTTCTAGTGTAACTCTCATTTCTCTCATTTCTTTTTCCCATTTTTTCCTACTACCTCTCTCAATTGATTTTTTTTTGATGAGGCAATTGGGGTTAAGTGACTTGCCTAGGGTCACACAGCTAGTAAGTGTGTAAAGTGTATGAGGCCAAATTTGAACTCAGTTCCTCCTGAATCCAGGGCTGGTGCTCTATCCACTGCACCAACTAACTGCCTCTCATTTGATTTTTAAAAGACTTTTTGAGCTCTTCCAAGAAAGTTTTTTTTGTCTTGAGACCAGATCTTCTTCACACGTTAGGCTTCACTTTTAGGCATTTTGACAAACTCATCTTAGCTTGTGTTTTGGTCTTCCCTTTTACCATAGAAGCCATCAATTTCAAGGATCTTTTTTTGTTTCTTACTCATATTGTAGCATATCTTTAAACTTATAAATTGAGGTCTGCTCCTGGGGCACAGAGTTCACTGTTGCAAGCTTCTTGTCCGGGAGGATAGCGGGCTGGTTACCGGATTTCTGTTCTGAGGCCTCTGTGGTTTTTGGATTTATCACCACTCTGGGCTTGCTCCTTGTGATGAGATGGCTTGGCTAAGTCCTGCCTGTCCTTTGGGTGGATCTCTAGCTGGCAGTTTGCCCTCCCAACCAGGGATGGTTGTTCTCTCAAATGGCCTGTTGTGCAACCAGTTTTTGGAGCCAGTATCAAAGGGGTATTAATGACTTATTTATGCTGTATGCAGCAGCTTCCTGCTGACCTACCCAGGCCCCCTTTGCAGTGTGCTACTTTGAGCTATGCTGAGCTGTGATTCTCTGCATTGACCTGTGCTGAGTCACCCTCCTCTTTTGCCCAGGTTAGACAGACCTTTCCTGAAGTCTTCTAAAGTATCTCAAGTAAGAAGATTGTGTCTTGTGAGAAAATAATGGGTTGTAGAGGTCCCAGAGGACCCCAATCAGTAGCCTTGCCAGATCTCTTTCAGAGCCAGCCCAGTCAGTGAAGTTTTAGAGACAATAGAGATTAAAATCACACTTACTGGAAAGCCTTTCTCCTCAGAGTGTCTGTCTTCTCGACTCTGACCTCAGCATGTACTGCTCAGTTTAATATGGACCACCCTAAAGTCCACTAAACCAATAGATTTGAATTATGCTAGCCATTAGCTTTGAGTAGTGTGTAAGGGCAACCTTTCTTCCAGACCAAAGGGAATTTATACTCTCTCAAACACTCTCTTGGCCTGGGATTCTGGAAGAGGCTACAGAGGAGGTCACACATCCCCCTCGCTCTCTCTCTATCCTAGCTAATATAGGGCTTCTGAACTCTAATTCTGGGCAATGTTCATTCTCTCTCTCTCTCTCTCTCTCTCTCTCTCTCTCTCTCTCTCTCTCTTTCTCTCTCTCTTTACTCACATTTAATATGCTTTAATAAATACTTAATGCCAAAGGCTGGTGCTATAGGCTCTAATTTATAAGTTCCCCACCAAGTTCCCTAAAACCTAGAACAGAGACAGGTACCCCATATACTTTCTCTTTGTTGTGTTTTATTCTTGTTTTGTTTTTTGGGGCAATGAGGTTTAAGTGACTTGCCCAGAGTCATACAGCTAGTGTCAAGTGTCTGAAGCTGGATTTGAACTCAGGTCCTCCTGCATCCAGGCCCGGTGCTTTGTTCTACTGCACCACCTAGTTGCACCCCCCCCCCATATACTTTCAAATGACACAGTCTCTCCTTTTTGTAGGTTCTCTAGTTCCAGAATCTGTTTAGAGGCATGATTTAATGATGTTTTTGAGGGGAGCTCGGGAGAGCTCAGGAAACTTCCTGCCTTACCTCTACCATGTTTGCTTCGCCTCTGAGAATCTCAATGAATTTTTTTTTCTTTAAACTAATACCTCTTATGAACTTCCCTTCCTTTGTCAAGAGTTCAACAGTTTTTCCTTTCACTCTGAATTGAAACCTTGTATTTATCTTCTACTCTTCACTATTCTTAGTCTCACATTTAATCAATTGATACATCTTGTCAATTTTACCTCCACATCTCATTCATCTATATCCACTGTCTCAGTCATACAATTATCATTTCAAGAACTAATCACTTCTCAATTAGATTACTGAAAATTTCAGTCTTGTCTCTATACCTCCATATTTTCTTTATCTAACTGATCCTTCATAAAACATTCATTGTATCATTCCTAAAGGATAAGTCTGACTTATACTCTGTTGCCCAATAAAATACACTAATTCCTTATTGCCTATAAGATAATAAATAGGTGTGTAGTGGATAAAGGACTGGTTCTTGATTCAGTGTCTCAAATACCTACTAACTGTATGACCCTGGGAAAGTCTCTCAAAAATTATCTGCCTCAGTTTCTTCAACTGTAAAATGGGAGTGCTATTTTTAAATACCACCTAACTTCTAAGGTTGTTGTGGAGATTGAATAAGTCAGTATTTGCCAAAGGGCTTATCACAATCACTAGAACATAATAATAAATAAATGCTTCCTTCCTTCTTGCATTCCCATATTTATTTCATATTATTCTCCCCACCCACTCTGTTGTGACTAAACAGGTCCTTTTACTATTTCTTATGTATGAAAATACACCTCATACATCCAGACCTTTGAAAAATCTATCTTCATACCTGATAGGCTATCCCTTCTCATATTTGCCCTGTTGCAATACCTAGCTCACTTTATGGTTTAGCTTAAATTATCTTCTAAAAAGCCTTTATTTTTTTGTTTGTTTGTTTTTTGGTTTTTTTGTTTTGTTTTGTTTTTGCAGGGCAATGAAGTGTGGTAAAACGTTTTAACAGTCGGTTAGATAAATAATATCCAATTTTAAATCTCACAGAGGGTTAAGTGATTTGCCCAAGGTCACATAGCTAGTAAGTGTCTGAGGCCAGATTGAACTCAGGTCCTCCTGAATCCAGGGCCGGTGCTTTATCCACTGTGCCACCTAGCTGCCCCAGAAGCCTTTCTTAGTCACCCAAGTTGGTAACCGCTGTTCTCTAGATCATGAAATTACTGTGTATATATCCACATATCTACAATTACATATATAAAATACTTATATATAAAGATATGTATTCACATACACACATGTGAGTGTGTATGTGTGTGTGTGTGTGTGTGTTTGTTCTTGAGAACAGACACTATTTGCTTTACATCTTTCTATTCCCCAGCCCCACATGCAGTGCTTGGTACATAGTAAGCATTTAATTAATAATTGTCAAATTGGATAAGGCATATATAGAATCTGTCTATATTTTTACAGAAATATAGATGAAATGTGTAATTTCTCTATATCCCCAAATTAATTTCCACCTCTGAATTTTGTTTCTTATTTTAAAAAGACCATGAATCAGAAAATATGATTCAGAGGCAGCTAGGTGGTACAGCATATACAGTTTTGGACAGTAAAACCTGATTTTGAATCCTGTCTTAGAAATTTACTAGCTGTGTGGCTCTGGACATGCCTCTTACCCTCTCTGAGTTTCAGCATATTATCGACAAATTGAGGAAGTTAGACAAAATGTTTCATAAGGGTCTTTTCATTTATGATCCTATTATTGATTTTAGCACTAAAACATTCTAGAATACCTTTATTTTCCTTTAGGATGTTGTTATATATAGGTGTACATATGTGCTAGTTGTTTCACAAATTTGGGGTTCCCTCAGACCTAAAGTCCATGCAGTGGCAACTTTTCCAATGTCTCGTAATGTCACTGGCTTCTGTCTCCATTTTTTGCCCTGATGCATCATTACTATGGTTCCCACTTAATTTCCCTCTGATATTTCTAAAAATGTTCTGGGGTAGGAGAAATAAAGAAAATACACTTACTTGAGCCTATCTACATTTTGGTGATTTTCTAAACACTTTCCGAGAATTTGTCCTCAGTTCATTGCCTATTCCAGAGGTGGCTCAGTTTAGGATGGAAGTGGGAGTGTCTATCCTTCTTGCCACCCACATAAAGTCATTGCCATTGGACATGGAATAGACTATAGCCATGTCAGAGAAAAATCATCTTAATATCTTTTGTCCTCTCAAACTCTTATCATATAGTTATTTTGATTTACATGACTCAAGCCATAGCATTTCATTGTGGATTCCCAGTTGTTATCTACAGGCAAATAAAGGTGGGGGGGAGGGAGGGAGGAAGGGAGGGGGGAGGGGGAGGGGGAAGGAGAAGGGGAGGGGGAGGGGGAGAGGAAGGGAAAGAGGGGAGGGAGGGGGAGGGGGAGGGGGAGAGGGAGAGGGAGGGAAAGAGGGGAGGGAGAGGAAGGAAGAGAGGAAAGAAAAAGAAAAAAAGGTAAAATTTCAAATTTTAGAAATAATGTTTCTCATCCCCATTTCATGACTTCCAAGGTTGCCCATTAAGAAAAACACGTTTCATTCTTTGGAAACAAAATCCAACTGGAAAGATATTTTTAGGAAAAAAAGATGAGGCTGAAAAAATGTTCTATATTTTATATGAAACATTTGATTTAAAGGATGCTTTTCCAAAGTTTGTTTATGTGAAGTTTACTTGATAAAACTGTAGTAAAAGTTTAGTTGTGTTCATTTCTTGAGTTTGTTTGATCAATAAAATAATGCTCTCTGTGGTTAATTATTCAGTTAGTTAATCATTTAAAATATAAAATTCCCTGTAGGCATATGCTAAAGAAATCTACATTGTAGACCTAGGGGCCCATCATACATTAGATTGTACACCAATCAAAAATAGTGTTTCTGTAGAACTGACTCACATTTGGAAGTTTTGGGAGTATTAATTCATTGACTATGCTAATTTTTGTTGAAAAACAGTACTAGTTTTACAACTTTTTAAAAGTTTCAGTTTTCTATTTGAATGTGGTTTCTCTAGGACTTCTTAGAATCCATATGTTTATTTCATTTTCAGAGTTTCCATGGCAAAAAAAAAAAATAGTCATATCCTAGTAGCTATTCTGCTGACAATGAGGCTCTTAACTGTGTTTGGCAAAGCCTGAAACAACAAATGCATTGTTTGCCAACAGGTTGTTTTATTTTACCTTTTCATGTTTTTAGGACATGTCAGAAGTTGTGATCCAAGGTACAAAGTCCTAGGAATTTGAGTTTAGTTTCAGTAAACTTTCTCTAGGGGTCTCTCATATTTAATAATTCTAAAATTCTATTTATCTTCTTAACATATTTTTATTTTGTGGTTAAATTTATCTAATTACGACAGGGAAAGATTGAGGTCCACCATTAATATCGTTTTCTCAGTAGTAGATTCTTGGTTGCAATCCAAGCTCCTTTGCTCTTCAGAATATCACATTATAAGGCCTTCAGTTCTTTAATTTGAAGCTGCCAGGTACTGTGTAATCATGATTGTTGTTCCTTGATATTTAAATTGTTTCTTTCTGACTGCTTGCTGTATTTTCTCCTACATCTGATAATTCTAGAATTTGGGCTGTGATATTCCTTGGAATTTTCCTTTTGGTTTCTCTTTCAGGAGATGACTAGTATATTCTTTCAATGGCTATTTTTTTTCCATATGGTTCTTAAAAATTTGAGTAGTTATCCTTGATAATTTCTTGAAATATGTTATCTAAGAAATTTTTTATCATGGCCCTCAGATAGTCCAATAATTTTTAAGTTGTCACTCCTGGAACTCTTTTTAAGGTATGTTGTTTTTCCAATGAAATATGTTTTCTTCTACTTTTACGTTACTTTGATTCTGCTTTATGGCTTACTAGTGTCCCAATGAGTCATTAGCTTCCATCTGCCCAATCCTGATACTTAATGTATTATTTTCCCCAGTCATCTTTTGCACCTCTTTTTTCATTTGGCCAATTGTAATTTTTAAGTTCTTTTTGTAAGCTATTGACTCTCCCTTGCATCTTTCTCATTTCTTTTCCATTTTTTTTCTTCTACCTCCCTTACATTTTTAAGTCTCCCAAGAAGTCTTTTTTGTCTTGATACCAATTCATCTTTTCGTTCGAAACTTTGAATGTAGGTATTTTGACACTGTTGTCCTTCTCCAAGATTGGGTATTGTTTTTTCAGTATCACCTTAGTAGCTTTCTTTGGTAATGGTCCTTTTCTATTTCTTACTCACATTTTAAACTATTTAATGCCTTTTAAAGTTGGGCTTTGCTCCTGGGGTACAAGTAACATTCTCCCAAGCTTTTTTTGATGGGGGCTAGGGGCCCAATAACTGGTTTACTACTCTGAGGCCTCAGCAGCTTGTTCACTGCACTGGGGTGGCCTGGCCTATTCTAACCTGTTATGTAGCAGATACCCCAGCTAGATTGACTTCTGTATTTGGAATAAGGGGCTTCACAACTGAACTATAGTAGCACTAACCTACTGATTCAGAAACAATTTTCCTTAGCTGATGATCTGTGCTGTTACTAAGATACTTCTCCTGGCTTGACCAGACACCCTCTTCACTGTGCTCCCCTTTTATCTAAGTGAGACAAACCCTTCCTATAGTCTTCCTAGGTTATCTTAATCTCAAGAGTTGTTTCATTCCATCTTTCTGTGGGTTCTGTGGCTCCAAAATTTGTTTAAAGGCTTAATTTTACAATGTTATTGAGGGAAATTTGGGAGAGCTCAGGCAACTTCCTTGCTTTTCTCTGCCATCTTGGCTCCACCCCCCAGAATGTGACCAGCTTTACTAACCTCAGAAAACTCACAATAGGAGCTCAATGAAGGTTTATACAAAAAGGAGTATCTGAATTTGGGATTAAAAATGTATGCTTTTTAAAATGTAATTCTTTATCTTAAAGCATATATGTATTGGGTTCCCAGTTTGTTCAGATGCTGCCACATACTATTTCAGGGTCCAGAAGAATTTCTGTGTAGCATGCCCTGTCTGTTTTCCCATTACAACTTCTAGTTGAGAGGTCTATAACTCAGCTACTTTAAATCTGAAGCAGGCAGTAGCTTGATCTATATGTTCTCATTTTGGATGCAGTTACTTTAAAATGAAATTTGATTTAAATCACTGCCATTGCTATGATTTAAGAATATATTTATTTTATACATCAAACACAATCTGCCAGGCAAAAGGAGAAATGGTGTAACTTAAAGCATCAATATTCCTCCATGATTAACTCAGGAGAATGGAGGTATTTGGGTATAACAGGTTTTTTTTTTTTTCTCCCTGTGATTGGAATATGATTTTAAAGAAACAGAGAAAAAACTAAAGTAAATGCTATATAAACTGGGAAAGTAGACAACATTTGTTAATATTTCCATTGGTGCCCTCCACCATGAGTGCCTTCTTCCATTGTAGTCATATTCTGTGTTCTCTACCCATGGCCATTATCAGGGGTCTAATGCTATTCTAATTGCCAAATTACAAGGCTTTATTTAAGGGCTCAGTCTCTTTAAATTTCTTGGGAGAAAAAAATGCTGTGTAAATTACAATAATATGCTGATCAAAAAATGCAACGCACATATATCATTTCTTTTTGCTCTTGGATGTCAATGCTGTTTATTTTTGAAACTCTCTCCTACTTTGATTTCATGTGACTATGATTTTCTACAGAGAGGAGGTTGTCCCCAAATCTTATGGTGAAGAGACTTAGTCTCTTTGGAGGTAATGTAGGTCAATCTATTTCTAATAAAGTTTCACCTTTATAATATTCTCAACAAGAGATCATCTAGCCCTAAACTAAAGACATTAAGTTAGGAAGAATCCAGTGCCTCTGAAACACAAAACAGTCACTTTTAGATGGTTCTTAATGTTAGATTTTTTTTCCTTATACAAATCTTCAAACTACCTCACTGCAAATTCATCCATCTAGTGACTTCTAATTTTGAATTTGGGACTTAATATGACAACTCTAAGCCTTATTCCAGGTAATTTCCATTCAAATACTTGAAGACTGCTCCTATCTCTATACCTTGTTCCTGTGCAAATTCTCCTTTTCCTCAAAATAATAATTAATTTGTTTTTGTTTTTGTTTTTTGTTTTTGTTTGTGTAAGGCAATAATGGTTAAGTGACTTGCCCAGGGTCACACAGCTAGTAAGTGTCAAGTATCTGAGGCTGGGTTTGAACTTAGGTATTCCTGAATCCAGGGCCAGTGCTTTATCCACTGTGCCACCTAGCTGCCCCCTAAATAACTCTGAAAGATTTTAGAATTTATTATTATTATTATTATTATTATTACTACTACTACTACTACTACTACTACTACTACTACTACTACTACTACTACTGGGCAATGAGGGTTAACTGATTTGCCCAGGATTACACAGTGGGCAAACTTTTTCTCTTTTCTTTATCTACAAGTCTAATTCACACATTGGGAAACATTTACCATAAAAGCTTCTTCTTAATTGGCTTGCCTTTCAGCTAATAAGTTACCAAATCACTAGATTTTTAAAACTTTTCTACATTGTTTCATGTAGAACTGGTATTGGAATACAAATAACAAAAATCCTTAATGTGCTAACTTTATAGAATTCATAATTTTTCTGTTCAACTTTATATTATATAATTTATTCTCTATCCATCTTTGCCCTCTCTTTTTACTTTGACCCTTTGGATGTTCTGCACTGTTATTAAAAAAGAACAAAATAAAACAAAATCCCTACCCTCTCTTCCATAATTCTCTCTCCTTTACTTGTTATTTTTTCAGATAAAGGAACCAACAACAAAAAATGCTTTAATCTTTATTCAGACACCATAGTTCTCTCTCTGAAGATGGCCTGCGTTTTTCATAGGACCTTCATAGTTGTCTTAGATCATTGAATTGCTGAAAATAAGCAAATCATTCACAGCAGATCATCTTACAGTATTGTTGTTATTTTGGCTATAATACATTTCACATAGCATCAGCTCATGTAGGTCTTTCTGGGTTTTCTCAGAGCATCCTACTCGTTATTTTTTCTATAATTAACTATATTCATACAGTACTCTAAAGAAAGATTTCCTTATAATAAATCAATGAGGTTGACTCTTGCAACAACAGTAAGAGATTACATTTATATAATGCCATATAACTGATAAAGAATTTTCTTCACAATAGTCCAGCAAAGGGAAACAATTTTTTGTTGCCAGTACTTCTGATAAAGGCCTCATCTCTAAAATATATAGGGAACTAAATCAAATTTATAAGAATCCAAGTCATTCCCTAATTGAGAAATGGTCAAAGGATATGAACAGGCAGTTTTCTGATGAAGAACCCAAAGCTATCTATTCCCATATGAAAAAATGCTCTAAATCTCTAATGATTAGAGAGATGCAAATTAAAACAACTTTGAGGTACCACCTGACACCTATCAGATTGGCTAAAATGACAAAAAAAGGAAAATAATAAATGTTGGAGAAGCTGTGGGAAAATTGGAACACTAATGCATTGTTGGTGGAGCTGTGAACTGATTCAACCATTCTGGAGAGCAATTTGGAATTATGCCCAAAGGGTGATAAAGCTGTCTATACCCTTTGACCCAGCAATACCACTTTTGGGTCTTTTTCCCAAAGAAATCATGGAAAGGGGGAAGGGACCCACATGTACAAAAATATTTATAGCTGCTCTTTACGTGGTGGCAAGGAATTGGAAGTTGAGGGGATGCCCATAAATTGGGGAATGGCTGGACAAGTTGTGGTATATGAATACAATGGAATACTACTGTGCTGTAAGAAATGATGAGCAGGAAGAGTTCAGAGAAACCTGGAGCATCATCAGCTGATGATGAGTGAGATGAGCAGAACCAGAAGAACATTGTACACAGTATCATCACCTACTGTGATGGACTATATTCTTCTCACCAATGCAATGGTACAGAAGAGTTCCAGGGAACTCATGATAGAAGAGGATCTCCAAATCCAAGAAAAAAAAAGAAAGAACTGTGGAGTAGAGATGCTGAATGAACCATACTATTTCTTTTGTTTTTGGTGCTATTGTTTTTTCTATTTTGAGGTTTTTCATCATTGCTCTGGTTTTTCTCTTATAACAGGAATAATGCAGAAATCAGATTAATGTTATTATGTATGTATGTATATATATATATATATATATATATATATAACCTATATCAGATTACCTGCTGCCTAGGGGAGGTTGGAGGGAGGGAGAAAAATCTGAAATTGGAAAGCTTGTATAAACAAAAGTTGAGAACTATCTTTACATGTAATGGGAAAAAAAATAAAATACTTTATTAATTAAAAAAAAAAAAACAATAGTCCAGCAAAGTAAATACCATAAGTTTTACATTCATCATCAATTAATTCTCCTCATCATCAATCCATCCTCATTGTAAGCAATCAGTCCCCATCTTCATGCAATCATCATCAATCCATCCATCAATCATCATCATTATCATCATCTTACATTACTCTGGCCTCTGCTTCAATAATTTTTTTCAGTTACTATTCTTAACTGTTTCCCTCCATCCTTTTCCCTTCACCATGAGATTATTTTCTACCTTCTTTCACACTATCCCTCCTCAAAACTGATTTGCTTTTGACTTCCTCCTCCCCCAATCTGCCCTAGTTTATGTCACCTCTCCCTCCTTATCCCCTTCCCCTCCTACTTTGCCACAGGGTTGATAGATTATTCCACCCAATTGAGTGTGTATGTTATTCCCTCCTTGAGCCAACTCTGATGAGATTAAGGTCTTTGAGCCAGTTCTGATGAGTGTAAAGCATATTCACTGTCCTGCTCCTCCCTGATCTCTCCCCCCACTCCATAACTCCTTTCCTATTTCTTTCATTTGGGATATCCCCTCATTCTATCACTCCCCTTTCTGTTAACCCAGTGCATTCCTCTAACCCCTCAATTTTACCCTAAGAATGTCATCATGAGGCAGCTAGGTAACACAGTAGCCAAAGCACCCCACCCTGGGCCCAGGAGAACCTGAATCCCAAATCTGGCCTCAGACACAAAACACTCACTCACTGTGTGACCCTAGGCATGTCACCGAACTCCAACCACCCTGCAAAAAAACATAAACAAAAAATCATTTTTTTACAGATATCAACCCTTCATAATAAATTCCTACCTGTGCACCCTGTCTAAATTTATTTCAATCATCTGCCCTCATACTGAGAGACTTCTTATAAGTTAGATGTTTCATCTTCCCATGTAGGAATGCAAACAGTTTAACCTTTGAACATCCCTCTTAATTTCTTTTTCCCATTTACTTTTTTTGTGCTTCTCCAGGGTCTTGTATTTGAAAAGTCAGATTTTCCATTCACTTCAGGTCTTTTCATCAGGAATACCTGAAATTATCTTTTTCATTGAAGTCCCATTTTTTCATTCTGAAAGACTACAGTCAGTTTTTCTGGTGTGGAAATTTATTTTGATTTGGGGACCCTACCTTTAGGTTGAGATTAGAAAGCCTTAGGCCCTCAGGGTCTCTCCCCTTCCTCCTCAGCTTCAGCTGAGCGACAAAGCCCCGTGGACTGTACAAGACACAAGGTCAGACAGCTTGGGGGCAAAAAAATCCCCCAGCTCCCTCAGACCTAAGCAGAGCTATCTGAAAGATAGCCTGTGCTGAGGCACGTGAAGTGGTAGTGCACCCGCCCCCCCCCCCAACCAGCCGCAGCCCTGGCTGGCAGATTAGCTTGGTCTCTGGGGCAAAGGAAGCCCCAAGATTTGAGTGGAGAGAAGAAAAGGTATATATAGACCTGGGAGTTAGACAGCCAAAAAAAAAAAAAAGGAGCAAGGACAGACTAGATAGAGGGACTAGAGGACAGGGGCTGACTAGAGGAGGACAGACTAGATAGACAAGATTAGGAGGGAGGCTGACTAGAGGGGAGTGTGGACAAGTATGGAGGAGAGTTCGGTTCAGAAAAGGAGAGACCGGCTGACAAGGTTACAGGCCTTAATACAAACCAGGGAAAGTGTAACATGCCCTGAGGCCGGAGATGGCTAAGGCCCTTATTGTATTCAAGAAGTTTGAGGTGCAGCAGGTGGGAAAGAGACACAGTGGAAAGAGACTGCAGTAAAGCAGTCAGGCTGTACATTTTATTTTCCTGTATTCTTAATTTTAAATAGTATCTCATAAATAAACTCTGCTTTGATTATTTGGTTAAGAGGCTTCTTATTCTTTAGTCTATCAGTTTGGGAGCAGTGTGGTGGAATTTTATAAACGGTCCACATTAAATTAATGAAGTCAGATAGCAAACAGTCAAAAGTCCCAGAATTAGTACCCCAGTCAGCTCAGCTCCCAAATTAGCCCTAGTTAATAAAATATTTCCACATTTTAATGGAGACCATGAAGGGACTTATGACCCAATTATAATTTTTCTAAATTTATCATTTTTCAGATAATCATAATTTTTCATAAAACCAATTATATATAATGTTTCCAGGTTAGATATAGTTATTAATAATTAATTTTTTTACAACACTGGATAGGTGATGCTTAGTTGTAATCCCAATTCCTTTGCCCTCTGAAATATCATATCCCATGCCCTCTGATCCTTTAATGTAGAAGCTGTTATCCTGACTGTGGCTCCACAGTATTTGAATTGTTTCTTTATGGTTGCTTGCATTATTTTCTCTTTGAACTGGGAGCTCTGGAATCTGGCTATAATATTCCTGAGATTTTTCATTTTTGTATCTCTTTCAGGAGGTGATCAGTGGATTCTTTCAATTTCTATTTTACCTTTTGATTCTAGAATATCATGGCAATTTTCCCTTATTATTTCCTGGAAGGTGATGTTTAAACTTTTATTTTAATCATGGTTTTCAGGTAGTCCAATAATTTTCAAATTATCTCTACTGGATCTAATTTCCAGGTTAGCTGTTTATCCAAGGAGATATTTCACATTGCCTTCTATTTTTTTATTCACTTGGATTTGCTTTATTGTGCCTTGATTTCTCATAAAGTCATTAGCTTCTATTTGGTCATTCCTAATTTTTTTTTTTTTTTTTGCGGGGCAATGGGGGTTAAGTGACTTGCCCAGGGTCACACAGCTAGTAAGTGTCAAGTGTCTGAGGCCGGATTTGAACTCAGGTCCTCCTGAATCCAGGGCCGGTGCTTTATCCACTGCACCACCTAGCCGCCCCCTCATTCCTAATTTTTAAGCAAAAATGTTCCTCCTTTTCCATTTGGCCAATTTGGCTTTTCAAGCTGTTGACTTTATTTATCAGTACCCTCCTGCATGGCTCTCATTTCTCTTTCCAATTTTTTTCTACCTCTCTTACTTTATCTTCAAAGTCCTTTTTGAGCACCTCTATGGCCTGGGACTAATTTTATACACATACATACGTACATACATACACACATATATACATACATATGCATAAACATACACACATACATATATGTATACACACACATGCATCTATGTATATATGCATACATGTACACACATGTACACGCATACATATATGTGTATGTGTATATATTTTTTCCTCAAAATCTTTGAATATAGGAGCACTGATTTTATTATCCTCTTCTTAGGGTACATCTTGACCTTCCTTGTCACTAAAGAAAATTTCTATGGTTTACATCTTTCTCTCTCTTCTCATCTTGCCTTTCTTTCCAGGCTGCACTGTCCTACACTTCAGGAGGTCCCAGTTGATATGATTTAAGGATGGGTAGGTTGTTCAGTCACCTGGCCTCTTCTCTGGTCCATAGATAACCCCAGGCCAACTTGTTAATGAATGACACAGCAAAACTTTGTGTGCTGTCAATGTTAGCCTATTTTCTCGTTACCAGAAAGGGTGAAACAACCAAGTTCTGCCTCAGCACCAGCAGAGACCCCTGTAATCTCCCCTTTGACAACCACTCAGGCCCCTCACCAGACTGTGAACTTAGTTCCAGAATACACTGGCACTGGCAAGGCAGCCAATTCAGACTCTCCAGGGGTCCCTTTCTCTGCTCAGCCTGCCGGGGACTGAATCAGTGCTGGTTGGGCTCTACTCCCACCCTAGCACAGCAGCCCACTCCTTCCAAACTTTTTTTTATCAAAAATAAATTATGCTTCAATCTGTTTTCAGATTTTTCAGATACCATCAGTTCCCTTCTCTGTAGATGGATTGCAATTTTAATAAGCCTTTCAGAGTTATCTTGGACCTTTGCATTGCTGAAAATAACCAAGACCCTCACAACAGATCACCTTACAGCATTGTTGTTTTTTATATACAGTACATTTCATTCTGCATCAGTTCATGTAGGTTTTTTTAGTTTTTTTTTTTAGTTTTTTTTTTTTCTGATAGCATCCTGTAAATCATTTTTATAAAATTTCTGATAAAGTAACTAACAAAAATAATTATGTTTCAATCTGTATTCTGATACCATAAGTTCTCTCTCAGTAGATGGATTGCATTTTTCATAAGACCTTCGGAGTTGTCTTGGATCATTGCATTGCTGAAAATAACTGAATCATTCACAGTAGAATATCTCACAATTTCACTGTTATTTTGTATACAGTAAATTTCACTTTGCATCAGCTCATGCATGCCCCTCCAGGTCTTTCTGATAGTATTCTGCTCATCATGTTTTTTTATAGTAAACTAAATTCATATAGTACTTTAAAGAGAGATTTCTTTACAATGAACCCATAAGGTTGATTATTACAACAGTAATAGGTGACTTTTATATAGTACCTTAAACTTGACAGAGAATTTTCTTCACAATAGCCCAGCAAAATAAATACCATATATTTTGCCATCATCATCAATCTATCATCAATGCTCCTTCTTTCATTATTGCTCTTCATCAATCAGTCCTCATCTCCCTCCAATCATCATCAGTCCATCCATCAATCCATCCATCATCATCATCATCATCTTCTTGCATTACTTTTGCCTTTCCTTCCAAATTTTTTTTGTTAATCCTGTTAATTGTTTCTCTCCATCCTATTCCCATCCCCATGATATTTAATTTATTTTTATCTTCTTTTATCCTATTCCTCCTCAATTTGTTTTGCTTCTGATTGCCATCTCCTCCACTATGCCCCCCTTCTTTCACCCCTTCCTCCTTAGCCCTTTCTCCTCCTACTTTTCTGAAGGGTTGGATAGATTATTCCATGCAATTGGGTGTGTATGTTATTCCCTTCTTGAGCCAACTCTGATGAGATGAAGGCCATTGAAGCTAATTTTGTTTTTTGTAAGGCTCATTCACTTCCTTACTCTTCCCCATTTCTCTCCCATTCCATAAACACTTTCCTGCTTCTTTCATGTGAGATTTCACCACATTCTACCTCTCCCCTTTCTGTTCCCCCAGTTCATTCCTCTCCACCCTCAATTTTACCCTAAAGATATCATCATGGGACAGCTAGGTGACATGGGACATCTAGGTGACATAGTGGACCCTGGAGAAGTACCCACTATGGACCCAGGAGGACCCAAGTCCAAATCTGGCCTCAGACACAAGACACTCACCAACCCCTACCACCCCCACCCAAGAAAAAATAAAAAAAAAATAAATGTTTACAGATATCATCCCTTGATAATCAATTCCTACCTGTTCCCTCTGTCTAAATTTATTCCTATCATTTGTCATAATGCTCAGAAAGCTCTTTTGATGTAGATATGCCATCTTCCCATGTAAGAATGAAAACACTTTAACCTTTTAACATATCTCATGATTTCTTTTTCCTGTTTACCTTTTTATGCTTCTTTAGGGTCTTGCATTTGAAAGACAACTTTTTTATTCATTTCAGTTCTTCTCATTATGAATACATAAAAGTCCTCTTTTTCATTGAAGTCACATTTTCCCCCTGAAAAATTGTACACAGTTTTGCTGGGTAGGTGATTTTTGGTTGTAATCCCAATTCTTTTCCCTCTGGAATATCATATTCCATGGCCTCCAGTTCATTAACATAGGAGATGGTAGATTTTGTGTTATCCTGAGTGTGGCTTCACAGTGCTTGAATTGCTTCTTTTTGGGTGCTTGCGATATTTTCTCCTTAACCAGGGAGCTCTGTAATTTGGCTATAATATTCCTAGAAATTTTCATTTTGGAATCTCTTTCAGGAGGTGTTCAGTGAATTCTTTCAATTTCTATTTTATCTATTTCTTCTAGAATATAAGGTCAATTTTCCCTGTCAATCTCCTGGAAGATAATGTCTAAACTCTTATTTTGATCATGATTGTCTGGCAATCCAATAATTTTCAAATTATCTCTCCTGTATCTGTTTGATAGGTCAGTAGTTTTTTCAAGGAGATATTTCACAGTGCCTTCTTTTTTATTCCCATTTGAATTGGCTTTATTATTTCTTGGTTTCTCATAAAGTCACTAGGTTCCATTTGTTCAATCCTAATTCTTAGGCAATTATTTTCTTCAGATAACTTTTCCATTTTGCTTTTCAAGCTGTTGACTTTTTTCTCATGACTCTCCTATATCACTATCATTTCTCTTTTCATTTTTTTCCTCTACCTCTCTTACTGTATCTTCAAAGTCTTTTTGAGTGCCCCTATGGACTGAAGCCAATGGATATTTTTATTGGAAGCTTTGGATGTAGGAACCCTGACATTTGGATTCTCTTTAGAGGGTGCACTTTGATCTTCCTTGTCAGTAAAGAAACTTCTATGGTTCTTTACTTTCTCTGCTTACTAATCTTGCCTATCTGTTCCTTGATTTTTAACTCCCTTTTACAGTGGGACCCTACTTTCATGCCACACTTTCCCAAGCTTCAGAGGATCCCAGGTATTTTGGTTTAAGGAAGGGCAGATTTTTCACTTACCTGGCCTGTTCTCTGGTCCAAAGATAACCTCAGGCCAATTTGCTAATTAATCAGGCAGCAAAACTGTGTGTGCTGTAGTTGTTAGCTCTCATGAGCCTGTTCCCTTCCCCCAACTGGGCCTCCTGCTGCTCAAGATTTATTCCTCATTTCCCTGCTGGGGTTGGACTACTGAATTCTTCCTTAGGTCCTGCAGACACCCCTGTATTTTCCCAATAGGCCAGCCATTGAGCCCTTGCCGCTGACCATAAGCTTAGTTTCAGAAGATGCCTGTGCTGCAGCTGATTATGAAGATTGGGGGTAAGTTTCTCTGGTGCAGCCTGTCTGGTACTTGATCTGTGTCAGTGTGATTGAGGGGTTGGACTCCATTCTCAGCCCAGCATGTGACCCCCTCCTGTTGATATTCTAAGCTATCTTTGGCTGGAAAATAATCTCAGACAGACTTTTAGTGGGTTCTGCTGCTCCAGCAATTGTCCTATGGCATTATTTGGAGGTTTTTTTGAGTGATCATTTTGTGAGGTCTGATAGTTTACTGCCTCTCCTCTGCCATCTTGGCTCTGCCCCTGGAAGTCTTCTCCTATATTTGTAGTATTTCCTAGTATTTACTAAAAGTTGGCTTTCCTATGAAAGCTTAACTTTGCTTGAGCCCTTTTGGGAAGAATCTGGCTGATTCTTTTCTTGTATCCTCCAAATGTCAGGGACAGAAGAGATCCACATGTTCTTTTCTCCTCATTGTATCTGCAAACAGAAATTCCCAATATTTCCTTCTCTCATTGATACACCCCATCTCCATTTCCCCTTTAAATTCCCCAAACCTGGCAATTTCTAAGCCAAATTAAAGTTCATGGTCATTTCATGCAAAATAAATGACTGCCAGCTTCAAACAAGATTATAGTGTATTGACCATAATTTATAAATATCTTGGTAATGAATGACATTATGTATGCCCCTCTCAGCCACGATCTCTGAACACTGACCACTTCCTTAGATTAAGAAAAATGGTATCCTTGTCAACATATCACACCTTCAGCAAAATTATGTTTCTTAAAGGTAAGAAAATAATTTGTCCATCCTGATTATTATTTTCATGTATAGAGATAAAAGAGATATGATCATTTTATAAAGAACTCCACTAACCCAGGAGCTACCAGGTGGTAATTAGAAACCTGAGGTTGATTACAGTGACCCATAGTTGCTTGTGGGAAAACAAAAAGATGGTGTTGTGGAATGCAGAAATACATAATGACTATCTGTAGTTTCCTTTACATTTCTCAGATATCTGGTTCTAATATATCTTTCCAGGATACTATGCCTTAGCATTGTAATTTCTACATAGTTTTGTAATTCATAAATGCTTCTCTGATTGAGTGTTTCCTCTTCATGGACCCAATGAAATGACCTACTCGTCATTCTCCCAACTTATCATATTAACTAGGTAAATGAAGGCCCTTTGCAAAATAAAGTACTATTCTACATAAAGTTTTGTTGTCTTTTTCATTAATGTTATTGCTGGTCTATGTGCCTCAGTAACATTCATTATTCCCTCTATGGAGAATATGATAAAAGAACTAATGTAAGAAAAAGAACTATTTATTAAGCACTTACTGTGTGTCAAGTACTTTGGAACTGATTCAAAAGCAAAGATATCCCTGCCTTCAAGAGCCTAATAAGAGAAGACAATGCATATGCTAGTGGGGAATTTGGGGTATTTTTCCTTATAAATTGAGAGAAAAAGAGTAGTTTCAAGATAAAGGACGTAAAAGGAGAGTTTGATTCACCCTTTACAAAAGCAGTGGCAATATTAATTGATTAAGCTTACTGAAGCATAATGTATGCAGTTTCTAGCTGAGGAGCAAGAAAAGCATTCCTGGGGTCCTTTCGGTACTATGAGCCACATGAGACACATTTTAAAAAATCCTACTTTACTCCTATTTTAATTCTTTCCTTTTTTCATGGATTATACCCAATTCTACTTTCTCCATGAAGCTTTTCTTTATCATTCCAGTAAGAAACAATCTCTCCTTTTTAAAATTATAATAGTTTTATTACTCCTATATCCCACATTTTTCCTTGTAAACTAATTGTATATATCTTATGTCTCCTATAATACAAGCACCCATTAAACAGGGCCCCTTTCCTAATCTTAGCATACCTCATAGTGCCCAGAAGATCATCTTAAGCATAACAATGAATATTCATAATGGGGTAAGGTGATAGAAGTATAGTACTGTTATTGGTATTGGTAATAGAAGTAGTCACAGTAGCAGTCAGTAGTAGTAGTGTTGGAAGTAGTAGTGCTTGTAGTAATGGTAGCTGTAGTAATAGTCACAGTAATGGTAATAGTAGTAGTAGTAATGGTAGTACTGGTGGTGGTAATAATAGCAAAAATGGCAGTAGTACTGGTGGCAGTGGTAGTGGCAGTAGTGGTTAAAGTAATAATAGTAGTAGTAGTAGTAATAGTAGTAGTAGTCTGTCTTCAAGAAATATGTTGCATAAATGAAATGATGAATAGAAAAATGGAGTACATACTAAGGGCCTATTTATTGCCTACAATATTAAACAATAACTTTTAGTACATCCTAAGTGAGTGTGAATTGTCATGGCAAATTCTCAAAGAAAATAAAGGTCAGAAAGAATCAAGTTACATTGGTCAAATGAGAGAAAGAAAGGTTAATAAAGCAATTAGATTATGTAATTAATAAAATAATATATTTGGGGTTATGCAGATCTTGATCTAAATCCTACCTCAATCACTTTCACTTACCCTGGGTAATTCATTTAATTTTATCTGCCTTTCTTCATACCTAAAATAGCACCTATTGTGTAGGCTTATGAAAATATAATGGAAAATAATTAAATGATTTGTAAAACCTTAAAATGATATAATTGCTACATGAGAACATCAACAGAAAGAATAATTTTGGGAAACTGTCATTATGGTAAAGCTGGCCATATCACACCAAGAAGGAAGCAGTTTATTCGGATACATGGCTAAATATCATAGATGAGGGGCATTATCAAAAGTTCTCATGAGTAAACCTGGCTTAAAGTGAACCATCATCAATATCTTTTTTTTTTTTTTTTTTTTTTTTTTTTTAGTGAGGCAATTGGGGTTAAGTGACTTGCCTAGGGTCACACAGCTAGTAAGTGTTAAGTGTCTGAGGCCGGATTTGAAGTCAGGTACTCCTGACTCCAGGGCCGGTGCTCTATCCACTGTGCCATCTAGCTGCCCCCATCATCAATATCTTATTAGAATTTAGTCTTTGAAATGCATCAGAGCTTTAGACATGGACATTATCTAGGCAACAGAATTAATATCCTATCCTAGCAGTCCCGCAGGGGCATGAAGGATTTCAATTGCACAGCATTTAAAATTGTTTTATTCAGTTTAAATATATTTTGGGGAACAACAATTTCCCTCAAGTGAAATATTATGATTAAAAATGTGTAAAAGGGCAAAGCTAGTGGACCTTTGAGGTGGATGAAATAATAGGCATTGTTAGAATTTCAATAAAAGTGAATGTGAATTCCAGCATTGTCATCAGCAAACCACACAATCTGCTCTTAAAGCTAATTTTTCCTCCCAAAGAGATTCTGTTAGATATATTTCCATAGGCCTGCTTTTCATAGGTATACATCTCATGCCCTATGATCCTCATAAGTAATTTCTTTTTTCAAAAGAAGGGCACAAATATGAAATCACCCACTTGTAGTTCTCTCATGTGGCACAAGAGAGACCATTACTAGTCTTTTCAGATCTTCATTATCAGTACAGAGAAGAAGACAATATTGATGAAATGAGCTATAATGGAGGGAGTTACTTTTGCTGGCAGTGGAATATGGGACTGATTAAGAGCTATTGTACCTGTACTTTAAGCTAAAAACTTTAAATGGGTTGTAGGTGTATTCAACAAAGTGAACTTCATTTAGAAATACTGAAGGCTCTAGTTTCCAGTTTCCTAAGAAACTTAATACAAATTTTCATAAGCAATGCATAAACACAGGTATATCAATTCATGTATATGTTTATGTATAGAAATATACTGTGTACAGATATATAAGTATATATGCCTATAAGTATGTGTATATGTATATGCATATGTATATAATATGTCCCCAACATTTTAAAGCTGCAATTGCTTAAAACCACACTAAAACTTTGGCATAACTTTCATCTATGTGTATGCGTGTGAGTGTTTATACACACCTACACACACACACACACATACACATATATTTATTTATTTATTCATTCATTCATTCATTCATTCATTTACTTATTTATTTATTTATTGGTGAGACAATTGAGGTTAAGTGACTTGCCCAGGGTCGCACAGCTAGTAAGTGTTAAGTGTCTGAGGCCAGATCTGACCTCAGGTCCTCCTGAATCCAGGGCCGGTGCTTTATCCACTGTGCCACCGAGCTGCCCCTATAACTTTACATAAACATGTAATTTTACATGAATATATATAATATTCATGGTAGACATTATCTTTTCTATCTATATATACATCCATCTATATATTTATATCCATATCAATGTTTAGATCTATCTAATTTATAGCTATATTATCTACTTTGTCAAATACTAACATTTTACTCTTGCTATTGTATGGCAGCAAAACATGGCGAAAATCACTACCTCAAAAGAAATAAAGATGACTATCACACAGAAAGAATGTACATAGATAGGTAGCAACATATAATAAATGAAGAACTCTGAAGAAAAGATATTAAATATTTCATCAAGGAATTGTAAAAAAGGAAAATTATATAGGTTGAGCATGTAGCAAGGGTGAGGGATGAGAGGTAAAAATCTAGATTGCACAAACTGCATTCTTGCAATGCCAAGAGAAGATTAGGAAGGCCTTCTATTTATTGATCCCATTCCTTGCTCCCACCTGTAACTCATGGGTAGACATAGTCAAATCCCAAAGGATGGTCATGCAAGAATGCATTATAGTCTAAATTATTGGGGGAAATGTCAGAGTTGTTAAGATCCATCTACTCTGTATGGCTTTTATGTGCCTAGCTATTTGCATGCTCTCTTGCCCAGAAGAATGTGAGCTTGTAGAGGACAAAGATCATGGTTTTGCCTTTCTTGAGTACCCAAAACTTAGCATAATGCTTGGCACATAACAGTAAACACTTAAAAAATGCTTTTTCACTGACTGCCTAACTCTTTCCATTGTATGATAACATATCAATTCACACTCTAGTTTTCACATATTTGTCAATTTCAAGATCTACTTTGACTACTAACTTTCATATCCCATCTAAAAGTTTGCTATCCTCCCTACCTCTTATTCCTTGGTCCCATCATTAACTCATTTTACCAGGTCCTGATTTCCCATCTTGACCTACTGCTGCCTTATTTCCTGGCATCTGAGAGTGTGGAGGGATGATCTATGTCTGGACAAGAGTAACCTGAAGATAAGACAGGATGAGGTCCCTGTGGGAGATACAAGATCCTTCCTGCCTGCTTCATCAGCATCAGATGTTCCTCTGGAGCAACTTGTAATGGAGTCTTTATCTTTTCTGTTTTCCTGGTTTTAGTCTTGGTAGCAAGCTTTTAGGTTGTGATTAATTGGCAAAATGACCTAACTTTGTTTTATATCTTAGTACAACTGACATTTCAGGAGACATATGTTTTTCTTCATTCTAGTCCCTTAAATGAATTATGTTTTCTTAAACCAGCAATATGAAAAACTCATGAAATATCTTTTGAGGATTTTTTAGAAAGTTTAAAAATTAGTTCCATCATTAATAAAATAAGAAATTGAATAAATCACTGTTTCAATATACTATGTGTGCATGATTTCAGGTATTCTATAATCACATCAGAGGATAAGGATAAAGGCTGCTATTTATATAATATTTTTAAAGTCTGCAAAACACTATGTGTTATCTCATTTT
This sequence comes from Dromiciops gliroides, assembly GCF_019393635.1. NCBI lineage: Eukaryota > Metazoa > Chordata > Mammalia > Microbiotheria > Microbiotheriidae > Dromiciops > Dromiciops gliroides. The sequence goes on from NC_057862.1 coordinate 498,003,089, forward strand.
ATCTTCACCACTTTCTTAGGTAAAGAGTACTCATAGGCATTGTTCTTTCTATTTTAGAGATGGGGAATCTGCAGTAGAGGCTAGTTAAGTAACTTGTCAATGGTCATCTTACTAATCAGCGTCATAACCAATATTTGAACCTAGATCTTCTTGATTCTAAGATAAGTATACTAACAACTATTCCACATTCTTTCTGTTATCATCTGAATCACCTGATAGACCAGAAAAGAATCCTAATTTCCTAATAATGTTTTGAATTTCTTTATTTCTTTCTTGTGTATTGAGAATTAAATAGTTAAACAAATAGAAATGTTAGGAAGAGGATCAACATCAAGGGTCTGACCTATGATTTCACTAATCTAGTGAACTCTGGTTGTCAAAAAACACTTTAGGAATTCAGTCCTACAACTCATTTATAAGAGTCTTTGGAGAGTTGCCTGTGTCAGGAAGAAGAAAAGTAAATTTTATATGGTCATACAGATTTTATATTCCAGAGGCTATATGTGAAATCCAGGTCTTTCTGAATGCAAGGGTGATCCTCTATCCCCTAGGCTTGCTTTCTTTTAATCTTCTGTTTATTAGACAAAACTAAGCAAGATTTGGATGTTTATTAGCATCAATACTTTTTAATTCTTTCATCTTTTGGATGACTGTAAAATGTTAAGGGATTAATCCATTAAAATATAACATTACCTTCTGTTTATACTAAATTCATATCCCATGTGAAAAACTGTACTGAATCAAGCTGGGAAATACAATCACAAAAGTTTTCTATATGAAAAATCCCACGTTACCTACAGTCTTCTGTCTGATCTGAGATTGCTCTGAAAAAGGAAGTCAAGGAAAAAGCCCATTTTCAATGGGATCTCAAGTTAGAGACACATACAGAGTAAAAAAAAATAAGGAGAGCTTACAATAGGGTAATTCCCAGTATTTTTATTTAAACAAGGCAAACTATAGGGAGAAGTAGAGTGTGTCAGAGTACATGTGGGGACGGGGTTGTAGGCAGTAACTAAGTCAGCCTATGTTTCCCTCTGCCCATGAATCATCCCTTTTTCTTTTGAAAGGTGGGGTAGCCATACATATAACTAAATGGATAGAGGAAGACAAACTCATAAACCACTATTCCCAAGATGCTTAGGATGAAAATCAGACCCATGTTAGGTGTAGAAACTGAAATAAATGGAACATGTTCAGGAAACAGGGACTGAGTTTTAAGACAAAAGTTATGGAATGTAAGCTACTTTATCAGTGCATTTTATCCAGAACAACTTGTAACAGATGAAGTCTGTAAGCTAAATTTTTCTAGATCAAGGCTCCCCAGATTTGTTTTAAAGGAAGCTAGTTTTAATTTGTTCTATTATTAGCATCATAATATGATATGGCATCCATAAAACCATTGGAGAATCAGAGGAGTACTGGTAAGACCACATTTGGCATATTATGGTTGCTTTTTTTCTTTTTTTTTTTGTTATTGTTGTTGCATGTTTGGCCTTTCCTCCCAACTATCTGAATTTTTTCCTCACCGTGCCCCAGGAGATTTATCATCCTGGAAGATTCCTCTGGTCCTGCTGATCTTTCCTCTACCTGGTCAGTTACTCAAACAATATAATTTTTAATTAAGACCCAGATCTAGTGTTCACGACCTCATTCTTCTTTGACCTCAGCTCCTTTATCTTTTTATATTTTTTCCTCTTCCTTCCCTTGTCAGTCACCCTTCTACTTTTTGGCTTCCTTTTCTGCGCGGTCTTACCCTGAAACCCACCTGGTGGAAAAAAGGCTTTTCAGCTTCCTTTTAATATGTTGTCTTTTTTCATTAGAATATAAGCTCCTTGAGGCATGTACTATCTTTTATTTTACTTCTATTTGTCTTCCTACCACTTACCGCATTTCCCAACAAGTAGAAAGAGCTGAATAGATTCTTGCTCACTTGTTCACTTCACTCAATTCTCTGCAATCTGGCTTAAAACTAATCTTTCTAAAGTTATGAGTAATTTCTTAGTTGACAAATTTAACATGTTTTTTTCTCAGTTGTCATCTTTCTTGACCCCTCTGAAACCTGTGATGTTGTAGAATATTTCTTCCTGGAAACTCTGTCCTCTCCATGTTTTTGTGATACTGTTCCATTTTGGTTCTCCTTCCTATCTATCTTTCCTCTTTCTTTTGTTTTCTTTCTTGTATTTTTAACCAGGTTTTGCCCCCTAGCAGTGACTGTCCCTGAAGGGGCCCTCAAGTCTTGGGACTTGTTCTCTTTCTCCTCCTCTATCCAGTCTTACTTTTTCCTTTGACTATCTCTCTTGGGTTTAACTATCATCTCTGTGCAGTTAACTTCCAGAGAATATATACTGCTCTGACCTTTGTCCTGAGTTCCAGTGATATATTACCCTACACCTTTTATAAGTTTTAAACTTGATGTCCCAGAGGTATCTAGGTATCTCAAACTCAACATGTCCAAGGTGAATTAATTATATTTCTTCCAAAAGCATCTCCTCTTTCTAACTATATTGTTAAGGGCACCATCATTCTCTCAGTCACCTAGGTTCCTCATTTTGGTATCATACTTGATTGCTTACGTGTGCTGAATACACATATCCAATCCCTGGCCAATCTTGCCATTTTTGCCACTTCAACCTGTATTTCTGATATGCTTCCTTCTCTCTACTCTCTCCAATATCACCTTCATTCAGGCTCTCCACTCTTTTCATTCGGACTATTGCAATAGCTTTTTAATCTTTTAATTAGACTCCGTGCCTTAGGTTATTTTCCATTACAACCCATCCTCCATCTAAATCTAAAGTGACTTTTCTAAAGCTCAAGTCTGACAAGATCAGTAACACCCCCATGTATTTAAATATAGCATCTCCCTATTACTGCCAGAATCCAATATAAAAGCCAGTATTTGCCATTTATAGGTCTCTCCCACCTGGCAACTTCCTACCTTTCCAATCGTCTTATACTTTACTCTCCTGCATAGACTAGCATTAAGCTGCTTGTTAGTCCTAACATAGGACACCCCATTTCCCTATGGTTTGCCTTTGAATTGGCTGTTGTTCATGACTGTAATATTTTACCTATCTACCTCTGCTTCTGAACTGCCTTGGCTTTTTTCAAGACTGAGATCAAATCTTGAGTTCTGAAGACAGACTTTCTGTTCCCCTCCCCTAACCCCATGTGCTTTAAATTCCATGTAAACTTCATAACATTCAAATGAATAGTTATTTGAATGTGATCTCTTCCCTGTAGGTATTTACTTAAGTATTATATCCTTTATATGAATAAATTGTGGGAATGTTGTCTCTTCTATACATATAGATTTTTAAATGTTATTTCCCTATTAGAATGTGAAATTCTGGAATATATGAATCCTGTTTTTGCCTTTCTTGTTACAGTACTTAGCTCAGTGCCTGATACATAGCAATCATTTAATAAAAGCTTAGCTGAGCCTATTGTTGGGGAAAGTAATATTAAAAGTTGTTTATTTTTATTTTTATAGGATTTCTAGTTTCAAATTTTTCTCCCTCCCTCCCCCCTCCCTCCCTCCTCCCCAAGATAGCAAGTAATCTGATATAGGTTATACATGTACAATCACACCAAACTTATTTCTGCAGTAGTCATGATGTGAAAGAAGAATCAGAAGAAAAAGGAAAAACCTCAAAAAGGGAAAACAACAACAACAAAACCAGTAGAAATAGTATGGTTTGATCTGCATCTAGATTCCACAGTTCTTTTTTTTTCTGGATTTGGAGAGCATTTTCCATCATCAGTCCTTTGGGACTATCTTGGACCATTATATTGCTGAGAAGAATCAAGTCTATAACAGTTGATCAACATATAATGTTGTTTATACTGTGTACAATGTTTTCCTGGTTCTGTTCATCTCATTCATGATCAGTTTGCCCCTGTCCTGTGGGTGGCCCTCCATCTGGCAGCCTTCCCTCTCCACTGGTGTTGGTGGATGTCACAACTGGCCTGCTGTACCACCAGCATGCTGAACCAGGATCAAGGGGCCTCAGTTGCTCTGCTGTGGCCAAGAGCATCTTGCTGACAGGCCCAGACCCCCTCTGTGCTGCACTGCACTTTGAGCTATGCTATGCTCCCCTTTTGCCCCAGTGAGATAGACCTTTCCTGAAGTCTTCTAAATTATCTCAAGTTGGCAGATTGTGTGTCTCTGTCTTTTTGTAGGTTCTGTAGTTTCAGAATTCATTTAGAAGCTTGATTTAATGTTGTTTTTGAGGGAAACTTGAGAGAGCTCAGGCGACTTCCTGGCTTCTCTCCTCCATCTTGGCTGCACCTCCTAAAAGTTAAGTCTTTAAACAAAGTTGATCTTTATATTTATGACAACCTGACATTTGTTTAAAATATGCTTAATTCATGCTGTCTAGGGGAGGGGGGAAGGAGGGGAGGGAGGGAGAAAAATATGAAATTGTAAAGCATGTATAAACAAAAGTTGAGAACTATCTTTACATGTAACGGAAAAAATAAAATATCTCAAAAAAAAATAAAAAAATAAAATATGCTTAATTCAGAAAAAAGCTACTTTTTCTGTTTAAGGATAATCTGTAATTTCATTGCTGTAGAACAGAGGTGCTCAATTCACAAAATACAATTGGGCAGTGTTTAACAAAATAAAAGATAATACAACATAGATAATTTTAATTTGTGTTTTTCTAAGTCAATATATATTCTGAAAACCTGGAGAGCATTATACATAGTAATAACAACATGGTATTATGAAGAACTGTGAATAACTTGTTGATTCTAAGCAATGTAATAATCCAAGACAATACTAAAGGACTCATGAGAAAAATGCAATACACCTTCAGAGAAAGAATGAATGTCACTTGAATACAGACCTAAGCATATTATTTTTGCTTTCTTTATTTTTGATTGTTTTCTTTCACAAAATGACTAATATGGAAATGTTTTACATAATTGCACTGTAACCTATATCTGATTGCTTCCTATCTCAGGGAAGGGAGAGGGGAGGGAAAGAATGAAGGTTAATATTTGGTAGTCAAAACTTTAAAAAAAATGTTAAAATTGTTTTAAATGTAATTAGGAAAAATTTTCTATGTCTATCTAGCTCTCTATTATCTATCTGTCATCTATCTATCTTGGAGAGATTTCTTTTTATTGGAGTTTGATGCTACTGGCATAGAAAACTCCCAATCAAAAGAATCCCTCTACTAATATAAAGCACTAGTTATTTTGAAATTTTTAATATTTGAGCATGGCATGAAGAGATCAAAATATTAAATAACTCACTAAGGATCACACAAAAATATGTGAGAAGGCTAAATTTGAACTTATGTTTTCCTTACTATGACCAATTTATCATATACAATATCAAGCTTTCTCATGCTTCTTTATTGACAAAAACTCACTTTTTTTTAATAATGTTTAAGATTTTTAAAAATTCTTTTTTCTCCACATACTGGCCCCCTGGCTTTTTTTTTTTTGGGTGGGGCAATGAGGGTTAAGTGACTTGCCCAGGGCCACACAGCTAGAAGTGTCAAGTGTCTGAGGCCAGATTTGAACTCAGGGAGTCCTGAATCCAGGGCCTGTGCTTTATCCACTTCGCCACCTAGTGCAGTGGATAAAGCACCGGCCCTGGATTCAGGACTCCCTGAGTTCAAATCCGGCCTCAGACACTTGACACTTCTAGCTGTGTGACCCTGGGCAAGTCACTTAACCCTCATTGCCCCTGCAAAAAAAAAAAAAAATTTAAATTTAAAATTTAAAAGAATTTAAAATCCTTTCTTCACAAACACTCTAGGAGAGAGATCATGTAACAATTATTTTCTTCATCTTACCTGAAAGGAAATTGAGGTTCATATAGACAGTGAATTAATTATCACATTGCACTAAATGTGAAATAAGAATCAAAATCAATTTTATAGACTCTGGGCCTACCTAGCTCTATTTTTCCTGAACCATACTGAACTGTCGCTTGATTGCCAGAAATTATAGACCCCTATTTTTAGCATCATGTCAGTGAAACCACAGTTTGAGCTTTTTTTTTTTTCCAAATCCCCTTTTATAACATCCCACTTGAGCAGACATGGAGACCTCAGCTTAGTTTCCCTTTACTGTGAGCATTCTTTGAAAAAAAATTATCTCAAATATGACATCACTTTTCAATCCACAAAACTGGCAAAACAGGGGCTCAAAGGAAATGACATTTCAAAATTGAAAAGCACCAATGAAATTTCTGTATGTAGAGGTATGAAAGATTTTTTTTTCAATTAAATCATTTGCTTTTGTATGTTAAGGTATAACTATATATGAAGAAGCTTATGTGGTCTAATATGGTAGTACTATTTTCAGGGAAATAAGCAGGAAAAATAAAACATTGTGGTAGCAATTCTTTATTTTTTCTGTTCAGTATTTTTCCTCTGCTTTGGAAATGGTTTCCTATTATATATAAGCAAACAGAAGCATCCCCAATATGCCAAAGTCATTTTGTGCTGAACAAAACAGTGCTCATTTTTTACATAAATGTTGGATTTTGTTTTGATGCTCCCTAATTTATAGTCTGCTGTACAATCATGTGCCAAGCCTGCTTTTGTGAACAGAAAACCCCTAATCGAAATGAGTCATGGGCAAGGAATACTGATTCTTCCTCAAGAAGTGAAGCATTATGCATTATGCCTGATGTGGCTAATGGAAAATAAATTGAATGATTTTTCTTTATTATGTCATGATCTTGATGAATCTGCCTTAAGCTTTTGTCAGTTAAAGTACAGACCTTTCTACAAATGTAGCCCAGGGTACTTCTTGGCTTCCAGGTCAATAATCTGATCCTGATTTGTGCTGGTATGAACAAGAAGAATGAAGCCTTCTGGGTTTTATGTATGTGAAAAAAAAAAAGAAGCAACCATGAATATTTCACATCCTTTGACTCCTTTCTGTATGAATATCATAGAGACCAATAGGATCCACAAAGGATATAAGCTCCTCAAGGAGAGGGACTGTTTTTCAGTCTATCGTTGTGTCTAGAATGGTAACAGAAATGTAGCAGGCACCTCAGAATTGCTTGCTGTGCTGTGAGAAAGTCGACCCTGCATGGTAGATGATGACCTTTCATTATTCCTGAGACTATGAGTACATTATAAGAGACTTTGTGTCTCCAAGTCTCAGTTCTATCATCTGCAAATTAGAAGAATTAGATTAGATCTTTATTTCCTTTCACCTTTTTTTTTTTTTTCTCCACAGGCTACAATGATTCTCCTTGAAATTTTCTACCATACCCCCAAAGCCTCTTTTATCGTGTAAATATTTTTTTTCCAATTACATGTAGAGATTGTTCTCAACATTTGTTTTTATAAGATTTCTAGTTTCAAATTTTTCTTCCCCTCTCTCTTCCCTCTCCCCTCCCCCAGACAGAAAACAATCTGGTATAAGTTACACATGTACAATCACATTAAACATATTTCTGCATTAGTCATGCTGTGAAAGAAGAATCAGAACAAAAAGGAAAAAAAAAAACCTCAAAAACGAAAAACAATGACAATGACAACAACAACAAGAAGACATAATGTTGTTGATACTCTGTACACTTTTCTCCTAGTTCTGCTAATCTCACTCATCATCAGTTCATGCAAGTCCTTCCAGGTTTCTCTGAAATCTGCCCATACATAGTTTCTTATAACACAATAGTATTCCATTAAATTCATATACAACAACTTATTCAGGCATTCCCCAATTGATGGGCAACCCCTCAATTTCTAATTCCTTGCCACCACAAAAAGAGCAATTATAAATATTTTTGTACATGTGGGTCCTTTTCCCTTTTTTAAGATCTCTATGGGGAAAAGACCTAATAGTGGTATTGCTGGGTCAAAGGGTATGCACAGCTTTATAGCATTTGGGACATAATTCCAAATTGCTCTCCAGAAGGATTGGATCAGTTCACAGCTCCACCAAGAATGCATTACTGTTCCAATTTTTCCACAGATTCTCTAAAATTTATTATTTTCCTTTTTTTTTGTCATATTAGCCTATCTGATGTGCGTTAGGTGGGACCTCAGAGTTGTTTTAATTTACAGTTCTCTAATAAATAGTAATTTAGAGCATTTTTTCATATGACAATAAATAGCTTTGATTTCAACATCGGAAAACTACCTGTTCATAACCTTTGACCATGTATCAATTGGGGAATGACTTGGATTCTTATAAATTTGATTTAGTTTCCAATATATTTTAGAAATGAGACTTTTATCAGAAATACTGGCTATAAAAATTGTTTCCCAGCTTTCTGCCTCACTTCTAATTCTGATGCATTGCTACTATTTGTACAAAACCTTTTTAATCTGAGGTATTCAAAACCATCCATTTTGCATTTTATAATATGCTCTATCTCTTGCTTGGTTATAAACTGTTCTCCTTTACATAAATCTGAGAGGTAAACTATTCCTTCCTCTCCTACTTTACCTATTGTGTCACCTTTTATGTCTAAATCATTTATCCATTTTGAACTTCTTTTCATATAAGATGTAAGATGTTGGTCTCTGCCTAGTTCCTGCCATACTATCTTCCAGTTTTCCCAGCAGTTTTTGTCAAATATTGAGTTCCTATCCCAGAAGCTGGAGTCTTTTGGTTTATCAAATAGTATATTACAAAAGTCATTTACTACTGTGTATCCTGTGCCTAACCTATTACATTGATCCTCTACTCTATTTCTTAGCCAGTACCAAATAGTTTTGATGACTGCCACTTAATAGTAAAGCTTTAGATTTGATACAGCTAGCCCACCTTCCTGTGTATATTTTTATGATTTCCCTTGATATAATTGACCTTTTGTTTTTCCAGATGAATTTTGTTATTTTTTCAAGCTCTATAAAATAATTTTTGCATAGTCTGGTATCTCACTGAATAAGTAAATTAATTTAGGTAGAATTGTCTATTTTATATTAGATTGACTTATCCATGAGCAGTTGATATTTTTCCAATTATTTAGATCTGATTTGATTTGCGTGAGAAGTCTTTGGTAATTATGTTTATAGAGTGCCTGGGTTTGTCTTGGCAAGTAGATTCCCAAGTATTTTTTGTTGTCTACTGCTACTTAAATGGAATTTCTTTTTCTATCTCTTGCTGCTGGACTTTGTTGGTCATGTATAGAAATGCTAATAATTTATGTGGATTTATTTTATATCCTGCTACTTTGCTAACGTTGTCAATTGTTTCAAGTCATTTTTTAGTTGATTCTGTAGGATTTCCTAAATGTACCATCATATCATCTGCAAAGTGGTAGTCTTGTTTTCTCCTTGCCTATTCTAATTCATTTAATTCCTTTTTCTTCTCTGATTGGTAAAGTTAATATTTCTAGTACAATATTAAATAATAGAGGTGATAATGCCCATGCCTTTTTCACCCCTGATCTTATTGGGAAGGCCTCTAACTTATCTCCATTACATATAATGATTGCTGGTGGTTTTAGGTAGATACTACTCATTATTTTAAGGAAAGCTCCACCTATTCCTAAACTCTCTAATGTTTTTATGAGGAATGGGTGCTGTATTTTGTCAAAAGCTTTCTCTGCATCTATTGAGATAATCATATGATTTTGATGAGTTTTCTTATTGATGTTGTTGATTATGTTAATAGTTTTCCTAATGTTAACCAGCCTTGCATTCCCAGTATAAATCCCACCAGGTCATAGTGTATTATCCTGGTGATCACTTGCTGTAATCTCCTAGTTAATATCTTATTTAAGATTTTAGTATGAATATTCATTAGAGAAATCGGTCTATAATTTTCTCTCTCTGTTTTGGCTCAGCCTGGTTTTGGTATCAACACCATATTTGAGTCATAATAGGAATTGGGTAGAACTCCTTCTTCACCTATTTTTCCAAATAATTTGTACAATATTGGAATTAATTGTTCTTTAAATGTTTGGTAGAATTCACCTGAAAACCCATCTGGCCCTGGAGATTTTTTCTTTGGGAGTTTATTAATGGCATGTTCAATTTCTTTTTCTAATATGGGCTTAATTATTTTATTTCCTTTTCAGTTAACCTGCAGTTTGTATTTTTGTTAATTTATATCAATTTCATTGAGATTGTCAACTTTATTGGCATATAGTTGGGCAAAATAGTTCCTAATTATTGCTTTAATTTCCATTTCATTGGTGTTGAAATCACCTCTTTCATTTTTGATACTGGTAAATCGGTTTTCTTCTTTCTTTTTTTTTAAATCAAATTAACCCAATGGCTTATGTATTGTATTATATTTTTTCCCATAAAACCAGCTCTTTGTTTTACTGATTAATTCTATATTTTTTTGCTTTCAATTTTATTAATTTTTCCTTTAATTTTCAGGATTTCTAATTTAGTATTTAATTGGGAATTTTTAATTTGTTCTTTTTCTAGCTTTTTTCTTTGCATACCAAATTCATTGATCTCTTCCTTCTCTTTTTTTATTGATGTAAGCCTTTAGAGATGTAAAATTTCCCGTAAGCACTGTTTTGGCTGCATCTCATAGATTTTGGTATATTGTCTCATTATTGTAATTCTCTTGGATGAAGTTATTGATCATTTCTATGATTAGTTCTTTGACCCACTCATTATTTAGAATGAAATTATTTAGTTTCCAATTAATTTTCAGTCTACCTCTCCATAGTTCTTTTTTACATGTAATTTTTATTGCATCATGATCTGAGAAGGATGTATTTACTATTTCTGCCTTTCTACATTTGACTATGATGTTTTTGTGCCCTAATACATATTCAGTTTTTGAATATATGCCATTTACTGCTGAGTAAAAGGTATATTCCTTCCTATCCCCATTCAATTTTCTCCAGAAATCTATCATATCTAACATTTCTAACATTGTATTCACCTCTTTAATTTCTTTCTTATTTATTTTGTGGTTAGATTTATCTTTCTGAGAGGGGAAGATTCAGATACCCCACTACTATAGTTTTGCTGTCTATTTCCTCTTGTAATTCATTTAACTGCTCCTCTAAAAATTTGGATGCTATACCACTTGGTGCATACACCTTTATTATTGATATTACTTCATTATCTATGCTACCTTTTAGCAAGATGTAGTTTCCTTCCTTATCTCTTTTAATTAAATCTATTTTTGCCTTTGCATTGTCTGAGATAAGAATTACTGCCCCTGCTTTTTTTACGTCATCTGAAACATAATATATTTTGCTCTAACCTTTTACCTTTACTCTGTGTGTATCTCTCTGTTTTAAATGTTTTTCTTGTTTAGAATTATGTATTGTAGGATTCTGGTTTTTAATTCACTCTGCTATTCACTTCCCTTTTATGGCAGAGTTTTTCCCATTCCCATTCACAGGTATTATATTGTCTATTTCCCTCCATTCTATTTGCCCACTTTTTACTTTAATTCCCCTTCTTTCACTCTATTCCTTTGCTTCTTACCACTGCCTCCCCCAATCTCCCCTCCGTTTTATCAGCCCTCCTCCCTTTTCTTTACCCTTTCTCCCCTGCTTCTGCCTTCCCTTCTATCACTCCCTCCTTATACCCTTACCCTTTTACTTCCCTAATGAATATGCTTTTTCTTTATCCAAATGAACATATATTTTATTCCCCCCTTTGAGCTAAATCTGATGAGAGTAAGGTTATAACAATGCTCACCCATTCTTTCTTTCCCTCTATTGTAATAGGTATTTTCTGCCTCTTCATATGATGTAATTAACCCCATTCCATCTCCCCTTTCCTCTTCTTCCCCAATACTCCTTTTTAACCCCCTAATTTTATATCATCACATCGAAGACAATTTATATTTTACCCTCTCTCTCTCTCTCTCTCTCTCTCTCTCTATATATATATATATTCATTCTGTCTGCACAAATGGAGATACAGTTCTCAAGAGGTATATGTATTATTTTCCCATGTAGGGATGTAAACAGTTTAACCTTATTGAATAACGTTTGTCACCTGTGTGCCTTTTTAAACTTCTCTTGAGTCTTGTATATTAAGATTGAATTTTCTATTCAATTCTAATCTTTTCATCAGGAAACTTTGAAAGTTCCCAATTTCTTTGAATATCCATCTTTTCTGCTGAAATAGAATGCTAAGTTTTGCTGGGTAATAGATTCTTGGCTGCAATCCAAACTCCTTTGACTCTCAGAATATCATATTCCAAGTCTCTCAATCCATTAATGTTGAAGCTGACAGGTCCTGTGCAATCTTGACTATTGCTCCATGATATTTAAATTGCTTCCTTTTGGCTGCTTGGAGTATTTTCTCCTTCAGCTGATAATTCTGGAATTTAGCTACAATATTCTTTGGAGTTTTCTTTTTGGGGTCTCTTTCAGGAGGTGATTGGTAGATTCTTTCAATAATGATTTTATCTTTTGATTCTATAAGAACAGGGAAGTTCTCTTTGATAATTTCTTGGAATATGGTGTCTAGACTCTTTTTCTGATCATGGCTTTCAGGTAGTCCAATAATTCTCAAATTGTCTCTCCTGGATCTTTTTTTCCAGGTCAGTTGTCTTTCCAATGAGATATTTCATATTTTCTTCTATTTTCTCATTCTTTTGATTCTGTTTGACTGATTCCTGGTGTCTCATGGAGTCATTAGCTTCCATCTGTTCAATCCAAATTTTTAAGGCATTGTTTCCTTCAGTAAGTGCTTATACCTCCTTTTCCATTTGGCCAAATGAATGTTTAAGGAATGTGCTTCCTTTTCTTAACTGCTGATTCTTTTTTCATAATTTTCTTGTGTTGCTTTCATTTCTCTCCCCACTTTTCTTCTCCCTCTCTCCATTTATTTATTTATTTTTGTAAGGCAGCTGGGGTTAATTGGAAACAATTTAGTGGCTTGATTTAATTTTTTTTTGAGGGAAACTTGGGAGAGCTCAAGCAAGTTTTTGGCTTCTCTCCACCATCTTCGCTCTGCTGAGCTGATTAAATCAAACACCAGCAAAGAGAGAGCCAACAGAGAGCCTCCAAAGCCTCTTTACCCTGGAAGCTCACTCCCAACCAGGACTTCATACACTAAATACTTTCTGCTCCATGTGGACTCTCCCTCTGATTGATAACTTCCTCCATGAACCTCCACTTTAAGAAGAAGACCCAAGTCATCAAGGTTTTCATTCTTCTCTAGTTTGTATTCCCAAATCTATTTAATTTTTCCTACATCACAATATCTAGTATCTATATTTCTTTCAGATAGACTTTTTTCCATTTTCTTTTGTGTTTGCATGTGTGTGTTTATGCATGTCTGCATGTGCAAGTGTGTGTTCCTTTACACCCCACTGGAATGTAAGCTCTTTGAGAGGAAGCATTATCTTTCTGCTTATATTTATATTCCTAGTATTTAGCACAAAAAGAGACACTTAATAAGTACTTGTTGATGTGTTAAATCTATAAAGGACAGCATAGCAGAAGGTATAGAAAATTGTATGTTGACCAAGAAAACCCTGGTTTAATTCCTAGATCTGACACTTTCTGGTTGTGTGACCCTGAACTAGGAATTTAACTTCTCAGTGCTCTAGGCAACACAATAAGATTGTTGGTTTCAGAGCAGTGGATTACCTTCACTGATAGAGGGAATTCCCTCTATCATTAAAATCGAAGGTCCAGTCCCAACCCCTATTTATTATACCATGACCCTGAGATTCTTTATTTTGATCCTCTCAAACCAAGTATCACCTTAAGTGAGCCTCTAGCACTAACACTCTTATTTATGTTCCCCAGGTGAAAAAAAATATCTTCCAGAAGAAGCATTATGGCTCCTCTAATTTTTTTCCAAAACCAGCTATTCCAAAGACCATATTTCAGAGTTGACATTCTAAAAAGAAAAAAAAAATCTCTTAATAGGATAAATTTATTCCTTTTTTCTTAAGAAAAAACATCAATAGATTTTCTTATAACTTAGATTGTGTTCCTAATAATTTTGAGTTCCCCAAACCTAAAGCTTCATGCACGGTATGCCTTGAGCTTGTCCTGCCTTCAGACCTCTTTGGTCATATTATGCCATTCATGGTGAATGTTTTATTTCATCATCTCTACCTTCTGAAATATTAATCATTATTCAGGGCCCAAATATGACTTCAACCTTAGCATCCTACCAACTGTTCTCCCTTCTTTCCTATAAGATATTAATTTAAGTAGTTGTTGATTGAACTGCACATGGTATAGCAGAAAAGTACTGACACTGGAATCACAGGACCTAGGTTCAATTCCTGCTTCAGATGAATATAATTAGGCAGGTTACTTAACTTTCCTGTGTTACTTGTACAATTTCCTTATCTCTAAAATGAGGAGGTTGGATTATATGTACTATGGATAAGAAAATAAGAATTATATGATGGAAAGAGCATCAGAGAGCAGTTCTGATCATACCCCTGTTACTCCCTCCACTTTAATAATCAATTTCTTCACCTGTATAACTAGCATATTAAACTTGATATTATGTAGGGACTTTTTCTTCCTATAAACAGCATTTTTGTTGTTTTAAATTATGTACATACTTTAATGCATATGTCCAAATATTTTTATGTTTTGGACTGAATACATATAGCCTAACAAAAATATGTTGAACTTCAAACTGTAGTTTTAAAAATGCAAATATACTTCTCAAATTAGTGAAAAACAAATGTCACTTCAACAACATCATATAACCTTTTCTTTACCTCTTTATAAGAGTAGCTGGGCAGGAACTAAATATGCATACAAAAAGAATTGAACAGATGACCTCATTCTCTCTTCCCTAGCAACCTGAAGAAGATTTTTTTGTGAGTTTCTTAGTTGGGTATAGACAGTAAGTAACAAGCTGCATTTCCCAATGAGACAGTCATGAATTTTTCAAAGCTTGTTTTTCCTATTTCTTTTGTGTTCAGTCTTTCCTGATCCTAGGTAAATAAATTTTATAGATGATTTGTCTCAGTGAGGACCTTGTGAACATTGAAAGTTCAGTGAAAACATCAAATGTATCTTTATGCACAAGATTTCGTAGCATAGACAATCAGAACTAGTAGCAGTAACCACTGAGATGGTAGAAGTGCTAGTGCTTCAGCCAAATGACTGTCTTGCCACAGGCCTACATTTTATTGACTTGTCACCTGAGGCACTACTCCTATGAAAAAGCCAACTTACCTGAACAACAGAGGAGCTCATCCAACAACTTAACTTGAACTAGGTAAGGACTCTTCAAAAGAAATAAAGAATCCTCAGGGTAAGGATTCACAAAGGACTTTTGATCTTATATGTTATGTTTACATGTGACTCAATAACTTCATACCTTTAAATCTGTGCCCACTCTCTCCAGGGTCTGGGTTTGTGGAGAATGGAAGTTATCTGGGGAATGTTTTTAAATTTCTGTCCTTGTTCTACCTTCTCAGTGCATTATTCTTGTAAAAGATAATCAATGCCATTTGCTTAATTGGTATTGGGGACATATCAACTGCTTAATTGATATTGAGGAGCATACCAGATGGGAATTTGTAGAAGTGTTAGAAAACCAAGTCTTTTAGGGTTACATGGTGATCAAAACCAGATGATGTTAGAGAAGTAGTCAGTTACTTTCTGGTAATCTTACCTGCAAGCAAGTGCAATAAGAGTTTGGTATATAGCCTATAGGTAGAACTATACCTCTATTCAATAGACATGTTCAATATTTATTAAATTTCTATTATGTGAGAAAATAATGGAGTTTTGGGGACTTGGACCCCCCCCCCCAAACACACACATACACAAAGGAAATCTGGCTTGTTTTGCAGGGCCAGCCCACAGTCAGGAGAATTTCAAAGGAAATGTTGATCAACCTTCCTAACTAACTAATGGAAGTTAACTAACTTAAGACCACCTTCAAGTCATGTCAATCAATGGACTTGAATGCTACCAGCCAATAAACTTGGAGCAATGTGTAGGGACTGCCTCTGTTCTGGACCTACAGGTAGCTTCCACTCTCACAGGCACAGGAACTTTCCCTTTTTGGCCTGAGACTGAGAGTTGGAGATGCCTGTTTTTCTCTTCTCTCTCCCTTAGATCCTAGCTAAGCTTTCTTTCCTATCTTTCAGAGCCAATCACACTCTCTTTAATAATATTTAATATACTTTAATAAATGCTTAATGCCCCTAAACTGGAGCAATAGCCTCTAATTTCTAAGTAGAAAATATATTATAAACCCCAGCTAATGTTCCCTATAATTTGGACAGTAATAGGCAACCACAATTAATTTTACCCATCCCAATTATATAGAATACACTGTGTCATTTAAAGTCTATGGTTGGACAGCTAGATGGTGCAGTGGATAAAGCACTGGCCCTGGATTCAGGAGTACATGAGTTCAAATCTGGCCTCAGACACTTCACACTTACTAGCTGTGTGACCCTGGGCAAATCACTTAACCCCAATAGGCTCACCAAAAAAATCAATCAATAAATAAATTTAAAGTCTATGGTCTCTTGTCCCATTTGTAGAAATTTATTTTTCTTCTATCATTTTAACATAGTTACTTCTTTATGTTATTTTTCACTTAATTCTGCATTATTGTTGTTATTGAGTTATTTACTGATTAAACATCATATATTTGTATATAAGTTGTATATTCTGTTAATTCACACATTTTAAGGATCTTGCCTTCACATCATCTAATATAGTTCTATATTAAAAAATGGTTGTTAAATAAATTAATGAGTGAATGAATAAAAATGCATTAAGCACTTATGATGTGTAAAGTATTAGGTATATAAATTTAAAATCAAGACAGCCACCATTCTCTTTTTTTCATTTATTTAGAATTTTATTTTCCCCAAATTACATGTAAAAACAAATTTTAAGGTCAATTTTTAAAACTCTGCATTCCAAATTTTCTTTCTTTCTTCCTCACTAACCCCTCCTTTAAACTCAAGCAATTCAATATAATTTATACATGTGTAGTCATGCAAAACATTTCCACATTAGTCAGGTTGTGAAAGAAAACAGAAACAAAAAAACTTGAGAAAAAGGAACTAAAAAAAATTATACTTCAATCTGTATTCAGACACCATCAGGTCTCTCTCTGGAGATAGATTGCATTTTTCAAAATTCCTTCAGAGTTGTCTTGGATCATTTTTTTTTGCTGAAAATAACTAAGTCATTCACAGAAGATCATCTTACAATATTGCTGTTATTTTGTATTCAATATATTTCATTTTGCATCAACTAAGTCTTTCCAGGGTTTTTCTGATAGGATCTTGCTTATCATTTCTTATAGTACAAAAGTATTCCCTCCTAATCCCACCCCACAATCTGTTTAGCCATTCCTTAATTGATGGGCATCTCTTCAATTTTCAATTTAACTTTTAAAATCTCTTTTTGGATATCAACCTAATAATGGTAGTACTAGGAGAAAGAGAATGCATGGTCTTTTAGAACATTGGCCATAGTTTCAAATTGCTCTACAGAATATTGGAATGTTTACAACTTCACCAAGAGTGTATTAATGTCTCATTTTCCCCATATGCCCTAAAACATTTAGTATTTTCCTCTGTTGTCCTTTTATCCCATCCAATAGGTATGAGGTAGTACACTAGAATTGTTTTGAACTGCATCTCTTCAATCAATAGTGAGCTAGAGCATTTTTTTTTCAATATTTCATCTCAAAACTTCATATCTTTTGATCATCTATCAATTGGGGAATGGCTCTTATTTTAACCAATTTGACTCAGTTCTGTATGTGTTTGAGAACTGAGGCCTGTCAGACAAACTTGCTGCATTTTTTTTTATAGTTACTGTTACTAACCATATTTCCTTCTGTGCTATTGCTTCACCATGACATTTACTCTATGTTTTATCTTCTTTCACCATATCACTTCTCAAAAGTATTTTGCTTTTGACTACCATCTCCCCCAATCTTACCTCCCTTCTTTCACTTCCATCCCTTTCCCCTCCTACTTTCCTGTTGGGTAAGCTATATTACCATACACAATTGAGTGTGTATGTTATTCCTTCTTTGAGCCAATTCTGATGAGAGTAAGATTCACTCACTCTCTAGCACCTCCCCCTTTCTCCCCTCCACCATATAAGGGTTTTTTTTTACCCTATTTCATCTCTGCCTTTTCCTTTCTCCCAATACTTTACTTTCACCCCTTAATTTTATTTTTAAAATGTATCATCCCTTCATATTCAACTCATACCTGTGCCTTCTGTCTAAATATATTCCACCCAGCTACCCTAATAGTGATAGAGTTCTTATAAATTACAAGTATAATATTCCTATGTAGGAATGTAAACAGTTTAAACTTTTAATATCCCTTATGATTACTTTTTCCTGTTTTCCTTTGTATGCTTCTCTAGGGTCTTGCATTTGAAGGTCAAATTTTCTATTAAGTTCAAGTATCTTCATCAAGAATGCCTGAAAGTCCTCCATTCATTGAATTCACATTTTTTGCCTGAAAGATTATGCTCAGTTTTGCTGGGTAGGTGATTCTTGCTTGTAATCCCAGTTCCTTTGTGCTCTGGAATACCATATTCCAAGCCCTATGATCCTTTAATGTAGAAGCTACTAGATCTTTTGTTATCCCGAATGTGGCTTCACAGTACTTGAATTGTTTCTTTCTGGCTGCTTGCAATATTTTCTCCTTGACCTGAGAGCTCTGGCATTTGGCTATCATATTCCTGGAAATTTCCATTTCGGGATATCTTTCAGGAGGTGATCAGTGGATTCTTTCAACTTCTATTTTAACTTCTGCTTCTTAAATATCGGGACAATCGTCCCTGATGATTTCCTGGAAGGTGATGTGAAAGCTATTTTTTTTATCACAGTTTTCAGGTAGTCTAATAATTTTAAAATTATGTCTCCTGAATCTATTTTCCAGGTCAGTTGTTTTCCAATGAGATATTTCTCATTGACTTTTATTTTTATTTCCTTTTTGGTTTTGCTTTATTGTTTCTTGATTTCTCATAAAGTCTTTAGCTTCCATTTTCTCAATCCTAATTCTAAAATTATTATTTTCTTCAGAGAGCTTTTGTACCTCCTTTTCCATTTGGCCAATTTGGATTTTCAAACTGTTGACATTTTTTTCATGACTTTCCTTCATTTCTATCATTTCTCTTTTGATTTTTTCTTGCTACCTGTCCTACTTTATTTTCAAAGTCCTTTTTGAGCCCTTTTATGTCCTCAGACTAATTCATATTTTTCTTGGAAGCTTGGAATGTAGGACGTTTGACTTTGTCATCTTCTTCCGAGGGTGTATTTTTATCTTCCTTGTTATCAAAGAAGCTTTCTAGGATCAGTATTTTTTTCTATTTGCTCATTTTTCTAGCCTACTTTTTGACTTTTAACTCCAGCCCCCATTCTCAAGGATATCATATTCTAATTAGAGGGAACAGCATATGTAGGTGGTTTCACATGCAAGTTGAATGTTCCCTACCTTTATTCATTTACAACCCCAAAAAAGACATAGATATTTATGCACAACAGCTTCCTTACTATAGTGGACAGAACCCTGACTAAGCATCCAAAAATTTTGTCTTGTATTCCCAGTTACGTAGCTTTATAAATTGAAAAAGAAGGAGAAGTAGCTGGATGGCATGTGAACCACATATTAAAACAGCATTGTATGATTCTAGACAGGTCACTTAACCCTCATTGCCCTTAAAAACAAAGCAAAAATAAAGAAACAAAATAAACCCAGTATTGTAAAGGTAAAAAAATAATATACAAGGGGCAGCTAGGTGGCAGAGTGGATAAAGTACTGGCCCTGGATTCAGGAGGACCTGAGTTCAAATCTGGCCTCAGACACTTGACACTACCTGTGTGACCCTGGGCAAGTCACTTAACCCCCATTGCCCCTCATAAAAAAATATACAATCTCCAGTATTTTCAAATTGTTGACTTCCATATTTTATTAAATAGTATTGTAATTATTTCTCAGTTTTGTTCTTAGTTTGTGCTTAGTATTACAATATGATATTCATAACCTTTTTAAATTATTCATACATATTTGCAAGAAGCTAAAATGCCTGATAAAATCCACATATTTGAGAGGAGTAATAATTTTAGCTGGATTTGGAATGTAAAGTCTTCAGTGAGATTAGGAATATGACTTTTAGTGCCATATCAATTGTTGATTTGCTCAGCTGATTAGAACACTATGTTGATTAGCCAAAGTTGAGAGTTTAGTTACTTCCTGAGGCAATCCCTCTATGCTCGAAGGCTACATGCCATATCTCAATCCACTTGCAAACTTGGAATCAGCTGAAAAAGTATAGTTACTTAAATGATAGAGTCATCACCAGAAAAACTTGGAAAACAGTGAAAAAACTCATACTAAATAAAGAAACTTCTTTGAATACAGATAATAATGATTTCAAAATGTTCAAGCATTATTATTTAAATTAATTATTTTTTATTTTTTTCCTCACTAAATGAAACATCACTTAAAATGGAAACAAAGAAACAACTTAAAAAACCTTGTGTTCACAGCTTATTTAATGAGAGAGGATGAGGGAGGTACAAAAAATCATGACAGTTTGGGGAGTAAAATCAGAGGTTAACAGAGTGGTCTGAGGGCATCAAGGAGGGAAGGATCACAGATAGGTTTCTTTGTAAGATCACGGATAAGTTAGTGTAAGTGGTCTTTGAAGGTAAAAATGATTTCCAGCTTGGAGAGGTGGAGAGCAGTGATGTCCATTCAAGAGTAGGAGCTGATGTATGTTTGTGTGTGTGTGTATTTGTGTATGTATATATACATATATTTACATATATGTATATATTAATATATGTGTGTTTATCATAGATATTAGAAAGTATAAGATGAACTTGAAGAACAAGAAGAATTTAACTTTTTCTAGATAATAGTGGACATGAAGGAGGATTCTGTCAAATCAAATTGTTAGATAGATGGAAAATAGAATGTTGGGAGAATAGAATTCCAGGTTACTATCTGTATTCAAATTTAATGGAGCTAGTCCATTGAAGTTTTATAAACAAGGCATGGCCATCATCTGAGCTTTGCATTAATATGTTGTTGTTGTTGTTTCTGGCATCTCTTTGTAGGAGGAATTATAAAAGGGAGAAACTAGAGGAAGGATAAATACAACATTAAGACAGAATTTTAGAGGGGACTGAGATCTTATTGGTTATCTAGTTCAAAACTTACCAGATAAAAGGATATGGAATAAAAATTCACTTGAAAACTTCTAAAGGGAATAGTCAACACTTCCACAGAGGTACACAGCTCATATGTTTCTCGGGCCTGCTTTTAACTCAGTTCTTCCTGACTCCAAGCTCTATGATGTACCCACTGCACCCCTTAGCTGCCTAGTATAAAGAGTTCTAGTTAAGAGACTTCCTTTACTTATATTCTTAGTGAGTCACACCAGGCTCTTACGGTTTAAGTAACTTGTCCAGTCTTGTAGCCATTATGCCTCAGAAGTGGGACTTGAACCCAGGACTTCCTGATTCCAAAGACAGCTGTTTATTAACTATAACATCTTGCTACTGGTTGACATATGGCAAGTGTTTATTAATGTTTGATGAATTAAATTGGATCCTTACTCCTTGTCTAAAAATAGCCATCAGCTCAGCATAAGGATAGAAAATAATATTATTATATACTCTGAATCTCCAAATAGAAGCTAACATGGCTTTTACAATAAAAGTCATGTTCTGATAAGTGCTTTGGTTAAGAAAAGTGGCAGGGACTCAACTAGTTGGATTCATTTCTTATTTCTTTGTGTGCTGCTAGCAAAGGGGAGTAATTTATCTAGCTTTTCATATTTTATTAAATTACTATATATTATAGTTTGTCTATTCTGTCACCAAACATAATACATGCTAAACAGATGTAATTCCATAACTTGGTGCCAAAACTGTGCTGTCCTTATGTTATAAATTATACTTTTCCCATACTGAAGACATATTTAGTTCTATTCTTTAGGATACCAGACTATTTTGCTTTTAAAATGTCACCAAGTGCCTTTCATGTATTTGTACAGGAAACTTTTATATTTTCCTTTCCACTTTATGTGTACCATCCATTGATTATTTTTTGACAGAATGCATTAAATATGTTGACTACTAACACTATATTGAATACCACATAATTTTACTTTGTTAATTCAAAAGACATACACTTATTATCTTAAAAGCCATCAACAAAAACCCTAGGTATCAGTATATTGGCAACTTATGCATCAGTTTCCATTAATAAAAAGCTGGACAAATGAACCTTCTTGGGCTATACTATTTGAGAGTTCTTTCTCCCTTATTTCTTTATTTCTTTTCTTTTGACTATTGTGTTTCTTTCAGCAATTAAATAATCTTTACTATTTTGTAACTGGGAGAAGGAGGAGAAGGAGGAGGAGGAGGTGAAGAAGAAGAAAAGTGAGGAGAAGGGAAAACAGAAGCAGTAGAAGCAAAAACAGCAGAAGACGACAGAAGAAGAGGAAGAGGAAGAAGAAACAGAAGCAATAGCATAAGAAGCAGAAGCATAAGAGGAAGAAGAAGAAGCAGAAGAAGAAGAAGCAGAAGAAGCAGAAGCAGAAGAAGAAGCAGAAGCAGAAGAAGAAGCAGAAGAAGAAGAAGGAGAAGGAGAAGAAGAAGAAGGAGAAGGAGAAGGAGAAGGAGGAGAAGGAGAAGGAGAAGGAGAAGGAGAAGGAGAAGGAGAAGGAGAAGGAGAAGGAGAAGGAGAAGGAGAAGGAGAAGGAGAAGGAGAAGGAGAAGGAGAAGGAGAAGGAGAAGGAGAAGGAGAAGGAGAAGGAATAAATTATGGTATTTCCCTATACTATGATACACTCTTTTAAATCATAAAAGTATTTTATTTTTTTCCAGTTACATGCAAAGATAGTTTTCAACATTTCTTTTCATAAGAGTTTAGTTCTAATTTTTTCTCCCTCCTTTCCTTCCCTCCCCCCTCCCCAAGACAGAAAGAAATCTGATATAGGTTAGATATATACAATCACATTAAACATTTCTGCATTAGTCATGTTGTGAGAGAAGAATCAGAACAAAATGGAAAAACCTCAAAAGAGTAAAAACAAAAACAAAAATAGAAATAGTATTGTTCAATCTGGATTAAGAATCCATCATTCTTATTACTGGATATGGAGAATATTTTCCATTATGAGTTCTATGGAATCATCTTGGATAATTGTATTTCTGAGAAGAGTTATGTCTATCACAGTTAATCAATTATGATACACTCTTAAAGACATATGCACACCCAGTGCACCTAGTGATTAAAAATGACTCTGAAGGGGCATCTAGGTGGCCCAGTGGATAAAGCACTGGTCCTGGATTCAGGAGTACCTGAGTTCAGATCCAGCCTCAGACACTTGAAACTTACTAGCTTCATGACCCTGGGCAAGTCACTTAACCCCCATTGCCCCACAAAAAAAAAGCAAAAACAAACAAACAAAAATGACTCTGAAGTCTAAATCCAGGTGCATTGCTTAAAAGAGTAATAAGTGACCAACTATAATACTCTGATGCAGAACCACTAGGTCTTATATTTCATACATTTATTTTCCCTAAATACCTGGTTATTATCATCTTGCCTGCTGATTCATGGTAAATATACTGGGACATTGCCATCTTCCATTCTTTTGAATCTTTAAATGGATCTTCTTAGATATGTTGCTTTCCTCAATAGAATGTGAATTCTTTGAGATGAAGGATTATCTCACTTTTCAATTTGTTTTTGTATTCACAGCATTTAACACTTGTCTTTGACACAAAGTGATTAATAAATAGTTATTCATTAATTAATATACATATATATAAGCATTACACATATGAATGTGTGCATGTATGTGTATAGACACATACCCTATAATGTCCAATAGGAAAAAAGAATATATTTCACAGGATTCTTGAGTCAGGTGCATAATTATTTACTATAGGAGAGGAAGCATTTAATTTCTCATGAAGGTCAAGGTTTACCTGTTCAATAAAAAATAATAGAGGCTTTGGGAAGGTGGAAGAGAGCCTTGTAGTTTGACAATATTATGATGGTGTTCAAAATTCCGGAATATCTTGGGTACACCCACTGCCCTTTGGTGCAGCAAGGTTGCCAGTGGATTGATTACTGCACCTGGAGTCATGAAGACTTCAGTTTAAATACAGCCTTGGACATTTACTATCTGTTTGACCCTGGGCAAGTCACTTAACCCTGTTTGCTTAGTTTACTCATCTGTAAAATCAGCTTGAAACAGAAATCACAAACTACACCAGTATCTTTGTTAAGAAAAATTATGTCATGAAGAATTGGACATAACTGAAACAACTGAATAATAGCAATCCCTACTACCCAGTAAGAAAGAAGAAAATACATATAGCAATGCAGAGTGTTGGGATCGATTGGGATCTGAGCATATATCATATCTACTTTCAACTAAGTTTCTTTTCAAGTCAAAAAGTATTTATTACACACCTATTTTGAGCTAAGTACTATTCTTAGCAGTAGGGACACAACAAAACCCAAAAAATAATACTCCTCCCAATCACAGTTGACACAACATGAAAAGAACTGTGTACAGATAAAATCCATATCATATAAATTAGAAAAAAATCAATTTGGGGGCAGGTAGGTGGCACAGTGGATAGAGTACCGGCCCTGAAGTCAGGAGGACCCAAGTTCAAATCCAGTCTCAGACACTTAACACTTACTAGTTGCATGACCTTGGGCAAGTCACTTAACCTCAATTGCCTCAACAACAACAACAACAAAAAAAAAAAAAAACAAACAGAAACAAACAAAAAACAATAGAGGTAAGGCACTAACATTAAGAGAGATCAGAGGGGCAGCTAGGTAGTGCAGTGGATAGAGCACTACCTCTTGAGTCAGGAGTACCTGAGTTCAAATCCAGCCTCAGACGCTTAACACTTACTAGCTGTGTGACCCTGGGCAAGTCACTTAAACCCAATTGCCCCACAAAAAAAAAAGAGAGAGATCAGAATTTCAGTTAGGACTTGAAGGACATCTGGGAAATCAGGAAACATATATATATATATATATATATATATATATATAGAGAGAGAGAGAGAGAGAGAGAGAGAGAGAGAGAGAGAGATGTATAGATGTATAGATGTGTATGTGTATATATGTATATATGTGTGTGTATGTATAAATATAGATAGATAGAAAGATAGATAGATATCTATAGAGAGAGAGGGAGGAAGAGAGAGGAGAGGGGAGCTCAATAAACCCCAGCATTGAAAGATAATTGTCCTAGTTGGCAATTCAAACCTAGTATCCCTTCCCACTTTTTCTGAATCAGTGAACCCAAACACCAGGCTATCTCAGACTTTAAAATAAATTCCTTTGTACATATAATATGCTCCTAGAGTGCTGGCTCATACCACCCCTCACAGAATTATTTGTTAGAAATTGCTTTGTAAAGATCACTGTGCCTAATTATTATTATTGTATCTTAGGGATGGGTAAAGAACCTTCTCTCCTGTGGAGTTCCCATCCTCCCACCAGTCTTATGGAGTGGGCAGGATGACATGTCTGATTGATATATAGATTACACACTATAATTAGAGGAGGAGCTTTGTTGGCACCCCAAGGTAGGAATAATATTCATGATTTGTATATTATGTTATTTTTTCTAAGAAAATATGCCTCAACTATTAAATGTTTGAGCTTGGAAGTTCTGAGATTCAGTAGTTCTAAAGATAAACAGATGTCTGAATTTACTAAGATCAGGACCAATGTAATGATTTTCCAATTCCCTGTCTACAAATATGAGAGTCTACCAGCCTACCTAGAGTTGTTCAAGCCTGTTAGTGTCAGAAATGGAGAAGGTCAAATTTTCTATACCACATAGCTGTGGGATTACAGCAATGAGTGGCCAATTCACTTCCAGCCTGGGCAAGTAGGAAGAACCACTAAAAATAATGAAAAATCTTAAACAATTCATGTTCCTAAACAATATTTGTATGATTTTATCTTTTATTTTAATGCATGCAATAAAATTGTGTAGGTAACCACTCAATTGAAACAAGTGGGTAATGGATAACTGTCAAGCCTGAGCAGGAGGGTAAGAAAGTTTTCATTAATTGGTACATCATTGGAGTGAGTGGATGGGGGAAGGAGTAGAAGAAGGAGCAGGAAAAACAAGTCCAAAGGAGAGGGCAAAAGATGAAGTAAAGCAGAAATTTTATTGGGTAAGTAGAAACAGAATGATGAAGTATAAAGTGTGTCCCACATGAAATACAATGTACCCTATTCAAATTGTAGCTTTTTCCATTACTAAATAGGGTCATGGGCAAAGTGTTTAGGGCTGGGTTAAAAAACAAACAAAAACCAAAAAATCAGTTTTATATGTATGGTATGCTAGCAACATAGCTCGATTACATTTTTCTGAGAAAAATAAAAAGCTAGGGGTTTTATTGTGATTTAAGCTTAAAAGGTATCAGCAATAAAGTATGGTACACATACACAGGCCTTTTTTTGGGGTGGGGTTGGCTGGAAACAACAAAAATTTACATTATTTTCTATAAGTAGAGTTATGTCCAGAGCAAGGAATTTGATATTCCCGCTAATCTTTGCCCTAGTCAGAATATATCTGTAATATTGTGTTCCATTACAAATATCCTATTTAGTAAGGACATTAATCTTACATATCAAGTATATCAAAAGAAGGATGACTGAAGGTGTCTCCACCTCTCAGCTGCTGCCATCAGGTAAGAAAAGGCAAATGTGAGAGGCTGAATGGAAGAGGTTGGAGTGTAAGAACCAATGCTATACTAAAGAATAAGAAACAAAAGTTTCTTATGTCAAGCAATGACAATAACAGAAATAAGAGTTCAAAGAGAACCTAGAAACCATTTTTTAAATTCATAATTGAAAAAGAATTTTCACAAAAGCCCCTGAAGATTCAGTGACAACATGCTGCCTCTATGTGGATTTTAGCTCTATTAGAAAGTTTCTCCTTTCATCAAGTCTAGGTTAATCTCTTTATCATGTATATCAATTATTCCCCAGTTCTTCTCTCTGTCCTTAAGCTCAAGAAGTTTCTTTCAACAAGCTTTCAAGTATTTGAAGACAATAACTATCCCTTTATACCCCTCTTCTCAATCTTCTCTTTTCTAAAGTTCGTATTCTCAGTTCCTTCATCCAACTCTGATAGTACAAGGAACCTAGACCTTTTATAATTTTGGTGGTTTTCCACAAAATTGTTTTCAGATTATGTTATTCCTAAACTATAGCATGCAAAATTTTACATAGTAATTTACATGCAGTCTGCCCAGAGAAGTAAAGTATAACAGCACGCTCGTCTTTTGTCTCTCATTCCTGGAAGATATATTTCTCAATTCAAATCAAGTAGTTGTCATTTTGGATGACATTGATTGTTTTTTACCCCATTTGAAGACACTTAAAACTCCTAGATTTGTTTTTCAAACAAACTGCTATTGCTCATCAATATTTTACTATGGGAATTGATTTATTTAACATTAGACTGTGACTTTATATTTATATCTGGTAAATAAAATAATTTTATATATGTTCCAATGTCCAAATTATTTATAAACATGTTAAAGAACTCAGAGAAAAAATATTATGTGACATTGGATCATTCAACCATTTTATTTATACAATTGTACCATGTTCTAAAAAACATATTCTTATATTGTGCAGCCACTATGTTGACCTTAATGACCACTTCTAGCCTTTTTAGATGTTTTCCAACCATTTTTTAAATAGTAGCTTCAAGATTTTGTTAGGCACCAAAGTCAGGTTTACTGGTCTATAGCTTATAAAATCAGTATTCATTTATTTTTTTTTTGAATCAGGATATTTTATTTTTTTCAGTCTTGAAACAATTTTAATTCACTATGATCTTTTTAAATAGTACTGACTGAAACAGCCACATTTAACAGTTATTTCAATGCATGAGAAATTATAATTTATTTGAACCAAGTGAGTTCAATATCTTATGGATAGTTAGTTGCACTTTTTTTAGTTAGTTCTTTAATTATACTTAATATATATTCCCTACTACACATTTTTGTTCTGTTTTCATCTCCTTGACAAAGAAAAAAGAAAAGAAATAAAGTTTGATCCACTCTGTTTTCTTTGTTATCCATTTTTATCATCCCATCTATACCAAAGAGCACCCTTATGTTGTCCTTAATCTTTCTTTTTAAACCACAGTCATTAACATTTTAAAAAATATTCTTCTAAGTTTCTTCATCATCCTCATCATAATCTGGTCACTAACATTTTGACATCATTATAATACTGTGCCAGTTTATATACATACATACATACATATATATATATATATATATGTATATACATATGCCACACACATATGCAAATATATCCTTTCTTGCCTTTGATTTTACCTTTTGCATTTTTTTTGAAAATTCCACATTAGGAAGCCAAGACTGTGGAAGAAAGGCAGTGACTTCCTGGAACTCTTCCCAAATACCTTCAAATAATGCCATAAAACAATTCCTGGAGAAGCAGAACCCACAAAAGGGTGGTGTAGGATCACTTTCCAGCCAAAGACAGCTTAGAACATCAGCAGGAAAAGTCTGTAGTACTAAGGTGAGAATAGAGCCCAGATCCTGGTCATGCCAGGACAGATCCAGCACCAGGCAGATCATGCCAGAGAAACAGGGCTCTGGAACCTTGGGATCAGCTGTAGCAGTGGCTACTTCTGGAATTCAGCTCACAGAAAGGTGAGGGGGTCAAGTGGTTGACCAGGTGGAGATTTCAGGGGTCTCTGCTGGGAATGCTGTTGTTTTGCCCATGCTCATAACCAGGAAGCAGTATTGAGTGCTGTCCTAGATAGGGGAGGGGCACAGGCATGCCCCAGCTTGCAACCACAGTGAACGAGAATTCTCTTCCGAGGTTAAAGAGTAATCAGGCCTGTGGTTACATAACAAGCAGAGCACAGACCATGGGAGTGTAGAACATGCCTCTTCTTAAATCGTGTCACCTGGGACCCCCTGAAACTAGGGACAGTGTGCCCTGGAAACAGTGACCCACTTTAAGAAGGAATTAAAAGTCAAGAAATAGGATAGGAAAATGAGCAAACAGAAAAAAAATGCTGAACTAGAAAGCATTTTTGGTGACAAGAAAGATCAAAATACACCCTCAGAAGATAACAAAGTCCAAACTCTTACATTCAAAGTTTCCAAGAAAAATATAAATTGGTCTCAGGCCATAGAAGTGCTCAAAAAGGACTTTGACAATAATGTAAGAGAGGTAGAGGGAAAAATGGAAAGAGAAATGAGAAAGATGGAGGAAAGTCATGGAAAAAAGGCAACGAATTGAAAATCCAAATTGTCCAAATGGAAAAGGCAGTACAAAAACTCTCTGAAGTATATAATTTCTTAAAAATCAGGATTGAACAAATGCAAGTTAATGACTTTATGAGAAATCAAAACACAATAAAGCAAAACCAAAAGAATGAGACAATAGAAGGCAATGTGAAATATCTCCTTGGAAAAACAACTGACCTAAAAAACAAATGCAGGAGAGAGAATATGAAAATAATTGGACTACGTGAAAGCCATGATCAAAAACGGAGCTTAGACATCAACCTCCATGAAATAGTCAGGGAAAATTACCATGATATTCTAGAATCAGAAGACATTGAATAGACATTGAAAGAATCCACTTATTACCTCCTCAAAGAGATCCCAAAATGAAAACATCCAGGAATATTATAACCAAATTCCAGGGCTCCCAGATCAAGGATAAAATATTTCAAGCAGCCAGAAGGAAACAATCCAAGTACTGTGGAGCCATAGTCAGGACAATACAAGATCTAGCAGGTTGTATATTAAAAGATCAGAGGGCTTGAAATATGATAATCCAGGGTACAAAGGAACTTGGATTACAATCAAGAATCACTTACCCAGCAAAACTGAGTATAATCTTTGAGGGGGGAAAATGGACTTTCACTCATTCTTGATGAAAAGCCATGAATTTAATAGAAAATTTGACATTCAAATACAAGACCCTAGAGAAACATAAAAACATAAACAGGAAAAAGAAATCATAATGGAAATTAAAATTTAAACTGTTTACATTCCTACATGGGAAGATGATACTTCTAACTCATTAGAACTTCCTCATTATTAGGGATGCTGAATGGAGTATATATATACAGAGGGGACAGGGTGAGTTGAATATGAAGGGATTAAATCTGTAAAGCATCTCTCTATCTATCTATCTATTCATTTATTGATTAATGGTTGATTCATTTATTGACTCATTTATTTATTTATCTATCATCTATCTATCTATTTATCCATCTACTTATTTATTTATTTGTGGGGCAGCCAGGATTGGGTGGCTTGCCCAGGGTGTCATGCAGCTGGTGAGTGTCAGGTGTCTGAGCACAGATTTGGGCTCGGGTTCTCCTGGGTTCAGGGCTGGTGCTTTGTTCACTGCACTACCTAACTGCCCTATTATGATATCTTTTAAAAATCAAATTAAGGCATGAAAGGAATGCACTGAGAGAAAGGGAAAGTGAGAGGTGAATGGGGTAAAGTATCTCACATAAAAGAAGCAAGAAATAGTATATGGAATTGAGGGGAAGATGGGTGAGGTGCAGAGGAGTGAATGAGCCCTACTCTTATCAGAATTGGCTCAAAGACAGAATAAAATACACACTCAATTGATTATAGTAATATATCTTGCTCTGTAGGGAAGTGATAGGTAAAATGGTTAAGGTGGGGAGGGAAAAAGAAAGGAAGTGCAGAATGAGGGAGGGGCAGTCAGAAGCAAAACACTTTTGAGGAGGTAAATATAGGTAAAAGGGGAAATATCAAGGGAGAGGAAATAGGATGGATGGTATATTAGTAATAGCAACTGAAAAAAAATGTAGCAAGTTTGTCTGATAGGCCTCAGTTCTCAAACACATAGAGTACTGAGTCAGATTTGTTAAAATGAGAATCACTCCCCAATTGATAGATGATCAAAAGACACGAAGTTTTCATGATATAATTAAGACCATCTAGAGTTGAATGAAAAATTGTTTTAACTCACTATTGATTGGAGAGATGCAAATCAAAACCATTCTGGGTGCTACCTCAAACTTAATAGATTTGATAATAGGACAGCAGAGGAAAATGATGGTGACATAGGGAAAATAAGGTATTAATACCCTTTTGGTAAAGTTGTAAAGATTCAAACATTCTGTAGAGCAATTTGAAACTATGGCCAAAGGGCTAAAGAACCATGCATACTCTTTGACCTATCAGTACAACTACTAGATTGCTATCCTAAAAGATTTTTTTAAAGTTGATGATGCCCATCCATTGGGGAGTGGCTGTGAACATATTGTAGGATGAGATTAGAATGGAACACTATTGTGCTATAAGAAATGTTGAGCAAGATGCTGTCAGAAGGTCTTATGAAAAATGCAATCCATCTACAGAAAAAGAACTGATGGTGTCTGCATACATATTGAAACTTGATTTTATTTTAGTTCCTTTTCCTTAAGGTTTTTTTGTCTGTTTTCTTTCACAGCCTGACCATTGTGGAAATATTTTGCATGACTACAAATGTAAATTGTATATTGATTTATTTGCATTGTTAAGGCAGGGGTTAGGGAGGAATGGAGCAAGAGAATTTGTAAAACAAAGTTTTAAAATTGTTGTGAAAATATATTTTTACATGTAACTTTGGGGGGAAATTCTAAATAAATAAATAAGAAAACAAAACAAAACAACAAAAAAAGAGTTGGACAGCTAAGTGGTACAGGGGATAGAGTGCTGGGTCTAGAGTGAGGAAGTCATCTTCCTTAGTTAAAATCTGCCCTCAGGGGGGCAGCTAGGTGGCTCAGTGGATAAAGCTGTAACGATTGGAATAACGCCACCTGCTGGATACTTACTGTAGAGGAGTTCTGCCCATGAAGGGAAGGTCTTTGAGGGCAAGACCAGGAGTCAGGAAGTGACGCGGGCTAGTGGGAGGAGGAAGGAAGAGACTGGCGCTCAGTCTCGCTCTTTTTTTCCTCTGGACTCTGGTGGAGAAGGGAGCTAGAAATGTGCTCTCCCTTTAATAGATAGAAATCTAGGCCTTTTTCTCTCTCTTTACCAAATTCTTATTCTCCTTAATAAATGCTTAAAAGTCTAACTCTTGCTAAAGCTTATAATTTATTGGCGACCACTCATTAGATATTTTAGACAGTTTAGCTAGAATTTTACCCCTTAACAAAGCACTGGCCCTGGATTCAGGAGTACCTTAGTTCAAATCTGGCCTCTGACACTTGACACTTACTAGCTGTGTGACCCTGGGCAAATCACTTAACCCCCATTGCCCCGCAAAAAAAAAAAATCTGCCCTCAGTCACTTACTTGCTGTGTGACCCTGAGCAAGTCACTTCACCTTGTTTGTTTCAATTACTCATGTATAAAATGAGTTGGAAAAGAAAACAGCAAACCACTCTAGTTTATTTGCCAAGAAAACCCCAAATGGAATCATTGTGAGTAGAACACAAATGAAAAAAAAAATGACTGAACAGCAACAGCAAAGGGTACATAAGAAAGAATTACTATGTAGTTGTATACACCAACATTTTGACATAGTTTTTGCAGTCAGGTGACATGTATTTATAATTATTGCCTGGGAGAGAGGAATTTTAGTATACAGATGAAGCAGAAGTCAAATTGTAAGAGGTTTTGGAGTGAAATGGAGCAGAAGATTTAAGCCAGGGGCAGCTTGGTGGCACAGTGGATAAAGCACTGGCCTTGGATTCAGGAGGACCTGAATTCAAATCCAGCCTCAGAATCTTGACCCTAGCTGTGTGACTCTGGGCAAATCACTTAACCCTCACTGCCCTGCAAAAAAAAAAAAAAAAAAAAAGAAGAAGAAGAAGAAGAAGATTCAAGTCAACAAGCACAGACATCTTTTTTTTCTAGACATTCAGCAAAGAAAGGGAGGAGAGATATAGGATGACAGATTGAATTATGTCACTTATTATACACACTATGCTATTTACTGAGCACTCTAAGGGAAAGAAAAAAAAGTTGGATTGTCCCTCTTCTCAAGGTATTTGCATGTTATTATTTGGCGATACAAGTCTACACATAACTAAATAGAGTATATATATATAACACACACACACACATATATATATATATATATATACACACATACATATACATACATTTACATATATACATACACACACACATACACCCCAATGTATAGTCCATCAACCCTGCCCCAAAGGGGCCCACTGTGAAAAAATTTTGTTAGCAATGCAAATTGGAACCTTTCAGCTTTTCACAAAATTGAGTTATCCCAGTAGGAAGTCTAGATGCCATAAAAACTAAGCTCTATCTGAACCCTCAAACTAACACATAAACAAATGAACAGAAGAGCAATGAATCACCAAAAAATGCATTTTAGAGATAGTGGGTTTATAGAATTTGGCTAAAATGAGTGAAAAAGGAAGCGGAAGAACTCATTCATAATGAAGCAGGATTTACTCCATATTGCTTATTCAAAAATAATGCTAATAGTTCTAATATCTGAATAAAAAAAAGGGTTAGCCCATAATATGCTGATTTAAAACTTCACATCTACCATATGACACTCTGGGCTTATCAGTTTTGATGATTATTTAACTTTAAAGTTTAATTTTGAATTTAGCTCAGATTTTCTTATAAAGACTTCAATTAGTATAATCCCATAAAACATTGATATCTAAACCTGTCCACTGATGGTGCTATCTTTAATTAGATCACAGAGAATTATAATTCTAATGAGAATACAGAGTTAAGTACTAAGGATTTCTGTTATATTCATCCAAAGCTTCAGGTGACAAAACTAGCCAGGTTTATGGGGGGAAAAGAATCATATCTGTCCCTTGAGCATACTGAACTCACTTCCTTAGTTTGTTTAAGAGTTTAATAGGTAGCCTTCTCTTGGTTACCTGCCCAGTAACATTTAAAAAAATGCATAACTTGCTGGTGTTCCTTATGGACAAAACCTCTTAGAATAATTCATATCTGTTACTATGCTTGTAAATTATTCATCTTTTGATTAATGAAAATATGTTAATTAAGGATTTGCTGTTAAAAAGGTATAAATATCTTTCATTGCCTAAAGTAATTAGAATAAGTAATTACTTAAACATTATGATTCTGAAGTTAAATAATTACTATGGAAAAAAATGAATAAGAAGAAGACACAAAAATATGCTTGATATGATTTAAACGGTTGAACCAAATGACAATATTTTTGGTTGTTTATATAAATATATACATATGCTTTGAAATATTTTAATATTTGTTTTCATATTATGCAATTTTTTCTGTTCTCATCTCTTTGACAAATGAGAATCTGAATTTTTATCATCTCTTTCCCTAAATGATTTTAAATTTAAGAAATGCACAATTTTCTCAATGATTTCATCTTGGAACAATTGATTTGGTTGTCCTAAGGTGAACTGTGACTGAAAGGAAGAATGTTTTGTTTGGCCATAGAGGAGGGATTGAAAAACAATTGTTTGAAATTGAAGACAAAGTCTGGCTTTAAGGAAAAGCTTCTTAAGAATTTGAGCTGTCCAATAGGAATCCTGGATTTGGGTTCATGGGGGTTTCCTCTATTTAGGGATTTTATGCAAAGACTACATCCTTCCATCTCTAAGATTCCTGAATTTTGTGGACCCTTCAGACTGTCACATGAATCATCATATAAATGTATGTCATACTAGTGTTTTACTAGTATATTCAGGCTTAGGTTGTGGTCTTGCTTGAATTATGCATTATAAAATGATGACATAGTTTTTGCAGTCAGGTGACATGTATTTATAATTATTGCCTAAAGTGAATATAGGGGATAATAGATATTTCACCTCAGTTATACTAGAAAATATTAAAAGCTCTAGAAGAAGGCCTCAATCACACGGCAGATCTCTCAGAGACAGTTATGGAAGAACATGGCCTAGAATCAAAGAGAACATGGAGGCAAAGATAGGTAGTTATGTCTACCATTGGAGGAAGTACATTCTCTGATGCGATGAGAGAGACTTTGAAAAAAACATCATTGCTATATATTTGGGGAAATAGGATGGTACGATTCTATCGTTAAAAAACATATGATTTGGCACTAAGCACAAACATCTGATGGCAAAAGAAAGAGGGAAGAGGATCACAAGGGAAATTAAGACTTCAAACAATAGTGTTTGTGTCTTTTTCTTTTTATTGATATATCTTTTTAATGCCTATGTGTTTATAAGCATATAGTCATATATCCATATGTATACACACAATGATAACTAGGTAGTAAAGAATTATTCTATTTTTCATCTTTTCTTCACTTCTCTCTTCTTTGTGTGGAATTTGTAAAATATTTTCAGCACTCTTTTCTTTAATAGCTATTACTTCTCACCATTCCACCTGATGTCAAATAGAGACCCCCCTCCCATTTTAAAAAAAACATGTATAGTTAAGTAACATAAATCAAGTTTTTAGTCATATCTAAGATCACATGTATGATTCTGTACCTCTAGTTCATTACCTCTCTACAAAGAAATTGAAGATATGCTTCATTATAAGTCTGAAATTGTGATTGGCTGCTGTGTTAATTAAGGTTCTGAGGACTTTCGGAATTGTTTTTTCACATAAATTTGTAGTTGTCATGTAAATTATTCTCCTGATTCTATTCACTTAACTCTACCTCAATTCATGAGTCTTTCCAATTAATTAAATATTGTCATATATATTAATTCATTTATTGCAATAAATTCTACTTCATTCACATATGATCATTTGTCCAACTGGTGGACACATGTTTAGTTTTCACTTCTTTGCCACACCAAAGTATGTAGCTATAAATATTATTGTACATATGGGTCCTTTTCCCCTATTCCTGAACTCCTTGGACATCTGATAAAATTCTGACTTGGCTTGCCTACAATTTCATCTTTGAGCAAAAAATAAAGGAAATTGCTCCTTTCTATTTAATTCTGATTAACAAAGTTGGGGAGGGGTTATTGAGGTCAAAATAGAATACTAGCTTATCTATAAATAATACAGCATATCTTTCAGTTTTCATAAAAGTCATCTGAAAAATACATTTCAATTTTGTGGAAAAGGTCATTTAAATTCAAAAAAGTTAATTGACTTGGTTAAGGTCACACATCTAAGTATCAGAGATGGAATGTGAATGCAAGTCTTTTCAAATGATTCCATTTCCAGTGTTTTGTTTTGTTTTTTTTTTCCACTGCCCCAATGATGAAAGGCAAATTTGGCACTTAGATAAGCACCTTGAACACTAGGACACCATATTTCAAAAAAATCCATTAAAAATTATAGTTATCATACAATGGTCAGATTGATAGGATTTATGTTTAAACACAGGCAGATACTGTAAAGGAGAAATCAGCACAAAAGGAAAGGAAACGTCTAAAAAAAAGATATTCTGTTCAAAAAGCAACTTATTCCAAATGAGGAGGAAAACAGAAAGATATCTAGAGAAACCAGTATGACTACCCCAGGAGCTCCAAGCTTTTACAATAGTCATTTAAAATTTACAATACTCTGAATTTTAAAATCATATGAAAAGGAGAAATAAATATAATAAAGGAAGAATTTTTAATAATGCTAAATGGCAAGGAAAAAGGGTAGAAGCTTAAGCTTTCTATGATGTGAATTTAAAAACAAAAAAACAAAAGAAGGTCAAGAATATGCAATGAATAAGTGATAAGAGCTTTGGAGAATATGCTTAGAAGAAAAAGATGAGCAAAAAGAGATGTCTAGTATAAAGATATGGAGATAAATTGTTATCAAAAGACAGAGACAAAGCAAAATGTCTAAATTCCTCTTTTGCTTATGTTTTGGTTTTCTGGGAGAAAGTATAAAAAAATGGGAGATAGAAGCCATGGTCATAAGGAAATTGAAACCTAAAATAGGTGAGGATATATTAAATATAGTTAGTTAGGTAGCCCATTTCATGAATGCATGATGTACATGCATACACTTGGATATAAACTTTTTTCAAATAACAATAACATTTATATAGCATTTGTTAGCCAGACACTATGCTAAGCACTTTATAATTATTAACTTTTTGGATCCTCACAATGACCCCAGGAGATAAGAACTATTATTATCTCTATTTTATGAATGAGTTACTGAGGCAAGTAGAGGTTGTGATGTGCCCAGAGTAAGTAATATAGCTAGTAAGTGTTTGAAGCTACATTCAAACTGATTCTAGGACTGGCTTTCTGTATACTGTGCCACTTAGCTACCTCATACAATAAAAAGATAAACATGTGATAAACAGATAGATAGATAGACAATGAGGGTATCTCATATCGGATATATGAAATATATACATATATACATGTCTAGTATATTAAATGATTATGTGAATATGCACAGCATATATCTATGTCTATACACATTTATATTATGTATATGCATCTTTTCATGCATATATAATTGCAATAGATTATCTGTCCAGCTAAATTTTATAAATACCCCAGGTTGTATTTTAATTTTTATTATCTTACATGTGTGGATTATTAAAGGTATCCTTTTTTAAAAAATCTATTTTATTGAAATAGTAACAATAAAATGATACTAATTGTAATAAATGTAAATATTTTAAAACCAAGTAAATTCTACTTGGATGATACTTGGGGCACAAAGAAGGGAAAAATCCCCAAGTAATTATTAGGTACTCACTAGATGCCAGTCACTGGGTTAAGCATTTTATAAATATTACATCATTTGATCCTCAAAACAACCCTGAGAAGTAGATGTTATTATTTGTCCTATTTTACAGCTGAGCAAATGAAGGTTAAATGATTTGAATTCAGTTCTTCTTGACTCCAGAACCACTGTATTATCTATCCAGCCACCTTTCTGCTTCTAAATAAATATAATGAAACTGTTGACTTACTTTTTTCATTTCAGTTTGTATGCATTTCTGTATACAGCTAGCCACTGATTCAGAGAAGGTACAGTTTTCAAAAAAAAAATAAAGAACACACAATTTTCTTAATTTGTTTATAGTTTTCAAATGTTTTGTTGCAGCTCTTCTCGTAGGCATGGATTTTTTTGGTTAAAGGTCTAATTTAATTTTAAAAGGATAAAGACTTAGAATAATCTTGGATAGGCACTTTATTTGGCAATGAGCATGTCCATGTCCTTGGCTGAGTTGGAGAGGATAGGACTGTATCTCATTGAAAAACCGTACAATGTTTCAATATTCCTAAGCTTTATAGACAAACAGAAAAACCCATAAATCTTTAAATTTCCAAAATTCAGTTTAGCTGAAAATCACAGGATTTGTTGGAAACAATATTGTAGATCATCCAATTGACACTGAATATGTACTTGGTGGGTGTAAGTGGATTGTAACGCATCACTAATCATGATGTGTATGTGAGAAGCAAGGCAAAAGACATTGCCAAGAACATGTGTCATTTCCAAAAATGTGATTTGATACTGTTTTAAGAGAGAAAGAAAATAAATGGGTAGACCAGATTTTAGGTTGGTAGTTACAAGATATGAAAGAATCAGAGTAAAATCTCTGGAACATTCAGTGAATCCTTTATGCAAACTTTAGTAAAAGACATAGTATGAAAGACATATGAAGAAAGGTGTTAGCTGCATTGAGAAAAAAACTGATAAGTAGAAGTATGTATAGAATAATTTTACACACACATTAAATACATATGCATACAAATATATGGGTGTATATATGATATAATTAAATATATGTATATATGTGTGTATCTATGTATTGTGTGTATATATATATACATATATATATACACATTTACATATATACATATATATATATATATATAATAGTAACCATCTGTAGTATGGGGGGCAGGGAAGAAATAAAAAGGAAATTTATCTGATAATTTCATTGTAAATTTGAAGAGAATAGCACCTTGTACATAGTAGATTGGCAGTTTCATGTACAATCATATTTTTATTGTACTGTATTATGGAAATGTTTGTTTCATTCCACAAATTAAAAGTAAAATAAAATAAAGGCATGGATAGACATCACACAGCATAAAAAGGCATAGATAGGTTAGGATCTGCATCACTGGAGGTATCATCTACACTAGTGAGCTATATATTAGTTTCTAAGGCATATTATACATTGTTTTTGTTGACCACTCCCCACCCATAAACACATATGTATTCATACACACAAATGTATGTGCTAAAGTATTCTTTAATTACCTTTGTTCTGACTCTTGCCCAGAATACTGACATAAATTGCAAATACAATGGTCAAATTGTTGGCAATGGGGTGGCTAGGTGGTGCAGTGGATAAAGCACTGGCCCTGGATTCAGGAGTACCTGAGTTCAAATCCAGCCTCAGACACTTGACACTGACTAGCTGTGTGACCCTGGGCAAGTCACTTAACCCCCATTGCCCCGCAAAAAAAAAAAAAAAAGTATCTGGAAATAGTGAGGGGTTTTCCTCTGTTTGGATAACTTTCACAGACAAATTTTTGTATTTCAATCTATTTTTATTAATACTTCCTTCTAGATCAGACATTCTTGAGCTTTTATGTAATGAGTTCTTTTGGTAGTCGAGAAATGATGCCTCAGAATAGTTTTAAATGCATGAACTAAATAAATTTCTTCAGAAATGAAGCCAAAGGTTAGGGAAAATAAAAATATTTCCCTTCATACAAGTTCATGGATACTCTAAAATTTATTCACAGACCCCTTGGGATTTGTATATTCCAGGTACAGAAACAATGTTATAGATTAAGGGTTGACAAAAAATTCAGAGGATTTGGATAGAAGCAAATGGTTTTACTTCCCCCCACCCCCCAAAAAGAAAGAGAAACAAGGGATTTTTATGAATTATAATCTGAATAGAAAATTTCCAGAAATTCATAATTAAAATGTAGTTCTATATTAATTACTTGTTACATTTCTGTAAGACAGTTGGGCACACCTACCAGTATCTCAAGCATTTCAATTTTATCTGCAATGGGAGATGAGATAGAAAGCAATGAAGCACCACAGTGCAGCATCAGCTGGAAATCATAAGAAATAATCAAGGATCATCTACTCTAGGAAGACAGAAAATGCTATTTTCTCACATCCAGGGTGCAAATAGGGCCAGGCTCTGCAAATATCAGCTGTAGCTACAGAGCAGATGCCAATCTCTATGTGAATGTGGTGTGGAAAGTAGTATTGGTCATGCATCAGCCTGCACACAGGGAAAGTTGCAACCAGTAGCAGTAGCAGCGGCAGCAGCAGATTCAAATCCAAAAGCCCCTCAGTGAATATCATCTAGGCAGAAGAAACTATATATCCACTGCCAAAGAAAATGTCTCTTGCTGTTCTGGTTAGGAAAATTTCTCTAATAAGGAACTTGAGCAACTCGCCTGGTAGTAAAAGATAACTTAAAGTCTGATGGTCTCTGTTATTCCCCAGTTTAATTGAATTCAAACAAAAAATGACTTTTGAGATGTCCTACTAAGTGTGACTAAGATATAGTAAAATCATATTTTTACAAAGTAGGTCAGGAATAATGTAATTTTTTTGGTGGGGAAATGAGGGTTAAGTGACTTGCCCAGGGTCACACATCTAGTAAGTGTAAAGTGTCTGAGGCCGGATTTGAACTCAGGTACTCCTGAATCCTGGGCTGGTGCTTTATCCACTGCACCACCTAGCTGCCCTAATGTAATTTTTTAAACTCCATTAAAACAAATTGGCCTTTTTGTCTAAGAAAATACTATGAGAACTGCAGAGTACCTTGTAGAGTCTTACATACATCTATTCTGGAAAAAAATAGAGTTCTTTTGCTTGGGGAGGGGAGTAAATGAATCCACTCTTTAAACTAGTGAATAATAGAAGCCATCAGACATATACTGAGGAAGAAAGCTGAAGTAGTTGATTAAACTTTTGTCCCATCAAGAACAGAAAGATATGGTTTTAAATGTTATGTTTCAGGGGAAGCTAGGTGGCACAGTGGATAAAGCACAAGCCCTGGATTCAGGAGGACCTGAGTTCAAATCCGACCTCAGACACTTGACACATACTAGCTCTGTGACCCTGGTCAAGTCACTGAACCCTCATTGCCCTCCCCCCCCCAAATTAAAAATTTATAAATGTTATGTTTCCAACCTTATAGGGATATACTTTAAACAACAACAGAATATAGTACTCCCTGGTGGTTGGTTTATGAATTCTAATTTTCAGATGAATTCCTAAACACAGACATACCTAAGACTGTGAAGAGGACACATGCATTACTATATTCAAACTGAAGATGTTGTATCTTTGCTCCACAAATGAAATGTGTGTGTAATATATAGAATAAACCCTTTGGAGAAAGCTTGATTTAGGTAGCATGGTGAGAATGAGAAGTAATGGGGGAAAAAATTGAGGTAGGAAAGCAGGCATTGCCAAACCTGTGTACTTAGTCAGAAAGATTGTGCACATTATTCTTGATTTTCTTCAGAAAGAATGATCTTAGAAAATGGTGGGGGTAGTGACAAGTCTAGAAATATTCTGTGCCTTAATATTATAGTTGTAAGTCCTTAGTAGTCCCCATGACCACCAACCACCACCATCATCATCATCACATTTGTATAAGGTTGTAACATTTTGACAATGCTTTACCAAAATTATTTCATTTTTATCCTCACAATAACCTAGGAGGTAAGTGCTATTATATTCACATTTTACAGATAAGTAAAATTAGACAACCTGAGGTTAACTGCTTTGTCCCTATTCATAGTCATCTGATGCAAAATTTATAATCAGGTCATCCTTATTCCAATGAAAAAACTTTATCTACTACTATACCTAGCACCTAGATAGAGTTATAAGAGAACACAAAGCCTTTCATAGGAAAAATATAATAAATGTGGATCATTAATTAAAAAAACTTATTTTTCATTCTCCTAATGTGTCCTAATTCAAGATTTATCCCAATGTTTGTGGTGAATATATTACACACAGATTTCATTTGTGGAGAAAGAGATACAACTTCACAGTTTGCCTTTAGCCATATGTGTATTCCTTTCAGTCTTAATATTTACTTGGATTTAACAGTTCAATTGCAGCTTAGAATCCATAAAATATCAACCAGGTAATACGATGGATGAGTGACAGAAAGACCCTAGATGATAATTGGTTTAGTTAAGGATGAAATGGGCCATTTTGTTGAATGGAGAATTTGCATTCACATTGTATCTAGAAACAATTTATGTGAATGAATTAATCCATGGAATCAGAATTTGAAGTGACCTTTAAAAAATTCAAACCTTCAAACTTTTATCTCTGGTATTTATTTGTAGCATTTTCCTTTTTAGATGATATCACACTAGCAAATCTAATTCTTCATACCCCAAACGGATCTCATTAGATTCCCCAAGATGCCTGTATCACTTTATCTCTACACATTTTTATGATTACAGTACCACCATTCAAACAGGCTGTACTATTCAAATTTTGGATTATGTTTGGCTCTCTCTTCCCTTTACAATGCCACTTATTCAGTCCCCAGGTTTTGCCAGTCTTATTTCCACCCCTTTTGTATCTGTATATTTCATTATATGTTCACTGCTGCCAAAGTAGTACAGGTCATCATTACCATTCTCTTGGACCTCCTGTCTCACTCTATAGAGTATAATCCCATTGAGAGAAGAGTATTTTATTTAGCCTTTATAACCCCAACATACAGCACATTGTGGGACATGTAATTTATGCTTATAATGCTTGTTGATTGATTATTATAATTTCTTAAAAGTCATCTAAGCTCCATATATTATCTTCCTCATATCTCACCTTTAATATGTATTACCATATTTTCTGGCTCAGTGGATGGAGCACTATTCCAAACCATGAGTTCTTATCCTGCCTCAGATACTTACTAGGTAACTAACATGTGACCGACCCATGGACAAGACAGAATTAGAACTGAGATCTTCCTGACTCCAAGTATGGTGTTACTATGCCACCTTTCTTCATAATAGTATTGTTGATAAGAAATTAATTTGTAAATCTTAAAGCACTATATAAATATATAAATATGAGTTATTTTTATGTGATTAGAATCATAAAAAAG
Organism: Dromiciops gliroides; assembly: GCF_019393635.1. Classification (NCBI taxonomy): domain Eukaryota; kingdom Metazoa; phylum Chordata; class Mammalia; order Microbiotheria; family Microbiotheriidae; genus Dromiciops; species Dromiciops gliroides. The sequence continues at coordinate 498,046,042 of NC_057862.1, forward strand.
TCAGTGCCCATAGGAAGAGCCTAGAGAAACATTTTAGCCTTTACTTTTAATAGTTTCATATTCTCTCATTTAATGCAGGCTGACATCATTCATTATGTCAATGCCCACTGACCTTAATAGAAGAATCTAAGATTAAACCAGAGTTTGAAAAGGCTTTAGAAGTTATCAGAAGAAGTATAGGGTGATATTTCTTTATGAACTCTTTTGAGATCAAAGCCTTTGGTTTAAGCCACACAGAAAAACAGAAACCACTCTGATCATTTCTGTATCTTCTCTCTTTTTCTAATAAGTAGAAATTGACCATTTCTTTTGCCATTCCTAGTCTATATGTTATTAATTTATAACTTTGAATTGCTTGTTGAAGAGATCGTGTTTAAAATCTCAAAAGCTCACTTCTAGGGGCAGGAGGAATTGCTGACACATTCACTGACTAAATGAAGTTGCTCTCGAGTGTATTTTAATGATTCCTCCCATTACTTTGTTCGTACATTATTACAACTTTGTTTTCTGCTTGTCTTTTTTTTTTTAATTTGTGAAGCTCTATGCAGTGATCAAAGCAGATTTTGTCATTTTCAACAATGGAGAAATTAGAGCAATGCAGGAAACTGACTCGCACCAGCAAGCACAAGTGACAAATCCCAGCCCTGCTGTGCCTGGTTTCTGCCATCATCAGAGCCCTTCCAGATGTTAATCATCCTGTATTGTGGTGGTTTCCTAGGGTCTCTTCTATCTTCCCATTTAGAGAAAGATAGTGATGTGGGAGATAACAAGGAGACTTTCTCACAGCAGAAAGCTCTTCAAATAAACATCTCAGTAGTTTTATGTGGATGTATCTATTTTCCTTTGACAGAAGATAGCAAACAGGCAAATGTTTCTTAGGGAAGCATGATAATAAAAAGTGCAGTTTTTGTGCCAGAGAGGATTTTCCCTAATACTCTGATGACATATGAGTTTGAATAAATGAAAATCTAAACCTGCCCACTCTATGCCTAACTCTTCACTCCTCCCTAACCACTATGGATGTGTTTGGTATGGAGCAGAGAAACAGCTCTATACTTGCTTCACAATATGGTGTTATTCTTGAAACCTGTATAATTTTTCAGAGGCAGCTAGGTGGCACAGTGGATGAAACACTGGCCCTGGATTCAGGAGGACCTGAGTTCAAATCCAGCATGATACACTTGACACTTACTAGCAGTATGACCCTAGGTAAGTCACTTAACCCTCATTGTCCTGCAAATTAATAAGTATATTAATATTAATAATAATAGGAAACCTGTATAATTTTTTAATGAAAACTGACAGTGCAGATCATTTTATTACCCATTCCTCTTTTTTTTTCTATTGGCAAGGACATGTGATTTCATTGGTATAAGGGTCTTCTGAGAAAACCCCCACTACGAACACAGATCAGCACTTGTTCTGCTACTTAGAGAGTTGTCTGGATCCCTGAGATGTTAAGTAACTTGGAAATAGACTGTCACAGAGACACTATGTGTCAAAGCACAGACAAGAATTCAGGTGTTCTTAGTTCTGAGGCCAGTATGCACTCTAGCGACTATTTTAGTCTGTCTATAAAAATTATTCTTAGTACAGCATTTCAAATACACACATGGAAGAGTTGGGACTAAAAAAATCTAAACTCCTATATAAATAGAATTTAAATTCTGGCTGATATTACCAAGCTGGAAAGGCTTTATAATAGGCAAAATTAACTAAATAGATTAACACAATGTGTGCTTCCTTCCAATTGGGAATCCTTATCACCGGGATGTTTGTTTGGTAATTAATTCTAGGACAAAGAAATTTCTGTTGACCACCCAATCTGATTTCATTTTATCCTTCTTTTATACTTCCTATTGTAGCAAATTGGACTGCTAACTTTCTATTTAATATTCCATTTTATAACATTTCACTATATCATATACTATCATATCCTTCTATATCTTTGCAATAGTGGTCCCTGTGTTTAAAATGTGCTACTTTGTAGAAGTGAAATATTCAAAACAACTCTTGCGGCAGCTAGGTAGTGCAGTGGATAGAGCACCGGCCCTGGAATCAGGAGTACCTGAGTTCAAATCCGGCCTCAGACACTTAACACTTACTAGCTGTGTGACCCTGGGCAGGTCACTTAACCCCAATTGCCTCACTAAAAAACCAAACCAAACCAAAAACAAAAAACAAAAAACAAAAAACAAACCCAACTCCTGCATTTCCTCCTACATAAAGCCTTTCTTGATCCCACTGGTTATAAAATCCCTTCCCCCTTGAAATTCCCTCATATTGTTTCATATTTTTTGTATGCTATTTCCCCCTGTGGGAGCCTATCCAACTATTATTGCCTATTAAATTCCTCCACATACTTTAAATTAGGCGAACTGCTGTTCTTGATGATCCTCTCTAAGAACATTCCATCTTTTCTCTCCACACCTTGATAATAACTGTCTCCCATAAATAAGCTGTGCCCCTTTCTCACTTCCAAATCTTTGAATCCCTAGTTTTTTTCAACACTATCCAATACTAACTGCTAAAGAGAGACTTTTCTCATCCACATTCATGGTTATAGGAACCTTCCTGTCTCTCAGGTTTATCTTGTATTTATTTTGCCCGCTTTCTGCCTATACTTATAAATGTGCATGTTGCCTTATTGTCTCCTACATTACAATATAAGCTCTTTGATGGTAGGGACTGCTTAACATTTCCTTTGTATCTCATTGACTAACCCAGAGCCTTTTATATATTAGGTATTTGATAAATAAATACTAGTTGACTGAGTGATTTAACAAATATTTGCTGAATTGCATTTCCTTAATCTACTAAGGCATAGACAGATTTCCATCTACATTGACCGTGTAAATATCCTAAATATCATCATTTGTTTGAGCAATTCAACTAAGGTAAGTATAGCCAAAAAAAGTAAAGGGAAAAAAGTGAGAAATTTGTTAATAAAATACTTTCTCTTTTCAATATGAAAACAGCACATGTTGACTCTGGATGTTCTAATTTATTTCACTAGATCAATGTTAAGTCATAAGTAAGTTGTGAAAGACATGTATAAAAAGCAAATAGTAGTCTTAAATTTTAATTATAAGCATTTTACACTACATTTCCATTTTTTTACTCTATTAGATTCTGTGCTTTGCCTTTGCTTCTTTTTCAAATAGTCATTAAATTCAACTTTATGTATAAATAATAAAAAGTTATTCAAAATATTTCTTTTATCTAGATAAATTATTTCTATAAGACACATAGAGAAAACCAGAGGGAAATGTTAAAAATATCTTTCCTTTATGGATTTGAAAACAAAACTAAGGTATTATTAGGGCAGGATTTTAAATAGATAAGAACTTAGTTTTCTTGAGAGATTCATAAAGAATCTTAAAAAATAAACCAGTTTGAGCCAAGATGGCAGAGGAAAGGCAATGACTTACCTGAGCTTTCCCTAAGATCCCTCCAAATACCTTCAAATAATACCATAAGACAATTCTTGGAGCAGCCTAACATACAGAAGGATAGGGTGAAATGCTTTTCCAGCCAAAGTCAATTAGAAGGTCTCCAGGAAAGGTCTGTACCAAGGTGAGAGTGGAGTGCAACCCAGCACAGAACAAGCCCCCATAGACCCAGCCCCAGCAAACCAGGAGCATGCCTCAGGACCCTTTGAATCAACCAGTTCAATCTCCCATTTTATACATGTGTAAACTGAAGTCGAAGAATCAAAGTGAGACTCAGTTACAGAGAAATAGTTAGTTCCTGAGTGAGTACTCAGTTACACAGAAATATGTCCCTCAACGCCAAGTCTGTCTTTCATTTCACTGTACCATATTGTTGCACAATATGAGAGAAAAGATCAGATAAGAGTGTCTAGAATGACATAAGTAGGATGATGAATGCTCTGGAAACTACGGGGATAAGAGAAATGTTTGAAGGGGTAGGTGAAATTTGGCCTGAGAATTGAGCTTTCTCAGTGTGGATAAAATTAATGACTTAAAATGCATTTTTTTTCTACACTGACAATACTTAATTTCTAATATCTGGCCTTTTGCTGAGTCTATCTCATGTCTATAATTTACTCCCTCTTTACCTCTACCCCCTTAGAATTCCACAAGTAGGACTTTTTTTGAGCACCTGTAGATAATCTATTTATTCTTGCAACTAAAAGTTGCCTAAACTATTTTAGCATCTATATATCAATATAAGCTCTTATTAATTATGTGATCTTTTTCACATGTATTAAATATTAATTTTTTCTCAATCTTATCATTATAGGATATATTCCTTACTCCTATATATTAATTTTTACATTTGTTGATGTTCAATTATGTCTTCTTGATTTTAGTCTAGAATTCCAGTTGGTAGAAATATTTTTTTTATTATTCATAAACCATCACTCCCAACTTTATAGCACAACTCTATCTGATACTCTTATTTTTATATTGTCATTTGAATCAAGGGTCACAATTTTAAAAATAACTAAGGGGTTATTCACTTGGGCTGCCTTCTAGGAGTTTACAAAGCTACTATTCAACAATTTTGTTTTGTGTCCATTTAATTGATATCATAAATCCACCTGATGAAAAATGCTAATTAACCAGACTAAGAGGAATGTGTACTGCCCAGATGTGATATACAGTTGAATCATTAACCCATAGAAGTCATCCATCAGTACATTTACTTTGATAATGGTTAAAAACAAGTGAGGAACTGAACCCAGACTGTTAAAATGACACTTATGTAACTTGCTTTTGAAAATATTTTTAAAGCTTGAAATAATCTTCCTGAAATAGAGGCCTATGTTTTATAACAGCAAAATTCTTTCAGTAATGCTATCTTTTTGTAATATAGCATTTATATAATAGCTACAATTTATATATTGCTTTCAAATTTACAAAATACTTTACAGTTATGATCTCATTTGATCTTCATAACAACCCTGTGAGCTGGGCATTATGATCTCTATTTTATAAGTGTAGAAACCAAGGCAGAAAGAGGATAAGTGAGTTGCCCATAGTGACACAGTTAGTAGCTAATTGATGCTGAGTTTCAGCTTAAATCTCTATCATGTAAGAGTTAATATTCTTATCTGCTGCATCATCTAGCTATTTCAAAGTCTAGTAAATTTATTTAAAAATATTATGTACAAATCCTTTTTGTTTGACAGACTGTGATGAGGGTTGCACAGAGGATAATAAATAGGCATATAATGGGTTTGAATGAGCTGAAACACTTTGTCTAGAAAGAACTTTGGGAAGAAAAGAAATTCGGGGGCAGTTAGTTGCTACAGTGGATAAAGCACCGGCCCTGGATTCAGGGGGTCCTGACTTCAAATCTAGCCTCAGACACTTGATTCTTATTAGCTGTATGACCCTGGGCAAGTCAGTTAACCCTCATTGCTCCCCCCCCCAAAAAAAATAGAAAGAACTTTGTAAGGGAAATAGTATAAAAGACCTCATCAGGAAAAAAAAAAAGTTTGACCAGAAAACAAAATATCTTGGCCCCGTGGTAAGAACCAGGGTTACAAAAGTTAACTGACACATATGCCACATGCTAGACTGGTATCCAGGCAATATAATTTCGTCAGCATAACATAGGGACCTTCTATAAAGGATTAATGGGGAAAATGTATAAAAGTTTTGTTCTTGATGAACAGAGAAAAATGTGTAATGATTTGCACCAGTGGAAAGACAAACCTACTGTGATACAAAAATGAATCCCTCACAGTATTGACATAACGGAATACATCTGCTTATTATCTTTATTGAGCTGCCCATATTTCACCATAACTATACCATGGGAGGCACTGTCAATAGTTTGACTAAAATGAAGATATGGTATATCTAAAGAATTTTCAGGATTTATAAACCTAATCACAATATCATTAAAGGAATGTACATCCATTTGATATGATTAGCCCTTAGAGTGAAATCACATTGTTTCTTCATGATTATTACATTCTTATTTTGAAAGACTTATAACTTATCTGCTTAATAATTAGGATTTTGCCAGGGATACACAGCAACCTCACTGTTCTATCATTTTTGAATTCCAATCTCCCGTCTTCACCTTTAGAAAACCAGGGAACATTTGCTTTTTCTCAATTAAATACAGTTGGTGCCTATTAAGCCCAGACATTCAGTAGTGTCCTAATCTTGATGACCTCATTTGAGGACTTCTTGGCAAAGATATTAGACTGGTTTCACATTGCCTTCTCCAGCTCATTTTACAGATGAAAATACCAGGTCAAACAGGGATAAGTGACTTGCCCAGGGTCGCAAAACCAGTAAGTGTCTGAGGCTAAATTTGAATTCAGGAAAATGAGTTTTCTCGACTCCAGACCCAACGTTCTATCAATTGGGTTGCCTATGCTGCCCATTATTAATTCCATTGCTTTTCTAAAATTTTAACGAAGATAGTTATACTTGCAATACCAATATGACAAAATTTTCATGAAAAAAGGGATTGTCAAATATTAATGAAATAAATAAGCTCAAGTTATTGCTTTTGTTTCTAATTTTACTATGTGTAAATGCATAGCAAGGAGCTGTGCTACATATTGGGAATACAAACACAAACAAAAGAAATGAGTCCTAACACAAAAGTTATTTTAAAATACTTGGAAAGGGAAAGGGAATAGCACATGCACAACATGATAGGTATATACAGGTTAAGGGGGTGATGGGAGGAAAGGCATGTTCAAATTACTCAGGAGATATTTAAGGAAAGAATATCTTTAGCTCAAAGGACCACAGAAAGACACAGAGAATAACAGAAACCCTAAAATGAATCTCAAAAGTGAGCAAACACATTTTAAGTCCGCATCTCACATAGCAGCATGAGTGTCTCTGGGGTAGCATCCATCAGTATCTTCAGCACTTGCAGGTATAACATGTTTATGGATGTTCATATCTAAAGCTACTAGATTTAATCTAAAGCTAATAAATTCCACATTACTATCTTCTCACGATCCTTTAAATAGTATTCCTCTTATCCATGTTTTCTGTACCTTTTTCAAGCTGGAAGATCATTGTCCTTGTTGGAAAAGACAGAAGCTCTCAAGTTGTTGGGGAGTCCTGCTTTTGAGTACCATCTGTTAATATCCCACGTGCCTAGGCAATAGATCTTTTCGAACATTCTTCTCTCTTCTTTATCCAAGAACAAATAAATTTGAGACCGCATATTTAGTAACCCTTTAAAAATGCATTTATAAGGAGGTCACAAAAAGACCCATAATACCATCTGCTTCTTGTCTTATGGACAATATTCTCAAAAGTCAATATCTAAACAAATGAAGAATTGGAAATAGGATAAAAATCAAAGGATTATCCCAAAATAATACCAATAATATATAATGTAATTAAAAATTTAGAGTTTAGGTTGAATCTTTTGAGAAACATATTTTGTCTTCCCTGTTCATAATTAAGTTAAATTAATGAGTTAATGGAAATAACTAAAAACCTAGGATGACTAGAAATTCAAATAAATAGATATAGAATAGCATTGATTTTTTATACCAAATAATTATAAATTTAGAGAAAAGATAAGAATAAAAAAATTGTGGGGCTAAGATAGCAGAAAATAGAAAGCACTAAGCTGAGCCCTCCCAACATTAGGGGTCCTGTCCAAGCAACTTTTAAACAATACCTCAAATTGAATTCTGTAGTGAAAGAGTGAACAAAAGGTTGGAGTGAGGCATTCTCTCATCCCAAGAAATCTTGGGAGTTCACAAAGAGATCTGTGACATTGGAGACAGGGCCAAAGAGATCAAAGAAAAAGAGAAATTTCTATATGTATAAAATATTTATAATAGCTATTTTTCTGGTGGAAATTGAGGGGAAGCTCATCAAATAGTGAATGGCTGAACAAGTTGTAGTACATGATTATGGATGAGTACTATTGTGCTACAAGAAAAAGTGATCAGAATGGCTTGAGAACATCCTGGTGACACATATATGAACTCATGCAAGGTGAAGTGATCAGAATGAGAACATTGTACATTTAAACAGAAATATGTAACAATGATAACTATGAAATCTTTAGCTACTCTGATCAAGAAAATGATCCAAAATAATATCAAAGGACACATGATGAAAACTGCCTCCTGAGAGAGAACTGATGGACTTTTAATGCAGAATTTTAAAAATATCTTTTATTTTTTTTGTTATATTTTCTGTGATACAGGACTTGTACAGAAATATGTTTTGCCTGAGTTCCTATGCTTTAACAAAATCAGGTTGCTTAACTTTTCACCACAAGGGGAGGGATTTGTGGGAGAGAATTTGGAGCTAAATTTACCCCCCAAAAATGGATTAAATATTTTACATGTACATGTGAAATATTTAATAAAATAAATTAAAAATAAAAATAAGATAAAAATTATGAAAACATTTCTTTTAAGAGGCAAGAAGATGAAAGAGTCTTGAACTTCACCATAACATTATATGGGTTCTAATCAGTTCCATCACTTAACTAGATAGTTCATCATTGGTGTCTATAACTTCTCAGGGACTATTGTTTTTATCATAAAAGTATTTTATTATTTTCTAGTTAAATATAGAGATAGATTTCAATATTAGTGTTTGTAAGATTTCTAGTTTCAAATTTTTTCAGCCTCTCTCCCATCCCTCCCACATCACCAAGACAGCAAGCAATCTGATAAAAGTCATATATGTACAGTCACATTAAATATATTTCTGCATTAGTAATGCTGTGAAAGAAGAATCAAGAAAACGGGAAAAAACTCAAAAATGAAAAACAAACAAAAAAGTGGAAATAGTATGGTTCAATCTGCATCTAGATTCCACAGTTCTTTTTTTTTTTTTTTCTGGATTTGGAGAGCATTTTCCATCAGGAGTTCTTTGGAACTATCTTGGACCATTGTATTGCTGAGAAGAGTCAAGTCCATCACATTTGATAAACACATAATGTTTTTGATACTGTGTACAGTCTTCTCCTGGTTCTGCTCATCTCACTCAGCATCAGTTCATGTAAGTCCCTGCAGGTTTCTCTGAAATCTTCCTGCTCATCATTTCTTACAGCACAATCGTATTCCATTACATTCATACACCACAACTTGTTAAGCAATTCCTTGCTACCACAAAAAGAGCAGCTATAAATATTTTTGTATATGTGGGTCCTTTTTCTTTTTTTATGATCTTTTGGAAAAAGATGCAATAGTGGTATTGCTCAGTAAAAGTGTATGCACAGTTTTTTAGCCCTTTGGGCATAATTCCAAATTGTTCTCCAGAATGATTGGATCAGTTCACAGCTTGACCAACAATGCATTACTGTTCCAATTTTTCCACAGCTTTTCAAAAATTTATTATTTCCCCTTTTTGTCATATTAGCCAATCTGATAGGTGTCAGGTGGTACCTCAGAGTTGTTTTAATTTAATTTTTATAATTAATAGTGATTTAGAGCATTTTTTATATGGCAATACATAGTTTTGATTTCTTCATCAGAAAACTGCCTGTTCATAACCTTTCACCATTTCTCAATTGGGGAATGACTTAGATTCTTATAAATTTGATTTAGTTCCTGATATATTTTAGAAAAGGTGCATTTATCAGAAATACTGGCTATAAAAAATTGTCCCAGCTTTCTGCCTCCCTTCTAATTTTGTATGCATTACTTCTGTTTGTACAAAAACTTTTAAATTTAATGTAATGAAAATTATCTATTTTGCATTTAAGAATATTCTCTATGTCTTATTTGGTCATAAATGATTCTCCTTTCCATAAATCTGAGAGGTGAACTATTCCTTCTTCTCCTAATTTACCTATGGTATCACCCTTTATGTCTAAATCATGTACCCCTTTTGACCTTTTTTAGTATAAATTGTAAGATGTTGGTCTATGCCTAGTTCCTGCCATACTATCTTCCAGTTTTCCCAGAAGTTTTTGTCATCCCTTGATATTCTTGACCTTTTGTTCTTCTAGATGAATTTTATTATTATTTTTTCTAACTCTATAAAATATGTTTAGGTAGTCTGATTGATATGATAGTTAATAAGCAAATTAATTTAGGTAGATTTGTCATTGTTCTTATGTTATCTTGGCCTATCCATGAGCAATTGATATTTTCCCAATTATTTAGATCTCATTTTATTTGTGTGAAAAGTGTTTTGTAATTGTGTTCATATAGTTCCTAGGTTTGTCTTGGCAAATAGATTCCCATATATTTTATATTGTCTACTATTTCTTTAAAAGGAATTTCTCGGGGGCAGCTAGATGGCGCAGTGGTCAAAGCACCAGCCCTGGAATCAGGAGTACCTGAGTTCAAACCCGGCCTCAGACACTTGACACTTACTAGCTGTGTGACTCTGGGCAAGTCACTTAACCCCCATTGCCTGCAAAAAAAAAAAAAAAAAAAAAAAAAAAAAAAAAAAAAAGAATTTCTCTTTCTACTTGACTTTGTTCAGGAACTATTTCTTTTTTTTTTCACTTAATAGTGAAAACTGTGAAAATAGTGACCATTTCTCAATTGGGGAATGATGTCTATTCTTTTCATTCACTTCTCTGTATATTTGAGAAACGATGCCTTTATCACAAACACTGTAAAAGACAAAAACAAAAACCCAAAAGTCCTGTTTCCTAGCTTTCTGCTTTTCTTCTAGCATTGTTTTGTTAATGCAAAAACTTTTTAATTTAATGTAATCAAAATTATCCTTTTTGCATTTCATAATGTTCTCTATCTCTTGTTTGGTCATAAATTCTCCCCCTCTCCATAGATTTGACAAGTAAACTATTCCTTGCTCTCCTAATTTGCTTATGGTATCACACTTTATGTTTAAATCATGCAACACTTTTAAACTTATCTTGGAATACATTTTGAGATGTTGGTGAATGCCTAGTTCCCGCCATCCTGTTCTCCAGTTTTTAGCAGTTTTTGCAAATAGTAAGCTCTTATACCAGAAGCTAGAGTTTTTTGCTTTTATCAAATAGTAGATCACATTAGTCATTTACTACTGTATTTTTTGTACTTAACCTCTTCCACTGATTCACCACTTCATTTTCTAGCCAGTAACAAAAAGTTTTGATGATTGCCATCTTATAATATAGTTTAGGATCTGATATAGCTAGACCACTTTCTCTTGGATTTTTTTTTTCATTAATTCCCTTGTCATTCTTGATCTTTTGTTCTTCCATATGAAATTTATTATTTTTTTCTAGCTGCATAAATAATTTTTGGTAGTTTGATTGATATGGCACTGAATAAGTAAATTAATTTAGGTAGCATTGTTATTTTTAGTATATTACCTCAGCCTTCTCATGAAAAATTGATATTCTCCAATCATTTAAATATGAATTTAATTGCGTGAAAAGTGTTTTCTAATTCTTTTCATATGGTTCTTGGATCTGTATTGTCTACAATTATTTTAAATGATATTTCTTTTTGCATCTGTTGCTGCTGGGCTTTGTTGGTCATAGGTAGAAATGATAATGATTTATGTGGGTTTATTTAATATGCTATAGATTTGCTAAAGTTGTTAATTGTTTCAAGTAGTTTTTGAGTTGATTTTCTAGGATTCCCTATACCAATATATCATCTGCAAAGAATGATATTTTTCCTTCCTCCTTGCCTATTCTAATTCCTTCAATTTATTCTAGCTCTCTTATTTCTAGTAAAATATTGAGTAAAAGTAGTGATGATTGGGGCAGCTAGGTGGCGCGGTGGATAGAGCACTGGCCCTGAATTCAGGAGTACCTGAGTTCAAATCCAGCCTCAGACACTTGACACTTACTAGCTGTGTGACCCTGGGCAAGTCACTTAACCCCCATTGCCCCACAAAAACAAAAACAAACAAACAAACAAAAAGTAGTGATGATTGCCATCCTTGTTTCACCCCTGATCTTAATGGTATAGCTTCTAGCTTATGCCCATTACATATAATGTTTGCTCAAGGTTTTAGATAGATAATGTTTATAATTTTTAAGGACAACTAAATTCATTCTTTTGCCCTCTAATATTTTTTAAAGGAATAGATGCTGTTTTGGTCAAAAGATCTTTCTGCCTTATTGAGATAATCATAAAATTTCTATTAGTCTTGTTATTGGTATGTTCAATTATGCTGATAGTTTTTTTTCCCCTACTTTTGATTTAGCCTTTCATTCCTGGTATCAATCCTACTTAGTCATAGGGTATGATCCTTATGATACTTCATTGTGATATATTTGCTAGAATTTATTTTAAAAATTTGGATCAATATTCATTAGTGAAACTGGGTCATTTTTTTCTTTCTATGTTTTGGCTCTTCCCAGTTAAGGTACCAGAATTATATTTGTGTTCTAAAAGTAATTTGGTAGCACTCATTCATTGTCTATTTTTCTAAATAGTGTATTTAGTATGTTGTTCAGTAAAAGTTTGGTACGATTGACTTGTAAATCTATCTGGCCCTGGTGTTTTCTTAGGGTGTTAATTGAAGCGTTCTTTGATTTATTTTAATGGGTTATTTAAGTATTTATTTCCTCTTCTGTTAATCTGTACAATTTATTTTCTTTGTAAATATTCATCCACTTCACTTAGATTATCAGATTTATTGGCATAGTTGGAATAAACAGCTCTGAATTATTGCTTTACTTCATTGGTGGTACATTCATCCTTTTTTATTTTTTATTGCAATAATAAACATTTTTAATTAAAGTTTTGATTTACAAATTATATTCCTCCTTCCCTCACTCTCCTATCCCCTCCCTGAAGTAGTAAGCAGTCAGATATAAGTTATATATGTGAAATTATTTAACACATTGCCATATTAGTTATTTCATATGAGAAAAGCAAAGCATGAAAGAATTAAAAATAAGTATGCTTTAGTCTGTGTTTAATCAATATCATTCTTTCTTTGGAGGTGGATAATATACTTCATCATTAGTTCTTTGAGATTGTTTTGGATCATTGTATTTTGAGCATAATTATGTCATTCATTAACAATTCTTCATCAAACAACATTGCTGTCACTGTGCACAATGTTCTCCTGGTTCTGCTTATGTCACTAAACATCAGTTCATGTAAGTTTTCTCAGGCCTTTCTAAAATTGTCTTATACCACAATAATATTCCATATCACTCATATATAGCATAGCTTGTTAAGCTATTCCCCAATTGATAGGCATTCCCTTGATTTCCAATTCTTAGCAGCCACAAAAAGAGCTGATGTAAATGTTGTTGTACAAATAGGTCTTTTGGTTTGTAGGGATATCTTTGGTATATAAACCTAGCTGTGGTTTTGCTGGACCAAAGGTATGCATGGTTTTATGGTCCTATGAGCAGAGTTCCAAATTGCTTTTCAGAAAGGTTGAATGTAGTCACAACTCCACCAACAGTGGATTAGCATCTGTTTTCCCACATCCCCTCCAAAATGTAACATTTCCCTTCTTTCGTTATATGTGCCACTGTAATAGGTATGAGATGATACCTCAGAGTTGTTTTAATTTTCATTTATCTGATCAATAGTGATTTAGAATATATTTCATATGTTATAAATAGCTTTGATTTATTCATCTGAAAACTCCCTGTCCAGACAGTTTGACCATTTATCAATTGGAGAATGACTTGTATTTTTATAAATTTGACTCAGTTTTCTTTATATTTGAAAAATCAGACCATTATCAGAGATACTTGTTTCAAAAATTCTTTCCCTGTTTTCTGCTTTCATTGTAATTTTGGCTACATTAGTCTTCTTTGTGCACAAACTTTTAAATTTTATATAATCAAAAGGAAAATATACATTTTATTTTGCTCTCTATATCTTCTTTGGTTCTAAATTCTTTTGCTTCCATAAATCTGACATATAAACTATTCCATGTTCTCTTAATTTGCTTATGCCATCACCCTCTATGTGTAAATCATATACCCATTTTGACATTATTTTAGTATGTTGTGTGAGATGTTTGTCTATTGCTAGTTTCTGTCATACTGTTTTCCAGATTTCCGAGTAGTTTTTGCCATATAATGAGTTCTTTTGTTCCAAAAGCTTGGAACTTTGGGTTTATCATATACTAGATTATTATAATCATTTATTATAGTATAATCTGTACTTATTCTCTTCCATTGATCTACCTCTCTATTTCTTAGCCAGTAGTAGATTGTTTTGATAATTCCTTATTCATAATATAGTTTGAGATTTAGACTACTTTACCCTTTTTTATTGATTCCAATGATATCCCTGATCTTTTGTTCTTCCAGATGAATTTTGTTATTATTTCCTTTAAGATCAATAAAATATGTGATAGTTTTATTGATATGACATTATATAAATAAATACAGGCAGGTTGTATTGTCATTTTTATTATATTGGTTCAGACTTCTGTAAGGCACTAAAACTCTAGCTAGTCTGTCTAAAATATCTAATGAGTGGTTGCCAATAAATTATAAGCTTTAGCAAGAGTTAGAATTTTAAGCATTTATTAAGGAGAATAAGAACTTGGTGAAGAGAGAGAGAAAGAGGCCTAGATTCAGCTATCTTTCTCAGGAAGCCCACATTTCTGCTCCGCTCTCCATGAGAGTCCTGACGAAAAAGAGCAAGAGTGCCAGCCTTGCCCCTTCTTCCTCCCACAAGCCTCCTGTGAAACTGGGAACATCCTGTCCACATGCACACACAGCTCCAAGCTAATTGGCTGGTAGCTTTGATAGACAGTACCCACAAGCAAACATCACTTCCTGAGGCCAAAGAAAAGCCGCATGGCTTGCCCTCAGATGCCTTCTTCTCATGGTGGAGCTTTCCTACAGTAACTCTCCAGCAGGGGGAGTCACTCCGATGATTACACTATACATTAGCAATTAATATTTTTCCTATTGTTTAGATTTGACTTTGTGTGAAAAGTGTTTTATACTTCTGTTCATATAGTTCCTGTGTTTGTCTTGGCAGGTAAACCCTTTTCTTCTGTCTTTTTTTTTTTTTAATTCAAATTAACCAAATATTTTTTTCTTTTAAATTGGTGTTTTTTTCATAAAACTAACTATAGAATTATTTCTTAATTCAATAGTACTACCTCCATCCTATTTATTGCCCTGTTCACACTTTTCTGCTTCCTTTTACCCAGTCTCTATTCACCAGTCTTTTGCTTCTGACCATGACCTCCCTCAATCTGCCCTTCCTTCTATCAGTCTCACTTTTTCATTCCCCTTTTCCCTCATACTTTTGCCCTTGCTTCTGCCTTCCCTTCTATCAGCTGCCTCTCCTTTCTTTTCTCCTTCTTTCTTTCCCTCTACTTTAATAGGCTTTTAAAACCTCTTTATCTGATGTAATATACTTTGTTCTGCTTTTCCCTTTTTTCCTAGTACAACATTTTTTACCCCTGAAATTTTTATAAATTTGTCTGGAAAAAGATTTCACCCTGTCTTTTTGTGGGTTTTAGTACTCCAGGAATTGTCTTATGACATTATTTGAAGACATTTGAAGGGGGAGAGCTCAGGCAAATCACTGCCTTTCCTGTGCCATCTTGGCTCCACCTACATTGTCTAATAATTCTTAAATTATCTCTTCTGGATCTTTCCCCCCCTCAGGCGAGTTGTTTTCCCATTGAATTGTTTTACATTTTCTTCTATTTTTTTCATTCTTTTGATTCTATTTGAATGATTCCTGATGTCTCATAGAGTCAATAGTTTCTACTTGCACAGTTATAATTTTTTAGGTATTATTTTTTTCAGTTAGCTTCTGCAACACCTTTTTCATTTGTCAGATTATACTTTTCAAGGAGTAATTTTCTGCTGTGGATTTTTCTTATTATGTCAATTATGTTTTTTTTTTTTTTGTGGGGAAATGGGGGTTAAGTGACTTGCCCAGGGTCACACAGCTACTAAGTGTCAAGTGTCTGAGGCCAGATTTGAACTCAGATACTCCTGAATCCAGGGCCAGTGCTTTATCCACTGTGCCACCTAGTTGCCCCTCAACTGTACTTTTTTAAGGAATTATTTTCTTCAGTCACTTTTTTTTTGCTTTCTTTTCCAAGCTACTAACTCTCTCTTGATTAACTAATTTATTTTCCCAATTTTTCTTCTACTTCTCTTATTTGATTTTTAAAATCCTTTTTGAGCTCTTCCAAGAAGGCTTTTGGGGCTTGAGACCAATTAATATTCCCCTTTGAGGCTTCACATATTCCCCTTTGAGGCAAAATGATGTTTGTAAGAAGTCACAAATGAGAAAAAGAAGCTACAGAGGGGAAGACAACTTAAGTATGGAGGCATAGTCTGGAGAGTAAACTATGGTATTTCTAGCCTATCCCTCCCAAGGTTATAAGGATCACATGAGAAACAAAAAGCATTGAAAAGATTAACTGAGCAGAATTCGATAGTATATTGATTAAAATGGTTAACACATATAACACTTTAAATGTTATAAACAGTTTATACATGGATCTCATTTGATCCACACAACATATCCCTTTGTTTTTTGGGTTTTTTTTGGGGAGGGGGGTGTTTGTTTTTTGTTTGTTTTGTTTTGTTTTGTTTTTTGCAGGGCAATGAAGTTTAAGTGACTCACCCAGGGTCACAGAGCTAATAAGTGTCAAGTATCTGAGGCTGGATTTGAACTCATGGCCTCCTGAATCCACGGCTGGTGCTTTATCCACTGGGCCACTTAGCTGCCCCCACAATGCATTCATTTGTAAGGCACTATTCATATAACTATTCCAATTTTATAAATCTATAATTTGATTCTCAGAAAAGTTGTAACTTTTTCTTGATTATGCAGCTAGCAAGTGAAAGAAAGTAGTTCACTCAATTTAAAACATATTGGTCTTTTCATTGTCACAAAGTCACCAAAGAATAGGGACTAGACTTGTCATGACACTGGCACAGGTAATACTCAATTCAGCAAGTCCTGGTTACCAGGGCAGATCAGCTCCTTCCTAGCCATTTATAGTTTTAGTGAATTGCCTAGGCACCTAAGCAATCAAATTAATTTTCCAGTGTCACAAAGATAGTATTTATCACTGGCAAGACATGAAGCTGGTTATGTATTCATTACACCATACAACAAGAATCATTCTTTTTTTTTTTTTTCAAATCCTATGAACCAGAAGTGGGCCATTAAGATACAATTATTTACATAGACTAATACTTTGTTTCTCATACTTAGCTGCTTCTTATAAAATATTTCTTTTCCTTTAAAAACCCATGCCCCATTTATAACAATAAGGAATTGAAAAGACATGGAGATTGCCTTTAGAAAACTATGAAGCTTGGAATGATCTTAGTTTATACCAATGATAAAATAAATATGCATGCTGGTTATTGATTAAAATTATAGGAATACAACAGTATAATTTTAGTTAAAATATTTTAAATGCTTCTACTTATTTTTTTTTGCAGGGCAATGAGGGTTAA
The DNA here is from genome assembly GCF_019393635.1 of Dromiciops gliroides. Taxonomy (NCBI): domain Eukaryota; kingdom Metazoa; phylum Chordata; class Mammalia; order Microbiotheria; family Microbiotheriidae; genus Dromiciops; species Dromiciops gliroides. The sequence continues at coordinate 498,063,361 of NC_057862.1, forward strand.
GTTACTTGCCCAGGGTCACACAGCTAGTAAGTGTCAAGTGTCTGAGGCCACATTTGAACTCAGGTCTTCCTGAATCCAGGGCCAGTGCTTTATCCACTGTGCCACCTAGCTGCCCCCAGTGCTTCTTATTTTAAAGGTGACAACTCCTATACTTAGGGCTAAGAAACAAAATACCCCCCCTCCCAGTATTGGCAACTGATTTTTAGAATTGGAAATAAATCACTTACTAGTGATTTCACTTGTGTCTGTTATAATTAACAAAATAAGATAACCAAAACATCATTTTGTTTCCTGATGCAGTTGCAACACTAATTTAAAAGAATTAAAATAAATTTCTGTTCTAAATTACATTGTTCACATCTTCTAAAAATGAAACATTCAACTGAGATGTGAAGAATATATTATAAGGTTGTGTTAATCTACAGAAGTGTAGCTTTAATTGAAAAAAAAAAGAAAATCAAATGATACTATAATGTTTGAGTTCCAGCTGTGTTATTTACATCAAATCCTGTCAATTTATCCTTAGATATTTGGCTAATTAAACAAATATTTTAGGACCATAAATATATCAGAATATCTATAATTGTCATTCAGACTTCTCTGTGCTGTCTGGACACTCAATGTCCAGGTAAAGAGTATATAGATAAATTGAAGGTTATCTATGGCATTGTTGTCTCAAATGAGATATAAAATAATATAATTTTGGCTTAAGATAGAAAGTACATTATGAAGAAATTTGAGTGTGGGCAGCTTCTTTTCAAATAAATGTAGATGGATTTTAGACAGAGGAAATAAAGAGAAGAAAGGAAGCAAGGAAACTAAAAAACAACCTAAAAACACCCTAAAAACTAAAATAATGCATCATATGTATGCATGTGAATGAGCATCATCAATAAAATGTTGTATAAGCCTTTAAATTAAGACAGGTAAATTAAGACAATAACAAGATGACTGACAATATACCTTGAACTCCACAATTCTCTAGTAAAGAGAGATCTAAAATTTTCCAGCTTCATGGACAGCAAATGTAATCAGTTTAATCTTGCTTCCATCTGCAATCTCCTTTCCCATTTCCTGATTCATCTTGACCTTGGTTATCTCAAGCAGCTGGGGTGTTTGAGACCTATACTGAGGGAAGAATAAAAGAAACTTTTTTTTTTCAAGAAATCCCACAAGAAGGTCTAATTTATTTCTTTTATATTGAAAGAAATAGCTGGACCATCGCTACAGCTCACAGATAATTTTTTTAAAAATATATTATTATTATGGAATTTAGCCAACATAAAGAGAAGTGAGAGAACATTTCTGAGCCATTCAGATATTCCCCAATACATTATGATCATAGCTGAGTAGGTTTTAGTTAGTAGCTTTTCTTTATCAAATCCATGATATATCATAAACAAGTATAATTATCTGAAGTTAGCCATTGCTTTTTCAGTAGTTCTTCAGAAGAACTCTTTTTTTTTTACATCAGCTAAATATAGTTGTACCAGGCATGAATGTGAATCACCACTAACTTGGAGTCCCAAGGCAAACTAAGCTGACTTATAATCAATAAGAAATGAAGAATAAAAGCCATGGAAGTCATAAAAGGTCACTTTCCTATAAATTATGTCAGAATAAAAAGGCATATTGTATGTTAACTCATTTTGGGGTAATGCACAGCAAAATGTTAGTTCATTTTGGGGTAATGCACAGTTGTTATGTATAGTGAGACACAATTTAATTCTTCCTTGATTTATATGGTCAATACTGATGTGGCCTTCTTGGAGTATTTTACAGGAAGTTTTAAGAATTTGTTTTTGTGATTAAAAATAACTTCAGAATTGGTAAATAGAAGCTATAAAAAGGGTCTTAAAGATTTTTGTTTTTATTAATGTAGTTTTTATTATGATTAAGAATGTGGCCCCCTCAAGTTATTAAAGAAATCCCATATCCAACTATTTGGTGTACAACTCAGTGCCTATAGAATATAGTGTATATCTGCTGGTTGTTCAACATCTGCTTTCTGAAAGAGGGATATCATTTATTAATCTCGAAAGTCCTAAAAACCTTCTTTCCAGAGTGGCAAAATATAACACAATGTAGAATTTTGATTAATACAGATTTATTTTAAACAGTGTATGAAAATCATTGTTTTTACTAAAAAAAAATATTGGAGGAAGGGTAGGATTAGGGAGGATTGTTTTTTCTCTCTCATTCCTCAAGTTTTAATGGCTCTAGTGGAGCTGCTGTACTTCTTTGTAGCTTGTGAACACCAAGATCAGGTTGAGGTTCTGGCTAAATAAAGATCGTTATCTACAAAGTTTTTTAAAAGAGAGTGACTATATCAAACAGTGCTCACATGTTAGGTATGATGTGGAGAAGTGAGCCAATATGACATCTATTCTCACATGTCAAGATGGCACCACTTCTCAAAAGGAAACTCCTATTAAAGTAGTTGAAGAACTCTGTTTTAGGGTTATTAATTCGATATTTCATAGATGAATTGCAAAGAGGAGAGACTGGACATTGAGAGAAAGTTAGGACTTAATTGTAATAGGTCAGGAATGGAGAGGGCCTGGATTAGGGTAGTAGTTACTTGAGAAGAGAAGAAAACCACAAGTAGTGCTTCTTCTCATGTAAATATCTGGAAGTTTGCATCAATTTATATATGAGACATAGAATGGAGAGTGAGGAAGAGTTTAAAGTAGGAGATAACTCAGCTATTACCAATTGGGGTAAGTGGAAGGATGGTGGTATTTTAAACAGAAAAACATGAAGTTTGCAGGATTGGATTCAGGGAGAAAGATGGTGACTTCTGCTTTGTGCATTTTGAGTTTGAGTTACTAATAGGATATGGAAGTACCACTTGAAGTCACATATTACTGGCAGTTGGAGATAATTGACTAAAGTTCAGAAAAGAGAGTACAATATGAATGAAAGTCAATGGAATTTGAAGAATAAGGGCACATGTTGATTTTCTCGTTCTGATACTGCCTATGGGTTCTTGAACAAGTTTCTCTTCACTTCAGGTTTCCCACATCTTAAATGAAAAGAATGAAGTTCATGATAACTGAGATCCTTTCCTGTTCTGCACCTATGTATATATTAATCAAAAATAAAGATTTGGGAAATATATATGCATGTATGTATATGCATGCATGCATGTGTGAATACGTATATATTTATATGTGTATGGGAGTTCGGTGTATGTATATGTATGTATGTATGTAAGTTTCATTGTAAAGGGGAGAAGATAGTTAAAATCATACTTGGAAGAGAGTTAAGGGTTAAGTGAAAGTAACTTAATGATGTAAGGAGAACTGGGAATAATTACAGGAAACAAGAAAGCATTCAAAAGATAAGAGAATTTGAGAAACTACATGGTATATATGACATATTGGAAAGGGAGGATTTTATGTTTGTATTTATTTTTGGTGAGGCAATTGGGGTTGTGACTTGCCCAGGGGCACACAGCTAGTAAGTGTTAAGTGTCTGAGGTCGGATTTGAACTCAGGTCCTCCTGTCTCCAGGGCCAGTGCTCTATCCACTATACCACCTAGCTGCCCCAGAGGTTTTTATTTTTGGTAAAATTATTTTCTATTTCATGGGAAACTCAGGTTCACTTCTGAACTCATGAGCTTCTTTTGGAGAGGCAGAATTGTTTAGTGGATAACATTATGGGCTTGAAACAATGATTCCTTGCTTTCAAATTATACCTCAGGCATTTACAGCCCTTGGATAATTAACGTTTCTAAGATTTAGGGTTTTTTCTCTCTAAAATACCCTTACTGGAACCATATAAAAAGACTCTCAAACACCAGTCATCAGAAAAATCCAAATTAAAGCAATGCTGAGGTGAGCTTCAACTGACATCTATCAGATGGGCAAAGATCACAAAAATAAATGAAAATGTCGGGAGTTGCAAGGAAACAAGGGAACAGCTTCATTAGTTTACTTTGGTGAATCTGTGAAATGGTCCAGCCATTCTTAAAAACAATTAGGAAATATTCCACAAAACTTCCTAAACTTTACATACCCTTTGTCCCAAGCTATACTGCTGCTAGACCCATAGATCAATGATCTCAAAGAAAGAGGAAAGAGGAAAAGAAAAAGATACACACATATAAATGTATGTATATGTATAGACATAGACATATTCATATACATATACAAAAACATGCATATATATAAACACATACCCATACCCATACCCATATACATACATACATTTATAATGTATATCTCAAGACACACATATATATGCATGTTTATATGCACACATATGCATGTATACATAAATATCTGTACACTTTGTATAGTAGTTATATTTTTTAAACTAAGGTAATGTACTATTGAGGAATGGCTAAATGAATTATAATGATGAAATGGACAAAGGTCAAGGAAATTGATAAGAAACTTATGAACTGATAAAGAGTAAAATGAATAAAATTAGAACAATGTCAACAATAACTATGCGATATAGAAAAACTATTTTGAAAAACCCTAAAACTCTGATCTATTATATATTCTATGATTCCAGGATAATGAAATGAAACTTGAAAGTCACCTCTTACTAATAAATACATACACTTTTTGGCCAGTGTGAGAATTTGTTTTGCCTGAATATGCATCTTCACGATAAGGATTTTACTCTGTGTGTGTATGTATCATGTATGTATGTTGTTCTTGTTGCTAAAGCTGTTGTTATTGTTGTTCATTGAGGAGACAGTGGGATAGCCAGATCATAAATTTAATATGAGATTAATAAATGCATATTTTTAAAAAGAAGGTGCATCTTTAAGGTTCCTCCCAGACCTAAATCTCTGATTCCAAAATTTATGATTATATGAAGAAGTGACAGGTGAGAACCAATCAAAAAGGCAAACTACCAAAGAGAGTAGAAGAAAATGGGATCAAGGATATAATTAGATGGTATGAACTTGGAAAGGAAAAGTTCTACTTGCTTAGTTATAGCATAACCTTCCATAATTCACCACTTTGAGGAGCCTGGGGTATAGGTATAAAGGAAATCCATTTAGTGGATAGCATTATAGGCTTGGAGCAATGATTTCTTGCTTTCAAATTATACCTCAGGATGCAAAAATCTGTGATATTTAGGTTCTGCAGACCAGACTGAATTTACACTTTGTTCCATTATTGTACATGAATCAAAATGATGTATGTAGATGGGGTGCTTATATAGGAGATATACAACATGGGAAGTGTGAGTGGACCCACTACTTAAGTTCTAGTATAAGTCTGGAAACACAGACCTTCTCATACATTTCTCACTCGGTATTTCTGATATTACAGATCATTAATATAGCTGTCACCTTAGTTTCCAGATTTTCCGGTTACTTTATTCTAGTTACTCTTTCCCGAAGCATAGAAAGTCTGATGCATGTGAATCCCTTGTCATGAAGTCAGCATCATTCATTCATTAATTCATTCATTTATCTATCCATCTATTTAATTAATTATTGGGGGGGGGCAAGGTAATTGGAGTTAAGCGACTTGCCCAGGGTCACACAGCTAGTAAGTGTCACGTGTTTGAATCTGGATTTGAACTCAGGTACTACTGAATCCAGGGCCAGCACTCTATACACTGTGCCACCTAGCTGCCCCAACATGATATATTCATTAGATTTCTACACTGGGAGTCAGAAAAACATGAGCTCAAATCCCCCTTTTGACACTAAGTATATAACTTTGATGAAGTAAGTTTAACGCTCAGAGCTGCAATTCCTCTTCTATAAAATTTAGATAATAATAGTATCTATCACAGGGTTGTTATAAATACCAAATGAAATACCAAATGTAAAACACTTGCTACAAACATCAATGTACTCTTTATATGGGTTATTATTATTAGTGCAGAGAATCGGGAGTTATTAGTTATCCTTGAAAACAAATAATATGATTAAATTCATTTTTTTATGAATTTTAATTTTAGGCTATTTCCAATGAATTCTACTCTGAAGACTCATCATAGTGGCATAGAGTAACATTTATTTATTCAAAGCTATGAAAACCAAGTATAAGATTTGACCATTTCTGTTGATCTAGTTAAAGTAGTTTTATGGCACAGTCTTTAGTATTAGAATTGGAATCAGGAAAACCTGAATTCAATTCCTCCCTCAGACACTTAGCAGATGCGTACCCACCAGACAAGCTGTTTAACCTATTTCAATCTCGGATTCCTTATCAATAAAAAAGGGGTACATGTTTGCCACTTTTCACAGGGTTCTTGTGAGAATTGCATAAGATAAAAAAAAAAAAAGTAACGTACTTTGTAAATCTTTAAGCCACAATAGAAATGCTAATTGTTATTGTTGTTGTTGATGCTACTATTGTGATTGTTCTTGTTATTTCTTTCAGGATAAACCCTGTGATTGGCTGATCCTGGGGCAAGGCTAGTTTAGTTCTGAGAAACTCACAACCACATTTATTTCAGGGTGATGCATTTTTCAGCCACAACAATTTACAAAGACAGTTTATTAACATGACATTAAGACATAGAATAATCTGTATTTACAAAGGAATGGTCCACTACAACAAAACTGCAGATTCTTAGAATATAGAAATGAAATTCTATGAAGGTATATAATGCCAGTTAAATCAGAAAGATTTGATTTTTGTAAAATTTCTGTAAATTTTTACTACTACTTTCCTAATCACTTTCTCGGTGTTATTACATTACTTTGGGGCTGTTCCACTCTCAGAAATATGGGAACATGAAATTGGAAAGTCTGTACCAAACCCATCATGCCATGACTGTATGTCATCTTTTCCCTGGTCACCACTTTCAATGTTAAAGCTTTTGGCTTGTTCTCAGTTTCATTTGAATTTGCTTTGAAATATCAATGCTTTCCAGGCAACTGTCAGGTCACCCCTATGAAGGGAGATCTACAAAAGATTAAGTTATTCAATGCCATGCCTTTGTGAACTGTGAAATAAAGGGAGCAAAGACTCATTTTTATAATCTCCTTCAGCAAAATGTAAAAGACTAAAAGCTGGCCATTCTTTCCAACAAAATGAATGTTCTAACCTACTGGGAGGAAGAATCTAATTTTTGTGTCAGCAAGTTTCTTCAGTAGACCTCAAAGTCATCCAAACAGCAATATATCAATTGGTCACCATCCAGTGTTCTTTCCAAAGGGCCCAGGTACCTCTTGATAATTTAGCCAGCCTTTTATTCTACCTCACATGGTTAGAGATATAGTGAAGCTTCATTATAGCAACCCCTAGTTAATGTGTTCCTTTAGGAACTTGCTTTTTTCCTTAAGAAATAATTTTAAATCCCATATGGAATCTCTTCTTGAAGATATATATATATATATATATATACATACATATATATATATATATATACACACACATACATATATATATACACATACATATATATATATATACATATATATATACACACACACACACACACACATATATATATATATATATATATATATCTGTCTTAAAGTCCTACCTCCTAGCAGTTCCATAAAAGCACCTCATTTCATGATGCTTTGAAGATATTGTTATATTATATGTAAAGGTTTACTATCAATTGATATAACATATCCACAGACCTACACACACACACCCCAAAACTATTTACAAGTATTATCTGGTATGAGCCCTGGTGTCTTACAGAGTACAAGGATCTCTCTTGGCAGTAAGTGAACTGTTTCATTTACTCCTTCCTTCATTCTTTTGTTCCTTTGTTCCTTCATTCCTTTCTTCCTTCCTTCTATCCCCTCTCTCTCTCTCTCTCTCTTCTCTTCTCTTCTCTTCTCTTCTCTTCTCTCCTCTCCTCTTTTCTTCTCTTCCCCCTCTCTCATTCATTCATGACTCTCTTCAAAGTAGAAATCCCAATTCACTAAGGGTAAACAGCAAGTCATTATTTGTGGAATGAAGTCTTTAAAACTAGTATCCCTAATATAGTAGTCACAAACACTAATCACATTAATTCAGATCCTTTGGTTAGCTCACAAGATCCAATTTAAATGCTGATGATGTTTTTCAATTTATATTTAAAGGAAACACCTTACTGATGTTGTTTTCCCTATATCTTAACTATATTGCTGTACTTTTGCTATAGTAAAATCAATCCATTGATCATCCAAGTAGATTTTGTCAATGGTGCAAGAAGTGAGATATTGATATTTTTATAAGGTCAGTAATACAGAAGCTAGACACAGCATATAAGACAAGGTCCTAGGGAGGCAGAGCCAAGATGGTGAAGGAGAGGCTGTGACTCCCGCAAGCACCTAATAAACCTGTCCATTCACTCCCAAATAATGCCATAAAAACAAACCAGAGCAACTTAACTCACATAACAGAGTGAGACTATTTTCCAGTCAAAAATGGCAATTGGGATCACCTGCTGATGGGATTGACCCAGGCAGGAACAGACCACACCTCCAGCACCTCAAAGTCTTTGGCGCCAGCCACTTCTGAGGCTAAGCTCATGGACCTGTGAGGGGTTCAGGGGTTTGGCGGTTGGCCAGGGTGAAGTGGCTACAGTCTCTGCTGGAGCTGGGGCAATGCGCCCTGGTTCTGAACCAGTGGACCAAATCAAGCAATGGTGGCCCAGTGGGAGAGGGGCACAGGCCAAGCTTCCAACCATAGAGAATCAGATTTCAATCAGACATCTACTTCAGGCTAGAGATGAGTTGGCAAAGAAAATAGCAGACAATAGATGGATTCTTTGGGAGAGGGATAGACCAGAATACACCCTCAGAAGATAATAACAAAGTCAAAGCTCCAACATTCAAAGCTTCCAAGAAAAATATGAATTAGTCTCAGGCCATGCAAGTGCTCAAAAGAGACTTTGAAGAGAAATTAGGAGAAATAGAAGGAAGACTTAGAGAAATGGAGGAAAGAATGGAAAGAGAAATGAGAGCAATGTAGGAGACTCATGAGAAAAAAGTCAACAGCTTGAAAAGCCAAATGGGAAAGCTCTCTGATGAAAATAATTGCTTAAGAATTAGGATTGAACAAATGGAAGCTAGTAACATTGTGAAAAACCAAAACACAGTAAAGCAAATCCAACTGAATTTTTAAAAAAATAGAGGAAAATATGAAATATCTCCTTGGAAAAACAAGTGACCTGGAAAATAGATCCCAGAGAGATAATTTGAAAACCAATGGACTACCTGAAAACCATGATCAAGGAAAGAGCTTAGATGTCATCTTCCAAGAAATTGTCAGGGAAAATTATCCTGATATTCTAGAACCAGAAGGTACAATAGAAATTGAAAAAATCACATGATTACCTTCTGAAAGAGGTCCCAAAAGGAAAACATCCAGGAATATTATAGCCAAATTCAAGAGATCCCAGATCAGGGAGAAAATATTGCAAGCAACTAGTAAAAAAAGGAATTCAAATTCTGTGGAGCCACAGTCAGGAAAACACAAGATCTAGCAGCTTCTACATTAAAGGACCGGAGTACATGGAATATGATATTCCAAAGGGCAAAGGAACTGGGACTACAGCTCAAAATCACCTACACAGCAAAGCTGATTATAATCTTCCAGGGGGAAATATTGGACTTCAAAGAAAAAGAGGACTTTCACGCATTTGTGATGAAAAGACCTGAACGGAATAGAAATTTTGAATTTCAAAAGCAAGACCCTAAAGAAGCATAAAAAGATAAACAGGAAAAATAAATCATGAGGGACATTAAAAGGTTAAATGGTTTATATTCCTATGTGAGCAGATGATGCTTCCAACTCATAAGAACTTTCTCAGTATTAGGGCAGCCGAAAGGAATATACTTATACAGAGGGAACAGGTGTGAATTGAATATGAAGGGATGATATCTAAAAAGCATTTATCCTTGTTTTTTTTTTTTTTTTTTGTAGGGCAGGCAGGGTGGGGTGGCTATTGTCTAGGGCTGGATTTGGGCTTGGGGCCTCCTGTGTACAGGGCTGGAGCTTTGTCCACTGTGTTACTGAGCACACCCATAATGACATTATTTAAATAAAGTTAATGGGTAAGAGGAATGCACAGGAAGAAAGGGAAAGGGAGAGGTAGACTGGGGTAAAGTAGTTCACATAAAATAAACAAGAAAAAGCTTATGGAGTGGAGGGAACAATGGGGAAGGGAAAGGGGAGTGAGGACGCCTTGCTTTCATCAGAATTGGCTCAAAGAGGGAAAAACATAAACACTCAAGTGGATATTTTCATATATTTTGCCCTGAGTGAAATTTGGAGTGGAAAGGGAAAAGAGGGTGGGGAGAAGCAAAGGAAGGGAAGACAGAGTGGGGCAGGAGGCAATAAAAACAATAATACTTTTGAGGAGCAATAGGGTGAAAGAAGATAGAAAATAGTGTAAATATCAAGGGGAGGAAATAGGATGGAGGCTACTACATTTAGCAATAGTTATTGTGAAAGATATGATAAGCAGAATGCCATCAGAAGGACATATGAAAAATGCAAACCATAAACGGAGGAAGAAATGATGGTATTTGAATACAGGTTTAAGGATAATTTTATTTCTTTGTTCTTTCTTTCTCAAGTTATTCTATTTTATTTCACAATTTGAATAATGTGAAGATGTTTAACATAATTGCACATGTATGACATATTGAATTGCATGATTCCATAGTGAGGGTTGAGGAGGGAGGGAGGAAGAAAATTTAGAACACAAGTTTTAAAAAAAAATCAATGTGAAGAAATGATGAGCAGGCAGTTTTCAGAGAAATCTGGAAGGATTTACAGGAACTGATGTTGAGTGAAATGAACAGAACCAAGAGAACATTGTAAATAGTATCAACAACATTGTGTGTCAATCAACAGTGATAGGCTTGGGGCAGCTAGGTGGCGCAGTGGATAGAGCACCGGCCCTGGAGTCAGGAGTACCTGGGTTCAAATCCGGCCTCAGACACTTAACACTTACTAGCTGTGTGACCCTGGGCAAGTCACTTAACCCCAATTGCCTCACTAAAAAAAAAAAAAAAAAAAAAAAAACAAAAAAACAGTGATAGGCTTGACTTCTCAGTCATACAATGGTTCCAAAGGACTCATGATGGAAAATGCTTTCCAAATACAGGAAAAAAAAGAACTGTGGAATCTACATGCAGATTGAACTATACTATTTCTACTTTTTTGTTTTCCTTTTCTGAGGTTTTTCCCTTTTGCTCTGATTCTTCGTTCATAACGTGACTAATGCAGAAATATGTTTTATGTGATTGTACATATAAAACTTATATCAGATTCCTTGCTGTCTTGGGGAGGGGGGGAGAGGAAGGAGGGGAGGAGAGAGAAGAATTTGTAACTAGAAATCTTATAAAAACAAATATTGAGGGGCACCTAGGTGGTGCAGTGGATAGAGCACTGGCCCTGGAGTCAGGAGTACCTGAGTTCAAATCCAGCCTCAGACACTTAACACTTACTAGCTGTGTGACCCTGGGCAAGTCACTTAAGCCAAATTGCCTCACTAAAAACATATTGAAAACTATCTCTACATGTAACTTGAAAATAATAAAATACTTTTATGAAACACATGAAAAAGACAGAGACCTAGTTACTGGAATCAGAATGTAAGGTCAGAATGTGATCAACAGCAGGTCTCACTCAATGCTGAGGCACTGAGTTACATGTATCGGATTGGGTCAAGAGACTGGGGAAGGACTCAGCCTGCAGCTCAGGGTGAAGTAGCCCCAACTGTGAGAACTATTTCCAAGGATCCTTGAAGGAATTTACTGTTGCCATTTCTGATTCTCTATTGGTGACCTTTAAATAACCACAAAGAATGATAAAAGATTATATGAGATAAGAGATGGGCAAAAATCACATCAGAACAAGAGTAAGAAAATAAATTACTTAAACTAGGGCTTAGTAAGCTTGATATTAATGCCAGGAAGAATTCTAAAATGTATTATTTAAAGAATGCCTTGTGAGTACATAAATAGGGAAGCACTGATCATCATAAACCAACATGATTTCATAAAGAGTCAATCATACTAGACTAAATTAATTTCCATTTTGACAAAGATTCTTCAATGATAGAGAAGGGATCTTATACATATGTCAATTTCAGCAGGATGCTTAATCTCTCATACCTTCCTTCTATAGATTATGAGATGCTCTAATGCCATGCTTATTGACAGATAAAGAGCTATTTCTGGTTTCTGAGCTGTTTGAATGAAAAGACCCAAAGAAATATGAGGAATGGATAGATGTTAACCTTTGCGTCTATCCTAGTGTTGCTGGGCACTGTTTAGTTTTACCACTGACTTGGACAAAGATAGAGATTAAATTTCTATTAAATATGCCAATAGCATGAAGTTTACAGTGATAGTTTTAATGTTATATAATAAAGCTGGGATTCTAAACAATTTTGATAGGCCAGAGCAGATAGGAATAAACCTAATGAAGTGACATTCTATCTAAAGGGGTTATTAATGAGCTTACAATATAATTAGATATTGTACCTTTTTGGCTGGGGATTTATTGGTTTTCTCAAACCATTGTGGGTCAAAACCACTCATCTCTGTTAGACCTTTAAAAGAGAGTCATCCTCAGAGCTCCCAAAAGATTTGTCCCCATATATACAAAGAAACACTGTAAGACAACTCCTGGAGCAGTGGAACCTACAAAAGAACAGAGTGAGACAGTTTTCCATTTAAATATGACTTCGAAGTTTGGTAGGAGTGATCTGTTATACCAGGGTGAGAGAAGAGCTCAGTGCATGAAACAGAACCAACCCCAGGCAGGCCATGCATACAGAGCCTTAGAATCCTTAGCATCAGTACCTTCTTCTGAATCTCAACTCACAGACTTATGAGGAGATCCAGCAGTTGCCCGGGGGAAATAGTAGGGGTCTCTGTGGAAGCAGAGGTGGATCACATTGCACAGGAAGCAGACATGAATGGCAAAGGCCCAGTAAGGGAGGGGCACAGGCTCACCAAGCTTGTGGACCACAGAGAATCAGATTTCAATCAGACTTCTGCTTCCTGGTTAAAGAGAAAGCAGGCCCAGTGGTTATTTACAGGCCAGGTAAGCGGAGAATGAGCCTCTCTTTGAATAATACCACCTGGAGCCCCCTGTAGCTTAGAACAGTGAATCCTAGAAGTAGTGCTCCAAATTAAGAAAGAGTTAAAAGCCAAGAACTAAGTGGGCAGGATGAGCAGGCAGAGAAAGCAGTGGACCATCAAATGCTTTTTTGTTGACAAGGTAGATCAAAATTTACCCTCAGAAGAAGATAGTAACAAAGTCAAAGTTCCTACATCCAAAACTTTGAAGAAAAATATGAATTGGTCTCAGGCCATGGAAGCACTCAAAAAGGAATATACTTAGAGGGCACAGGTATGAATTGCATACGAAGGAATGATACCTGTAAAGCACTTATTTTTTGTTTATCCTTTTTTTTTTTTCTGAGGGGCAGGCAAGGTGGGGTGGCTTATGTCTAGGACTAGATTTGGGCTTGGAGTCTCCTGTGTCCAAGGCTGGTGTTTTGCCCATTGTGTCACCTAGCTGCCCCATGATGGCATTATTAAAATGAAGTTAAGGTGTAAGAGGAATGCACAGGAAGAAAGGGAAAGAGAGAGGTTGACTGGGTAAAGTAGTTCACATAAAAGAAACAAGAAAAAGCTTATGGAGTGGAGGGGAAGATGGGGAAGGAGGGGAGGAGTGAGTGAGATGTAGTCTCATCAGAATTGGTTCAAAGAGGGAATAACATACACACTCAAGTGAGTATAGTAATATATCTTTCCCTGCTGGAAAGTGGAAGGGGATAAGGGGAGAGAGGTGAAGGGAGGGCAGATTAGAAGAAAGGACAGTAAAAAGGAAAACAACTTTGAGGGGGAATAGGGTGAATGAAGATAGAAAATAGAGTAAATATCAAAGGGAGAGAAATAGGGTGGAGGGCAATACAGTTAGCAATAGTAACTGTGAAAGAAATGATGACCAGGATGCTATCAGAAGGACTTATGAAAAATGCAATCCATCTACAGAGAAAGACCTGATGGTATCTGAATACAGATTGAAGCATATTTTTTGTTAGTACTTTTTTCTAAAAGTATTTTGTCTCTTTTCTTTCACAACTAAACCAATGTGGAGATGTTTTGTATGACTGTACATCTATAACTTATATTGAATTGCTAGATTTCTTCGGGTGGAATGGAGGGAGGAAAAAATTTGGAACGCAAAGTTTAAAAAAATCAGTGTGAAAAATTAATTTTTTTACATGTTACTTGGGGAAAATTCTAAATAAATAAATCCAAAAATGAAAATAAAAAAGAGAGTTATCATGGTAGACTTTAGTCTAGAACTTATGGTACTTGACTCATATAGGAGCTCCAAAAATGGCGTTTGAATTAAATGATATATAATGGGTTTGTAGATATATTTTGACTCTTTATCTATAAAAGTATGTATTTATTCAGTACCTATTATTCAGCAGGTACTGCTGGTTTGGAAAACCAAAGGTAAAATAGCTTCTGTCATTGAGGGACAGACTGTTCTTTTGAGTACCAATAGTAGTTTTGACTGATTTGTCCAGAAATGCAAAGTGTATAGCAAACTAGAAAAGTGTATGGAGTATATAAGAGAGATGAGAAGGTGGCCAGGAGGACTCATGTCTGGGACCTCCTGAGTGGTAGGCCAAATGAATCAACAAGCATTACAAAAGAGCATATAAAGTACATCCCTTAGCAAAAGAATGACTTAATTTGCCAAGAGGAGAGCAAAAGTTGCTAAAGAGAACAATATAGGTTAACATTTAAGCTGATATAAAGTCATTTATATACTGATGATAGACTAAGCATGGCAGGATGTGGCTGTAGTCTGTAGTAATGGGGGAGGTGAGGATCATGAATCACTTGGGTTTAGGAATTTTAAACCATATTAAGGATAAAATTGACCAGGGTCCACATTTTCTGATACCAGTATACTTAGTCCCTGGTAGCAGAGAACAGTGCAAGGAAGGGAACACCAGTTTAGGTTGGAAAATGGAGAAAATTAATTCTTTATTGATTAATATTGGAATCTTCTTTACCCAGTCAAGATTCAGCCTATGAATGATAGCTGTACTGCTAGCTTAGGAGAGACAGAGACCCAGTTTCAGAAAACAGAACAAAATAGTAATTATATAATGATGAGTAAGCAATATTATCACAGAAATCAGTGAGAAATGAGGGTCAAAACTAATTTAGATAAACTTTGACTAGATGTCCAAATCAGCAAAGTAATCCTAACATAAAAATGGAAGATATGCAAATAGAAGTTAAATGGGTTACAACTTTCTATACGATAGTAGAAGAAACTCACTTGGGTACAAATACCTCAGCCCTATATATTCTTAATGAGGAAGTAGAAAGGACATTAAAGATAACAAGGGTTTGAAAAGCAGCCAGATTGTACCACATATGATCTATGGGAGATGTGATATGATTGTATTAAGGAATATATTTTAAGGGTTTCTGAAGGATGGGAAGATACCATTAAGTATGAAAACAATCTTGGATTTTACTAATTCAAAAAAGGTAACTGAGAGAACATTGATGAACCTGTTATTACTAATGTAATATCTATACCAAATCTTAATGATACAAATCACCCAATTTATTTGATGTACAAATCAAGGACATTTTGAATGAAGGCATTACTAGGAAATAAGTGAGCTTTGACAAGCTATGTTAAACAAAAGACTTCTATGTTAACCTTTTATAATTAACTGAAAGATATAGAAAATTTCCCATTGTGCTTATTTATTTTGGTGGTTACAAAAAAGCACTTGACTTGTTAAACCAAAAGGAATTTAAAGTGAAAATAAAGGAATAATAGGAAAGGTATTTCTTTATGTCCTCCAAATAAACATGTTTTTATGGTAGGGACTGGATCAGGGAGTTTCTTGTTAATTTGAAGACATCCCCAATAAACTTTATGAGGTTATGTCATGTGGACAATTATTTGTATTTCTTGATAATACTCAGTGAATACTTCATGACTGACCACCTGAGACTAAGTTGTTCCTTCTTGTAGCCTATAAAAGCAAGGTAGCTGGGGCAGCTAGGTTGCCCAGTGGATAAAGCACTGGCCTTGGATTCAGGAGGACCTGAGTTCAAATCTGACCTCAGACACTCGACACTTGCTAAGTGTGTGACCCTGGGCAAGTCACTTAACCCCCATTGCCCTGCAAAAATTTTTTTTTAAATAAAATAAAAAATAAAAGCAAGGTAGCCATATAGTCGTGCTTTCATGATCCGGAACTGATCTTGGATTTTCCTGTACCTTTTTATGAGAGTAAAATAAGAACAGATGTTTTTCTTTTCTTGTACATTCAAGTGAACCTTTGTAAATTGTAGAGAATCACTTGGCAGTGTTAGACTGATATCTGAGTGTAGAAAAAGGGAGAACTTCATAGACACTTCCTGACATGCAAATTTATGTATCAAGGAAGGAGAAATTTTAATTTTATTAGCAGTATTATCCCAAAATCAATCCAACAGTTAAAGAATAGAGATTTAATGCATAGTGCAAAGTTTGAAAATTACAAGTCAGAGAGCTCAAAAGTTTTAGAGGTTGGAAACCAGACTATCTTAGAAAGAGAATATTTTTGGATTCAATATAAAAACAATCTGTCTAGTTCACACTTCAGTGCCCTTCTTGAAGAGCAACAGGTTCAAAGTGCAATAGTGTCACTGTGCAATGACCAAGGAATATTAACCTTCCAGCAATAGACAAAACCACAAAGTAGTCAGTCCTATAAGTTTAGGACAACTGTGTAGAAATATTTGGGAAATAAGAACTCACTAATATAATCAAGGGTTTCCCTGATAGACACCCCAAGTTTAGTTCCTGTCCATGAGTTTTGAATTTTTGATGCCGCTATATTTGTTCACATACTTCTCTATTTTTCACCTTATGACTTTTAAAAGGATAGGGTAAAAAAAGGATAGGTTAAGATAAATTTCATCTTATAAACAACCACATATAGTAGATTGAGTGTTCTATTGATTTATTTTTTTTCCAGCAAGCTAACATTTTCTCCTCCTACAGACCCTTTCATACAATGTAAAATTCTTCTGACAATTAGCAAAATCAAGACAAAGAAATTCCTATATTATCCATGTCACAAAATAGATATCAATAATTTATTAGTTTGTTTTGATTTGCTAAGATTTATATAGTGCTTTAAGGTATGCAAAGTATTTCAAGATTTATCATTTTATTCTCACAATCACCTGGGAGGCAAGTACAATTAGGAAAAATAAAAGTAACACCTTCTAGTTCATAGTGCAGCACTACAAAGAAGAATTCAGAAAAAAATACATTATCCCAGAAAGCTATACAAAAATGAAACTAAAAGCAATTGATTCAAATTTAGAAGAATCAGAACCATTCCCTAAAAGATAATATTTTCAAAGACATGGACAGATAATTTTCAAAGAAAGAAATTCATGCTATCAACAATAATATAAAAGACTTCACTAATAATAATATAAATATAAACTAAACCATCTTTACACTCTACCTGACACCTAAAAGACTATCAAAGGTAATAGAAGAAAGAAATAATATGTTACAGAGACTGTGGAAAACCAGAAACACTAGTGCAATGTTGATAAAGCTGAGAATTTGCCCAGGATTTCTGGAAAGAAATTTGGAATTATGCCCAGAAAGTTATCAAACTCTGCATACTCTTTGACCTAGTCATGGCACTATTCAGTCTATACATTCAAAAAGATAAAAGAAAGAATAAAATGACCCCTATGTACAAAAATAGTTATAAAAGCTCTTTTTATGGCGCTGCAAAATTCAGAATGATCAGACTTTTACTCGGGAATGGCCAAACAAATTTTGCTATATAAATATAAAGGGATATGATTGTGGCATAAAAAATAAGAAAATAGAAAATTTCAGAGGAAACTAGGAATATATACATAGTAAAGTGAGTGTAACTAGAGAACAATTTATAAAACCAAAACATTATAGAGACTTTTGAAGGACTTTAGAACTCTGATCTAAGATGAATAAAAAAATGATGATAAAACATGCTACTTACCTGACTGAGAGTTGATGAACTTTCAATTAAAAAAAAAAAGAGGATTGTGATGTGTAATCAAATTAATGGGGATCCAGGTTGTATAGATATTTAAATATCAAAAAGAGAATTTTGTATATTGTTATAGATGGAATAGGGAGACACAAGTCTTTTGAGCATCATAGTCACAAGGTCAGACTTCCTTTGGAAATATCACTTTGTCAGCTACATAGGTATTGCTCTGAGACCCAGTTGTGTGCCCTTTTATTCAGAAAAAAAATATGACAGTAGTTTTTAGGACTTTGGTGGAGAGATATTGAAACTCTAAAGAATCTCAATGCTACTTTTTTTTTTTTTTTTTTGGTGAGGCAATTGGGGTTAAGTGACTTTCCCAGGCAGATTTGAACTCAGGTCCTCCTAAATCCAGGGCCAGTGCTTTATCCACTGTGCCACCTAGATGCACCTCAATGCTACTTTAAAAAAACTGCTTGCCAAAGGAATTTATCTAGTTTCATCTTCATGAACTTCTTTTTAATTGCCTTAGAAATGTTTTTTACTGTTCAACATTTGAATATATACATATATATGTATACATATATATATATATGTATACATATATATATATATATATAATTTTAAATGGATTGTCTTTTTAAATCCTTGAGCTCAGAATAATGCACTTTAACAGATGTGGAACTCACAAGACATATCTAATTCACCCAGTACAGGATCTTCCACATAGTCAGCATTTAATAAGTACTTATAGAATGGAAAAGTTATATATTTTTATGAACATGCTTTTATATTGTAATATAATTATAGCATTAAATCACCCATCCTCTTCTATTCAATTTTTCTTTTAATACTTCAGTATACAAGGAAATGATTGCTGAGACTGTTTTTGTTTGTGTTTGTGTTTGTTTGTTTTTGATTGTTTGTTTCTTTGGGAGGCAATGAGGGTGAAGTGACTTGCCCAGGGTCACACAGCTAGTCAAGTGTCTGAGGCCGGATTTGAACTCAGCTCCTCCTGAATCCAGGGTTGTTGTTTTATCCACTGTGACACGTAGCTGCCCTCACAGAGACTCTTTGGACAGAGTTCAAGCTCTAACAGGTTTTACCAAACTAGAAAGGTGTCAAAATTCCCTGGTAATGGGCCATATTTTTATTGACAAGGCACTAGCTACATCATGAGATACTACTTATTGATTCCTTCCTCTGAATGATAGGATTATTGTACTTACTGCTAGAAAGGAAATTAAATATAATTTCATCCAATGAACTAATTTTACATATAAGTAAACTGAGGAATCTGGTGGGACATGAGTGAATTGCTTGGTCATACAAGTGGTAAAATTGGTAAGGAAAACATATTCTTCTGAATTTAATTCAATATTCCATTCACTATGACTTCTTTTTCTAATACCTTGTGGGAACTAAATCTTGGCCAGGACTAAATCTATCTCTATGGATAAAAATATCATAACCATCTTAAGGAAATTATGTGTATTAAAGTTTAAATTATTATCTTTCCTAATTGTCTATTTAGAGACACATTTAATTCATTGATCATAAATATTTCAGAATCCAGCTTTGATTTTTTAGTGAAATTTTATCTTAGACCTGATGTCTGAAAATTAGTCACAGAAGAAAAATGAAAGAGGTGTTTATTTTTTGAATAATGTTATTTTCCTACTCAAATTTATAAAATCTGGCTTTGCTTCCTTTAAATTAGACAGTTTATGAAATAGGGATAGTGGCTACAGTAATTTTTCCACCTCTTAAATGGTATGAAAATAATGAGAACATATAATATTTAACAGTCCTTTAAGATTTACATAGTTTAAATCTGACCTGAGTTATGTATATAGTGCATGACTCTGAGCAAGTCACTTTTCCTTTGTTGGCCTCAGTTTCCTCATCTGTAAAATGTGGATAATAATAGCACCTATCTTTCAGAGTGGTTGTTCAGGTCAAATAATATAATAATAATAAAGCACTTTAGCATAATACCTACACCTAGGAAGTGCTCTATTAATGCTAATTTCTTGTTTTTAGTAATTACTATTATTGATTTTTTGTGCAAAAGATTATTTGAAATAGATAAAAATTTCCATAATTCATCTATTTTGCCCACTTTTAAAGTCTTTTGTGAATCTTATAAATGTAGAATGCTTGATTACCTACTACACAAGTGGAATTCCCATCTTTTCATCAAGTATAAAACTTGAAATCATCATATATTTGCCTCAAGGCAAAAGTGATTTTTATTAATTTATCCTATTACTTTCTATTAATTTCCTTTGTCTTCATCTCATGCTATATTGTATTAAAATATCTCAATGCATTTTATTCCAACCTTTCGTTAAAATCCTCATGAGTATGAAGACTCTAATTTTTCATCTTTGTGTTCCCATTAGACAATAAATAGGAAACATGGAAGAAATTTTTCTTGGGTTGAATTGGATGCTCATAAATGAAAATACAAATGCATGGTTTCATTTTATTGCGTTTTGGGGGGGCTCAGAATTGAGAGTCACATTCCCAGGAGTGCAAAAGGAAGTGTTCTAACTTTTCATCCTCTTTCTTTTGTTGCAGTGGGAATTAATTAAGGCAAATTAATGTAAAATGGTTTGAGTAAATATGTTTAAATTTGAGATGAATTTTAATTTTAACTTTATTCAGAACCTTGATAAAGGTTTAGCTCTTTTTTTCCCCTCATATGCTGATAAGACCTGTATTTGCATGTTTTTTAAAAGGATATGTAAATATGTGTGCATGTGTATACATGTGTACATACATGCAACAAACATAATATATTACAAATACATGATGTAAATAGTTTATGTATCTGTATGTGTATATATGTGTGTATGTGTATGCATGTACATATAATGCACACACGCATCTGTAATACATATATGGATACATGTACACATACACATACTCATACATGTACAGACACATATGCACATACTCATGTATGCATATATACACTTACTCATGTATGCATATACATATATATACAAAATTATTATATATTCACATACTTATATAGATACAGATATAGAAATATACTAATTGCTCACTTTCTAACTGGAGTAGTCCACTTTCTGCTTGTACTTTTAAAAGAAGCTTAAAACAATAAAATGCTTACAGAAATGAAGGTTATACTCAATGTGTGAATATGCATATTTTCTAATGAAGGGGTATAATGACCTTGTCTAAAGTCTTTCTTAGATACCTTTTGTGGTGCAGTGGTGCTCCTGGGTTTTCAAGAGTTATTTCAGGAGAATGCAGTCAGTAACCTGCCTCACCAGTGTCCCATGGACAATGGAATGTATATTGATAATGGGCCTCATGGATTTTCTTTATTGCCATACCAACTAAATTCAGAGATTTAGCTGCAAGTTCAACCAAAAAATATTTATTGTTTTGCCACAACTCTTAAAAAAATATGACTGCCTACCAGACTAAATAAGAATCATTGCATACTTCATAATTATTCATAATGACAAGCCTTGATGTAGTGCAGAAAGTATGTCACATATATTATTTGTTCAAAAATTTCTGTGAATATATAAATCAATTTTGAGAGTAGTATCATTTTATACACATGTATTTATGAGGCATGCACAACACACATACATATGTGTAAATTGTATGTATAAACTCTAGATTTTTTCCAGTCTCATATTTTCTGACAAATTGTTTCTTCAGAGGTAACTCAACTACAGTTCTCTCTCAGATTACCACTGGCATTATCTGTCTCGTTCAATTTCATTCTCTAAGATACAGTTACTTAAGTATGCTACTTCTTCTGTTAACCTAAGCAATTGATATTTTTTTGCAAATATTCACACATTTACTGTAGATTGTCAATTTTGCTGGCACATAATTCTGCAAAATAACTCCTAAAGTTGATTTAATTTCAAATTTAATGTTGGTACATTCATTCTTTTCATTTTTGATACTTAAAAGATGGTTTTCAATTAAAAAACAGCTAATCAATGGTTTATATATGTTACTGTATTTTCATAAATAAAGTAATTAGTTCTATTTATTAGTTAAATTTTTTTACCCTTAATTTTAGTTCTTTCTCCTTTGACTTTCAGTATTTCCATTTTGGTGTTTAATTCAGAATTGTAAATTTGACCTTTTCTTATATTTTAGGTTGTATTTCCAGTTCATTGATCTACTCTTTCTTTCTTGTATAAACATATGCATTTAGAGATACAAATTTTCCCCCAGGGAAAAATAAAGTTAAAAAGTTCACAGCAAAGAACAAAAGAAAATCACAAGGTAAGCAAATGAAAGCTGGGCAGTTTTAAAAATAATATATAGTATTAGTGTAGTATTAATTACATAGATTTTCTTAAAATTTCTGTTTTATATTGAATCCTCTCCTATATTCTGCTATATACATATCACTTTTTCTTTTCTAAGTTTGTATTTGTTCCAAATAAATTTTAATATATAAAAAGATCAAAGGAATAAAGTATTTATTAAGACAAAAGATTCCTAATATTTTGTTATAAGAAATGACAAACAGCCCGATTTCTGCAAGGTCTTGGAAAACTTATATGAATGGAGAACATTGTGCCCTGTGACAGCAATATTGTTTGATGAAGAACTGTGAATGACAACCTTACTCAGCCATATATTCAGGAAGCCAGCCAGTCAGCCATTCAGATACTCATCCACCCATCTAGCCATCCAATGATCCAAGACAATCCCAAAGGATTGAAAGTATATTATCCACCTCCAAAGAAAGAATTAATAATGTTTGAACACAGACTGAAGCATTCTATTTTTCAATTTATTTCATAGTTCAACTTTTATTATGCAAAATTACTGATATGGTAATGTTTTACATAATTACAAATGTATATCCTATATCTGAATTATTACTGCTTCAGGGAGGTGGGAGGAAAGGCAAGGAAAAATAGAATTTGGAAATCAAAATTCTATATAAAATGTTTATTATTACTTTTAAATGAAAAAAAAATCCCCTAAGTATTGCTTTGGTTGCATCCCACAAATTTTGGTATTGACTCATTTTTGTCATTATCTTTAATTTATTGAAAGTTTCATGATTTGTTCTTTGGTCCACTCTTTTTTTCTAATTTATTTTTTTTGGTTTTCATTTTGTTTTTGATCTATGCTTCCACAGGACTTTTTTGAACCTAATTTTAATTATATTATTGTCTTAAAAGGGTGTATTTAACATTTCTCCTTTCCTCGTTAGGATTTAGGTTAATATTGGGAAGGTGACATGTACTGTTGAGAAAAATGCATAACAATGCTATTCATACTTAATTTCCTCCCCAAGCCCATCATATTTAACTTTTCTAACACAATTTTTATCTCCTTAGCTTGTTTCTATTTATTTTATGATTAGATTTTCCTAAATCTGAAAGGAGAATATAGAGGTCCATCACTAGCATATATTTTCTCTTAATTTCTTCTTACAATTCATTTGTCTTTTCTTTTAAGAATTTGGATATGATGCTATTTGGCACATGTATGCTTAGTGTTAATTTGATTTTGCGGTTCCTTTTTGCAAAATGTTTCTTTTTGCTTATCTCTTTTAAATTAAGTCTATTTTTGCTTTCTCTTTGTCTGAAATAATGATTGTTACCCCTGACTTTTTTTACTTCAGCTGAAGAATAATAGATTCTGCTGTACCCTCCCTTTTTTTTCTCTAAATTTGTGTACCACTCTCTGCTTCAATTGTCTTTATTATAAAGGACATATTGTTGCATTCTGGTTTCTAGTTCATTCTACAATCAGCTTACGTTTTATGAGTGACGACTCATCCCATTCACATTTACAATTATGTTTACTAACCGTGCATTTATATACATCCTATTTGCTTCTGTTTTTTTCTCCTTCTCTTTTTTGAAATCATGTCCTTCCTCTCAACTTTGTACTTCTTTTGATCACTACCTTCCTTTATCCCCTATCACTTTTATCATCCCCCTTCCTTTCTCTTATCCTCTTCCATTCTGTAAGGGTAGATTTTATCAAGTAATTGAGTGTGATTTTAACAAGCAATTGAGTGTATTTCTGTGTGTATACGTACAGACACACACACACATATATATTTATATACACAGACAGATATCTATATCTATTTCTATATCTACATATTAACCTCTTTTTACCAATTACAAATGATGAGTTTCAAGAATTCTCCCTTTGCTCTGTTTTCTATAGACCATAAAAAAATTAATTTGCTCTATTTCCCTCTTCCTCTCCCCTTCTCTCTGGGCATCCCTTGTCCTTGCCCATGCATTTTTCTTTTCATTCTTTCAACATAATCACATTAATCTTATGCCTCTTTGTTTTTTTTTTTTTGTTGTTCTGGGTGTGGTTTTGTGGGGCAGAGGGTTAAGTGACTTGCCCAGGGTTACATAGCTAGTCAGTGTTAGGTGTCTGATAATGTATAACCTATATCAGATTGTCTGATTTGAACTCAGGTCCTCCTGAATCCAGGACCGGTGCTTTATCCACTGCACCACATAGCTGCTCCCCTATGCTTCTTTTCTATGTGGAAACTTAATAAATGCCATAATAATGAAAAAGTTTTTAGTAGTTATAAGTATTATCCTAATATTAAGGCTGTTATAGTTTAAACTTATGTAGTCCCTTTTGTTTTTTAGGTCATATTCACATTTCCATGCTTCCTTTGACTCTTATATCTGAAAGACAAGCTTTTCTATTCTACTCTGATCTTTTCTTCAGGAATTATTGGAAGTCATTTATTTCATTAAATACATCTCTTTCTCTTAAAATAGTATATTTAATTTTACTGGCTACGTTATTCTTCATTGGAATCTTAGCTCCTTTGTCTGCCAGAATATCATCTTCCAAACCCTCTTATCCTTTCATGATGAAATTGCTAAATCTTGTGTGATCCTGACTGGGTTTATAATTTTAATTATTTTTTTTTAATTTTTGGAGCAAATTTCTGCTTTATTTTTCCCATTATATATAACACGATTTTTAACCATTCATTTTTTTTTTTGGTGAGGTAATTGGGGTTAAGTGACTTGCTCAGGGTCACACAGCTAGTAAGTGTCAAGTGTCTGGGGCCAAATTTGAAATGAGGTCTTTCTGAATCCAGGGCTAATGCTCTGTCTACTGTGTCAACTAGCTGCCCCTAACCATTCACTTTGTAAGATTTTGAACTCCAGATTTTTTCCCTACCCTCTCTTTCCTCCCTATTCCTGAAGCCAGCAAGCAATCTGATATAGGTTATACATTACAATCATGTTAAATAAATTTCAACATTAGTCATGAAGTAAAAGAATGAGAGCAAATGTAAAAAAATAAAAGACAAGAAGAAACAACAGCACAAGCAAAAACAAAAGTGAAAATAGTATGCTTCAATCTGCATTCAGGTATCCATTATCAGTCTTTTAGCATTGTCTTGGATCATTGTATTGATGAGAGGAGTTAGATTTATCACAGTTGATCATTGCACAATTTATGTTAATACAATGTTGTCTTAGTTCTGTTCATTTCACTCAGCATCAGTTCATGTAAGTCTTTCCAGGATTTTCTGAAATCTCTCATTTATCATTTCTTATAGTAAAGTAGTTTTTCATTATCTTCATATGCTACAACTTTTTTAGTCATTCCCCAATTGATAGGCATCACCACAATTTCCAATTCTTTGTCACCACAAAAATAGCAGCTATAAATATTTTTGTACATGTGGATCATTTTTCCTTTTTAATAATCTCTTTAGGATATAGACCCACTAATGTTATTGCTGGGTCAAAGGGTATGAACAGTTTTATAACCTTTTGGGTATGTTTCCAAATTGCTCTCCGTAATGTTTGGATCATTTCAGAAGTACACCAATAGAACATTAGTGTTCCATTTTCCCCACATCTTCTCCAATATGTATAATTTTCCTTTTTGACCATATTAGCCAATTCGATAGGTATGAGGCAGTACCTCAGAGTAATTTTTATTTTCATTTCTCTAATCAATAGTGACTGAGAACAATTTTTCATATGTCTGTAGCTAGCTTTAATGTCTTCATCTGAAAACTACCTGTTCATAAGCTTTGACCATTTCTCAACTGGGAAATGACTTGTGTTATTTCAATTTGATTTACCGCTCTATATTCAATAAATTATCAGAAACATTGGATGTAAAAAAAAATGTTTCCCAACTTTCTGCTTTCCTCATAATCTTGTTTGCATTGGTTTTGTTTGTGCAATTTTTAAAAATTTGTTGTAATCAAAATTATCCATATTGCCTTGTTGGGGCGGGGCAATGAGGGTTAAGTGACTTCCCCAGGGTCACACAGCTAGTAAGTGTCAAGTATCTGAAGCCAAATTAGATCTCATGTCCTCCTGAATCCGGGACTGGTGCTTTATCCACTGTGCCACCTAGCTCCCCCCCCCCATATTGCATTACATAATGTTCTCTATCTCATCTTTATTCATAAGTTTTTACCCTCTCCATAGATCTGACAACTAAACTATTCCTTCCTTTTCTAATTCACCTAGGGTATCATGCTTTATGTCTAAATCATGTACCTATGTTTTTGTTTCATTTTATTTTATTTTACTTTATTTGCAGGACAATGAAGGTTAAGTGACTTAGCCAGGGTCACATAGCTAGTAACTGTCAAGTGTCTGAGGCTGGATTTGAATTGAGGGTTGGTGATTTAACCACTGAGCCACCTAGCTGCCTCCCACATACCCATTTTGACTTTACTTTGGTGTATAGTGTAAGATGTTGGTTTATGCCTAGTTTCAGCCATACTATTTTCCAGTTTTCACAGAAGTTTTTATCAAATGGTGAGTTCCTATCACAGAGGCTATATTTGCTGTGTTGATCAAACAGTAGATTGCTATAGTCATTTACTGCTGTGTTGTGTTTGCCTTACCTATTCCATTGATCCACCATTCTATTTCATAGCCAGTACCAAATAGTTTTAATAGTTGCTGTTTTGTAATATAGTTTTACATCTGGTACAGCTATACGACATTCCTTTGCATTTTTTTTTCATTAATTCACTGGATATTCTTGACCTTTGGTTCTTTCAGATGAATTTTATAATTATGATCCATGGTATTTAAATTATTTATTTATGGCTGCTTACAATATTTTTCTTTCATCTGGGAGCTCTGAAATTTGGCTATAATATTCCTGGAAGTTTTTGTTTCAGCTTCTCTTTCAGGAGGTGATTGGTAGATTCTTTCTATTTCTATTTTAACCTCTGGATCTAAGATATCAGAGTAACTTTTCATGATATTTTTTTTAAAAATATGATATCTAAACTTTCTTTTTTAGTATAGTTTCCCGATAGGTCAATAATTATCAAATTAACTCCCTTCGATGTATTTTCTTTATATACTTAAAAAATAATAGTGAACATTTTTGGTTTTGACTTCCAAATTTTATCCCTCCTTTCTGCTTCAGTCTCTGTTCAATCAATATTAGTTCTTTCTTTGGAGCTGGATAGGAAGCTTTATCATTAGTCCTTTGGGATTGTCTTGGATCACTGTATTCCTGATAATAGTTGTCATTCACAGTTTTTCATCAGGGTTACTGTCACTATGCACAATGTTCTCGTGCTTCTGCTCACCTCACTATATATCCATTCATTTAAATCTGTGCAGGCCTTTTTGAAATCATCCTGTTTGTCATTTCTTATACCACAATAGCATTCCGTCACAATCATATAACACAGCTTGTTTATCCATTTAATTACTGTTTTAGGTTACTTTGACTCTATTTGTAATCTTGCATTCTCTACGTTGTGAAATAAAGATTTCTCTTCACCATCTATTTATTTGTTTACTTAGGTCTTTTATGGGAAGTGTAAAGGACTTTTTTGACCCACATCTACAGTAAGCTAGACACAAACTCTATTAGAGCTATATAATGTGTTTCTACTTCTGGTGGAAGTAATAGGTGTCAAAGAGACTTTGACTTAGGAGGCAACCTTTGAATTCAAACTCAGTTTCCATAAAATCAAAGCTTGAACCAATGGCCCATGGGTTATGTATCATTTGCAGTTCACAAGGATATTCCCCCAAATATTTTTGTCTTGTAATTATAATATTTGGGGATATTCCTTATGGGCTACAGAATTTTTAAGTGCAGCTCAAACCACATTAAAATATAATCGATAACTATTTAACAAAAAATATAAACATATAATAAAAACAAAAATAATGTTAATTTTCTAAAGTTGATTGTTGTCCTTCTGGATTCTTTTTGTATGGTTTAATGCCTTTCTTATAAAAAAATTAAGTTTTATACCACCGCTCCATAGCACCTTATGCAATATCTTGCATACAACAGGTACTCAATTTGTTTGTTAATGTCAAATGAATTTGGATAGCATTTTACAATTACAGTGATTTCACAGCTAGTTCATCTGAGTATCAAAATAATTATGATAAAGGTAAAGCGCATATTATTGTTCTTCCTATCTTACAGATAATGAAGCAACTTTCAGAAGCTGTACACATGTGAAACTCCCAGAAACAATCCAAATTTGTGGGCGAATACAACTTTATGATTTCTCTATCAGAAATAGAGCTTTGGGGACAGCTAGGTAGTGCAGTGGATAGAGCACCTGCCCTGTAGTCAGGAGTACCTGAGTTCAAATCTGGCCTTAGACACTTAAAACTTACTAGCTGTGTGACCCTGGGCAAGTCACTTAAGCCCAATTGCATCACTTAAAAAAACATAGAGCTTTGTCCTTTTTCTTAAAGTTCAGATCATATAGACTCATATATACAACAAGTCTGATCTCACTAGCAATAAAGGTAATACTGGGCATAGCCACAACAAAATATGGAGGCAGAAAAAAGCTTTCATGCACATGCATATTGTACCTCAAAAGACATACAAATATTCTCACCTCAAAAAATTCTCCCAGTGATACAAAACAATTTACACACCCTCTTTCCCTGCAAAAGAAAAAAAGTATATGGATCTGAATCACTCTCCAGAATCAAATCTTCCCAAAGACTATAGAGAAGTACCCAAACATTCTACTAGAAGCACATGCCATTCTTCTTCTATATCTGAATACACAACAACCCTCTCCATACACAGTCCCCAGTTCTATTCTCACAAGCTATGATAGGTTATATCCCTTTTTCATGTAAGGGTTCTAACTAAGCTAATCCCTATTGCTGGTCATGTTGCTGAAGCGCAGGTCTCACACATAACTTGAAAGTCTGTGTGTGTGTGTGTGTGTGTGTGTGTGTGTAGGAATATTGAGTCTAGATACAAATGCAGATATTTTAACTCCAAATCTAGGGGTATTTTGTTGTTATTGTTATTTTTTTCTACCTTACCATAGTGGGAGAAGACTGAGATTGAGGTAAAAGGCCCATATGTTTTCTCTGGAGCAAAGAGTGCAAGCTTCCTGTTGAGGGAAATGAAACATTTAAAACATGAATCATTCATAATTTAGCATATTACATATTTCCAGAAAACAAATGCTTTTACCATACATTCTCTAAAATTAGTGGAAAATGAAATATACATTTTAGATATTAATTGACAGGGAGCCACCAAACAGAATTCCCTAGAGACTGAAAAAAAGTGTTCTGAAATGTGAAGAACTGTGTTTTCCATGCCAAACCTCTTAAGGATGACAGAGAGACTGGTGGAACCTATGTTTACTCTGGGCCCTCAGGACAGGTGTTTGGATTACATTAAATGAGCATTACTTGAAGGAAAATCAGCAATGCTTCAACACAGATTTATCTGTTCTCATTTGCATTGGCCTAGACGATCATATCTCTGTAATTTGCATGTTTCTGTGGTTGGTGGGGGAAGAAGGGGGAGAATAGGGATGAAGACATTGTATTCATATCCCTTGATGTGTAAAAGCCAATAACTTTTATGTGAAATTTTCCTTTCCAGTAAAATATGAAGAGGCAGCATTTTTCTTTTCTTAATGTAAACATTTGAGAAAAAATAGGCCAAGCGTTATTAAATATATCTGTTCCAGAAGAATAAAAAAAAACCTAGTAATCTCAAAGGAATACTAAAACATAGCTAGACGGATGAATGGATGGGTATTGAAAGATAGCCCCTGATTATGTAAAGCATTCTCATCCAGAAATCTCAACCTAGTAAAATATACTATTGAAACTCTAAGATATTTTTGAAAAACTTTTATCTGGGGTGAACAGTGGGGTCAGGGTCAAGATAGTAGAGAGAAACCAGGAAGTAATTACCCTTGAAGCCAACATCTAAACAGATTCTGGAGCTACAGAACCTAAAACAAGATGCAGTGAATAAATCTTCCAGCTTAAAATAACCTAGAAGGACTTCAGGAAAGCTTTGTCTCACTTGAGTAAAAGGGAAGTTCAATTCAGCACAGCGGGTTTCTGGGCAAACTAGCATAAGCCTCTTAGCCACAGCACAGATGAACAGCAAAAGATCCTTGTTCCTGGATCAGCAGGCTAGTGCTACATTCAGGCCAGTTGTAAGCCCCCTATTTCCAAAACATAAGGCAATGTGGAAGATGAAATGTATACTACACAACAGGCACAACTAGGCTGGAACAGATAGTCCAGTGAAGTACAGTGAGCAAGCCTCAAGCCACTGCGGATGCAAAGAATAAAACCAGTGATAAGATCCCCTGGAACCAACAAAAGAAGCTGGGTAGAGTACTCCCTGTATGAGAGGAGCAGAGATCAACAATAAAAGGCATGAAATAGGCTAATATATGAGCAAGAAACAGAAAAGAACCCTCAATATAAAAAGCTACTATGGTGACAGAGAAGAGCAAAACACAAACTCAGAAGAGGACAACAATGTCAAAATTCTGACATTGGAAGCCTTGGTGGAGAAGCCGACTTGGTCACAAGACCAAAAATCCCTCTTAGAAGAGGTCAAAACAGATTTTATTAATAAAATAATGAGGTAGAAGAAAAAATGGGAAAATAAAGGATATGTAAAAGAGAACCAATAGCTTGGAAAAAGAATACAACTCCTTAAAAATACAATTGGCCAAATGTAAAAGGAGGTGCAAAAGCTGACTGGGCGAAATTATCCTTAAGAATCAGAATTGGGCAGATGGAAGTTAATGACCCAATGAGAAAACCAGAAGAAGTAAAGTAGAAGCAAAAGAATGTAAAAGTAGAAGAAAATATAAAATATCTCATTGGAAAAACAATAGAACTGGAAAATGGATCCAGGTTGGACAATTTAAGAATTATTGGACCACCTGTGGGCCATGATCAAAAAAAAGAGCCTGGACAGCACATTTCAGGAAATTATCAAGAAGTGTCCCACTGTCTTAGAAACAGGAAAAAATAGTCATTGAAAGAATACAACAATCACTTCCTGAAAGAGACACCAAAATGAAAAGTCCAAGGATTATTGTAGCCAAATGCCAGAATTATCAGGTGCAGGAGAATACTGCAAACAACCAGACAGCTTCAACAATAAAGGATCAGAAAACTTGAAATATGTAACCAAGAATATACTGCCCAGGAAAATCTAGCATAATCTGTCAGAGGGAAAAGCTTTATGTACAAGAAAATAGGGGACTTTAAAACTTTCCAGATTAAAACTATGGGCCTGAACAGAAAATTCAGCCTTCAAATACATGACTCAAAGAGAAGCATAAAAAGGTAAAACAGAAAAAAAAATTACCTGCTATTCAATGAATTTAAAAGTTTAAATCCCTATATGGGAGATAATATATGTAACCTTTGAGAACTGTTTCCCTATTACGGCAGATAGAAGGAATATACATAGATAGAGGGTGTTGGTATAAGTTGATGTTTATGCAATTGTATTTTAAAAAAAAAAGAAACCTTAAGGCCATAAAAAGAATTGTGCTGGGAGAAAGTAAAGTGAAAGTAGAATGGAGTAAATCACATCACATGAAGAGGAAAAAAATACCTATTACAATAGATGGAAAAAAGGAGGGCTGAGTATTTTTTCAACCTTACTCTCATTGGAATTGGAACAAAGAGGAAAAAATATACAACCTCAGTTCAGTATATAGTAGGGGGAGAAAGGGAAAATAAGAAAATTGGGACACTGATAGAAGGGAGGGCAGATTTAAGAGGGCAAGGGGAAATAAAAGAGTGGTAGAGGGCAGAATGAGGGAAATGGCCAGAAACAAAACACATGTGAGGACAGAACAGGCAAAAAGAGAGAGAAAAGTTTAAACAAGGGGAAAAGTAGGATGGAGGTCAATAAACAGATAGTAATCAAAACTGTGTACATGGATGGGATGAACTCTCCCATAAAACAGAAGTGAATAACAGAGTGGGTTAAAAAACCCAGTCCTACAATATGCTGTTTACAAGAAACACAGTGTAAGGGTGGCAGCAAAAAATATCCTTCAGCTGAAGTGAAAAACAAACAAACAAAAAGAAGTAATGGTATAAATCCTTGTCTAACACAAAGCAAAAGCAAAAGAAAAAATAGATCTAATTAAGAGATAAGGAAGGAAATGACATATTCCTTAAAGGTATCATTGACAATGAAATAATATCAATATTAATCACTTATGCACCAAGTGATATAGCATCTAAATTCTTAGAGAAGAAATTAAGTGAGTTACAGGAAGAAATAGACAACAAAACTATAATAGTGGGGGACCTCAACCTCTCCCTCTCATTACTAGATAAAACTAACCACAAAATAAATAAAACAGAATTTAAGGAGGCAAATAGATTTTCAGAAAAAAAATTAAATATGATAGAGCTCTAGAGAAAACTAAAGGGGATAGAAAGGAATATACTTTTTCTCAGTGGGTCATGGCACCTACAGAAAAACTGACCATGTATTATGGCATAAAAACCTCACAGTCAAATGCAGAAAGGCAAAAATAGTAAACATATCCTTCTTAGATCATAATGCAAAAAAAAAAAATTCATGTAGTAAAAGTCCATGGAAAGATAGACTGAATATTCATTGGGACCTAATTAGTTTCATCCTAAAGAATGAGTGGGTTAAAAAACAAATCATAGAAACAATAAATAATTTCATCAAAGAGAATGGCAATACTGAGGCAACATCCCAAAACTACCAGTATCAAAAATGAAAAAGGTGAATTCACCACCAATGAAGAAGAAACTAAAGCAATACTTAGGAGCTATTTGGCCCAACTGTATGCCAATAAATTTGACAATCTAAATAAAGTGGATGAATATTTACAAATTATTAATTTCCCAGATAAACATAAGAGGAAATAAAATATTTAAATAAGTTAAATTTTAAAAGAGAAATTCAGCAAGACCTCAATGAACTACCTAAGAAAAATTCTCCAGAGCCAGATGGATTGACAAGTGAATTCAACCAACCATTATAAAAAATTAAAAAATGAAAAAAAAATTCCGATACTAGACATTATTTGGAAAAATATGTCAAAGATGGAGTCCTACCAAATTCCTTTTATGTGACAAATGTGAAGCTGATACCGAAATCAGAAAGAGCCAAAACAGAAAAAAAAATTATAGACCAATTTCCCTAATGAATATTGAGGGGAAATTCTAAATAAAATATTAGAAAAGAGATTATAGCAATTTATCACCAAAATAATACACTATGACCAGGTGGTATTTATATACAGTGGTGCTTCAATATTAGGAAAATTATCAACATAAGCCATTCCTATTGAAAACATCACAGAGAATAGGAATCAGTGGAACTTTCCTTAAGATGATAAGCAGTATCTATCTAAAAGTGATCAGCATGCAGTAAATGTCATGGGAATAAGTTAGAAGCATTTCCAATAAGATGAAGTATGAAACAAGCATGCCCATTATCACCACTATTAGTCAATATTGTACTAGAAATGGTAGTTTTAAAAATAAGAGAAGAAAGGGGAATAAAAGGCATTAGAATAGGCAAGGAGGAAACAAAACTATCACTCTTTGTAGATGATATGATGATATACTTAGAGAATCAACTAAAAAACTACTTGAAACAATTAACTTTAGCAAAGTTGCAGGATATAAAATAAATCCACATGAATCATCAGCATTTCTATACAGACTAACAAAACTAAGCAGCAAGAGATAGAAAGAGAAATTCCATTTAAAGAAACTGTAGACAATATAAAGTACTTGGGAGTCTACCTGCCAAGACAAACCCAGGAACTATATGAACAAAATTACGTTTTTCATGCAAATAAAATTAGGTCTAAATAATTGGAAAAAAAGTCTGTTGCTCATCTATAGGTTAAACTAAAATAATGAAATTATAATTCTTCTGAGATTAATTTACATATTCAGTGTCATACCAATCAGACTACCTAAAAATAATTTTTAGAGCTAGAAAAAAATAATAAAAAATTCATCTGGAAGAACAAAAGCTTAAGAACATAAAGGGAACTAATGACAAAAAAATGTACAGGAAGGTGGGCCAGCTCTACCAAATCTGAAGCTATAATATAAAGGAGCAGTCATCAAAACTACTTGGTACTGGCTAAGAAATAGAGTGGTAGATCACAAGAATAGGTTAGGTACAGGAGATACAATAATAAGTGACTGTACTAATCTACTGTTTCATTAACTGAAAGTCTCCAGCTTCTGGGATAAACACTCACTATTTGACAAAATTTGCTGGGAAAACTGGAAGATAGTATGGCAGAAACTAGTCATAGACCAACATCTCGCACTGTATACCAAAATAAGGTCAAAATGTATACATGATTTAGAAATAAAGGGTGATACCATAGGTAAATTAGGAGAGGAAGGAATATTTTACCTCTCATATCTATGGAGAGGAGAACAATTTACGAGCAAAGAAGAAGTAGAGAATATTATGAAATGCAAAATGGATGATTTTGATTATATTAAAGAAAAGAAAAATATTTTGTACAAACAGAAGCAATGCAGCCAAAATTAGAAGGGAAGGAAAAAGCTGGGAAAAATTTACAACAGCCAGTTTTTCTGATAAAGTCCTCATTTCTAAAATATATAGGGAACTAAATCAAATTTATAATAATGGAAATCATTCTCTAATTGAGAAATAGACAAATGATATGAACAGGCAGTTTTCAGATGAAATCAAAACGACCTATTGCCATATGAAAAAATGTCCTAAATAATTTTAATTAGGAAAATGCAAATTAAAATAACTCTGAGGTAACACCCCATACCTTTCAAATTTGGTAATATGACAGAAAAGAAAAATAATAAATGTTGGACAAACTGTGAAAAATTTTTAACACTAAAGCATTGTTGGTGGAGTTATGAACTGATCCAGCCATTCTTGAGAGAAATTTGGAACTATCCAAAGGGGCATAAAGCTGTAATGACCTTTTTACCCAGCAATGCTATTAGGTCTATATCCCAAAGAGATCATAAAAAAGGAAAAGGAACCACATGCACAAAAATATTTATAACTGCTCCTTTTGTGGTGGCAAATAATTGGAAATTGAGGGGATGCCCATAAATTGGGGAATGGCTAAACAAGTTGTGGTATATAAATGTAATGGATTATCATTGTAATGTAAGAATTGATGAGCAGGGGAATGTCAGAAAAACCTGGAAAGATTTACATGAATTCATGATGAGTGAAATGAACAAAACCAGGAGAACATTGTACACAGTAATTACAACACTGTGTGATTATCATCTGTGATAGACTTAACTCTTCTCACCAATACAATGATACAATGATAATTCCAAAGGATTCATGATGGAAAATGTTCTCCATATCCAGGATAAAGAACTGTGGAATCAGTATGCACATTGAACAACACTGTTTCTTTTTTTATATGTTTTTTTTGCTTGTTTGTTTGAGGTTTTACTTTATTGTTCTGATTCTTCTTTCACAACATGACTAATACAGAAATATGTTTAATGTGACTCTACATATATAAACTATATCAGATTACTTTCTGTCTTGAATAGGTGGGAGGTAAGGAAGGGAGGGAGAAACATTTGGAACTATAATTCTTATAAATATAAATGTTGAAAACACTTTACATGTAACTGGAAAATAATAAAATAGTTTATGGTTTAAAAAAAGAAATGAGAAGAAAATAGAAGTCCTTAGAATAGGTAAGGAAGAAAGATACCTATCATTCTTTGCAGATGATATTATGGTATACTTAGAGAATCCTAAAGCATCAACTAAATAAACTACTTGAAACAATTAACAACTTTAGCAAATTTCAGGATATAAAACAAACCCCCAATAATAATCAGCATTTTTATATATGACCAACAACACCCATCAGCAAGAGATATAAAGATAAATTCCATTTTAAATAACTACAGACAATATAAAATATTTGAGAGTCTACTTTCCAAGGCAAGCCCAGGAAGTATATAAACACAATTATAAAACACTTTTTCACAGAAATAATGTCACATCTAAACAAATGAAAGAAAAAAAATTGCTCATGGGTAGGCTGAGGTAACATAATAATAAAGAAAATTCTTTCTAAATTGATGTGCTTAGTCAGTATCATTCCAAACTCTCCAACATTCTTTTATAGAGCCAGAAAAAAATATCTTTCATCTAGAATGACAGATCAAGAGTATTAATTGAAAAATTCAAAGAAAGGTGTTCTAACTGTACCAGATCTAAAACCATTTTATAGTGTGGCAATCATTAAAAATATTTGGCATTGGCTTAGAAATAGAAAGGTGGGACAGTGGAATGGGTTAGGCATGCAAAACAAAGAAGTAAATTAATATAGCAACTTGTTGTTTGATAAACCCAGAGATTTCAGCTTCTGGGATAGGGACTCACTATTTTCCAAAAATTGCTGGGAAACCTGGAAAATAGGACGGTAGAAACTAAGCATAGAACAACATCTTACACCATGTACCAAAATTAAGTCAAATGAATAGTTTCCCTATATGATCTACAGAGAGGGGAAGAACTTATAACCAAAAATGAGACAGAGATAAGTATAAAATACAAAATGGATAATTTTATTACATTAAATTAAAATGTTTTATGCAGACAAAACCAATGAAACCAAAATTAGAGGGAAAGCTGTGAAACAATTTTATAGCCAGTGTTTCTGATAAAGATTTCCTTTTTCAAATATATAGGGAACTGAATAAAATTAATAAGAATACAAGTCATTTCCCAGTTGAGAAATAGTCAAAGGATATGCACAGGGAGTTTTCAGATGAAAACATTAAAGCTATCTACAAAGCTATGAAAAAAAGTTCTCAGTCACAATTGATTAGAGAAATGCGAAGTAAAACTACTGTGAGGTACCACCTCACACCTGACCAACTGGCAAATATCGCAAAAAAGGAAAATGATACATGTTGGAGTTGTGGGAAAATTGGAACACTGAGGTTGGTGGAGTTGTGAACTATTACAATCATATTGGAGATCAATTTGGAACTATTCCCAAAAGGCTATAAAACTGTATATACTTTGAGCCAGCAATACCACTACTAGGTTTATATGCCAAAGTGATCATAAAACAGGGAAAGGGATCCGCATGTCCAAAAATATTTGTAGCTGCTCTTTTTGGGGTAGCAAAGAATGGGAAATTGAGGTGATGCCCATCAATTGGGGAATGGATAAAAATGTGATATATGGATAAAATGGAATACATTTGTTCTATAAGAAATTATGAGCAAGCCGATTTCAGAAAAATCTGGACTTACATGAACCGATATTGAGTGAAGTGATTTGAACCAGGAAGACAATGTAATAGCAATGTTGTTTGATGATCAACTGTGACAGACTTGTCCCTTCTAAGCAATATAATGATGCAATACAATACCAAACGTCTCATGGTGGAAAATGCTTTCTTAAAGCATTGTATTTTCACTTTTTAGTGGTTTTTGTTGTTGTTGTTGTTGTTGTTGTTTCTTCTTTATTGTTGTTTTCCCTTTTGCTCTGATTCTTCTCTGGCAATATCACTAAGGTTGAAATATGGTTAACATGATTGTAACATAATGTATATCAGATTGATAGGTAGCTTTAGGAGGGCAGAGGGATTAGAGTAAGGAGAAAATTTGAAACTAAAAATCTTAGAAAAATGTATGTTGAAAAATATATTTTTATGTAATTTGAAAAAAATAAAATACTATCTATTAATAGAAATTTAAAATACATTAGTAAAATGATGGTAAACTGTCACAAAGATCTCACCCTAAAGTTCAATACTTTGCTCTGTACCCTTTATACAAACCCTCTGAGACTCAGTATTCTTATATGTAATAAAGGAATAGTAAAT
The DNA here is from genome assembly GCF_019393635.1 of Dromiciops gliroides. NCBI lineage: Eukaryota > Metazoa > Chordata > Mammalia > Microbiotheria > Microbiotheriidae > Dromiciops > Dromiciops gliroides. Next base: position 498,101,523 of record NC_057862.1, read on the forward strand.
TTTCATTACCTAATTAATAGAGTTGGGAATAATAAGTCAAAAGAATATGAGCCACTTAATGTAAAGGCTTCAAATTTGCCTTTGTAAACTAAGGAACTAGTATAGTTTTTTTTTTTTTTTTTTTTTTGTTTTTTTTTTTTTGCAGGTGCTTAATAAATGTTTGTTGAGTTGAAGAAGATATTTTGTAAAGTTCATAGGATTGGAATAGAGTTTGGACTTATGATAAAATTGATATGGGGAATATAAAAATTAGGAAACTTCTCTATACATTTATGTCAGTATATTCACAGAAATTTCTAGTTTTACAGACTTTTACCTAGAACAATGAAAGATGAAATGACTTGTTGAGGGTTCCATAACCAATCAGGACCAGAGTTGGACTTTGAAAGACAATGTAAGTATGCTTTATAAATTATAAAATTCTTACCATTCTTGACTTTATTGACCCCAGTTCACACAAGATTAATATCATAAAACAGTGGGGAAGTCCAAAGGATGTTAGAGCCAGGTGCAAGGACAACATTAGAAGGAAATGGACAGATAAAAATTCAAAAGTAGATAAAGAACTGTGTTATTAATTATAGAAAGGTAGAATAGTTATAATTCATTATGTTGACCTTGAGTCTACATAATATATAATTAGTTCATTAATGTTCAATGTGTTCTTACACAACAAAGGAGTATGTAAACAAAATATATATTTAAAAGATGCCTATTAAAATGGTTAAAACATAAAATCTATTTTTAAGAGGAAAATTCATTTATTTAGTAAATAAAACACCATAGAAATTTCAAATGAACATTTACACAGATATATGTTTGTTTGTACATACCTGTATATGCCTACACACAGGAATATGTGAAACATACCTATACACCTATATGCGTGTTTAAATATGATATATACACATTCAATGCTTACATGTTTATATACATGTTATAAATATGGGTATTATTAGCACTATGATTTTATTGCTATTAAGAATTTTGTTGAGAAAATTCTGTTTACAGAGCAGTTTGGCACTATAACTTATCTCCTTAACAAAATTGTTTGGTATACAGAGATCTTATGTGACTTATCAAGAGTCACGGAAACACTTCATGTTACAGGCAGGTCTTGGATCCAGGACTTTCTGACCCTAAAAGCATTTCTCCATCCACTGTGCCACACATGTAAATTTTATTGCTTTGATGAGATGAAATGATAAAATATTTTAAATATGGAAAAACTATGGAAACATAGATATTAATTTAATAAGTTAAGTTAAATAATTGAAGAAACATTCATTAAATTGTCTTCAGAACATTGGTTAATATACATATTTTAGGTAAATCACAGATCCTATGTTCTTGGAACTTATTGCAAGCAATAGAAAGTGACTTTGGCACAAATGCCTATACCACTAGACAGTAAAATTGTTCAAGGAAATCTCCAGTGTGTTAACTTTCCTTTAAAGCTCATCTCAAATTCCACCATCTCCCAGAAGACTTCACTGATTCTCTCAGGAAGTCATGATGACAATAGCAATTACTGCTTACATTTATATAATTTGCCTTGAATTTTTAAAATATAATTTTCCACAAAAAGAGAGAAAAATGGAAGGAAATATGTTGGGAAGCAAGAAGTGTTTCTTGAGAAGAAAGATTAGAGCAGAGAAGCTGTAAAGATGCTATGAAAGAAGCCTAGAAATATGGCAATGATGCCTCTACAAGAATGTTGTATGGTTATTGAGGAGGGAATTTGTTCAAGAGAGACTAAGCTTGAATGAATAAAACTTGAGAACTGATTGCATCACATTGCACTGAGAAGAAGGGATAACAAAAAAACTGTCATATATGAGAGACAAGTCCTGATAGAAAAAAAAAAGTCAATTCAAAAGAAAGATTGGGTATGAGAGGAAAGATTATCTCCATTTTGTATAACTTAAGTTGATGAACTGGAAGAATATTCACATGGACATTTTTTAAAGACAGTTACAGATCTAAAAATGGAGCTTCAAGGTAAAATATCAGGGTTACAGATTTTAATTTGGGAATCATCTTTCTAGAGAGGATAGTTGAAGTAAAAACAAAAAGAGAATGAGATTATTAGGGAAGAATGTGTAGAAAATAAGAAGGAAATTCTCCTGGGTTGAAGCGACCTTAAAGAGTCAAAAAGATGACTAAAAACCAGTAGAGGGAAGTTGATAGATGATTAGAAACACAAATATGCAATGTCAAATGCTTATTGAACAGCTAGTATACAATATTGAATGTTGGGACAGATATTATATGAATTTTACAGATTTTATGGTAGTGACCTCTGTGGGCTAACTTCTTTAATTGGGCACTCATACTTACATTCACAGGATTTTATGCCCTTACAAGTGGCTACTTCTATACTTGGTATGTCAGAAGTAATCCTGGATGTCTATATTATTCACAAGCTTCTCTGCCCAGGTTTTCAGAATGGTTGAAAGTGAATGTGCATCCATGTATGTGTGTGTGTGTGTGTGTGTGTGTGTGTGTGTGTGTGTGTGTGTGTGTGTAGGAATTAATTTGATCATCTATCTATGTTTTCATAACTTATTATTAGGTGGTAATCAGTTTATTTTAATGAAATATTATTTATTAAGGAAGAAGTATAATAAAAATATTTGATGAAGAGAATTCTTCCAAATTTGGGCTCTCTTTTTACAGGTACACATAAGATCACTGGAAAAAGTAGTTTCACACTTAAAGTATGGTAAAAAGGAATACAGGTAAGGAGCACATGTAGGAAATCATGCTTACAGTCTTTTTATCTCTGGGATTTTCCTTAAGTATAACTCTTCTGAGCTCATAGACCTTTTTTGTTTGTTTGTTTGTTTGTTTTGGTTTTGTTTGGTTTTGGTTTTGGCAGTGTCTATAGCTTGTACTTCTCAGCATCATGAGGGGCCACAATTCCTGAAGCTAAATATGGCTTTCTTTGTACCATGATCCTCTATAATCACCTTAGTAGTGACTACTAATTTCTCCATTCATTGGCAGAAGATTTGATAGGATCTGAAAATGTAATAGGAAAGACAGTACAAAAAGGAAACTGAAAAGGGTGACTCAGAGTTACTTAGTGTTAACGTGGTGTTTTTGTAGTTAAAACCAAGGTGTTGGGAAATGAAGATATGATTGGAAATTCTGAGCCCTCTATAAAGGGACATTTTTGCAAGTGGTTATTTTTCTGTTTCTCTCCTCACTCCATACCAAAGTCTAAGGGGAGAAGCAAATTATGGCACAGAGGAGTTGTTGAATAACAAAGATGAAGTAATCTTGATGATTTTAAGATTTCATGTGATAAGTTTATTGGAAAACATGACGTTCTTGTAATTGAAACCAAGCAGGGAAGCCTGTGGGAAATAGGGAGGTGGGACTACCATACCACGAAGTTATTCAGGCTTGTAAAAAAAAGCAGTATTCATAACTAATCTCCCCCAATATTTGATAAGATATTAAGTTTATTTCATTTTCTATCTACCACATATTTTGCATTATTCCTTTTTCTCTATTCTTATAATCATAGAATCATAGATTTAGAAATTAACAGGATCTTAAAGGCAACCAAGTCAATCTCCATCAGTTTACAAATAAGGAAAGTAAGGAACACATAAAGTGACTTGTTCAGAGTAAAGGGTTTGAGCTGTGATTTGAATTCAGTTCTTCCTGATCACAAGCCCAGTGGTATATTCAATATAGTAAGCTATATTTTCCAAAAAAATTTCTAATTGATCCTCTTGCCCTTAGTCTTCCTTTTATATAGTGCATCCTTTATATAGCTACAAATTTAAACAACTGCCAAAGCTAACCTCTGACCATGTTACTCCTCCATTAAAAACAAACAAACAAACAAACAAACAAACCAAAAAAACCACCCCTCCATTGTTTCCCTTTTTGTGTAGGATGAAATAAGAATTCTCAGGAAGGCCATATCAACTTCTACCATCCAAACCAATCTACATTTTCAGCCTTATTTCATAGTATTACTGTCAACTAGTAAAAACAGGTATGAAGCCCAGAGCCTTAGATTTAATGTATGCCAAGGGTAAAAACATAGAAATTAGGCTTTAACCATTTCTAGACTCTTGCTGGAACGATGCCATTACGATTAAGTTCCTTACTTCTTTGGTCCTCATTTATACTTCTCTGCTCCTTATTCCTTATTAGATAATTTTAAAAAATATCATCACTTTAATGATCCTATTGGTATGATACTGGATCAAATGTATATATACATATATGTGTGTGTGTGTGTGTGTGTGTGAGAGTGTAAGTGTATAATTTGATCACTGAGGGGCTTTAGACTTGATGAGAGATGGAATAGATTCTATCCAATTCAGGCTATGCTGCCTAATCCAAGTATGGTGGCCACATACCCAAGATTGACTCTACTACCTACTGTCCTCCTCTTCCTCTTGCTAGTAGCAATAATCTTTCTTTAAGATATCTTTCTGTGGGCTGACTCTTTTCATCTGAATTCCCCTAAAATACAATTCTCTACATGTATTCTATGTACTATTCATAGTTGATAACTAGCTGTTCTTGAATTCAGCATTCTGTTTCAGCTGTGTATGTATTTATGTGCCTGGTATGAACTTTCTCCTTACTTCTACCTTTCTGGAATCTCATTTCCCTTTGAGATATAGCCCAGGTACTATCTTCTCTGTGAAACCTTCACTGATCCCAGTCCTTATTAATCTTCTCTATCTTCTATTACTTTTCCTTGACATATTTGTGAATAGTTTGAATCCCTCCAATGGGATTTAAATTTCTTGAAGATGGGGACTTTTTCATTTTTTTTTGTTTCTATCATCTTATGAATGATGGGCTCTTAATAAATCTTCACTGAATTGATTCAAAAGGAATCTAAACTCTTAATTAACTTCAATGCTCTTTCCATGACAACATCATTGACTCTTATCATAGCTTAGCCTTATCCTTCTCTGTGTATGCTCACTTGTTCAAATGTCAATTCAATTCTAAGTATCCACCATGCACTACTTTAAATCATCTCATGTTCAAATAGTAGAGACTAGTTTAAATGGTGTCATGTTAAGAAGTTCTGATAAACATATATTGGGAAGAGGAAAAACAGAAACAAACCAAGAGGGAGCTTTGACCACTCAAAATCAAGGAAGTCTGTCAGAATTATAAAGGAGAACAAAGTTATCATATTTACTCATAGGTAGAAATACTGTCCAGGAGATAAAATCATATAAAATAAATACTTTTTTGGTTATCCATGAACTATAATTTCTTTCATTCCGGGAGTATGATTTTGAAGCATAATTTTTGTGTTTAACAAGATTACATTTTTTCCAGTGCTGTGTTCCTTAGTAATCTCCATTACCCATAGTAATCAGGAAATGGCCCATTTTTTCAAAGCCATTTTGTATATTTCACGTCTCCTTCATTTTGTCAAAGTGCTCTGCTGCTAGTCTACATACAAAGTAGAATGATAAATGACATTTACATAGCACTTGAAAAATTTCATGTACATTATCTCATCTGAGACAACAACCATATCTGGGTAAGTTTATATGTGTGTATACACATGCATATACACATATATGTATATGTATTGTGCGCATATGTATATTTGTGTATATACACATAGATGCATACATATACAAGTATATGTTTATGTAGGCATGTGTATATATGTTTGTGTGTGCATATATGTGTGTATCATTTTACAGTTTGCAATTATTTCACAGTTTACAGTTATATTTTAAAATTAAGGAAATGGATGATAAATGGTTAAAGGTTATAGTGTCAAAGTTGGTTATCAAACACTTGTCTCACCTGATTTTAAAGCTAGAAATTTGTTTTTAAGCATGTCATTCTGAACAAAAGTTGAATTCTTTTGACACAGGGTCCAAAAGTCTTCATTCTCCTAAAGCTCCCACTATTTACACTTTAATAACCTATAAACGGGCATTGGAAGGAAATGTTTGACATATTTCCTGGTCCATTTTATGGTTATTACCCTCTTGATATAATTTGATTTTTTTTCCAAATCATAAGCATATCTTCTGAATATTCTCTATAAGTTGTACTACATACAGAGGAAATGTTATATGTTGCTTTTTCTTGTGTATAATTAATAAAAATGCTAATTAGTGGGACATAGCTTAAATTGATGCTAATTTTATAGGAAGATGATTTGCAGGCTATAGAATAATGAGGAGCAGTTAAGTGAACTAGACGTTTATCGATGTTCTTAGTTGAAAATTAAGTTGTGTTTGTATTCTCTCTTCCATCCTATTTCTCTTTTATGCATTCTCTTTTGTTTTGCAGGTCAGTGAGGGTTATGTAACTTGCCCAGGGTCACACAACTAGGCAGTGTTGTGTCTGAATCCAGATTTGAACTCAGGTCCTCCTGAATCCAGGACAGGTTCTCTATTCACTGTGCTACCAAGCTGCCCCTCTTTTATGCATTCTTTATGCATTTGTGATAGCTATATGTATTGTTGAAGAACATATTATTTAAGTGAAAAAAAAACTGTTACATTTGTCCATGTTAGCCAAATTGAGTAAAGGAGAGGTATAGTTTTAACATATTCATTTAGTTGATGAATTAGAGAGGTTATTTGATTTTTAAATCCATTTCATCTCTGAAATGCACCTTTGCATTAAAGTACCTATCAGTTCACAAAGATTATACTACCATACTATAAACCCTGCATATCCTACCATGTTAAAATTTGTTCATGTGAACAAAGCGTGTTTATTAAAGGAACTATTGAACAATTAAATGAGCTCCTTCATCAGCTGAAAGATTTTACATTTGAAGTTATCTAATGGCTACCACCCTATGGAATGTGAGCATATCTACTAGTATTGTACTACTTGGGTTTCAAGACAGGGTTGCTTCCTTTATTTTTTTTTCTGCAGGGCTATGGGGGTTAAGTGACTTGCCCAGGGTCACACAGCTAGTAAGTGTCAAGTGTCTGAGGCCGGATTTGAACTCAGGTACTCCTGAATCCAGGGCTGGTACTTTATCCACTGCGCCACCTAGCTGCCCAGGGTTGCTTCCTTTTGATCACCTGAATAAGAATTTCCATCATTTGAATCTCTCAATCTCTCCCTCTCTCCCTCTCTCCCTCTCTCCTTCTCTTCCTCTCTCCCTCTCTCTCTTAGAAGATCATATTTATGCCGTAAGGTAAATAATATTTTATTTAATGAACTTCATGTTTCCTTTCCCTTCCTAACTGACATCATTTTAATTGCCCTTCTATGAACCATTTTCAACTTTAAAGCCAAGTTGACCTGAGAAAAACTAAACTGAAACAATATATACTTAGACAAAGTGTTCATAAATAAAATTTATGTAATAATATTCCAATACTTAAGACTTGTTTTGAAGAACTAGCCCAAAGCAAGAAAAAGTCTGAATTGTAGACAATCTATTATAAATAGGAAACTGCATCTTGAATTTAAACTATTTTGAGATATTATGTATTTAATAAAACTCCCTAAGCTAGATAATCTTACTACAAATGTTTTACTAAACATTTTCTGAAAGACATTTATAAGTAAATGTAATGTAATGTTTATTTGCATCTTCCACAAACTTTTCAGGGACATATGTAACCTACAAAATGAAAATAACATTGTTGTTATCATTCAGTTGTTTTAACTTATGAAAGGAAGTACTGCTCTGTGGTTATCCTTAAAATCAGAAAGACCTGCATTCAATATTTCTTCTGACACACACTAGATGTGTGGTTTTTTGAAGCAGTGTGCCAGGCTAACCTGCCTGACAATCAATTACAGATAATGTTCTGATCTTCATTGGCAGAAGTAATTTCCACAATGGGAGTTGAGTATGCTTAAGAAATATTAGATAGAGATGGCATTCCTTCCTCCCCCTCTCTCCATGCTTTTAGTATTTATTTTTTTAAGTTTTATTATTATCTTTTTAAACATCACAGACATTTGAACATTATAAAACATTAAGCTCTACCATTTTAGTGGGAATAATACATAAAGGCAACATATTACTTCATAGCATATATAAATCCCAATAGAAAATTTCAGATTGTATTAGATAAGCATTAAGGGATCCTCCAATGCTGTGATTCCAAAGTTCTTTCAAAAGTTCTTTTTATTTTAATGTCTCTAACATAGGAGTAATTAATATTCACTTCAACATTATATATATATGTATATATATATATATATATATATGATTGTATTCATACTTCTCTTTCAAGTGTAACCTTCAGCATCATCAGGAAAATGAATGAGTTTTAAAATGTAAGAGAGTGGGGAATGTTCTGTCTTTGCATTTACTTAGTCTTGGATACAAATCCCTCCTGATCGGTTTGTCAATAAAAAGTCACATACTGGGGGCAGCTAGGTGGCACAGTGGATAAAACACAGGCCCTGGATTCAGGAGGACCTGAGTTCAAATCCAGCCTCAGGCACTTGACACTTACTAGCTGTGTGACCCTGGGCAAGTCACTTAACCCTCATTGCCCCACCAAAAAAAAAGTCACATATTTTTTCTTCTTTCATCAACTTAATTATTCCCCTCTGACAGTGTTTTAGTTTTTAGTGAAATCAAGGCCAAGTAACAGAGACCTCAGGAGGAAAAGGAAAATTAGGCAGTGCAGAAAAGCTCATTTTCTTAGTATTGACTTTCAGGCCAGATACTTTTTGAGATGTGTAGCCAATCTGCTAATGAAAAAATTATGGGGAATTGATCCATTGTTTTTTTTTCTTTTTTTCTTTTTTTTTCTTTTCTTTTCTTTTCTTTTTTTTTTTACTGACTTGAAAGATAAGGCTAGATTGGAGGACTAATTAGCTCACCCAGCTGGTCATCTTGTACAAGATAAGAAAGCCAAAGTAGGGACCTGGATGGTCAATTAATATTCATGTTTTCCTCTTACTAAATCAATAAGTTCTACTATTCTGTGAATCTTACTGTGTCCTGAGCACTTTGTCTAGGTATATACTGTTTCAGTTTAGTTTTTCTCAGGTCATCTTGACTTTAAATCTGAAAATGGTTCACAGAAGGGCAATTAAAATGATGTTAGGTGGGAAGGGAAAGGAAGCATGAGGTTTATTCAATAAATGATAACTGCACCCTTACTGTAGGCATAGCACTGTGGAAGTTCTAGACAGAATCAGTCAGTTTGGATAAGATACATTTCCTGCCCTAAAAGAGTTTACAGACTAATCACCTGTAGAATAGAACTACACTATAAAAACAAAGCAAAATGATGAGCACTTCTGGAGTAACTGAAGCTGGAAGAGAACATGACTAAATCTATCAAATTGTGAAGGGTCTTAATACGATGATCTTGTACTTTATTCCTATAAAAATCAGAATGTTATATTTTTGAGACTTCAAGAAGCTGGAATAAGGAAAAATTAGGATAAATGAAAGGCTTCACAAAGTGCAAAATTAACTTAATGAGATAATGTCACAAGATTGTATGGTCTGGAAATAAATAAATACATTTAGATGAAATTGGTTAGTAATAGACACATAATGAGTTAAGAGAAATTAAACAATTTACCATTACTGGAGAAACAATGTAAACTTTTGTTGAATGATTTTTAAAAGTTTCTTTAATAGATGAATGAAAGAATTTGGACTGAATAAATTAATATATCAACAATAAAATATTACTGTAGATAGACCTCAGTTTAAATGTCAGCTCTACATGTATGGAGAAGTCACTTCCAACCCCCATCTCAATTTTCTCCACTATAAAATGCACATATTAGGAATTCCCTAAGAATTCTATCAATACAATGAAGGATCTGTGGTTACTTCAGATGGGATACTAAAGGATACGAACTCCTTCCACGCAAGTAAAGAGTTCTCCAACTATGACCAAGTAGATAAATCCTGGGTAGTTAACAGAAGTGCTTAAAGACTGAGGGTAAATACACTACAAAGTTTCATTGATGGAGTAGGAAAGTGCATACTCTGATTCTACCACCACAGCTTTGTCACGTCTTCTTGGAAGAGAGACAGCATTTTGGAGTTTGAATTTTTTTCTTTAAACAGATTGTAGCCTGAGTTATTAAAGTAAACATGATTTCTCTAATTCTGCTCTTGAATCTCATTGCATTATTTGTCTTGTCTATGTGGAATTTGATGTAAAATTTCTTCTGAAGCTGAATGAGTTTAAAAATAGCCCTCAGCAAACTGAGTGTTTAAAATACTTTGTCACACATAGCAAGACCAATTATTTTCTTACTTTGTGAAATATTGATGTGATCATAGACTTTATGAGTTAGAAATGTACCCTCTTGATTTGAGATGAGAACTCTCAGATCCAGAAAAAGGAAATGATGCACCTTATTGTTGGTGTTATTTAGTGATGTCCAACTTTTTGTGACTCCATTTGGGGTTCTCTTGGCAAAGATAACGTAGTGTTTTACAATTTCCTTCTCCAGTTCATTTTACAGATGAGGAAATTTAGGGAAACAGGGATTAGAGACTTGCCCAGGATCACACAGCTAGTAAATGTCTGAGGGTGGATTTGAACACAGCACTGTACATCCTAGCTGCCCTGCATGATGTTCCTAAAATAAATAAATAGTTCCTGATAAATCTAAGACTGAAACTATGTATTTTTATGGTTTTTTTTGTTTTTACTCTAAGTTCAATCCCTTACACAGTCTAATAATTAAAAAATAAAGTAACACCATTTTTACATTTATTGAGTGGGAGATATTACTCCTAACATAACTTTTCATATAATTTAAACATGACTTTTTAAAATATAATTGAGTTAATGTTTATAAGCCTTCAATATCATATTCGCTTAATAAATGTTTGTTCAATTGAATGGACAGTTTAAAAAATTATTCTTAGTGCCTTATCCCCTTTTGAACCACTTAGCTTTTCCATTGGGAGAACATATTGGAAACAGGGTGATGCAGTATTTTCTTTGTCCTATATATATATATATAACTTCTGGCATATTAGGTAAAACCTTTGTGGTTTCTTTATACAAGGAGATGAAAGTCACACAGGTTTTGAAGACATTGGTGCATTGCTATCTGTATGACTAGAAGGAGAATCTAAATGGATGTGACATTATATCCATTATCTTATCAAGTATTGAAGTACTCCTTTAAGGAACTTTTAAAAATAATTTAATGGAAACCTTTCTAAAATGTTTTTATTCATTCCCTGTCTTCCTGGAGAATATAATAAAAACCATTTAACTTCTCTTGATGAATCAGAATCATTGTTATAATTATGTATTATTATAATACAGTGTTGCCCTCAAAGGATATTGGGGTAAGTAGAACTATTTGCCCCTCAACTAAGTAATACCAGACTCTCAAGTGCTTGCATCTTTTTAGAAAACACTATTTTTATCTCTTCCATCATTTTGAAGTGAGGCTAACCATATCCTGACTTCTCAGAATCCTGCTCTTTTATTTTCTCATTTGTTGGGGATAATTGTCCAGGCAGTAAGAAAGCAGAGGAAAAAACAAAGACATAATTGGAATTGTATTAAAAGTAGCATTAAAAGTATAAAATTATTTAAATTATTAAATAGAGTCTAACTAAATTAGTACTGAGAGATTTCTAATTAAGGTATAGAATATAGCCTTTAACAGGTTCCACCAAGCTGGAATCATTTTTAATATGGTTTTATGACAGTCAATGTAGTTAATAATAATAAATAGGCATTTATATACTGCTTCAAATTTTGTAAAGTGCTTTAAAATATTGTCTCATTTGATCCTCACAATGAACTTTGGAGGTAAACCTTATTATTATCCTCATTTTGTTGAGTATGAAGCTGAGGTATATAGAAATTAAGTGACTTTGCCCAAAGTCACACAGTTAATAAGTGGGAGACATGATTTGAACTCAGGTCTTCTAGATTCCTAGTCATTGCTTTGTCCACTTTACCAGCTAGATAATACTATGTCTATTATCTGAGGCTATACCTGTCATCTGACGAAAGTCAGAAGCACTTCTCCAACAAAAATGAAATAGCACTTTTATACATAAGATTTTCAAAGTGCTTTATATGCATGATCTTATTTGATATTCCCTCCCTGGTAAGAAGTTGCTCTAATTATCCTCATTTTACAGGTTAGCAAACTGAGGATAGGAGAGGTTACAATTACTTGTCCAGGGTCAAACTGCTTATCAATATTTAATGTATGGTTTGAATGCAGGTCTTTCTAACAATAAGCGTATCACCCTATGTACTGTGCCACATAACTATTTTTGATGATTATCTTATTGGACAATTATCTTCTTAGAGCCTGTCTTCTAAGTCACAAGGAATTTCACACAGGATCAGGATGAGTATTGTTGACAAAATCACAGGTTCTTGTTATAAAAAGGTATTAAAAGAATCTCTGACTGAGGGCCTGAAAGGGAGTCATGTAATAACAGTAAATCAAATCTATATAGTTCTTTAAAGTTTGCAAAACATTTTCTTTAGACTCTGAACTTAATTCATCTATTTATCTTGTTTCTAATTTATTCCAGATAGTTGAAGCTGAATGGCCTCTAGGTAATGCAAAGGTTATGTCAATACTTTCTTTGTGTAGGCATTGCCTATACACTCACAAAGATAATCTTTTAATGCTTTTTTACACTGTAAGTTAAATATTACTGTAATGTACTATACTTCAATGTGAGTGTGTCTATTTCTGGAATCATGTGCTCTTGATTCTTGTTTAAAGGCTTTCATCAAAATTTTTGGATTCATTGTTTTGGCTTCTTTTCCTGAATACCTCAAGTGCTTTACAGTGCCTGATCATAGCAGTAACTATTGGCATAATGCTTTTAAAGTATTTTTTGCATTGTTTCATTTCATCCACAAAACAATTCCATGAATTAGGCAGTACAGTTCTTACTTCCCTCATATTTCAGATAATTAAACTGAAGTTATTGGAGTTTATGAGATTTAAGTTTAAGAGGCAGCACTCATACCCAGTTCTCTATTCCCCTTTCCCCAATCCAGTACACCTGTCAACCATTTACATTATTAATCCCAGTGACACAAACCTCAGAACTAGCACAGTTCTTTGTCTTGCAACTAATAAACAGCTATTCAAAGTAGTACTGGATGATGCATCTTTTATTTCCAGTGTCCTTTGGGTCCATTTTCTCTCCTTCAGGTCTCCTAATCTGTAAAAATTAGCCAGTTATCTAGATTAACTAGGTGGTTCAATGGCTCAAAGAAAATATATGGTCTCAGAATCTCCTGAGTTCAAATCAGGACTCAAACACTTCCTAATTATGTGACATTGGAGAATTAATTTGATCTGTCTCCCTCAGTTTCCTCATCTGCAAAAAGGAGATAACAATACCACCTGCTAGGATTGTTGTTATGATAAAAATGAAATAATATTTGTAATGGACATTTTAAACTTTAAAGAGCTATGTAAATTCTGGTTATTATTTTTGTCAATAATAATCTCTATGTGGCCTGATTGTTTGAAATAAATCACTGCAGTAGATAATATTGATTTCCCAATCTTTATTTTCTATATGATACTTACAATTGCTACTTTTTCCCAGACTCGTGCTACATCAAATTTCCCTGATGCTAAAGACTGTGATCCTTAAATTAACCATAGGATCTGTGACCAAAAGGATCACTTTACTCATGTGGAAACATTATGTAATCAATAGAGCAGATTATTTAAAGGCTTTTGTATGCGTGGTGATGGTAAAATAAGTAGAAGCCACCAAAAGCGGCATTTGACAATAGATTGTTTAATGAACCACTTAAAGATCTACTATCCCTGTCTGAAAAAAGGAATATACTAATGATTTTAGTAATTTTTCACTTAACAGAGGAATGCCAATAGAAGACTTACTCTTTATTCAAAGACGATGAATAGCAAGGGCTAAAGTCTAAAAAAAAGTTGACTAATGCCTGAAAATAAACATAGAAAAAAGAAAATTTGTATCCCTACCATCACAAATGTTTCTTTACTGCTTCCCTCATCTCCAATGCCTTGGGAGAAATATACCCCAAGTCATTAACATTTTAGTTTGTACTGCTCAAATAATTTCAGAAAAAGTTTGAGAGTATGAGTTGTAGAAGGGAGGAGTGATTAATTTTCCAGGCATTAAATAATGGCAGCTCTGCTATTGATGTGTTATTTGAATTTTAATTGTGATCTGGATGAAAGTTTACTGAATTCTATTTATCTAAAAATATTTGATTTTGTGGGTGGGTGGGGCATGTAGTGGAGTTAGGGAAGCATGATATAGGAAAGCAAAGTCTTTATTGTATTCCTTAGGGGTGTATTCAGATATGTGGTATAAGGCTAAGAATACTGACTCCAAGATCACAGGACATGGATTCCAATTCTCTCTGATGCTTTTCTTTATGACCTTCAGCATGTCACTTAACATGAATGGGCTTACATTTCTATATTGGAAAGTTAGGAGACTGAACTAGATTATCCCTTCCAGTTTTAAAGTTGTGACCTTCTGAGATGTATAGTCTCACCACATCATGCACAGACTGATTTTGGTTGTTTTTAACAACAAGTACCATTCTATTTATTTTAATCTCAACATCAATAAAAAAGGATAGAAGAAGGTTGAAGTCATCAGTGGCACCATGTTTCAAGCCCTGGATCCAATTATTTCTCTTCTATAAGATGTTTTTTTTATCTTATAGAAGTCCTAGTCTGAAACATCCTCAACTTAATAACAGTGTAATTTTTGTATCTTTCTTATTGATCTTATATATTATATGTGAATATTGTTTGTAAGATTTGGGATACCTAGAGCAGTATCTAAGTGATTAGGCACAATTTTAATTCTGGATAGAAAGGAATGGGGTGAGAGTTTAGAATGTCAAGAGGATCACTTATTCTCATATTTCAAGCAGGCACAATTTCCTTCAAGAATTCCTGAGGGAGTAAATCCAGTGGGAGAATAAAAATGGACATTTTTCTATGTACTCCACTAATTGCAGGTAGTGAATATGGGTTCCCATTATCCTAATATGTACTATCTATCTTACACAATATTTTGTTTTAATTTTGCTGTGAGATAGGGTCTTTGTAAATGGCGAGGTAATTATGTTTTCAGCAATAATAAACAATAACAATAAATGAATGAATGAATGAATGAATGAATAAATAGCAAGGTATTTCAGAGAGTGTGCATTTTTGTTCTTCCTCCTATCACCCCAACATGGATTTCTTTTGTGTATATATATATACACACACACACACACACAGACACACACATATTTATATATATTATATATATATATATATATATACATATAAATCTGTATTAGCTATATGTGTGTGTGCAAAATTTGAGGAAGAAAGAAAGAAACTGAGGGAGAAGGGAGAAGGAAGAAAGGCAGGGAGAGAAGG
The DNA here is from genome assembly GCF_019393635.1 of Dromiciops gliroides. Taxonomy (NCBI): domain Eukaryota; kingdom Metazoa; phylum Chordata; class Mammalia; order Microbiotheria; family Microbiotheriidae; genus Dromiciops; species Dromiciops gliroides. Next base: position 498,116,886 of record NC_057862.1, read on the forward strand.
AAAGAGGGAGAGAGGAAGAAGGTTTATGTAAAGGGATGCCTTATTCTTCCCACTATATGGATTTTCCATTCAGTGGATTTGCCATTTAAAGTTCCGATTAGAAACACCAATAAATAAATCCTTATTACTCATGTTCCTTGTCTTCTGGAATTAGAACCTTATTAGAACTTCTCAGGATGACTGTCTTTTCACTTAATGCTATTGCTTGCACATCTAACTCTTTTTGAGATTGGAAAATAGAACTAGAGAAGGTTAAAGCTGAGTGACCTTAGAAAACACATCACCTTACTAGATATTTCAAGCAAAGCCTGGATTGAGGAGCATAGTTTCCAGGGAAAAGGATCTGAAATACCATAGTATTTGGCCACATCTGACCTACAGTGTATCATTCTGAGTACCACAATATAAACTATTGGTGCACTGAAGAACATCCACAAAATGTCATCAACAAGAGTAAAAGTCTTCCAGTACAAGTCACAACAACAAAATTTAAAGAATCTTTAGCTATTTAACTTGGAAAAGAGATTTAACATGACATGATAATTTTACATATGCACATACATGCACACACATACACATTGTATATGTGCATATGCACATATACACATAAATATGCAATACACATATACGTGCACCTACACCTATGCCTACATATAATTACATATATTCATTAAATAAGAAATTCCATCCAGTAACTTCAGTAATTTTCACTGGCTGTCTCCAGTGTCTTAAATTTTTACCCTTGTCACCTCTATCTACTGCCCTCCTTGATTTCCAGTTAAAATTACACTTTAAAATAATCCCCCTAATATATAACCTTATTTTCTATTGATTTACTCCAATTTATTCTATATATATCTTAGTTGATAATAGTTGTTATATACTATATCTTACTAAACAGTAAATGTTCTTCGACCTCGCCATACCACCATTAGGTTTATACTCAAGTGATCAAAAAAAGAGGAAAAACATACTTTATAAAATATTTGCATGTATATTGTGAGAATTGGAATACCGCCCCCTGCTGGAGAGATAGTGTAGGGAAGCCCTGCCATGATAAGAAGCCTAGTGAGGACAAGTCAGGTGGATCTTTGGCATTCAGAAGCTGGCTGGCTTGCATTTGTAGAGCCGCCTGTTAATTCTGTCAATCAGGGCTGTCAGCCAATTAGCTTGGGGTTTTGTGTGTGGATGTCCCTGTTTCCTGTGGGAGAGGGGGCTTTTGGGAAAAAGCCAGGGAGGAGAGAGCTCACTCTGGCCACGAGGGAGAGGGAGAGAGATGCTGTGCAGCTGGTTCTCCTCGAAACTGTGGATTCCAAGTGGTAGTGAGTTTGCAGGTTGTATTTTTTTCTTCCCCTATTCTCTTTTTCATTGTCCCTAGCTCTATTAAACTCAATTGTGTTTTAAATTTGTTCGCATTAATAAACCCTGTTTTGTTTATTGAAAAGAAGCTGTTTATCTCCTTTCTTACCCCAATATTATGGCGAGCTGCCCAATTAACTAACTCTCCCCATACTAAATTTGGCCTTTACAATATAATTGTATATGCATATTGTGGTAAAAAATGAAAGCTTTTAACTAAAATTTAAAAGAGTTGGTTAACAATAACTGAAGGATGCCAGTTTTTGAAGGACCGCCCTTTCAGGGAGGAGACCATGACGAACAGCCATGGGCCTGCTGATCCCAAGCACTCCACTTCCGGGGTTCGAGCTTAAAAGCAAGGAGAGAATGGAAGTGCTCTCTCTCGCTCTCTTGCTCTCTCGCTCTCGTTCTGCACACACACGCTGACTCAGTTTTGACGGTGTGGTCTGGTGATTGGCCTGGTCCTAGGTAACAACACGTGCTTGACGTGGTTCTCAGTCTCAGAGATGGCCTTAGGATTTGGTGAGTTTTATAAGGAATATAGACTAAGCTTAGATCTAAGACTATTTATTTGTATTTCTACTTTCCTATTTCTCTAATCAGCATCACCTTGTTTGTTGGCTAATTAATTCCCAAACAATAAAAGCTAAGTAATCAATCTCTAACTAAAGCTCAGAGGCTTCTTTCTCTTACTGGTGTGGGAGATATATAAGGGAAAGGTTAAAGGAGAGTTTAATGCTCTTATATCCAATTTTAAATCTTACAATAGGAATATACTTATGTGTTTATATGAATATCTCAATAGAAACATAGGTATAAACATAGGCAATTATATATATATATATAAAATTAGGTGCATATGTGTGTGCTTATGTTCATAGATACACATACGTATATACAATCACAAACTGCTAGCATAAGCTTTAAAATAATCATTTATGGTAGATTTAACTGTACATTATATTTAAATAGGGCTATTAGACTACTGTATCAAGGAAATGTCATAGGCATAGGACATTTGGATTTTGTCAAGACAAATGTCAAGTAGCAGGTTGAACAGAGTGAATTAAATTGTTCTTTTAAAAAGATAATTGGTGTTTTATGACCGGACCCAAAGAATCATGATTATTAAGCCAATAAGAAGTCATATGTGGAGTTTAATGCCTCGAGGCAATATAATTGGCTCTAGATTGTTCTGTATTTAATCAATAATATAGATGAAGACAAATTATATATTTACAAAATTTTCTGATAACATGTAACTCAGAGGGATAGTTAATGTTTTAGATAGGATCAGGTAACAAAAATGACAGAATGACAGTCTCAGCCTTGGAAGATATTTCAAAGGTCCTATAGTCAAGCCAATACTTGTCAAGATGAAAATGGTGATATTTAATATGTATAAATACAGTATATACATTTACATTATGATCCAAAAATATCAATCAACTATATAAGAATAGCGTTGGGTACAAATGGGTATTCAACGATCTTCTGAAAAAGACCTAGAGATATTAAAGGACCCAGAGGTTAGGATGATCCAACAATATGACATAGTCAAAAACAACAATAATTAATATTAGTTTAGACTACAGCAATAGAAAAAAGGTTTTCTAGACCAAGGGAAATAGTTTCACTTTGCTAACATTCAGAGTGAGTGGAGGGGGCGGCTAGGTGTCACAGTGGATAAAGCACAGGCCCTGGATTCAGGAGGATCTAAGTTCAAATCCATCCTGAAGCACTTGACAACTTGAAAACTTGACACTTACTGTGTGACCCTGGGCAAGTTATTTAACCCTCACTGCCCTAAAATAATAATAATAATAATAATAATAATAATAATAATAATAATAATAATAATAATAATAATAAAGAATGAGTGGAAGTATATCCTTGAGTGCTGTAAATGTCCTTATTGAAAATATTTTGATAAAGTGAACCATTTCCAGAAGGAGGAGAGGGATGATATGGAAATGGTGTATTTGATTTTAGGAGTGTTTAAAGGAAATTGGCATATTTAACCTTAAGAAAAGGAGATTTAGGACTATCACTTACATGAGGGATTAAAATTCCTCTTTTTCAATGTTTTCATTTTATATTATGTCCTTGGAGAAATTCCAGTGTTATTAAACTCCAGTTACTTTAAATGACAAATTCATATTGCAGGATCTTGAGGGCCATCACCATTGGTACATCTCTATTGTTCTAGGAAGCAGATAAACCACTGTAGGGAATTTGGGTTGGGATGGAGCATTACTAACAAGCAAATGAAAATTGAATTAGAATTTTTGCATCATCCTTGGGGATCCAATCATTGTTTCTATTATCACTAATTCTTACTAAATGATCTTATACAATGTAATATGCAGATCCTCAATGAAACTAATTTATTTTTATAAGAGGAAAAAGTTGTTCTTTTAAGCAGCTGTTTCCCATCAATCCTTTTTTATGTATAACTTTTCAAAAATTGTTCTACATTTAGAAAATGAAATGATCATGTAAAGACTAATAAGATCATGGATTTAGAGCAGGATGGGACCTCAGACATCAATGGCAAACTAGTACTATTACTGATGAAAGAAATGAGGCAGGAAAGTTGAAAAGGCTTGCCCATGGTCACACAGGTACTAAATGACAGCTGAATTTTGAAGATAGGTACTTCAATTAAAAGTTATTTGGGCTCTTGAAACTTCATCATGCTCATCCAGTCTACTTGAAATATTTAGATGCCTATATTTATCCTGATTTATATCTTAATTATTTTTGCCTTAGCTTAAAACTTAATTTTAGTCCTTCTAAGTTTAGAACTGCATATATAGGAGAAAGTATGTTACAAAGTGCAAACAATATAGAAACATATAACCAAATAGGTTAATACAATGCTGTTAATTTAAATATTTTAATCCTAAAGATAATTGAACTCCCCACCATTATTTTAAGATGATATTCCATGCATATTCCCATAGTTACTGGTTTCAATTTATGGGTTATATATGGCTTGAACCCTCATTTAGTACCTGATGCTCTGTGAATATAGTAGCCAAAACCAGAAATCAGATGGCATTTTCCTTAATTTGGAAAGCAAGGAAAACTAAATAAGATTGGAAAGAAAAGCAATTAAATCATTCTCACCTTCTCTTTCCTGCCATCATACACAGCCAAACACAGTCTTCCTCAGATTCATGAGTTAATGTAAAATGGTTTGGGACCTTCATTATGAGACTCAAACTTTGAGGTAAGGTATGCTTTGGTTTTTAATTCTTTCTAAAAGTGAAAGACTCCATATTCGAGTTTTCATGTCCATGTTTCCTAGGAAATCAACTGTGCCTCCTTCTTTCTCTGTCCTGCCTCCCAAAATATATTTGTGTGATCCAGAAATTTCTTGCCCCAAGACTATTCTCATGGAGACTCTCTGAGGCTGTAGTCTGCCTCCAGAGCTTTCATTCACTGAAGTTTGGTCCCTTTTTTTCTGCCGCCGTAGCTGCATAGATTGAAGATCCATCGGTGGCCACAGCTCAGCTACTCCTGTTGTTGATATTCTGCTGGCAAGCACTGAATTCCCTTCTTCATCCCCATGGTGAAACCCCGATGGCATCACTGCTGTTGATGCCATACTTCCTATTTTGGAGATATGTCATCATTTAAAGGGAGACCTCCTGAGTCTAAAAATAATAGCATTGAAAAATTATGTCAGTCTTATAGCCTGATTTGGTTAGTAAGATTTTTTATACCTAAAGAGTAAACCATGGTCATAAAAGGGGAAATTTGATAGCTATAAAAGTTAGACTTGGTCTTTCAAAGTCAGACCTCCTCCACCCCTTGCTTATAGTTGAATTTTGGCAACCTTATTTCACTCTTCACAGACTTAGGGTGCAAGTAACATGCCCACAACAGTTAGGAAGAGATAAATTTCCATTTTGAGGTAAAAAAAAATGTTTTAAGACCTAAAGGAATGAAAATTTAATAGTGAAATTTTAGACACTATAACAAATGCTTGGCAGGGTGCTACTTTGAGACTACAAGTCTGTCCTATCCTTCTTTTAAAGCACATCATACAATTACGTCTTGTTTTCTCATACTCCTATACAGGATGCTAATAACCTATGAAAAGCACAGTTCAGTATTCCAGGGATGTGATAAATCATGGTTGAATGACACATCTGGATTTTCAGAAAACAAAGAAATGACTCATACTCTCAATTCTATTTGATTAATCTTCTCAGAGAGCATTGATAAACATCTTTGAAAATGGGAACTGAGTTTCTAAGAGACTTAGTTTTCTCATGACCAAAGACATGAGTCTCAATTTCTTATTCCAGTCACCTGTGTGTTGTTTTCATTTACATATAGTCACATATATCTCCTGCAAAGGAAATGTCAGGTTTCATTTCTTGCCACGTGACCTCTTGGATTATTTTAGTCAAGCTCTGTTTACAGAACTTTAAAAGATGATTGTAGAAAAAGTCATATAAACCGTTCACATATACCTCTATGGTACATGCCTCTCAATTGTATGAGACTTCATGTAATACTTGAGGCAGAGATATAAAAAATAAGGCTCTGTATCAGGCCCCCAAATATCAAGGGACTATTTTTTGTTCTTTATTAGAAGAAAAACCATAAAGTTTGATATCTAGTTGGCAAAAACATGAATGGGTGTGGAGATAATTTAATTTAATTGCTATGATGTTGGTGGAGCTGTGAACTTATCCAACCATTATGGAGAGCAGTTTGGAACTATGCCCAAAGGGCTATAAAGCTGTGTATACCCTTTGACCCAGCAATACCACTTTTAGTTATTTTTCCCAAAGAGATCATAAAAAAGGGAAAAGAACCCACATGTACAAAAATATTTATAGCAGCTTTTTTTTGTGGTGGCAAGGAATTGGAAATTGAGGGGATGTCCATAAATTGGGGAATAGCTGAACAAGTTGTGACATATGAATGTAATGGAATTCAATTGTGCTGTAAGAAACGATGAGCAGGAGGGAGTTCAGAGAAACCTGGAAGGACTTGCATGAACTGATGATGAGTGAGATGAGCAGAACCACAAGAACATTGTACAAAGTATCATCAACATTATGTGTTGATCAACTGTGATAGACTAGATTTTTCTCACCAATACAATGGTACAAGAAAGTTCCATATGACTTATGATAGAAAAGGCTCTCCAAATCTAGAAAAAAAAGGAACTGTGGAATATGGATGCTGATTGGACCATACTATTTTTTTTTTTTGGTTTTGGTGCTGTTGTTTTTCTTTTTTGAGGTTTTTCCTTTTTGCTCTGATTCTTCTCTTATAACATGACTAATGCAGAAATGTTTAATATTATATATATAACCTATATCATATTACCTGCTGTCTAGGGGAGGGGGGAGAGGAGGGAAGGAGAAAAATTTGAAATTGGTAATCTTATAAAAACAGATGTTGAAAACTATCTCTACAGTAACTGCTTTAAATAAAATAAATTAATAGAATAAAAATTAAATAAATAATAAATAAAATAAATATATAATAATATAATAAATAATAAACAAAATAAACAAAATGCTTTTATTCAAAATAAAAAAGAAAGAAATGTTTTTGTGCTAGTGAGAAATTTTGGGTCATTAAAAGAAATAAATAATTTCCAAAATGCAAAAAAAAATAATAATTGCCATGAGAAATTCCTACATGAGTAAAAAGGATCTTCTCTGTGTCACCTTCTCTGTAACATACAGTTTTGGTGAGTTGCCCAAAATACCAAGAAATAAAATGACTTGCTCATGGTCAAACAGCCAATTGTAATATAGGTAGAAGCTGAACATAGTTTTCTCTTGATTAGAGGCCAAATCTCTACCTTCTGTGTCAGGATGTCTCTAATTAAAATGGGGAGCTTTGGAAAAGTTTCTTTCTTCCAGGTGCATATACCCCAGAGCAATTCATCTTTACCCTTGCCCTGGCCTGCTCTTCTCTCGGTTGTGGCCTCCTCACTTGTGGTTTAACTACTTTCCACAGACTATATTTTCCCCTTGCTTAGATGGGATTCCTTAGGCCTTTCACCATTAGAAACTAATTTTGGTGAAGCAATTTTGGCTGTTGTTGCCTGCTCCAGACCTAAATAATTGCTAGATAGTTCTCTTCAAAGTATTGTGGAAACTGATTGAAACATAGGAGACCACAGACACCTGGAGATCCAATAAATAGCATTATAATTTTCCTTCTCAGATACTCAAACTAATTTTCTGTTTCTTAAGCTCACATGAAACAAATACAAAGGACTGAGGTAACTTAGGAGGTCATTTGATGAAAGAGTTCTTCACTTTGTTTTGTTTTGTTTCATTTTTTGAATGAACTTGTTTCCTGAAAGGCCATGAATAATGTGGGGGAAACAAGGAGTTGGAATATTGGTGTATTGAGAAAAGCAATACTCTCGGAGCCATTTCATAACCTCTTGAAAGTCATTTCCTGGCTCATAGAATCTCCCAATCTGAAGAAATCTTCATGTAACCCATACATAAAAAAGGATATTGCTTTATCACATCCCACAAGAGTTATTCAATATTCTTTAATCAATCAATCAATCAATCAATCAATTCCATCAACATTTACTAGGCACTGTGATAAGTGTTTCATATATTGGTTGATGGGGCATTTACTCTCTACTGTGCTAGACCATTGTATCATTGTAGCTTTCATCCCTTGCTACTAGTTCTCTTCTCTGGGTCTAAGTAAAGCATATCTACTCCACTGCTCCACTGTTATTATGTTGCTTCTCATCTTCTCAACGTAAAGATAAACAATTCTTTCAACCTATTGGATGAAATGACTTCTAAAGTTTCTTCTTGTCCACATTTTCATAAGATGATTCTATAACATAGTCTCCAGTCCCAATTTATTCTATTTAGCTTCTTAACAGCAGGATTTTCATATCATCCTTCTACATATCAATCCTCCCAATGCTACCTATATAAATTAGCATTTTGGGCTTATATTTCATTTTATTGACACATTTACATAGAAGTAGAAAGACATGGTCCTCTAAACCCATTTTTCCCCATATGAAAACTATTATCTAGCTCCTTTATTCATATGTACAACAGGGATGGGATATGTAATATGTTAAGGTCCTGTCACCTTTCATGATGCAGTTGAAGGTACATTGAATTGGAAGCCAGCAAAAGCCTGGGTTCAGATACTATCTCTGGCCCTTATTGATGTGAGAGCATAAGAAAGTTATTTAACCATGTATGTATATGTTTATGTATATACACAGATATGTGTGTGTACATCTATGGATAAATCTATCTAGATTTATGAGATACATGTACTAAATAAGCAAAGGCTGCAATGCATTTTAGCTATTTTGTCTAAGTAGAATATTCTCATCTTAAATCATCTTTTTATCTTTACTCTGAGTGGAAAAATGAAACTCAACTGCATTTGAATGTAAAGTAGACATTAATGGATCTTTTCCTGGAATGAGAGCATTTATGCTCTGTAGAGATCCTAGCACCCATTTTCAACCCCTGAAGAATGGCTCCAGAAGTCTTAGCCAGGAAGGTGGGGCAAATAAAGGTTGATTTTATTAAAGGGCCTTTATTTTGGTCCATGTAAATATGCTGCACACATCCCGCTTTTTATGGGAAATAAATGCCAAAAGCCACAAAGATAAGCATGAATTGGGTCACTTTTGAGGCACATCTCAAAGCAGTTTAATTGCTTCCTCCCTCGTTTTGTCTGAGAACTCTTCACATCATCCCCAGGCTAGTTTATTGTATTTTATAGGTATTTTCATATTCTAAATCTCATTTTATCTTTATAATCATTAGGAAGTAATATAAAAAGATTTATCTCCATTTTACAGATGACAAAGTTGAGGCTTAAAGACATTAAGGGATTTTTCCCAATGACTTATCTTTTCTTTCAATTTGATAAGTGATTTCTTTGCTTGTGGAATTCCCTCATGTGGGACTTCCCTCTATCAAGATAGATCAGATTCTCAGCTATAATTTGTAGTATCAAAGAGTTTCATGGGACAGAGACTTAGTCTGTAAATAGGTACTTGAAATGCATACTATGTACTGTGCAGTGTGGTAAGCACTAAGGTGATTTTAAAAAAAAATGATTAGAGAAAGGACAGTTCCTTCTCTTAAGGTACTCACAATCCAAAAGGGAGACAACATGCAATCGACTAGATACAAATAAAATATATGTATTATGTATATATTTAAAGATATAGATGATAGATAGATAGATGATAAAGATATATGTCATATTCATGTATGCACATATGATGAATTAGAGATAATTACAAGAGGGAAGCCCATAGCATTAATTGGGACTGGGAAAGGCTTCTTGCAGAATGTGAGATTTTATTTGGGACTCAAAGAAAATCAGAGAAGGCAGGATGTAGAGATGCAGAGATGAGAAGGGAAAACATTCCAGTTATGGGAGTCAGGCAATGAAAATACACAGATTCAGGAGCTGGAGCTGAGACATGGATTGTATCAAATGAAGAATAGCAGAGAGATCAGTGTCACTGAATCACAAAGAATGGGTTAAGGTGTAAAACGATTCTGAAAAGAGAGGGAGGCTGGTTATGAAAGACTTTGAATGACATATGATTTTATATTTGATTTTAAAGCAATGGAGAACCACTGGTTTTTGCTTAGTTAGGGGAGGGGTGTGACACGGTCAAAACTGTGACACCTGAGTGAAGGATAGACTATAGTGATATGAAACAGTTTGCCCTTGGTAAATCAACCTGACAGCTAAGTGGCAAAGTGAATAGAGTACTGGGCCTGGAGTCAGAAAGACTCATTTTCCTGAGTTTTAACATGGCCTTAAAAACTTACTGCTTGTATGATGCTGGACAAGGTACTTAACCCTGTTTGCCTCAGTTTCCTCATCTGTAAAATGAGCTAGAGAAGGAAATGCCAAGCCACTCTATTATCTTTGCCAAGAAAACCCCAAATGGGGTCACAAAGAGGTGGACATAACTTAAAAGTAACTAAACAACAAAAATCACCTGAAACATGGAGGTTTTGATCCCAGGTCTCCCTTAACACAAGGCCAATTCTTTATATAATAAAATACCCTACCCCACTTCGGTCAGTGTAATACAATTAATACATGCTAGAAATAGGGCTTAAACCCTCATTTTTCTCAGGTGCTATTCACTTCAACAGTTATTATAAATATATTCATGTATATATGTGCATAAAAATATGTAAATATGTATGTACATATATGTATATGTTTTTACACACAAAACCAAACAAAAAACACACACACACAAAAGAAAATCACACCTTTTCAAAAGAGCTTGATCTCCTATCCCCTGTCTCACCCCTATCTTGGCAAAAACAGTGTAGATACTCCCTGTTTTGGAAACCATTGAGCTCTATTCATATATAACTACATTATGCATGCAGGTCTCAGTGTAAGTGAAATATATGTAGCAGTCCTTGCCCTGGCAAAGTGCTTTCTGACATGTGCTAATTCCTACTGCGTGTCATTTCAAGGGAAACATGCTCACATACAGAACAGCTCGGCTCATGTTAATATTCATCATGCCTGTCTCTTGCAGAATGCATATTGATGAAATGTTATCCTGACATTGCAATATCCCAAGAATGCCATTTTTAATTCTTACTAAATATTTAACATAACAGTATGTCATACAATCTCACAATGTATAGTCCATGATTGAAAAAAAAGGAAAGGAAAAACTAATTTGCCCCAAAGCATATTTTTCATTATGTCTTAAATATATATATTAAATAAGGTATATCTTGACTATATAAATAGCTTTCATGTCTCTCCCATATCATCATTATTTTAAATGCTGAATTTGATTATCCAAATGTGATTTTTGGTCATTGGTAATGAGAAAATTAAATATCTCTTTCATTTGTCATTTTTTTTTACACCATAGTGATACGTACATAGTATTTTGAATGCATACATTTGAGTGATCCAGGCTAAGAAACAAAGACTCCTTGGTTCTGGTTACAGTTCAGTGGCATCTGATAATCCCTGATACAAGACTGTGACTGATGTAAGATTACAGATACCTTTTGGAATATCAGCAGTCTCTGTGGCCAGCATGCAGCCCCATTAATCGAGCCTTTTCTATTCCTTTCACGTGTCAGAGAATCATGATAATGAACCAGGAAGCGGCTATTTGCAGCCACTGCAATAGACAGAAGCAGTTGATCATTTTCTGTTTAAACCAAAGTGCAACAATAAAAACAGAATTACCTGTGATGGCTTGGAAGGCTCTAAAGGATGGATGGTGAGTGTTGGGCAAAATGAATTCTGACCAGCTGAGGCCTCTGTATGGAGCACCAGACAAATCCAATCCTAAAAATTCTTAACATGCAATGATTTCCATTGGTTATGGTTACCACACAGTAGTCTGAAGACACATGCACATAGCCATGGCCTAAGTGACCACTGTAATGTTTAAAATCTAAATGTGTGGTCACCTTAAATTAGAAGCTTTAGCACCAGTCTTTGGGCATTAAACATTTATTAAATCATACCAGGTATTAGTAAAAAGGAAAACACAGGGAGTTCAGAAAGTTAAGAAAAGACCTATCTAGCCTAGAGTTCCAGCCTGGTCTGTTTCTTCCTTAAGTCCTCCTCCATGAACCTGCTTCAACCATGAACTCCTCTCAAACTGAGTGTGGAAGCTTTTTATAGGTCTGGAGCAGAGGCAGTCCTTACATACTGCTTCAAGCTGATGTGTAGGCATCATCCAAATCCATTGGTTCACTGGACTTGAAGGTGGTCCCGAGTTGAGTTAAAAGTCCTTAGCTTCTGAGAACAATACCTTCTTAAGGGCTAGCCAAGTGTGGTTACAATCTAATTAACTTGAAGTAGGCCAATCAGCAAATTCAATCACTCTCACTAAATTCAATCAGTTTAGATTTCTCTCCAGGAGAGCCTTTGAGTATCTGCCAAATCCCATTATTTTCTCACGCCATTACATAAATACACAGGTGAACCATTTGAGTTCAATTGGGTAAGTGAACAGAAATCAACTCCATTCTGAGACAAGCTTTATTCTACAAGCGTTGAATCATGAAACTGACTTATATAAGCAAACAGAGGAAATATTTGATTGATTGGAAGATGATCGTATTAATGATTTTAAACCACTATAATGTAGCAGTACCATGGGGAAGGTATCATAGTGGACTAGAAAGTGGACTTGATGTCTAGAGTAAAGGGACCTATATCCAAATGCTCATTCTACCACTTGCATTTTCCAGAAGCCCTATGATATAGTGAAGAGAGTAGTTCACTTGGCCTCAGATTCTAATTTTGACCCTTAATAGCTGAACAAGTCACTTAATCTCTCTGTTGTTTTTTAAATGCCCAAAGTAAAATATATAGAGAACTACAAAGGAAAGCAAAGGTTAATGAAAAGAAAGATATATTTTTTCCAATCCAAATTCATAGATCCTCTGAATTCCAAGGGTTATGTAGGTCCCAGCTTAAAAACTCTGGCTCTATTTTTATTTTTATTCAGTTGTTCCAGTCGTGTCTGATTATTTGTGATCCAATTTGGATTTTTCCTGGGAAAGATAATGGAGTGGTTTGCCTTTTCATTCAGCTCATTTTACAGATGAGGATACTGAGGCAAAGAGGGTTAAGTGACTTGCCCAGGGTCACACAGCTAATATGTGCCTGAGGTCAGATTTGAACTCAGCTCTTCTTGAGAAGACCCAGGATTCTATACGTAGTGCCACCTAGCTGCAACTTGCTCTATATCCTAATCTAATTCAGCATTTGTCTCTGGGTTGGGGGTGGCTAGGACATAAGGAGAGATATATGATGACAGATTGTGGATTCCAACTCTGTGCTATGAAGCTATTAAGGCCAGAGATCAGTCACTGTTAGTACTATCAGCGACACAAACTGGGATGCTCACATTCCCTAATTCTGGTGTTCAAGATTAATTGATCCTTCTACAGAAGTATGGGCAGTATACCTTATGGATATCAAAGTGAGGTCAGAAAGCCTAGACCTTGTCAAGGTTTCAGGAAAACTAGTTTCTATGGTTTTGACAATTTGCTTGGACAATGTATGTCATATCTCTGCCCCTGATGACTATGTAGAGTTAGAATTTAAAGGTCTCTTTAATAAGCCTCCATAGAATGACACTTGGTAATAGCATCATATATGTTTCAGGACCTTTTGCAGATTAGTTTTACCCAGGTCCTTCTGTCTTCCATTTGTATTTTAGTAGTTTTACCTATCTGGGCCTTTGGAAAGTGATCTGATAAAATAATTTCCAATGCATTGTTAATTACCACTAACAGGTGCATGTGTATCTGGGTATGTGTATATAAATATATCCATACATGCATATATGTATACACACACATATATATGTACATATATGTGTGTTTATATACATATTTATATGTATATATATATATATCATATAAAATTTATTCACTCTAACAAATAGTTCTTGTATAAGCCTAGTGGAATGACTCTGATAGAGGAATTTCAGACTCTGTGATAAGCAACAGGAAAAATTTTAATGTACCATGATGCTCCATGCTAATGCTAAAGGCCAAAATTAGTAGGTATGTACATTTCACAATGAATTTCTCTCTACTCTAAGAAATGCATGTTGGAAAACCCAGGCTACCTATATTTCCCCATCAGGAATATTATTAGGTCTGAACAGAATTATATTAGTACTTTTTTTGTTTATTGTTTCACTTTATTTTTGTTTTCTGTTTTTAAAACATCCTTAACCACAGGGAGAGAGATACATTCCTCACATAGTTTGATTTGTGGAACACAATCATAAAACCATACCTGCTTCCAAATGTCTCTTCTCCTAGTGTACATTGTCTCAGGCCTCTCCACATTCATAGTCTGCAATTCGATCACATGTCTGACTTATATAAGGAAGCCTGAATAATTGTGTGGAAAGACACTGATCAACTGCAATGTGTCCAGAAGGGATCCACTGTGCCAAAAGGTATTGGTTAAAGGAATTTGGTATGTCAACTTTAACATAGGGGAAAACCAAAACCAAAATGAAAACCAAACAAATTTTAAAAATCTTCTTGATAAGGGGACCTGTCAGAAATTGGAAAGGCCTACCCAGGGGAATAGTATATTTCCACAGGTAGACTTATAGACAGGACTTTCACATAGGTATGCATAATAGAGTATAGGACGTCTGAGTCACCTGCTGGGTCTTGTATTCCATGAACCTAGGGATTTTTTTAAATGTAGGATTTCAAACCAAGGTCACTTAACTATATTTGACTTTCTTTCTAGTTTGGGAGATAGCAAAGTGGCATAGTGAATAGAGTATCAGAGCATTAGTCAGAAAGCCCAGAGTTCCAATCCTGCCTTATAATTTGTGACAGAGGCAGAAGCCAGGTCTTCTAATCCTTTGTATTATGTGCTTTCTACCATATCAAACCACCTGATTTCATGGCTTTCCAGACTTCTTGGACATGTACAATATAAATCCCTTATTAAATTCCTTTAAGTGTACACAATTCTTCATTCAACTATCAGTCTATTCAACAAGCATAAAATCCACTGAGCCTAGAATGTTTCTGCTTACTTATCTTTAAGGCTCATCTCAAGTTCCACTTCTCATAAGAACCATTTCCTCATCCAAGGAAATTGGATGTAAGTTCACCATTTTCAAATTTCAAATTACTCAATTACTGGTGATTTGCTTTATTTATTTTTGTACATCTTTTTCCCCGGTAGAATATAAGTCCCAAGAGGATAGAGCCTGCCTCCTATTACATAGTATGTACTTGCTATTTCTGCTCTTTGGGAAGAAATAGAAAGATTCTGTGGCATAGTTCTGTAGGACACTCTTATTTTCTATTTAGGCATCTGTGACTTACCTTCTCCCTAGTTAAAAAGAAGTATGTGTGTATGTATGTATTTATTTATGTATGTGCAAATTTTCAACTACATCTGCACACAAAGAATTGCATCCTTCATTAGTATTTAGATAATTTATGAAGTATTTTACTTGAATAAAGCAAATTACATCAGTGACAGAACCTATTTAACATGTCAGGTTTTCTCAAGTCCCATTTTTGAGCTTGGTCTCTGGGGATACTTGTAATATAAGACATAAGGTTCTGCTAACAAACAGATGATAACCTATCCAATTGTTGCTTTCAAGTATAGTATTACTCTGTGAATTGTTGTGGGTATGCTACCTTTTTGTATACTTGCATATATTCCCTGAATCATACCGGTAAAATTAAATTATTTATCCTTCCTTGCACTGTTTGTATAATAATTTTCCCTTTCCTCCTTAAAAGTTCTCCTCCTCTGCTTCATCATGCTGTGGGATTGGATGGGCTCTTGAGGGCCATGACCTGAACCCTGGCAAATCTTGCCAAGCTGGAAAACAGAAAAGCTTTTGAGTATGCGCTGTGTAATATGTATCTTTCAATGACCATTTTACCTATCTAATCAAGTCAAAACCAAGGATTAGCTATAAAGCAATGTTTTTATTTAATTTTAGAGCCTTGTGTAATTTAAAATTCTAAATGTGGTTTCTAATCTGTTCCCCCAGTTTTGGGGGGAAACTGACTAAAATCACTGATAAACAAGTTTAGGATTTTAAAGGGTTTATTGAAAAATAGTAAAAGAAAGAGAAAGATTGAGAACAGATTTCCTATAACCTGACAATCCTAGCCTTCCTAATCTCCCACTTCTGAAGTTCTCTGCCACCATGCCCACATCTCGCAGTGCAGAGAGTAAAAACCCTCCCCCAGCGTCCACCTCCTGCTTCATGTTCCCCTCCCAGAAATGGGAGGTTCCTCAAGCTGATTGGCTAGTATCATTCAAATTCATTAAGTACCAGCCAGATGTGCTTATAATCTAGTAAACCAGTCAAAGTACCCTTAAGTACCAGCCTGACATGCTTACAATCTAGTATGCCAATCAGTCACTCTTCTCCAACTCACTAAGCCCAGATCAATATCCAGGTGAACCCCTGAGTTCCATTATCTTGACATACTCCCCACTTTGTTTCTTTGAGGAACAGGATGCTCCTTGATGAAACACACACTATGCTAACAAACAATATGTAAATAACAATATAGGAAAAAGGAGAAAGAGGAAATTTTGTCCAGAGGGGCTTTGACACTGGGCTGCAGAGGGAGGGCCTCTGCAGGGAATACAAATAGTGTATAGAATAACAGAAGGAAAAAAGAAAAAAAAACAACAAAACAAAACTGTTCATTTAAAGTCTCTGAGATATTATCTTCTTGGAGTGGTCATCAGGAAAAAAAAAAACTACACTGTGGTCTGGACTCTTGTGTGAAAAGCTAGACTCTGGTTGTCTCTGGACTCATTTCTTTAGCTGTTGAACTGCTGGATCTTTACTAATCCTTAGCATAGCATAGTCAATGATCAAATTAAATAGTGAGAGCTTCAAAATATAACTCATACTGAAACTTTATATAAATATATATACATATATATGTATGTATCATATCATATTACATTCCCCTCCTTTTGGAAGATTTATACCCATATAATACCAAGTTGGGGCAGTTATACAATCTATAACACTTCTTACCACCATGTGTCCGGATCAAGGCCAAATTTTGTAATATGTCTATGATGATACCTAAAAATATTATGGAAAGGTTACTATGCCACATCTTGTGGTTTGGAGACATCCAACAATTGTGCCCCTCCCAGAAATGGGAGGTTCCTCAAGCTGTTTGGCTAGTGTCATTCAAATTCATTAAGTACCCTTAAGTACCAACCAGATGTGCTTACAATCTAGTAAACCAGTCTAAGTACCCTTAAGTACTAGCCAGACCTGCTTAAAATCTAGTATGCCAGTCAGTTGCTCTTCCCCAACTCAATCAGCCCAGATCAATCACCAGGTGAACTCTTGAGTTCCCTTATCTTGATAGCCTTATGAACATAATCTGCTAAAGCATGAAAGGTTTTAATCCACATGAATGGCTAGTAGAAAGAGACTGATGGTTACATGGATTTTTGAAGTATTGAAATATAAACACACTTGTGTGCATATATGAATACAAACATACACATACAAAAATGCATGTATGACTACATGTATATATGTATATTTATACACATGTATGTAAGTGTATATGTATGTCTTCATACTTGTGTGATCAGTACCGCCTATGCAACTCAGATTTTTAGTAATTTGCCTAGAGTATTAAGAAATTATGCTATTTTTCAGGGTCACAAAGCCAGTATGTATCAGAAGGGCAATGAAAACCCATATCTTCCTAGTATTGAGGCCAGTTTTCCACCCATTACACTATACTGCCACTCATTTAGATAGAAGTAGATAGATAAATGATGATAATGATGATAAACAGATAGAAGATAAATAAGAAGAGAAATTTGATTTGGTCTGATCCAACTCAGTTGATATTGTCTAAAGGTATTTAAGTATTAAAAAAAATGTAAACTTTGAATTAGAAAGAAGCAACATCACTTGAAAAGTAATGATTGCCCAAAGCCCTGGAGAATCCTTAAAAACAAATACATTCTAGTCAATTTGAGCCAAAGGAAGAAAGAATTATATATCTTTATCTCTTGGGTGGAAGGGATTTTTTCCCCTCATGTTCATGGCACATACTTGAGAAGCTACTTGTCATGAGGGGGATGCCCTAACCAACATTGATAGAGTCCCAGGCATAGCTCATAGGATTAGAGGATCAAAGATTGAAAATTGTAGGAACTTTAGAGACCATAGTGTCTTAACCTTTCATTTTGAAGATAAGGAATTTGGGGCACAGAGGGGTTGGATGACCTGCCTGGCTCCAGAATGCTGGTGAGTTGCTGAGGCAGGATTTGAATGTGTCTTATTGATTTTGTACCTTGTTATCTAACCAATATGCTACCCAGTTGCCTCAGAGCAGAAGCACGCACTAAAGATAATGATGCAAAGAGGTAATTACTTAATGTTAGAAAAAAGCTTCTTAAAGTGAAGAAGAGAGCAAGCTATAGACTAAATGAAGATGCAACCCTCTAAATACAACATAAATTTAAAAAGATCAAATCCTGGGACCCTAACTGAGCAACCCATCTAGCAAAGATGATATGTATAGAAGAGATCTTTTTGTAGATTACAAAGAGAAAAAGGACTTGAACTCTAGCAGTGTAGAAGTATTGTTATATACATGTCAACATGTAGAGAATACATATGTCCCCATACCATTGTATTCTAATTGTTCCCCACCATTCACCTGAATGCCATGTATATATACATCCCTAATGTTTAAAAGGAGAGGAAGAAGGATGTTTCGAGTCATTATTTTTTTCTATTCTATCTTAGAAAATGCATTTTTCTAAGTCATTGTGTCTACTGGCTGACTGCTAATGGAATCACACAAGTTTGATGTTGTGAGCTCTAGTCAAAGCAGGGCAGATCCATAGGATAGTCTGAGAATGCAAAGTAGCAGTCATTAGTTAAGTAGTTGCCATTAGGCACCTAAATTGGCAGTATGAGTGGCCCTCCATGTGTTTATATTTTCTACAGTAGCTCGACATGTAAATGTTAGTAGAGCATATTAAAAATATTGAATATCCATTATGTGCAATCAGTTGTATTATCTAGTGAGTGATGAATATAAAAAGATTTTGTGATTCTTATACTGTATTAGGAAAAAAGATAAATATGATAAAAAGTAGATTGTGATGGAGGAAAAGTAAAGATATAGACAAAGTTTTCTTAGAAAACTTAGAAAGAGTGTATTAATTTTACATTATAGAATCAGGGAAGGGGGGAGGTGACAGAAGAACTTAGTCTTGAATGAAGAAAAGGAATTCAACAGGCAAAGATGTAGAGGGTATAATACATTAGTTTGTTTTCAGCATTTTCAATATCAGTATTCAAACCAGGAGGGGAACTTATTAGAAAAAACCCTTCATTTTACCGAGGAAGAAAGTGAGGACTATGGAAATTGTCACTTGCTTTAAGTCATTGTTGTTGTTTGTCTTTCATTCTCGAAAAAGGACCATGACATCAGGAAAGTGATATTATGACTTGCAAGTGAGTTGGATAAGTGAAGTGGGGCCATCCAAAGTTGCCAGCCTCAATCTCTCCTCCATAGCCACCTGTGTCCAGTGGTAATATATTGTTCAGGACTACAAGAGATGGCCCAGGATACCATGGGAGACCTTGGCCTTTTCAAGCTAAGGTCTTTTCCAGGTCTCAGTTTATCTGAGGTACCACCCATTCAGTGATTAAGGCTAAGTAACAAATGAGGCAAAAAATGGTAACTTTTACCTAGTCAAAAACAAGACAAAAAAAATATGGAAAGAGAAGAGCCTCAGGGATTCTGGCCAAAATAGTAACTATTACTATTTACACTCACTCTGAGTCATAAGAACTCAAGCAATGACCCAGTGAGGCTTGGGCTGGGACCTATTGTTGGACAACTCATATAGGCCAGAGTGATTTGATTTAAGTTCATGCATGGCCCTTAAAAAAGAAATCTAGCCCATAAATCTCAAGATATCTGGTGAAGTTTCAGTGATCAAAGTTTATATTCCTTTCGGGCAGAGCATCTGCGGGTAAGAGCATGATTCCTTATGAGGAGAGGTGAGAAAAGAGGGAGAGAAAGAGGGAAGGAGAGAAAAAGGGAAGGAGGGAGAAAAGAAAGGAAGAAAAGAGAGAAGTAAGGAATGAAAGAAAAATAGAGGCAAGGGAGGGAGGGAAGGAAGAAAGGAAGAAGCAAGAAAAGAAGGAAGGAAGGAAAGAAGAAGGATCTGTGTTGTCCAACTGTTGCTGGTCAGTTGGATCTGGAGTAGGGCAGTTATTACCACTAAGAGGTTATTTGTCATTTATTCATGAAGATGGCCATGATATCAAGAAGGTGACATCATGACTTGTAGTAAGTTGGATTTAAGTGAGGAAGGGCTGTGCAAAGTCACCGGCCTCACTCTTTCCTCTAGAGCCATCTGTGTCCAATGGCAAGATACAAATCAAGATGACTGGAAATGCCCCCCTACTTGAAGTCACACTTATAGTAAAAGGAGAGTTAAGATTCAAACTCAGATCTCTGACTCAAAATTAAGTGTTCTCCTCACTATAAATTCTATTTCCCACCAAACAGCTCTCTCTGTGAGATTCCTCTTTGTCAGCAGTAAAAATAAAAGAGCTTCTTTTTGCAGACTGAATATTCTAATGATCATTGGAAAATAAATGTTTTATGCAGACAACAAAGTCACATTTGCAAAAGACCCTACCAGGCCACATTTTATATCTACATATTCGACTAATTGAAAGATCGACTAACTAATCATGCCTTAAAATAAAAGGAAAGTGGTCAGGAGTGGTCATGGTTAGTGAAATACATTGTAAGCCATCTAACATGTAATTTTGACTCCTAAATTACAACTGGAAGAAAATCTGCAAACACAAAATGAAAGTGTGGCCTCTCTCTCTGTCTCTGTCTGTCTCACTGTCTCTCTCTGTCTCCCTCTGTCTCTCTATCTCTGTCTCTCTTTCTGTCTCTGTCTCTCTCCCTCTCCTTCTTTCCCTCTCTCCTTCCCTCCCTCAAATGGGCTTCTATACTTTTACTATGCACAGTTCATAATTTGTATTTTTCTCAATCTTAATGTAGAATTGAATAAATATTTGTGGGTATATTTTCAGGCTTAGTATAGGTGCAACTAGTTTATTCTGGATTGCTTATGCTGCATGTTGTATAGTTTTTAGTGTTTTGTTTTTCTGTGTGTGTCCCCTAGAGTAGGGATAAATGTAAGTGGTTTAACAACTTAGTAATAACATATTTATCCAAAATCAATTTATATGACAAACTAAGTTATCCAAAGTTGAGTTTAGAAAGTAGCACTAAAAAAAAGAAAGAAAAAGAAAAAAGAAATCTGGATAGCTAAAATCTGTGTCATTAAGTTCATAGTTTAACTTGAATTAGTCTGCTTATGATCTGGAAGTACTTTGTTACTCTTATTTTTATGTATTATTCTAACAATGTATCATTTACCAGTTCATGACATAGTAAAAGTAACAGATTCAAAGAATCTATTGGAGAAATGAGAACGAAGAAAAAGTGGTGAAAGTAGGAATTTGAAGGCAAAAAAAACAAAGTAGCTAGGATAATTTTGAGGCAAATAGCTTTATATACTTCAAAAATATCATTTTATATTTTTCAGCATAGTAAAACTAATTGCTCATAGAATCATTTTAATGGAAATGACTTTAGATATAATTTAACCTGTCATGAAAAGGAGTCCAGAGGAGTAAGTGTCTTAGTGTAAGCAATAATTTTTTGTTAAAGGCACTGAACATTTATTTTGGTATTTGCAATATTCCTAGCACCTATCATAGTTACTAGTACATAGTAAATACATAGTAATTTTTTTTAATGTGGAGCAATGAGGGAATGAGGGTTAAGTGACTTGCCCAGGACCACATAGTTATTAAGTGTCAAATGTCCACAGCTGTATTTGAATTCAGGTCCTCCTTAATCCAGAGCCACCACTTTCTCCACTGCACCACCTAGCTACCCCCTATATAGTAAATTCTTAATAAAGGTTCACTGAATTGAATCATCAAGAAAAGATAAATTACATTGACCATATTGCCTAAGAAAATAAGAGATCTGTGCTATATTTCAAGGGGAAAAAATTCTTTCCAAAACAGTTAAATTATAAAGTTTGGGCATTTAAAATTCACTTCTGTGGAACTGCTCCTTCCCTGACATTATGGGGGGTGAATTGTGTTAATAAATAATGTTTTTCATTGCTTTGTAACTGTTATTTAATCATAGGCAGGCTCAGAGATTTTAAAGGAGAGTTCACATTGCCTTTTCTACTCAATCAAATGAGAACAGTAATATTCTATGTGGCCTTATCCATATGCCTTCTTGTCTTGTTAAAAAATACTGGCAGTCATTTGGACACATCTCATCAGTCTCCTCCGTTACATTCTTTCAGAACTAGTGTGAGACACCAGATGGGTGAAAATGTGCTCGAACCAGCCAGCCTCTCCCCAAAGACTATGCCTGTTATCTTTCTTAAACCCTTGTGCTATTAATTACCTGGTAGTGCTAGTAGATTATGACCTGCTTTGAAGAAAACCTGGATATTTTTTAAAAAATATCCATTTTCAGAGTTTTGTCAAGATAGTCCATTGTTGGGGGGGTGCCTTTCTTAGATAATTCCACTTCCTCTAGCAATTATTCATCTTTCTTCTCTTGGTAAAGTGAAGGTGCATGCTTAATCATGTCTAGTATTAGTCTGGTTTTACCTAGACTTTCAACCATCCCCAGGTATTCTCCTTTTTCTACCTTAGATTAGGCCATTGTTGTCTTTCTTTTCTCTTGAGACTGAGATTTATATTATACTTGCATAGTAATTTCTAAAAGGGAGGGGAGACAGACAGACACAGAGAGGGAGACACAGAGAGAGATAGAGAGGGACAATCAAATATATATGTATATATAGATATCTATCTATACCTATGCTCATATCTGTCTTTCTATCTATGTATCTATTTATCTATATATGTATCTATGTATCAATATATCTGTCAATCTATGTATCTGCATACACATACAGAAACAGACAGAATCACACTGAGATAGGCATAAAGGTATAATACATAAATAATGCAAGAACAATATGCCGCAATTTGAGAAGAATAGCATTGTTGGTGAAAAGTGGTCTCAGATATGGAACCAGAAGATCTAGATACAAATATCTGGCTTTGATATTACCTCTTTATGTGACTTAGGACAAAGTGTTCTCTGTTCTGCTTATATTACAAAGCTGTTTTAACTACATGAGATACTGTTGAATAAAGTACTTAGCAAACTTTCAAACAATATATTTTTTTTTTAAAAAAGGAAAAAACAGGGGGGGCAGCTGAATGAGACACGAGATAGAGTACTGGCTCTGGAGTCAGGAGGACCTGACCCTGGGAAAGTCACTTAAGCCTATTTCCTCACCAAAAAAATCAAAACAAAACCCTAGATAGATGATAGATAGATAGATAGATAGATAGATAGATAGATAGATGGATGTATAGATATAGATATGTATTGATTTATATATGCTAGGTATTATACACATGAATATGCTTTCTAATATGTGGTACATATGTGATATTAATATAAGGTGTATAAAATGTGTTATATATTGTTTATTTTATATTATTCATGACCACTCTATTATTTTCCTACTTACTCCCCCACTGTCACTTTGGAAGCAGAGAGGAAGAGGTCACACAGGACTAAGAGTTGTTTTTCATTATTATCTCTTTTGTCATGGTCAAATAATTCACCCCCTAGTAACAAATTTATGGTGATCAGCTTCTTGAAATTTAGCCAGGATGGTCTTTGGAGAAAAGATACTATCTATTTCTGAGGTTATTCTAGAAGCATTTCTGGGTTTGTAAGACAAAATTCTAATAAGAGCTTATACTTGGCTGGGAAAGTCTTCCAGAAGTTACGTTTACCTCCATTCTACCTTACCACTTTATTCCTCTTATTTTTTTAAAGTATATTATTATTTTCAGGTAACATATAAGGATAGTTTTCAACATTTATTTTCACAGGATTTTTAGTTCCAAATTTTTTTTCTCCCACCCTCCTTTCCCTCCCTCTTCCCAAAGACAGAAAGCAGTCTGATATAAGTTGTATATGTACAATAACGTTAAACATATTTCTACATTAGTCATGTGAAAGAAGAATCAGAGCACAAGGGAAAAAACCTGAAACAAGAAGAAAAAAAAAACAATCAAAAAAGAGCAGCAGTATCATTAAATCTGCATTCATAATTCACAGTTCTTTTTTTTTTTTTCTGGATGTTGAGAACATTTTCTATCAAAAGTTCTTTGAAACTGTTTTGGATCATTTCATTGCTGAGAGGAGCCAAGTCTATCCCCATTGTTCATCACACAATGTTGCTGTTACTGTATATATATATATATATATATATATATATATATATATATATATATATATATATAAAGTTCTACTGGTTCTGCTCCTCTCAGTCAACATGAGTTCATGTAAGTCCTTCCAGGTATCTCTGAATTCCTCCTGCTCATCATTTCCAACAGAAAAATATTATTCCATTATATTCATATACCACAACTTGTTTAGCCATTCCCCTATTGATGGACATTCCCTTGATTTCCAGTTCTTTGTCACCACAAAGAGATCTGCTATAAATATTTTTGTACATGTGGGTCCTTTTCCTTTTTTTATAGTCACTTTGGGATGCAGACCTAGCAGTGGTACCACTGGGTCAAAGGGTATGAACAGCCCCATAGCCCTTTGGGTATAATTCCAAATTGGTCTCCAGAATGGTTGGATCAGTTTACAGCTCCACCAAAAATGCATTAGTGTTCCAATTTTTCCACAGCTTCTCCAACATTTATTATTTTCCTTTGTGTCATATAAGCCAATCTGAAAGGCATCAGGTGTTACCTGAAAGTTGTTTTAATTTGCCTTTCTCTGATCAATAGAGCCCTGGAGCCCTGGAGCATTTTTTTTTCATATGGCAATAGATAGTTTGACTTCTTCAACAGAAAATTGCCTGTTCATATCCTTTGATCATTTCTCATATGGGGAATGATTTGGATTCTTATAAATTTGATTTTGGTTTCCAATATATTTTAGAAATGAGGCCTTTAGAGGGCAGCTAGATGGCGCAGTGGATAGAACACCGGCCCTGGAGTCAGGAGTACCTGAGTTCAAATCTGGCCTCAGACACTTAACACTTACTAGCTGTGTGACCCTGGGCAAGTCATTTAACCACAATTGCCTCATCCAAAAAAAAAAAAAAAAAGAAATGAGGCCTTTATCAGAAATGCTGGCTGCAAAAATTATTGCCCAGTTTTCTGCCTCCCTTTTAATTTTGGATGCACTGCTTCTGTTTGTAAAAAAACTTTTTAAATTAATGTAACCAAAGTCTTCCATTTTGCATTTCAGAATATTCTGTATCTCTTGTTTGGACATAAATAGTTTTCCACTCCATAGATCTAAGAAGTAAACTATTCCTTCTTCTCTTGATTTATCTATTGTATCACCCTTTATGTCTAACTCTTCAATCCATTTTGACCTTATTTTTGTATAAGGTGTAAAATTTTGGTCTATGTCTAGTTTCAGCCATTCTATCTTCCAGTTTTTCTAGCAGTTTTCATCAAATACTGAGTTCCTATCCCAGAAGCTGTATTCTTTGGGTTCATCGAAAAGTATATTACTATAATCATTAATAACTGTGTTTCCTGTCCCTAACCTATTCCATTGATCCACCACACTATTTCTTAGCCTGTACCAAAATCATTTTGATGACTGCCACATTATAGTATAGTTTCAAATTTGGTACAGTTATCCCAGCTTGCTGTGCATTTTTTTAAATTATTCTTCAGCTCCCTTAATATTCTTAACTTTTTGTTTTTCCAGATTAATTTTTTTACTATTTTTTCTAACTCTATAAAATAATTTTTGGTAGTCTGATTGGTATGACACTGAATAGGTAAATTAATTTGGGTAGAAATGTCATTTTTATTATATTAGCTCTGCCGATCCATGAGCAATTGATATTTTTCCAATTACATAGATCTGATTGTATTTGTGTGAAAGGTGTTTTGTAAATGTGTTCATAGAGTACTTGGGTTTGTCTTGGAAGGTAGACTCCCAACTATTTTATGTTGTCTACCATTGCTTTAAATGGAAATTCTCTTTCTATCTCTTGCTAGTGACCTTGGGTGGTCATGTATAGAAATGCTGATGATTTTGGTGGGTTTATTTTATATCCTGCAACTCTACTTAAGTTGTTAATTGTTTCAAGCAGTTTTTTAGTTGATTTTTTAGGATTGTCTAAGCATACCATCATATCATCTGAAAAGAGTAAAAGTTTTGTTGCCTCCTCACCTATTCTACTTCCTTTAATTCATTTTTCTTCTCTTATTGCTAAAGCTAATATTTTTAGTACAATATTAAATAATAGAGATGATAATGGACATTCCTGTTTCACCCCTGCTCTTATTGGGAATGTCTCTAACATATCGCTATTACATATAATTTTTACTGATGGTTTTAGGTAGATACTGTTTAATGTTTTTATTATTTTATTATTTTAAGGAAAGCTCCACCAATTCCTATGCTCTCTAGTGTTTTTCCTAGGAGTGGCTGTTCTATTTTGTCAAACACTTTCTCTGCATCTATTGAGATATTCATATGATTTTGGTTAGTTTTGTTATTGATGTAATTGATTATATTAAAATTTTTTCTAATGTTAAACCAACCTTGCATTCCTGGTATAAATCCCACCTGGTCATAGTATGTTATTCTGGTGATCACTTGCCATAATCTCCTTCCTAATATTTTATCTAAATTTTTTGCATCAGTCTTCATTAGGGAAATTGGTGTGTAATATTCTTTCTTTGTTTTGGCTCTGCCTAGTTTAGATATCAGTACCATATTTGTGTCATAAAAGGTATTTGGTAGAATTCACTTGGAAACCCATATGGCCCTGGAAATTTTTTCTTAGGGAGTTCATTGATGACTTGTTCAATTTCTTTTCCTAAAATGGGCCTATGTAAGGATTTTATTTCCTCTTCAGTTAACTTAGGCAATTTGTATTTTTTTAAAATATTTATCCATTACATTTAGATTGTCAAATTTATTGGCATACAGTTGGGCAAAATAGCTCCTAATTATTCCTTTAATTTCCACTTCATTGGTGTTAAAATCACCCTTTTATTTTTGATATTGGTAATTTGGTTTTCTTCCTTCTTTTTTTTTAAATCAAATTAAACAATGGTTTATCTATTTTATTGCGTTTTTTTTTCATAAAACCAGCACTTACTTTTATTGATTAGTTCTATAGCTTTCTTGTTTTCAATTTTATTAATTTCTCCTTTAATTTTCAGGATTTCTAATTTAGTATTTAATTGAGGATTTTTGATTTGTTCTTTTTCTAGCTTTTTTCATTGCATACCCAATTCAGTGATCTCCTCTTTCTCTTTTTTATTGATGTAAGCCTTTAAAGATATAAAATTTCCCCTCAGAACTGCTTTGACTACATCCCAGAGGTTTTGGTATGTTGTCTCATTATTGTCATTCTCTTAGATGAAGTTATTGATTGTTTCTATTATTTGTTGTTTGACCGACTCATTCTTTAGGATGAAATTATTTACTTTCCAATTAATTTTCAGTCTACCTTTCATGGTACTTTATGACATGTAATTTTTATTGCATCATGATCTGAGAAGGATGCATTGACTATTTCTGCCTTTCTATATTTGACTATGAGGTTTTTGTGCCCTAATACATGGTCAAATTTTGAGTATGTGTCATATACTGCTGAGAAAAGGGTATATTCCTTTCTATCCCTATTCAGTTTTCTCCTGATATGTATCATATCTAACTTTTCTAATATTCTATTCACCTCTTTAACTTTTCTTATTTATTGTGTGGCTAGACTTATCTAATTCTGAGAGGGGAAGATTCAAATCTTGCACTAGTATAGTTTTGCTGTCTATTTCCTATTGTAACTCATTTAACTTCTCCCATAAAAATTGGATGCTATATCATTGTGTATCTGTGTTTAGTATTTATATTATGTCATTATTGTTCATACCTTTTAGCAATATGTAGTTTCCTCCATTATCTCTTTCAATTAGATCTATTTTTGCTTTTGCTTTGTCTAAGATCAGAATTGCTACACCTGTTTTTTGAGGTCTGCTGAAGCATAATATATTCTGTTCTAACCCTTAGCATTTATTCTGTATGTATCTCTCTGCTTCAAATGTGTTTCTTGCAAAGACTGTATTATAGAATTCTGATTTTTAATTCACTCTGCTACTTTTTTATGGGAGAGTTCATCCCATTCACATCCACAGTTAAGATTATTAACTGTTTATTTCCCTCCATCCTCTTTTCCCCTTTGTTTGTACTCTTTTTCAAGTCTTATACCCTATTCCTCTTGACCAGTGTTTTTCTTCTGGACACTGCCTCCCTCAATCTGCCCTCCCTTTTATCAGCTGATCTTTTTCTTGCCCCATTCCCCCCCTTCTGCCCTCCCTTCTATCAGTACCACACTTTTCCCCCCTCCCCTTTTGTTTCCTTAAAGATTAATCTAAGTTCCTTTATATAAATGGGAGTGTATTTTATTCCCTCTCTGAACCAAATTTGATCAGAGTAATGTTGCAACAATGTTCTCCCCTCTTTTCTTTCCCTCTATTGTAACGGGTTCTTTTTGTGCCACTTCATATGATGTGATTAATTCCATTCTACCTCCCTCTTCTCTCCTCCCCCTAGTCTCCTTTTATTCTGCCCCTTAATTTCTTTATATCATCACATCAAAGTCTATTTAATAACAATACCTTAATGGATACAGATCCCAAGAGTTAAAAGTATTATTCTCCCTCATAGGAATGCAAGCAGTTTAACATGATTGAACAACTTTCCCCCCTCCTTGTTTACCTCTTTATATTTCTCTGGAGTCTTGTATTTGGAAATCAGTTTTTCTGTTCAGTTCTTGTCTTTTTCTCAGGAAGCCTTAGAAGTCACCTATTTTGTTGAATGCCCATCTTTTCCCCTGAAAGAGAATGCCCAGTATTGCTGGGTAGTTGATTATGGGTTGTAATCCAAGCCTCTTTGTCTTCCTGAATATCATATTCCAAGCCCTGTGATCCTTTCATGTTGATGTTGCTAGGTCCTGAGCAATCCTGACTATGGCGCCATGATACTTAAATGGTTTCTTTCTTGCTGCTTGCAGTATTTTCTCCTTCACCTGATAATTCTGGAGTTTGGCTACTATATTCCGTGAAGTGTTCCTTTTGGTGTTTCTTTCAGGAGGTGATTGGTGGATTCTTTCAATGATGATTTCATCCTCTGATTCTACAATTTCAGGGCAGTTCTCCTTGATAATTTCCTGGAATATGATGTCTAGACTGTTTTCTTGATCATAACTTTCAGGTAGTCTAATAGTTCTCAGATTATCTTTTCTGGATCTATCTATTTCCAGGTCAGTTGTTTTTCAATAAGGTATTTCACATTTTCTTCTATTTTTTTTCAGTCTTTTGATTCTGCTTGACAGATTCTTGATGTCTTATGGAGTTATCAGCTTCCATCTGCCCAATTTTAATTTTTAAGGCTTTATTTTCCTTAGTATGCTTTTGCACCTATTTTTCCTTTTGTCCAATTTTTTCTCCTATTTGGCATTTTTTTTTCTCATTTGGCCAATTGTATTTTTTAAGGAATTTTTTCCTCAGTCAATTTTTGTGCTTCTTTTTGAAGTATAACTCTCATTTCTCTCATTTACTTTCCCATTTTTTCTTCTACCTCTCACATTTGGTTTTTAAAAGCATCTTTGGGCTCTTCGAAGAAGGCTTTTTTGTCCTGAGACAAGATCATCTTCCCACTTAAGTCTTCACTTGTAGACATTTTGACAAACTCATCTGAGTTTGAGTTTTGGTCTTCCCTTTCACCATAGAAGCTATCAATGGTAAGGGCCCTTTTTTTGTTTCTTGCTCATGTTTTAGCCTATTTTTAAACTTATAAAGTTGAAGTCTGCTCCTGGGGCACAGGGTTCACTGTTTCAAGCTTCTTACTACTCTCAGCTGCCCCAGTCTCAGCTGTGTCGAGTTGCATCAGTGTTGAGCTGCCCACTGAGCTGAGCCAAGTAGTGCTGAGCTGACCTCCTCTTTCACCCAGGTGAGACAGACCTTTCCTTAAGTCTTCTAAATTATCTCAAGTAGGAGGATTGTCTCTCTCTCTTTATAGGTTCTGTAGTTCCAGAATCTGTTTAGAGATGATTTAATGTTGTTTTTGAGGAAAATACAGGAAAGCTCATGCAACTTCCTAGCTTCTCTCCACCATCTTCATTCTATTCATATTATGAGAGAACATGCTAGAAGCTGCTAGAAATAAATACTCTGTCTCACTCAGGTAGATTTAATTACTCATCTAGTTTTTGTTATGATACCAATGGAAAGAGTCTATTCCTATTCTACAATGAGGTATATGAGTAGGGTGTCAGTTGAGGCCAGTCATGAAGAGATAGGACCCTTCTGATATGGTTTAAGTTTATGTTGAAAAAATATCTGAGATCATCACCTAAAGAGACACTATTTGTGGAAGGTGCCAGTGAACTATTTCTGTGAGAAGACACTCTGTGTTTCCTCCCCAAGTGAGTAGGAAAAGACTCTTTCCATTAGTATCATAAAACAAACTAGATGAATAATTAAATCTAACTGACTGAGGCAAAATAGTTATCTCTAGCAGCTTGTAGTGTGTTCATTCATGACATGAATAGAATGGTAAGTTGGGTAGGGGTAAAGTGTTATCCTTGCCCACAATCTGTACACCCTAGTGCCTTGAGAAATGGGCTTGGATATTTTGTCTCTTTCATTTATCCTCTTTTGTAAGTGCCAGAGGTGCAGTCTAGAAAACAAAAGCTTAAGTCATTGTGGCCTTAAAGGCCAATATTCTAGACCAAAGCTTTCTCCCAGTCCAGCAAAGAAGTCCTGAGAAGCTATTTTGCCAGGACACTAGCCTTGGGAGAAGGGTGGTTCAACTAGCCCTACATAGGAACTAAGCTAAACTGTGAACTTCATACCTTTCCCTTTCACAGAGAAAGAGGAGATGTGGGTGGGGGAATTATGCCTCAAGTGCTGGGGAGATAGATATTTGTTCTTGCTATAACTTCAAAGTTATTATATTTTTAAAAATCTTACCATGACTTTTACATGGTTAAATGGTATGGGGATACTTGGGACTTTGGAAAGGGAGTAAACAAAACCACTGAGGGTTAAATATCATTGCAGTGACTAGTCACTCATTCTTCTCCATATCCTAAGATTACTGAAGAATCCTGGGGGAGGGTAAAATATTCCATACTGGCCTTCAGGCAGCTGGTGCCAGAGTATTCACTATGACACCTCAAAAATATATAAAGTAGGTGAACAATGGCCAACCCATAAATCAAGGTGGTTGTTGTTTCTTTATACTCTAGGATATTTGTCTTGTGTTTTCTTTTTGGTCAATTCTAGGCTCTTAATAATCAGTTTATCTGAAATTATCAGACCCTGGGAGCAGTGATTTATGCTACCCAAACTCAAAAGAGCCTTAAATATAAGAAAGCCAGTTTAAGAATAAACAATGAGAAACAGAATCACTTGACAAACTGACATTTCAGCAAGTGGGTCAAGACAGTCACTCACTCTAGGAAAGACTACGAGAGTTTCAAAATTAACAACTACTAAACTGTTCATACAGTTGCTATAATTTCATAATTCTGATAATGATCTTACACCCCAAAGGAAGTTAATGAAAAGAAGAAAGGACCCATAGAAACCAAAATATTCTTTGGAAACTATAATAGAAAATAGTTTGCATCAAACTATGAGAGGCTATGTCACGTAGTAAGAATATTCTGGACTCATATTAAGAAAAATGTGAGGAAGAAGCTAGGTGGCACAGCGGATAAAGCACTGGCCCTGGATTCAGGAGGACCTGAGTTCGAATCCAGCCTCAGACACTTGAAACTCATTAGCTGTGTGACTCTGGGCAAGTCACTTAACCCTCATTGCCCTTAAAAAAAAAAAAAGAAAGAAAGAAAAAAAATGAAAGATCTGAATTCAAATCTTGTTTCTTATTGTGTGTCTGTAGACATTTCATTTTATCTTCCAACACCACAGTTTTCTCATCTGTGAAATTACAGGGTAAATGGTGGATCTGTTGACTTCTTAGGTCTCTCCAAGCTCCAAATCTATGAACTTTTAACATCATACATCCAAAAATAAGATAACGGTGGATAAATTGTATTATATGAGAGTAGTGGTGTACTATTCTACCACAAAAATGATGAATACAGTGTATTAGTAAAACATAGGATTTGTTTTAATTGATGAAGATTTAAGAAAGCTGAATAAAGACAATATCCACAATGTCTAGAGAAATACAAAAGAGGGGAATGTGAAATCAATGAAGCTCATTTCATATACAATGGATAACAATATATATCTCATTTTTAAAGGTGCATACTATTAGCAAAATATTAATTTACACATGTAGAAAGCTATATACACTGTGTTACAATTACTAGATAAAGTGATTTTATTTGCCTGGTGTTTATTGGTAAACAATTTTGGGGGCATCATTTAATGGGAATGTTGTTGTTCAATCATTTTTTAATTGTGTCCAAGTCTTCATGACCCAATTTGGGACTTTCTCAGCAAAGATAATGAAGTAGTTTTCTATTTCCTTTTCTATCTCATTTTAAAGATGAGGAGACTCAGGAAAATAGATTTAAGTGACTTGTCCAGGGTCACAAAGCTGGTAAGTGTCTGAAGCTTGATTTGAACATAGTTCCTCTTGACTCCAGGGCTGGCACTGTATACAGTGAATTACCCTAGCTGCCCCACTTAATGAGAATGCCAAGAATGAAATAGAAATTGATCAGTGATTAAAGAAAAATGCAGAAAATATATATTTAGCCAATGGTCTTTGATCAAATTGAACTGATAAGATATGATGTTTTGGTGATCATGTGGAATCTAAGGAATGAAAGTGTCCATGTGGTAGAGACTACCCAAACCATGCAGATTCTACTCTCATCTGATTGAGGTTTCCTTTAACCATTGGAGGAGATATATGCTTCCCAGATGAATCTTTCAAACTCCAATTTATTAATTTGTGTTACTTCAGTAGCCATCAATATACCTCATAGAATTCTGTTTTTCCTTCCTCTTCACATAAAACAGGTATGTTTGTGCTTACCGATAAAATGGGTTAGATTGGGCATTGAACGATGTGGCCACCTTCTTCCCCATCTTAATTTTCAACAATGGGACTTTTCAAGATATATAGTTGAAGTCCCTCCAGACTAGAAATATAATTAAGATTTTTTTCAACTGGGGAAAAATAATCAAAAGGAGTGAGGAAAGTAAGAGGAAGGGCAACAATGACCGAGATAATCCTCTATTTCTTATAAGTGAAGTATGATTCTGGCCAGTATTACAGTTTGATTTTAAGGTGAAACACTCAGATTTAATAATTAATGAAAGAAGATTGATTTAAGCATTGCAGAGAAAGAACATTCATTGAAGATACACTATGGATTCTACTGAGCATAGTTTATTTGTTCCTGTGTTAGCCAGGCTCAGTTGCCTCAGGGAGGAGCTGCTGACTCCTCTGGTGATGACTTTTTGTACTTAGTCTACCAGAAAGATACATAAGTGTCATGAACCTTTGTCCCCGGAAAAAATACATTCTTTTGGATCATATCAGTCTTTTAAAGGAAAATCTAACCTAGCCTATGTAGGGGACGGCCTTATGCAGTTAGTCCTAACATACTACTAGCACAATTTTTCTGTGAGAGAAAGCAGATTGCTTTTCCTCATCCTTGGTGATAAAGTGAGAGAATAGACTCAGAAGACACAAGCCACAGTAGTAGGACCCTGTGGGTGAAGTTGTTATACTATTAGGGCCAACAAAAGATAATAAGAAAAGTTATAAAGGTGTATTTGCCATGAGTTGGAAGGAAAAAAGTTCCCACACAACATCTTCCAATGTTTTCAGGCAATGATGGATTTATCATATTTGAAGTATAGCTTTTCTGTGATCCAATATTTTGCACATGCGTGTGCAAGCGTGTGTGTGTGTGTGTGTGACACAGAGAGAGAATGAGAGAGAGAGAGAGAAAGAGAGAGAGAGAGCGAGTGAGCGAGCGAGCATATATTTAAGATTAAGGACTTTCTCAGCAAAAATAGATACCTTAAACCTCCTGGGGATTTATTGTGTGCTTTTATAAGGAGAATAAAGCAATAATTACCCAATTAATTAATGATTTCACTAAAATCTAGAACAATAAATTTAGGATACTTAAATGAGGAGCATTTAGAGTCCAATAATCAGATTACTCCCACTTCCTGGACTTTAGTAAGGTTTGTTACCCCTCTTTACTTATTAATAAATGGTATCTTTCTCTTGAGAGAAAAAAAACTAAATGATCAACAAGAAATTAACTTGTTTATATAACATGCTGTAGAATATACTTAAGAGGAAAAATGATCCTCCATTTTTCCAAATATGCAATTAATTAAAGAAGTAGCTATGTAATTACATTATCTGTGCATGTGCATGCATGTGGGGAGTCAGGGGGGTATCAGGGTTGTTTATGGAAGATGGATGAACATTTCTAAAAAATGACCTAAAGACCTGGACTACATGACTGTGGGCAATTAATTAACCATTCTATGCCTGTGGTCCTTATTTGTTAAATAGGTATAATAATATGTTCATGATAGAATTATTGTCTAGGTTCTAGACTGTAGAAAATGTTTTTTAAGCCATGAAGTGCTATGGAATTGTCAGCTATTATTCAAGAATGAGAGTAAACTTAAGAAGTTATCATTATATCAGATCACTGGTCTCTTTTGGCCAAAGTAGAAAATATCTTAGCAGCTTTCCATGTGATTGCTAGTGAAAGTCAGGGCAGAGGGTAGATCAGAATAACCAGGGAATATCACTTTAAAGGTGAGATTATTTTTTTTAAACAAACAAAATGAGTTTTCAGAAGAAGCAATTTTGTTTTGTTTTTGCTCAGTCATCCAACACATCTATGGCTCACCTGGGACATATCTCAGATATACCATAGAATGGCATGACTTATATAATCAAAATTAATAAGGAAAAAAAACACATGTTTATAGAAACTAAGAATGTAAGAACCCCAGAGACCATCTAGTTCAACCTATGTTTGTAACTGAGTCCTGAAAAGTGATCAGCAAACTTCTACAATAATATCCTATTTTTTTTTATGAACCCAATCATAATATAGTCTATTTTGCTTTGGGGTAGCTCTTGGAATGAATATTAGTTTTTTTATCATCTAAAGCTAAAATCTGACTTTCTGCCTTCAATTTCATTGATAATTTTTGCTACCTCTGGTGCCAAACTGAACACTCAATCCCTCTTCCGAGTGATGGTAACATAAATTCTCAAAAACAGCTACCATTGGGGGCATCTAGGTGGCTCAATGAATAAAGCCCCAAATTCAGGAAGATCTTAGTTCAAGTCTAGCCTTAGGCACTTGATATTTACTAGCTGTATGGCCCTGGGCAAGTCACTTAACCCTCATTGCTCCACACACACAAAAAAAAAGAAAACAAACAAACAAACAAAAAAACCCCAAAAAACAAACCAGATACAATTCCCAACCATGCCTTTTCCTATTCTACAGGGTAAACAGAGATCTATTTGCTTCAGACTATCCTTGTATGGCATGTTTTCTAGACATTCTACCATCTTTGTCACTCTCTTCTGCTTCTGCTTCAACTTGACAATGCCTTTCCTAAAATGTGGTGCTTTAAACTGAACATCGTATTTTTAAAAATTTATTCGTTATTGGTTTTGGCAAGGTGATTGGGATTAAGTGACTTGCCTAGGGTCACACAGCTGGTAAGTGTTAAGTGTCTGAGGGCAGGTTTGAACTCAGGTCCTCCTGACTACAGGAACATGTTCTATCCACTGTGCCAACTAGCTGCCCCTAAACATCATATTTTAGATGTGGTCTACCCAGAGGCAGTGTTAAAGGAAAGACCAATCTATCTCATTAAAAAAAAAAATTCTGCCTCTGAAAGTTATATACTTTTTTATGTAATATTTATCTTAAAGCACTGACACCCAGATTTTATCTGATATGATAGAGGACATGAAAATATCTTTTTGAGATCTTTTTGTCCTTCGTGCTCTTGTTAATGGTCTGTGTAGATAGAAGAGGTGTATATATAACACATATCTACATAAAGAAAACAAGTAAATGTGTTCCATGAACCCATGAATTCTTTGGGCACTTTAATATTTCATATTATTTTACTTTCCTACACTTTGAAGAACACTTGGAAGTTATTAGGTTTTTCTCTTCTGTTGTCATGAAAATATTTTGCCATGAAAAGTTTGCATGGCCAGCAAATTAGGTGATTCAAGCATATGTTGAGAGTAGGAGATAGGAGATAAAAAGACCTTGCGCTGTTCTGGTTACTCATTAATATTAAAGGAATCAGAGATAGATCTGTAGGACATTTTGTAGATTGATAATAGAGGAATTCTAGATTGACATGAGCAATAATTAGATAAAATGTGAAGACGTTGGGGGTTGGGAGTTGCTAGGTGGCACAGTGGATACAGCACTGGCCCTAGACTCAGGAGGACCTGAGTTCAAACCCATCCTCAAACATGACACTTACTAGCTGTGAGACCCTGGGCAAGTTACTTAACCCTCACTGCCCAGCCCTCCCCCCAAAATATTCAAGTATAGAAATGGGCTATTATCCAATATAATCATGATAAAAACCTACATAGATTGTGACTTTAAATTACTAGTGGGATCTGAAAGTGTTAGCTCTTTCTCAATATTTTACTAGAGCATAAAATACACACTATTTTCTGAGTAGTATTTCATTTAGCCTGTTAATTTCTACAATAAAAAAATGTTGGTTCTTCGAGGTATTTCAGTAGGATGTCTCAGTATTTCTTTGAGGAATATTTGTGGGTATATTTACTGTCCTTGGAAAGGACAAGGGAGTTTTGGAGTTTTTGAGAACTGTAAAGGGCAGTAGCATATACATCAGTTCTTGCTACCTATAACTTCATAGGGAAATGTAAAAGGGTAAGAATATTAGGAAAATGTAAGAAAAAAGGAAAAATATTGGATATTGTACAGGATGTGGGAAAACTGAGATGCTAATCCACTGTTGGTGCAGTCATGAACACATTCAAACAATCTGGAGAGAAATTTTTAACTATACTCAAAGGACTATAAAACTACGCATACCCATTGATTGAGCAATACCACTGCTAGCTTTTATCCCAAAGATATCCCCCAAAATAGAAAAATTGTTTATTTTATTTATAATTTATAGAAAATTTAGCAGCTTTTTTTTCTGCGGTGGCTAAGAATCAATTTGGGAGAGGCTAAACAAGCTATGGTATAGGATTGTGATGGAGTATTATTTTGCTATAACAAATGATAAGCAGGATGATTTCAGAAAGGCCTAGAAAGACCATATGTGAATTGATATATAGTGAAGTAAACAGAAACAGGAGAATGTTGTGCACAGAGATAACAATATAGTGCAATGAAGAACTGTGAATAACTTAACTGTTCTCAGTAATAAAATGATCCAAGACAATCCCAAAGGATGAAGCATATATACATCCAAAGAAAGAACTGATATTGACTGAACACAGACTAAAGCATGTGATTGTTCACTTTCTTTCGTTTTTTTCTTTTATTCAAGTATTTTTCTTTCAAAATGACTAATAGGGTAATGTTGTACATAATTGCACATGTATAACCTATATCTGATTGCTTACTGCTTCAAGAAGGCAGGGTGGGATTTGGAATTCAAATTTTTAAATAAAACATGTTTATTTTCTTTTAAAAAGGGTTTTAGACTACAGTAGACAGCATTTGCTCTGGAACTCTATTTTTATAAAATTTATTTTGTGAATCTTTTCTTATAATATATCTCTTTCTCCTAAAAAGAAATTAAAAAGGTAGAAAAATGAAAACAAAAAGAAACAAATCTGTGAAGTTGGGATTTCAGATACTTAGGTAATTAGCTTTCATTATTCCACATTGTATCTAGGGAGAACCTGGTTCAATTTATTTTATTTGTATTAGTCACTGCATTAAGGTACATGAAAAAACCCCATTTATCATTTTCCTATATGAGGTATGATTTTTAGTCATTTTGAAAAGCAACTATTAATGGGCTTTATTTAATTCTTCATTTCCAATATAGTGCAGTGCTTTATTTCACAGACTAGAAAATTTGCAAAATTACACGTGCTTGTTTAATTTTTATACCAATAATTTGAACATAAAATTAATGGATTATAGAAAAATGAACTACCTTGTAGATTCTAGATGAAGTAGAAGTCCATTTCTGGAGAGTTATAATAACGATTGACATTTATATAGAATTTGAGGTTAGTAAAGTACTTTGATTTAATTTTCTCATTTGATCTTGAAAACAATCCTGTGATTATGTGCTACCAATTTTTTTTTTCTCCAATTTGAAGACTAAGTTCAGGAGAGATTAAGTGAATTGCACAAGGTTATTATGCTATATTGTTTCTTGAAAGTTGTAGGAGGAGAAATTTTCTTTTTTGTGATGAGTTCAACTAGATGAAATTTTAGGTTCTTTTTTAAGTAAAGGGTATTATATGTCTATTTTTCTATAAAATGAAAATTTTAAACAATGCATACTTACCATGTTACATAAACTATCAATGGTGATGGTCTTTACATATCCTCTTACACTGAGAAGCACCATGTGGTAGGACACAGAAGAGCTACAACTACAAAAGCCTGTACCACCACATGGTGCCTCTTTCATGGTAATGACTACTGGCTGTGTGCCTCTGGACAAGTCCATTAACTTTTCAGTGTTCTGAGAAAATCTCTAAGTCTGTAAGTTTCGGGTGAGGGACCCACCTCTATTGGTAGAAGGAGTTTTCTTAGCTAGGAATTTCCTATGCCGATAAATAACCCAGATCTAGTTCCTACCTTGAAAAAACAAACTGGTTTCCAAACCCTTTTGTTGGAACTAAAATTCAAGTCACAAGATTAAAGAACACTCTGAATCTCTCTAAACAGAGAAATATGTTCCATAAAGATTGGCATTTGGTTCCTGTCATAAAATATATGGCAAATTACCATAGATTTCTGCAGGATAGGTTAATATACTCCTTGGCAAACACATTGTACCTTGCAAAGCAATTTACCATAATGGCTAAAACAGGTTAACAAGTTAAAGGAGCAGTAGAGTATCTAGATATTATCTTTTCTCATGTAATCCATCTATGTCTGTGAAGATGGAAGGATTCCTACCTTAAGCTTACCCTGGAACATGTTACATAAACTATTATTTGGCTGCTTTCTTCCATAGGAGCATCTGCTCAGCTGATGGTCCCTCATGGACCCATTTTGTTTTGTCCAAGGCAGTGATCATGAGTAATGGATCTGGCTAAGTCTGATAATGCATGATGTAATTGTCAGAGGGATTTAATTATCAGCACATTACATGTGGGATTATTGTGCCGTGCCAGCTCCAGTTCACTTTCAGGCAATTTAGAAACGGCTTGGATGTTGGTGAGTTGTAGCACTGAACAATCATTAGGAATATATCTTCCCCTTCCTCAAAAGACACACCTGTCTAAAAGTGTGGAAAACGAGTTCTTTAGCTCACCCATTAATTCCAACAGAAAATCTATAGTAGGTTATTGCTCATATGCATTATCACTATAGTGTATAACATCAATTCATATATCAGACAAATCACTAAAAAGGGGTCTAGATTTCAAATCCACTACTCACTCAAACATGAACTCAAGGAAAGTTCACATGAAAGGGCTAATTATCAGATATTCTCTCACTCCTCTGGGAAGCTTGCAATTTTCAATAATGAAGCAGGGTACTATCATGTTTCAGGGAAAGATTTGGAGAGACTTATAGTAAGGAAAGGAAGCTAAATCTCATGCAAAGTCTAACACAAAAGGGATCTGATTAGCAAAAAAGCCATTACTATCATTCAGTAGCTAGGATTATATAGCTATGATAACAGAGAAAGGATATGGAAACACATATAAATTGATCAATGATAATTAAGTATCTAATATACCTCAAGTACTGTACTAGGCACTGGGGATATAAAAGTAAAAGTGAATACATTCCCTGCTTTCAAGGAGCTTACAATCTAGCCGAAAAGACAACATGGAAATATGCAAGTACATTCAAAAGAGGTGATACATAAAAGGTGATTGTTTGGAGAAAACATCCTAACAGCTGAGGGGAACAGGAAAAGTATTCATGTAGAAAGAAGTACCTGAATGGACCCTTGAAGGAAACTAGAAATTCTGAGATATAGAAATGAGAAGGGGGTAAGTCATTCAAGACATGGACAACAGTTATTGCAAAGGAAAAATGCAATTGGTGGAATATCATGTATGAGGTATTTATAGGACAGTTTGGTTGGAATGCACTCTGAGTGAAAGGGAGCAAATTTCAATCAAAGAAAAAAGGTATTTTGGGGCTAGGTCATGAAGGGCAAAAGTTAGGAGTTAACATTTAGTCAGGAGTTAACATTTAGTAAGACTTTCTCTTTAGAACGGTTGCTGGTTAGTAAGCAGGCGAGTGACTTATTCAGATTTGTATTCTGTGTGGGCAGTGATAGAGTTTCAGAACATGGAGCACTGGTGGCCAAGATGGACATTACTTAGGGACGTTGCAATGAAGAGGAATGCTAAACATGTGGTGAATTTAAAAAGGAGGTGGTGAAAAAAATCAAGGGAAAATATTGAAAGGAATAAACTTAGCTTTGGGATATCATTTTAAATAATGAGAGGGTCTGTGTCTTTCCTTTAGGTCTGGATTGAATAAAAGGGAATCTCCTTGTTCTTCATCTATGTCTCATTTCTGTCCATCAGCATTGTGATTCTCCTACTGTGACTAGTTCTTTTAACAATCTCCAAAAGAAGACAGCTGGATCACTTACAAGACATCTAACTTTCATAACATTTTTCACTGGTGTAAATTCTAATATTGCTTTATTCAATCTGAAGAAGTTATTTTCCCTTTTTTCTGAGACTATATATACTTATCTGTTCTCTCATATTAGTCTTTTAAAATTTCATAATTTTGTTGCCAAAAATTGATAAATTTTTATTGTTTTCAGCAATTTAGTATGTATTATCATTCATTGAAATTCAGGTAAATTTAGCAGAGATTTATGAAGTGCCCACTATGTATAAGGTACTGTCCTACGGGCAAGAAATGCAAAAAAAAAAAAAAAAGAAGAAGAAGAAAAGAAAAGAAAAAAAGAAATACTGCTTTCCTTTAAGGATAATCAACTTCCATTTTATTTCTACAGCCTTTACAATTTATATTTTCAATTTTTTGGTCACCTCTGTTTTATTAATATTTTAGTTCTCCTTGTTCCCTCCATCTCTCATATGTGCATTTAAATTATACACTTTTGATTTTGCTCCTTAATTTCACTTTCTCAAAATTTTGATAAATTTATGAGGCCCTTTAAGTAGTTTATCCTACCTCCAACTGTGTTCTTGTTATCTTCTACCTCCCAGGTTCATGTCAGTAGCCAACTTGATGAGCATCTCCTAGCATACTCATTATTTCAGGCCCAGAACAAACTCTTGAGGTTTAGAACTTATATCTACTTTCATTTGATATTAAACCACTGATAACCATACAAAGAGTTGAAAAATTAATATATTCAGAAAGTATTATGTTCCATTGTCATAATGAAAGTATTAACAAATCAAGAAAACTTATTTTGTTCCCGCTACACTATCAGTTTATCCAAATCATCTCAGTTCTTCCTTTTAAAAGCAAGTGAAATTTCTTTTGAAAAGACATCATCATGATCATCAATTTATGAAGCAATTTAAAGTTTGGAGAGTGTTTTATATTTCTTTTTTCATTCGAGCAATGCAAAATCTTCCTGACACAAGCACTCTATTTATTATTGTTTTTGTTTCACAGATGATGAAACTGAAGCTCAGACTTACCCTAGTCCAAAAACCTAGAAAATGTCCTATCGATTGAAATGCAAATCTTCCTGATTCCTTATCCAACAGTTTATCCACTCTAGTACTCTGCCTCATGATAGGCCTTTGCATTTATTTTTAAGGAAACTGATTATCAAACACAAAGAGAGAAGCAATAAGTAGGAGAAGAGAATTCATTTCTTTTACATTTCCACAATCTTCTGGACTTGGAAGGTATTGCCTTATGGATTTATTTGCCCAATTAGAGAGACTGGTAAGAGTGAAGGAACAATAACAGATTGTAAAAGTATGTTGTCATTGTATACACAGACTGCCCCCAACATAGATATGTGTATGTATTTATCTGTATAAACACATATGCATATATGTATCCATTCATGTGTGTGTGCATATATGTGATGTGTCAATATAGATATAACTATATATTTGGGTTTTCTTTTTTTCATAAGATTTTTAGTTCAAATTTTTCTCCCTCCTTCCCTCCCCCCTCCCCAGGACAGAATGCAATGTGATATAGGTTATACATGTACAATCACATTAAACATAATTCTGCATTAGTCATCTTGTGAAAGAAGGATCAGATCACAAGTGAAAAATCTCAAAAAAGAAAAGAAAAACAGCCAAAGAATAGAAATAGTATGGTTCAATCTGCATTCAGAATCCACAGGTCTTTTTTTCTGGATGTGGAGAACATTTTCTATCGTGAGTTCCTTGTTATTGTCTTAGATCATTGCACTGCTGAGAAAAACCAAGTCTATTACAGTTGATCATCATGCAATGTTTCTGTGACTGTACAATTTTCTCCTTGTTCTGCTCACTTCCCTCAGCATCAGTTCATGTAAGTATTTCCAGGTTTTACTGAAATCTGCCTGCTCATTATTTCTTACAGCACAATAGTATTCTATTATATTAATATACCACAATTTGTTCAGCAGTTCTCCAATTGATGGGCATTCCCTTTATATCCAATTCTTTGCTGCTATAAATATTTTTAAATATATGGTTCCTTTCCCCTTTTCTATGATCTCTTTGATATACAAACCTAGTAGTGGTATTACTGGGTCAAAAGGTATACATACTCCCATAACCCTTTGGGCATGGTTCCAAATTGCTCTCCAGAAAGGCAGGAACAGTTCAAAATTCCACCAAGAATGCATTAGTGTTCCATTTTTTCCACAGCTTCTCCAACATTTATTATTTTCCTTTTTTGTCATATTCGCCAATCTAGTAGGTGTGAGGTGGTACCTCAGAGTTATTTTAATTTGCATTTCTCTGATCAATAATGATTTTGAGCATTTTTTTAATATGACAATAGATAGCTATGATCTCTTCATCTGAAAACTTCCTGTTCATATACTTTGACCATTTCTCAATTGGGGAATGATTTGCCTTCTTATAAATTTGATTTAATTCTCTGTATATTTTATAAACAATGCCTTTATCAGAAACACTGGCTAGAAAAATTGTTTCCCAGCTTTCTCCTTCCCTTCTAATCTTACCTGCATTGCTTCTGTTTGATGAAATACTTTTTAATTTGAGTTAATCAATATAACCCATTTTGTATTCCATAATATTCTTAAATTGTTCCCCTCTCCATAGATCTGAGAGGTATTCTGTCCTCTCCTAATTTACATATGTTACCACCCATTATGTCTAAATCATGTACCCATTGCTCTATGCCTAGTTTCTGCCATACTGTCTTCCAATTTTCAAAGCAATTTTTGTCAAATAGTGAATTTTGGGTGACAGCTAGGTGGCACAGTGGATA
This sequence comes from Dromiciops gliroides, assembly GCF_019393635.1. Taxonomy (NCBI): domain Eukaryota; kingdom Metazoa; phylum Chordata; class Mammalia; order Microbiotheria; family Microbiotheriidae; genus Dromiciops; species Dromiciops gliroides. Next base: position 498,160,590 of record NC_057862.1, read on the forward strand.
TAGCATCATCCTTGCATTCAGGAAGACCTGAGTTCAAATGTGACCTCAGTCAAAAACTTGACACTTACTAACTGTGTGACCCTGGCCAAGTCACTTAATCCCCATTGCTGTGCAAAAAAAATAAAATTGTGAATTTTTATCCCAGAAGCTGGAGTCATTTATTACTTTGTCTCCTGTTCCTAACCAATTCCATTGATCCACCACTTTATTTCTTAGTCAGTACCAAATGTTTTCTTTTGTTTTGTTTTGTTTTGTTTTAAGCAACAAACATTTATTTTATTTTTCTAGGTACATATAAGGGTAGTTTTCAACATTCATTTTCATAAGATTTAAAGTTCCAAATTTTTCTCCCTCCCTCCCTTTTCTACCCCCTCCACAAGACCACACACAGGTTATATATGTACAATCCACAAGTGCTCTTTTTATCAGTTCTTTCTATGGGGGTGGATAATACACTTCATCATAAGTCCCTTATGATTGTCTTGGATCATTTCATTGCTGAGAGTAATCAAGTCCTCCACAATTGCTTGCTCATTGAACAATACTGCTGTCACTATGCACAATGTCCTCCCAGCTCTGCTTACTTCACTATACATCAGTTCATGAGTCTTTCCAGGATTTTCTGGGATCATCCTGTTTGTCATTTCCTATAGCACAAGACCATTCCACCACAATCATATACCATAGCTTCTTCCATCATTCCTCACTTGATGGACATTCTCTTGATTTGCAATTCTTAGCTGCCACAAAGGGTTGCTATAAATATATTTTGTGCCATTTTCCCCCTTTGCTCTTTTTCATGATTACTATTGTTAACTGTTTCCCTTCCATCCTATTCCCTTCCCCATGATATTTATTCTATCATCCATCTTCTTTCATCCTATCACTCTTCAAAAGGGATTTGCTTCTTTCTGTCCCCTCCCCCAATATGCCCTTGCTTCTTTTGCCCTTCTCTCTTTATTCCCTCTCCTTCCTATTTTTCTACAGTGTTACAGAGATTACTCTACCCAATTGAGTGTGTATGTTTTTCCCTCCTTGAGCCATTTCTTCTGATTGAAGTCTTTGAGCCAATTCTGATGAGTGTTAGGTTAATTTACTGGCCAGATTAAATAGTTACTCCACCCAGTTGGGTGTGTGTGTTAATCCCTCCTTGAGGCAACTCTGATGACTTTAAGGCCTTTGATCCTTTTCTGATGAGTGTAAAATTCATTTGCTGCCCTGCTCCTCCCCCATCTCTTCCCCCACTCCATAAGCCTTTTCTTGTTTCTTTCATGTGGGATTTCACCTCTGCCCATCCTCCTCCACCAGTGCATTCCTCTCACTGCTCAATTTAACCCTAAAGATGTCATCATGGTTCAGCTAGGTGATACAGTGGACAAATCATCCCCGCTGGACCCAGGGGGATGCCAACCAAAACCTGGCCTCAGACACAAGACAGTCACCCACTGCATGAGCCCAAGTATGTCTTCTAACTCCAATTTTTTATGGTGCTCTAGGATCTTGTATTTGAAAGTCAGATTTGCCTTTCAGTTCAGGTCTTTTCATCATGAATACCTGAAAGTATTCTTTTTCATTAAAATCCCATTTTTTCCTCTGAAAGATTATGATGAGTTTTGCTGGCTAGGTGATTCTTGCCTGTAGTCTCAGTTCCTTTGCCCTCTGAAATATCATATTCCATGCCATCCGGTCCTTTAATGTAGAAGCTGTTAGATCTTGTGCTATCCTGACTGGGACTCCACAGTATTTGAATTCTTTCTTTTTGGCAGCTTGCAATATTTTCTCCCTTACCTGAGAGCTCTGAAATTTGGCTATAATATTCCTAGGAGTTTTCCTTTTGGGATCTCTTTCAGGAGGGGATTGGTGGATACTTTCAATTTCTATTTTACTTTCTGCTTCTAGAATATTTAGGGCAATTTTTCCTGACAGTTTCTTTCAAGATGAGGTCTAAGCTCTTTATCAGGTAGACCAATAATTTTCAAATTATCTCTCCTGTACCTATTTTCCAGGTCAGCAGTTTTTCCCAGAAGATATTTCACATTACCCTCTATTTTTTATTCATTTGGATTTGCTTTATTGTGTCTTGGTTTCTCATAAAGTCACTAGCTTCCATTTGTTCGATCCTAATTCTTAGGCAATTATTTTCATCAGAGAGCTTTTCCATTTGGCTTTTCAAGCTGTTGACTTTTTTCTCATGTCTTTCCTGCATCACCCTCATTTCTCTTTCCATTTTTTTTTCCTCTACCTCTCTAACTTTATCTTCAAAGTCCTTTTTGAGTGTCTCTATGGCCTGAGACCAATTAATATTTTTCTTGGAAACTTTATATATAGGGGTTGTGATTTTGACATCTTCCTCTGAGGGTACACCTCGATCTTCCTTGTCACTGAAGAAAATTTCTGTGGTCCTGCCCTTTCTCTGCTCATCTTGCCTTTCTTTTACTTGACTTTTAACTCCTTAAAGTGGGGCACTGTTTCCAGGCTGCAGTATCTCAAGCTTAAGAAGTCCCAGGTGTTATGATTTAAGGAGGATCAGGTTCTTCACTCTCCTGGCCTATTTCCTGGTCTGTAGATGACCCCAGACCAAATTGCTAATTAACCAGCTTTGTAAATTTTGCTTGTCAGCTCTGACGAGCCTGTGCCCCACCCCCACCCAGGCCACTGCTACTCAACCCTACCTCCTGTTTCCCAGAAAGGGTAAAAAAATGAAGCTCTGCCTCAGCACCAGCATAGACCCCTGTAGTCTTCCCCCTGCCAAGGGCTCAGCCCTCTCACCAGACTGTGAGCTTAGTTTCAGTTGACATTGATGCTTCAGCTGATTCAGAAGCTCTAGGGTTGCCTTCTCTGGTGAGGCCTTCCTGGGACTAGGACTGGGACTCGATCTGCATCAGGGTGACTGTGGGGTTAGGCTCCACTCCTGTATCAGCACAGCAGCTCCCTCCTTCTGACCTTCTAAGCCATTCTTGGTTAGAAGATGATTTCAGCACATTCTTCCTTGGGTTTTACTGCTCTAGGCATTGTTCTATGGCATTTTTTTTTTGGAGTGATTGTGTCATGAGTTTGAGAGCTCACTGCCTTTCCTGCTCCATCTTGGCTCTGTCCCCTCAGGTTCAACCCGGCCTCCTTCTTCTTTCCTTTCTGCCATCAACACAAGGTTCTGGAACAAGAAGAGCACCAAATAGTTTTGATGATTGACACTTTATAGTATAGATTCAATTTTGGTATGGCTAGCCCAACTTCCTGGGCATTTATTTTTCATTAGTTCCTTTGATATTCTTGACCTTTTCCTTTTTCCAGATTAATTTTGTTATTATTTTTTCTAGCTATTTAAAATAATTTTAGGCAGTCTGATTGGTATGGCATCAAATAAGTAAATTAATTTAGGTAGAATTGTCATTCTTGTTATATTTGCTAAACCTATCCGTAATCAATTGATTTTTTTCCCAATGATTTAGATCTAATTTGATTTGTGTGAAACGTGTTTTATAATTTTGTTCATAGAATTCCTGGGTTTTTCTTGGCAGGTAGATTCCCAATTGTTTTTTATTGTCTACAGTTACTTTAAATGGAATTTCTCTTTCTATATCTTGCTGGTGAGCTTTGTTGGTCATGTGTAGAAATGCTGATGCTTTATGTGGGTTTATTTTATATCCTGCAACTTTGTTAAATTTGTTAATTGTTTCAAGTATGTTTTAGTTGATACTCTAGGGTTCTCTAAGTATACCATCATGTCATCTGTAAAGAGTGATCAGTTTTTTGTTTGTTTTGTTTCTTCCTTGCCTATTCTAATTTCTTCAATATCTTTTTTTTTCTTCTCTTATTGCTAAAGCTAACATTTCTAGTACAGTATTGAATAATAGAGTTGATAATGGACATCCCTGTTTCACCCCCATCTTATTTGGAATGCCTCTAACTCTTCCCCATTAAGTATAATGTTTGCTGATGGTTTTATGTAAATACTACTTATTGTTTTAAGGAAAGCTCTACCTATGCATATGTTCTCTATTGTTTTTTACTATGAATGAGTGTTGTATTGTGTCAAAAGCTTTCTCTACATTTAATAAGATGTTTGATTTTGGTTAATTTTGTTATTTATGTGGTTGATTATGTTGATAGTTTTCCTAATATTGAACCAGTCCTGCATTACTGGGATAAATCCCACCTGGTCATACTGTATTATCCTGGTGAAGAACTGCTATAATCTCCTTGTTATATTTTATTTAATATTTTTGCTTCAATATTCATTGGGGAAATTAGTTTGTAATTTTCTTTCTCTATTTTGGCTCTGCCATGTTTTGATATCAACACCATATTTGTGTCTTAAAATAATTTTTTTAGAATTGCTTGTTCACCTATTACTCCAAATAATTTGTATATTATTGGAATTAATTGCTCTTTGAATATTTGGTAGAATTCACTTGTAAACCCATCTGGCCCTGGAGATTTTTTCTTAGGAAGTTCATTCTAAAATTGGCTTATTTAAGTATTTTATGTCCTCTTCTGTTAATCTGGGTGGTTTATATGTTTTGTAAATGTTATCTCCTTTCATTTTTGATGCCGATAATTTGGTTTACTAATTTCTTTTTTTTCCTTCATTCATCCTATTCCTCCACACCAGTGTTTTGCTTTTGACCACTGCCTCTCTCAATCTGACCACCCTTTTATCAGCTCCCCTCTGTTTTCTTTCCCCTTTTCCTCCTCTGCTTCTGCCTTCCATTCTGTCAGTACCTCTCTTTTCCCATTACTATTTTACTTCCTTAAAGAGTAAGCTAAGTTTATTTATCCAAATGAGTGTACATATTATTCCCTCTTTAAACCAAATCTGATGAGAGTAAGTTTGAAACAATACTCACGCCTCCTTTCTTTCCCTCCATTTTCATAGGTTTTTGTGCCTCTTCATATGATGTAATTAACCCCATTCCACCTCTCCTTCCCTCTCTTCCCCCATTCTTCTTTTATTCTCCCTTAAGTTTCTTTATATCATCACATCAAAGTCTATTTAGTGGGGCAGCTAGGAGGCACGGTGTATAGAGCACTGGCCCTGGAGTCAGGAGGACCTGAGTTCAGATCCGACCCCAAACACTTGACACTTTCTAGCTATGTGACCCTGGGCAAGTCACTTAACCCCAATTGCTTCACCAAAAAAAAAAAAAAGTCTATTTAGTAACCATACCCTAATAGAGATACAGATCTCAAGAGTTTAAAGTATTATCTTCCCCCATAGGGATGTAAACAGATTAACCTTATTGAATAACTGCTTTTTCCCCCATTTTACTTTTTTTATACTTCTCTTGAGTTTTTTTTTTCAAGAATAAATTTTCTGTTCAGTTCTGTTTTTTTCTTCAGGAAACCTTGGAAATCCCTATTTCACTGAATGTCAGTCTTTTCCCTTGAAAGAGAATGATCAGTTTTGCTGGGTAGCTGATTCCTGGTTGTAATCCAAGCTCCTTTGTCCTCTACAATATCATATTCTAAGTCTTTGTATACTGTAATGTTGAAACTTCCATGTCCTTTGCAATCCTGACTGTGGCTCCCTGATATTTTAATTGTTTCTTTCTGGCTGCTTGCAATATTTTCTGCTTCACCTGATAATTCTAGAATTGGCTACAATATTTCTTGGAGATTTCCTTTTGGGTTCTCTTTTAGGAGGTGATTGGTGGATTATTTCAATGACTTTTTTCCTCTGATTCTAGACTCTTTCTGATCATGACTTTCAGGTAGTCCAAAAATTCTCAATTTTCTCTCCTGGATCTATTTTCCAGTTCAGTTGTCTTTCCAATGAGGTATTTCACATTTTTTTCTTTTTTTTTAAATATTCTTTTGATTATTTTTTATGGATTCCTGGTGTTTCATGGAATCATTAGCTTCCATTTACCCAATTTGAATTTTTAAGGCATTATTTTCTTCAGTAAACCTTTGCACCTCCTTTTCCATTTGACCAATTGTTTTCTCCCTTTGGATAATTGTATTTTTTAAGGAATTCTTTTCTTCAGTCAATTTTTCTGCTTCATTTTCCAAGCTGCTGATTCTTTTTTTCTTCTCTCTCTCTCTCTCTCCCTCTCTCTCTCTCTCTCCCTCTCTCTCTCTCTCTCTCTCTCTCTCTCTCTCTCTCTCTCTCTCTCCCTCTTTCTCTCTTTCTCTTTTTGTGGGGTGATGGGGGTTAAGTGACTTGCCCAGGGTCACACAGTTAGTAAGTGTCAAGTGTCTGAGTCCAGATTTGAACTCAGGTACTCCTGAATCCAGGGCCAGTGCTTTATCCACTGCACAACCTAGCTGCCCCTGATTCTTTTTTTTTTAATAATTTTCTTTTGTAGCTTTCATTTATCTCATTTCTCTTTGCATTTTTTCTTCTACCTCTCTCATTTGATTTTTTAAATCCTTTTTGAGCTCTTCCAAATAGGCTGTTTGCTTTTGAGACCAATTCATCTTCCAGTTTCAGGCTTCACATGTAGACATTTTGAGAGTATTGTCCTCATCTGAATTTGTGTTTTGGTCTTCTCATTCATCACAGAAGCTCTGAATTGTAAGGGCCCTTTTATGTTTCTTACTCATATTGTGGCATATGCATATATATTTCCCTTTAATGTTGAGGTCTGCTCCTGGAGCACGGAGGCCACTGTTGGAAGCTTCTTATGCTGTGGGATAGAGGCCAGATCACTGGAGTTCTGCTCTGAGGCCAATGTGGCTAGTGGATTCATCACAGCCCTAGACCTGTTTCCTTTGCTCTTGGCAAGAGTGTCTGTCCTGTGGGGGTTTCTCTAGCTGGCAGTGAGCATTGGCTCAAATCCCCTGTGATGTCCTACACTGAGCTGTGCTTGATTCCCCTTTTTCCTGAGTTAGACCGACCTTTCCTGAAATCTTCTAAATTATCTCAAGTTGGAAGATTGTGTCTGTCTGTCTGTCTGTGGGTTCTGTCATTTCAGAATATGATCAGATGCTTGATTTAATATTGTTTTTGAAGGAAACTCGGGACAGCTCAAGCAATTTCCTAGCTTCTCTCCACCATCCTGGCCTATAGCTATATCTTCCAAAGGGTTTTTTTTTTTTTGGTTTTGTTTTGTTTATGTTATTTTGTTTATATCTGTCTAATATAGATAGATAGATAGATATGTAATGATTGGAATGATGCCACCTGCTGGAGTGCTACTGTAGGAAAGCTCTGCCATGAGGAGAAGGCATCTGAGGGCAAGTTATGTGGTCAGTTCCTTGGTGTCAGGAAGTGACATTTGCTCCTGGCTACTGTCTATCAAATCTACCAGCCAATCAACATGAGGAGCCTTCCATTTCTGGAAGGAGGACATGAAGTAGGAACTGGACACTGGCAGAGGAGTTCTTCCTCTTTTTTGGTTCCTGACCTTGCCATGGCAGGTCAGATGGTGGAGTCTCTTAGAAATAGTTAGATTTTTACCTTTTTCTCTATTCCTAATGCTCTTTAATAAATACTCAAACACTTAAATACTCTTGCTAAAGCTTATAATTTATTGGCGACCACTCATTAGATTTTAGATAGTACAGCTAGTATTTTAGCCCCTTACAGCTATATCTTAATAAATATATATAGCTATATCTTAATGAAGACCCAACTCAACTGTTTCTGGCTGTTTGTATATAATGGAGAGAATGATAGCACTTTGGTGGGTCCTTTTTATATATCAGAGACAAAGAGCCAAAAACAGTTAAATAAGTTTTTATAAATTTTTTAAAAATTTTCATTTAAGCAGAGTCAATTGGAGGACAAAAAGAGAGACTTGTTCATAATTATTTCACTCCTCCCCCCCAAATAATACCCTCAGTAAAATATACCACTATAGCAGTGCCCTTTTATACTTTTCACACTGGTATGATCACAATGGCATCTGTTCAACTTTTCAAATAAGTGTTTGGCACACAATTAGAATAACTATAATCTTTGTTTTTCAAACTCCAACCATTTTGTGATATTTTTAGAACCATGTTACCCAACATTACATGAAGGTATGATATAAGGTAAAGTGCAAGAAATAAGCCTGAATTATTTTCTAGCTCTACATTATTAAAAAAGTGAGGTTAAATATAACTCATGAGAAAAGATTGATTATTTTTTACATTAGTTACATATCCAAACAGAAAGCTCCCCAGAATCTCAGAATCCAAGAGTTAATAGGAAGACCAGAGATCATCTTCAAACCATAACTGGGAAGGAATTCCCTCTTTGAAACACACAACACATGATCACTCAGCCTCAGCTTTAAGGCTTCTAATGAGAGTGATATCACTTTTTCCTGAGGTAGCTCATTAGAATAGTTCTGTTTGTTAGAATTTTTTTTTTCTTACACCAACATAAAATTTACCTTTCTTTTACTTCCCTGCAGTGTTTTGTTTTCTCATCTGGAGCTGAAGAGAAAAAGTCCAATTCATCTTCCACATGATAGTTCTGAAGAGAATAATGATATTCTCTTTAAATGCCCCCATTCTTTGCTTTAGCATTTACATATGTGACCTTGGCCACAATCCCTAACCCCTTAAAGTTTCATTTTCCTCTTCTCTTTTGACCTTCTATAGCAAAAAGCCATTTAAGTAATGAATAAACTCAAATTAAAGACAAGAAAAATTGATGTGTCCAGTAAGGATGATAAAGGTGAGTCATTTTCCCTGGGCATCTTGGAAGCAGTAATTGGTTTTAAAGATCCAGGTGCAAGTTCAAAACATCTAGGCAGGTGTTTGGATTGTGTGTGTATGCATTGTGTGCTTACTTTTAATGACTATCAATTATTCTTATATTCATAGCAGAAATGATGTTTATTGTTCTTCACCAAGATCATGGAGCACATCAATTCAGCTTTACTGAATTTACTGAATCAATTTTAAGATTAACAAATATGGCAAAACGCCCAGAAAAATAAATACAGAGAGAGGGAGAGAGACCAGAGAAAAACTGTCTAAAACTCACTCTGTATTAAGTAGACATAAAAGAAGATAATTCAAACTCAAACCAAAACCAACAGCATTGAAATGCATTTTGAAGAAGTCAGAAATGGCTGACAGCTCATGGAGATCTCTACAGAGTTGAGCAAATCTTTGGCATTTTAGAGATTAATTTGGAGAACTTTAGCAAATACCATCATTACTACCTTTGAGGGTTAAAAAACGTATTGGATATGGTCAATACTTTGGTGCATACACCTGTAATTAATTCTTAGTCTTCGCTTTATGAGCATGTGACCTTCAGCCAGTGACTGTCATTTTATGGAACTGTAAAATGGAAGAGTTATACAAAATAACATTGAATGTGCTTACAGTTTCTGAGAACTGCTATTTTTGGTGTTTATTTTAATTATATTCTCATTTAATGGACTATGATCTATTACTTAGTACTAAGCTAGGATTTTGTTATTTTCCAAAGTAAAATAATAGTTTTAGAAACATCATAAATCAATCAATCAATTCTATATATGTCTAGTCTCGTCTCTTTTGACTACTTCAAATGAGTGATGTTCAAAGGTCAGCTATCCCTCCTTCCTTCTTTTCTGTAGAAACTTCTATTTGAATATCAATATTATATATGTTCCCCTAAGTATTCTTTCCTTTCTTCTTCTATTGTATTTTTCTTCCCTTCTCTTCCCATTCTTCTTTTTTTTTCTTTTTTTTTCCATTCTTCTTTTAAAATATTGAATATATTCCATAAGCATTTGTAGGCCTTTATCTAATTAACCTCACTTTATTATATTTGATAGTTATAAGGCTCAAGAGAGGCAACATATATCATCTCTCCAAATTATATTGTAAATATTTTTCCTTTAGAATTTTATAATGTTAATTCATTGTATCCTTTTTACATTTCTCTTAAATACTGTGAACTATAAAAGGTGTTTTATAACTCTGCTCTTTTTTTACAGGAATATTTGGAAGTCCTCCATTTCAATAAAAAATCCCATATTTTTGTCTTAATGATTATACTCAGTATGATATGATGATTCTTGCCCATAATTCTATATTCTTTGCCTTCTGGAATATGGTATTTGAAGATCTCCATCCTTCATGATAGTGGCTACAAATTATGTGTGATTGTGACTGGTTCTTTGATATTTGGAATCTTTCTGGCTGCTTTAAGTGTTTATTCTTTGGCCTGGAGTCTGGTTTTCTTCTTCCTCAGAGTTTTTATTTTGCACTTCTTACAGAAGGTAACTTGGACTCCCATTTCCACTGTGCCCTCTAATTCCATGACTTCTATTTAGTTTTTATTCAAAAGTTCTTGAAATAGCATGCCAATGGCTCTATTATAGATTTATTTTTTGGTCATGACTTTCAGGTAGTCTATGATCCCTAATGTTTTTTTTTACTCCTTGGTTATTTTTCATGTGAGATAACTTTTATTTTAATCTATTTTTTTCAGTCTTTTGATTTTGTTTTCTTGTTTTCTCATGGAATCAATGGCTTCTATTTAATCCATTCTAATTTTCAGGTTTTGTTTTTTTCTTCTTCTTGGTTAAGTTTTAGTACCTCTTGAAAAAAGCTATTAATTCCCTCTTCAATCCATACTTCCATAGCTCTAATTACTTTTTAAAAATTTTATACTTCATATTTCTTATTTCCTTAGTTAAAAAAGAATAATATTTTTAAAAATCTTGTTTTATCCCTTCCAAGAAAGCTAGTTGAATTTTTGGCCAAGCTGTGTTTCTCTTTGAGGATATGCTTGTGTAGTCTTGAAGTAGTTCTCTTCTAGGTTTATGTCATGGATATCCTTTTCATCATAACAGCTTTTTGTGATGGTATTATTTTTTCTTTGTTTATTCTCCCAACCTACTAATTTATTTTGGACTTAATGTTAGGCTAGACTCTAGAAGGAGGGAATTTTTAGACTCTTCCTTTTGCTATTTTCTTGTGAATATTGAGTGTTGCATTATTTCAAACCTTCAGGATAGCTCAGATTGGGGACCTACATGTAATCAGTGCTCCCAGGACAAAGTTTGATCAATGGCTTCTTGGATTGAGATTTGTAAATTCCTAACCTGGATGTCTGTCTGAGCAATAGGAGATTGCTGCTGGATTCAAAACCTCATAGATCGCTGAGGAGCATAGTTGTTTAAGATTGACAAAACTGTAAGCTTCCATTTAGTATAGGATTCCAGTCCTGGTTAATACTCTGGAGGCTTCAGCCTGGGCTATAGTTAGAGTTGAGACCATGTTCTTCTTCTGGTCTCCCAGATATACTGCTTCTGCGTGCTTTTGAATTTCCTCCTCTCTCAATATACTTCCAAGTACCCACCACTTCTCCCTTCCCTAAAAGATCACTCCTGGGAACACATCCCCTCTTCAGTTTATCCTAGATTTATGACCCAAGAGTGAGTCGTATAAAGTTGCCAATTGACACTTGTCCTCATACTCTGAATGAGGTCCTAATGCCCCAATATGAATCATGTATTTCCTGTTATGCTTGTGAGCAACCTCTCCCTATGTGGGAATGTTCCTCAAGGTGCATTACTGGACAGACCTAGACTTCAGTGTCAAAATAATTGTTTCCTTGTGGTGACTTGGGCTGGAAAAAATGACTCATTATGACTTTTTCTTGAATTTCCCCATAATGATTCCAACTCATTCTTTTTCTAGATTTGTTTAATGTTTTGATTATTGTTGTTGTTGTTGTTTGAGAGGAAAGAGAAAGAGAAGATATTAATGTAATTCTTCTGGCTACCTCACCATTCAATGCTCTTTGGAATCTAGCTTCAAATTGTATCTTCTCTTTCTTTCTTTCTTTCTTTCTTTCTTTCTTTCTTTCTTTCTTTCTTTCTTCCTTCCTTTCTTCCTTTCTTTCTTTCTTTCTTTCATCTTTCTTTTTAAGATTCTTAGCCTTTTGGCGGGGGGGGGGGGTATGGCAGGGCAGTTGGGGTTAAGTGACTTGCCCAGGGTCACACAGCTAGTAAGTGATGTGTCTGAGGCCAGATTTGAACTCAGGTCCTCCTGAATCCAGGGCTGGTGCTCTATCCACTGTAGCACCTAGTTGCCCCTTTATTTTCTTTCTTTACTTAACTTAACCTATACAAATAGAACTAATTATGGACCCATGGGCAAATTCTATGTATCACCATTAACATCATAACAACTTACATTTTCATAGTGGTTTATATTTCACAAAGCAGTTTTTAATGATTCAACATCTATTTTATAGACTTCATTATTTTTTTTAATAATTCAGGCCCTTAATATAAAAAGAGAGGACCTCAGAATTTAGGAATTTCTAATCAAATTAATGTGAGAAATAGCTATAGGCATAATCACTATCCAAACAAGGGTGAAATATGTTCAATGGATCATTCTAAACAAAATCAAGATATTAGGATCATAGTCCATGATTGACAGAAATTTTAGGTGAAATATATATGTATTTTGGGGGGTGGGGTGGGTATCCATTTATTTATTTATATATTTTGTCAATGACCAGAGAGATTAACTTGCTTTTCCAAATTCTCACATGTTATATGTCTTATGAGAAACCGGAGTAGAAATACCTTTCATGTAGGGATTCAAAGGAAGAAGTGATTATTTTCTTGGCCTAAGGGGACAAGCTAGAAGAGACTTTATAAAGGTGGCACTTGAGTGGGTTATGAAGGAATGGAAAATAGAGGTGGGGTAGAATCTATCTGGGAAACAGGAGCATAACATGATTACAGAAGAGCCTGGAGAAAAAAAAGGGCATACAAATGTAGAATTGATAACATTGCAGTTTGGAATCATCATGACAGTTTGGGTTTATCACTTAATGGCATGAAGAACTTCTAGTAATTACTCATAAAGTTCATATTTATAAACCAGACAAGATATTCCTCACATTCCAAAATGAACAAGTGGCACAGTCAAGACTCTAAGCATAATTTCTTAAAGTCCAATCTAATGCTCTTGCCAGCATATAACACTACATTAATGAGTGAGTAGACACACTGGGAATCCTATGTTTTTCATTATTTATACTATTTTTAAATGGATTAATGTGAAACCAAACTGTTCTTGGACTTCAGCATGTGCCCATATCCAGAGAGTAACATCTCCCTTCTTGGTCATAACATAAAGTTCACAGTTGGCATCTTTTCCTGGGGCCTATAAGTTCCTCTTCCTGGTGGTGACTAATATAGTTTGCAGTCACTTCTGTGCTTAGGTGGGGTATCTAATTGAGTATCTAACTGAATCAACACAGCTAGAGGTGTTAAAGTCTTATCTTGTCCTGTAAGTGCTTCCCTAAAGCTTTCTCTTTCATGAAGCATTCTTGTTAGGCTGAATAGATCAAGCTATAACGTTCCCATTTGCCTCATGTTGCCAGTGTCCTTCAAATTTCACAGCTGCTCTAAGACATCCACTCTATCTGCATGTCTAATTTGGGATTTTGGAAGCATTTCCTTTGCCTACTGAATCTAGGCATGTTCCACAAGGAACTGGTTAAGAATTCATCTTGGAAACTGGGAAACCAGTGAAGATCAACAATTGTCAATGGGAAGGAAAAGCTACCTAAGTCAGGCAAAATGTATCCAAATCTGGCATAGTTACTTGTGGTCTCCTCATATTCCCTGGATCTCTATTGGCATTTACTCCTCTCTTTTCAGTGTGATATTTCTGTCAGGTAATTTTATGGATTGACTAATTTTTTTATAAGAAAATAGAAGTGTCAAGGTTTAAAACGTAAATGGCTAGAAAAGAATGCAACAGTTGGAATTTAGATGCAGAATTTTTTCTCTTAGATTCTGACCCTGTTTCACAAATTAATGTAGTTCAGCACTCTGGCAACACAGTTTGAACACTTGTACTTACTCTATTGGGTAGTAGAATACCTCGCTCTACCACTATAGACTGTACCACTCGTGAGAGTCATAAGTTAGAGTTATATGAGACCTTGGATGACATTGAATACAACACCCTAGTTTAACAGATAAGAAACTAAGGGAGAGACAAACATGAAATGACTTTTCTAGTGTCACACACTTAGTAAGTGTCTGAGGCAAGATTTGAGCTCTGGACTTTAAGTCCAGTGCAATTTCCACTCTAACTGTCCATATATGTGGTCATAAGGAAATTACTTAATAGCTCTGACTTTGAGATTTCTAATCTATAAAATGATGGTAATAACTCTATTACCTAATTTATTTGATAGTTGTATTGAATAATGTCTATAGAAAATGGATTATAAGCTTTAAAATGGGTTACTTTCTATACCATTGAAAGGATTGCCCAAGTATATGCTATCAGAAGGCATTGAAGGATTATTATAAATGAAATGCATAATTATGGTTATTATTATTACTATGGAGAGAGGCAACATGGGATAATGGAAAAAGAATCAGCCTTGGAGTCAAGAGAAACATAGACTAAAATACTTGCTATTATATATATATATATATCCCATGTAACCAAAGAGATAGAGAAGTTGGAAATCCAGAGGCATGAGGAAAATGCTGGAGAAGTCCTATAGTGGCTATCTTCCTGTATATCATCTTCATGTTATACATACCTCGAGCCCCAATTTCCATCCTAATATCTCACAAAATCCCATTTTTGATTGAATTCAATTCACATTATATAATTTTACTCTTATTATACACATTCAATAGAAAAGAAAATTGATATCTCACAGGGTCATACAACTACTACACAGAAGAGTAAGAACCAAAAACAGTTTTTTCCTGATGAAAAATATACTTTTTAAAAAATCATGCCATACTGACTTCTCAATAAATCACCAGTCATTATGTGTCAAAGTATTTTATACAAGGCAAATTTTCATTATACTTAGAAGGCCTCTTCCATATCTTCAGTAACTTACTGAGGTTTAACAATATGTACCAGGTGGATTTCGGGAACAAATAATAGTAAGCCACATTCATAGTATTTTAGAGTTAACCAAGTAGTTTGCCCATAATACCATATGCTTGCTTTGTCACTTGTCACAATGCCTCACATATCATCAATATTTATTGATATGTTCCTTATAAAATCTTTAGGACAGTGGTTGAACTTTAAAAAAGCAAGTAGGTTTCATAAAAAACAAGAGAAAGGAACAGGTAGATGTTTGCAGGTAACTCTTTTTTCTCTAGCAGGACACACGCATATGTATAGCTATGAGATATGAAAAATATATGATCCCTCTTGCCTCACCCCTTTCTTCTTTTGTTGTCCTTTGGGTATAAGAAAATACTGAATTCAATAGAACAAAATTCAGCCTTACAGGTTCACAAGAGATAAAATTACTTTCATGCATACATAAAAATTACACTACTCCTAGTAGGTACCACTATAGAAATAGACCTTTTCAATGATCCCATAAGTGGTAACATCACACAAGGTGTTAAAGGGAAAATATGTTGCCAACAATGTTTACCAGTTTTAGGAAAGGTGTCCTCTATAAGGTCCACATGTTCAAAACATTTCCTATTGATAATGTGGTTCTCTAAATATTCTTATTTACATAAAACATCATATAACTCTCATAAAACTCAGAAATAATACAAAACACTAGTGAAAAAATAGAAGATTTAATGCATTCATAGAAGATGAACAAAAATGATTATAATCGGTACTGGAGTCATGTCTCACTACATCTAGAGAGCTGATTATAAAATATTTAATTTGAGAATTTTAGCTTTGGAAATTGGCAAACCTAGAAAGTAAAGTTTGATTTATTTTTTTGTTATTTCTAGAGTAAAGGAAGTGATGGAGAAAATACTAATAATCCAAATTAAACTTAAAAGTGTGTTGTGCATATTTGGAGCACTATTTGTTAAACATAGTCTAAGACACACTTGATTATAGCTATCACCATAATTTGACACAAAGTTGAATATTCTATCTGTTAAATCATTGTTTGTTTTGGCCAGGAACTATAGATAAATTCTTGAATCAAGAAATGAACAGGAGGAAAAGATTTGGCTTAATAAAATAGATGGTGCTACCAATGATCCCAAATTGTTTACCAACTGCAAACATGTCTTCACTTAACACTGATTTTCTTTTAATGTTGGTACATTTTTGTGAATCTTGAAATAATAAAATATAGCTCTCAAGACACTTATTTATTTAAACATAAAAAGTATTTTTTCTAATTACATGCAAAGACAATTTTCAACATTCATTTTGGAGGGTTTGGGGGTGGGGCATTGAGGTTTACATGACTTGCTAAGGGTCACACAGCTAGTAAGAGTCAAGTGTCTGAATTCAGATTTGAATTCTGATCCTCCTGAATCTAGAGCCGGTGCTTTAACCACTGTGCCATCTAGGTGACCCTCAAAATTATTTTTTGCTTTTTTTTGTGGGGCAATGAGGTTTACGTGACTTGCCTGGGATCACACAGCTAGTAAGCGCCAAGTGTCTGAGGCTGGATTTGAACTCAGGTCCTCCTGAATTTAGGGGCACTGCTTTATACACTGTGCCACCTAGCTGCCCCCCCAACACACTTTTTTTTTGGGGGGGTAAGGCAATTGTGGTCCAGTGACTTGCCCGGGGTCACACAGCTAGTAAGTGTCAAGCATCTGAGGCTGCATTTGAACTCGAGTCCTCCTAAATCCAGGGCCAGTGCCCTATCCACTGTGCCACTTAGCTGCCCCAAAACACATTTAAAATTCATTTTAATAAGATTTTGAGTATGAAATTTTATCCCTCCCTCCCCAAGTTAGCAAGCAACCTGATACAGGTTATCCATGTGCATTCATGTAAAACATATTTCCCCATTAGTTGTGTTGTGAAAGAAGAAAAAGAACTGAAATAAAAGGAAAAAAAAAGGAAAGTGAAAAAAGTAGACTTCAGTCTGCATTCAGATCCCATCATTTCTTTCTCTGAATGTGGAGATTATTTTCCATCATGAGGGTTTTTTTAATTTTATTGAATCATTGTATTGCTGAGAAGAACACAGTCTAGCATGGTTGATCATCACACGATGTCGTTGTTACTGTGTATTAGTGTTGTTACTGTGTACAATGTTCTCTTGGTTCTGCTCATTTTGCTCATCATTAGTTCATGTAAGTCAAGTTTTTTTTCTGAAATCCACATGCTTATCATTTATTATAGTACAATAGTAATACATTATATTCATATACCACATCTTGTTCAGCTATTCCCCAATTGTTAGGCATCAAACTCAATTTCCAATTCTTTGCCACCACAAAAAGAGCTTCTATAAATATTTTTATATATGTGGGTTCTTTTCTTTTTATTATTATCTCTTTGGTATACAGGCCTAGTAGCGGTATTGTTTGAGACTCGAGACATTGTTTCAAACCTTGAACTTTGTCCTTCTGACTTGACCCACACAAATGTCAAATTTCAACAATCATGTCAAAGTTTATCATTGAAATAAAAACACACACACATACACAAGTGACTCTCACTAGGTAAATAATTTTGCTATGGGGGACCTGGATAATTTATCCATCTTTTGTATTCAACTAAATTCCATTGTTTACCAACTCAGGGAGGGGGGAGGAAAAGACGGATAAAATTTGGAACTCAAAATTTTAAAAAAGATAAATTCCATTGGGTCCTTTTTCTCTCTAGGAACAAATAAAAAATCTTATTTAACTTGACCTGGAGTCAGGAAAATGAATACAAATTCAGTTTCAGCCTTAGTGGATGTGTGACCCTAAGCAAATCACTTAACTGCTCTCTGCCTCAGTTTCCTCAACTTATCAAGTAAAGATGATAATAGTATCTACTACCCAGGTTTGCTTGAAAAATAAAATGAATTAATATATGAAAAGTGCTTAGAAATAGACACTTAACAAATGAGTGACTCCCTCATTCCCTCAAATTACTGTGATTTTCCTTTGAGATTACCTTCCATTTATGCTGTGTGTTTTATGTACATTTTATTTTCTTTGCAGATTGTCCCATATTATTAGAATATTAGCTTTATGAGGGCAGGGAATATTTTTTATTTACTGAGCACTTAGCACAATTCAAAGTAAGCACTTGATATGTTTCTGTTGGCTAACGTTTCAGTCTTTGAAAACTGGCCCTTAGCATCCTTTCCTTTCTGCATAGGCTTTAGTTTAAAGGGAGGGTTGGTCACACAATTGTAATGAACATTTTTTAAAAATCTCCTAACATTCTAATATCTATATTATTTCCATAACCTTCCCTGAAATCACCTTCTCAGCCTAATCCCTAGTTTTTCTCTCTGCACATAGCAGGCATGTCTGAACTTCTCACTTTTTATTTTATTTGTGACAGCCTCCAAGGAATGGGTACACAAATTGATATCTGGAGCTGAGTATATTTTTTTCAGAATACAGAGTAAAATTTTTAATGAAGTTAAATTCATTCCCAAGTGAACCTCAGCTGTATTTCACCAAAGTCTTACTTCCAGTTACTTTCAATCCAGTCCCATTTCAAGGGATATTTAATCCAAGATCCCTGGTAATTCATTCTTGTTTACTATAGGATCACAACAAGGTGGAATGAACCTTAGAGCTCATCTAGTCCAGTCAACTCATTTGACAAATGAGCAAATCGATGTCTAGAGGGGGCACCCAGTTCAAAGGGCACACATTTATTTAATGCCCACACCTACGTAAGGACCCCAATCTCTAGAAGTCTCCAGCCCCTGTACTTTTCTGTAGACCAGACTCCACTCCCTCTAAGTGAGAGAGAATTTACTTTTTTTCCATAAAAGTTATTTATTATTCTCCAGTTACATTTAGAGATAGTTTTCAACATTTGTTGGATAAGATTTCTAGTTTCAAATATTTCTCCCTCCCTCCCCATCCTTGCCCCTTCCCAAGACAGCAAGTAATCTGATATAGGTTATAAATGTACAATCACATTAAATATATTTCTGCATTAGGCATGCTGTGAAAGAAGAATTGGAGCAAAAGGGAAAAACCTCAAAAAAAAAGAAACACAACAGCAAAAACATTAAAAATAGTATGGTTCAATCTGCATCTAAATTACACAGTTCTTTTTTTTTTCTAGATTTGAAGAGCATTTTCCATCATTAGTCCTTTGGAACTATCTTGGACCGTTGTATTGCTGAGAAGAATCAAGTCTAACACAGTTGATCAACACATAATGTTGATACTGTGTACAATGTTCTCCTGGTTTTGCTCATCTCACTCAGCATCAGTTCATGTAAGTCTTTCCAGGTTTCTCTGAAATCTGCACGAACATTTTTTCTTATAACACAAAAGTATTCCATTACAATCATATACCACAACTTGTTCAGGAATTCCCCATTGATGGGCATTGCCTTGAATTCCAATTCCTTGCCACCACAAAAAGAGCAGCTATCAATATTTTTGGACATTTGGATCATTTTCTTTTTTATCTCTTTGGGAAAAAGAACTAATAGTGGTATTGCTGGGTCAAAGGGTGTGTACAGCTTTTTAGCCCTTTGGGCATAATTCCCAACTTCTCTCCAGAATGGTTGGATCAGTTCACAGCTCCACCAACAATGCATTATTGTTTCAATTTTTCCCCAGCTTTTCAAATATTTATTATTTTCACTTTTTGTCATATTAGCCTATCTGATAGGTGTCAGGTGGGACCTCAGAGTTGTTTTAATTTGTATTTCTCTAATCAATAGGGATTTGGAGCATTTTTTTCATATGGCAATAGATAGCTTTGAGTTCTTCATCAGAAAACTGTCTGTTCATATGCTTTGACCATTTATCAAATGGGGAATGACTTCAATTCTTTTAAATTTTATTTAGTTCCGGATGTATTTTAGAAACGAGGCCTTTATCAGAAATACTGGCTATAAAAATTGTTTCCCAGTTTTCTGCCTCCCTCCTAATTTTGGATACATTGCCTGTTTGTACAAAAACTTTTTTTAATTTAATGTAATCAAAATCATCCATTTTGCATTTCATACTACTCTCTATCTCTTGTTTGGTCATAAAGTGTTCTCCTTTCCAAGGATCTGAGAGGTAAACTATTCCTTCCTCTCCTAATTTAGCTATGGTATCACATTTTATGTCTAAATCATATACTCCTTTTGATCTTATTTTAGTATATGGTATAAGATGTTGGTCTATGCCTTGTTTCTGGATACTGTATTCCAATTTTCCCAGCAGTTTTTGTCAAATACTGACTTCCTATCCCAGAAGCTGGAGTCTTTGGTTTTATGAAACAGTACGTTACTAATGTCATTTACTCCTGTGTCTCCTTTGCCTAACCTGTTCCATTGATCCTCCACTGTATTTCTTTTCTTTTCTTTTTTTTAGTGAGGCAATTGGGGTTAAGTGACTTGCCCAGGGTCACACAGCTAGTAAGTGTTAAGTGTCTGAGGCCAGATTTGAACTCAGGTACTCCCTGACTCCAAGGCCGGTGCTCTATCCACTGTGCCACCTAGCTGCCCCATCACTGTATTTCTTAGCCAGTAACAGTTTTAATGACTGCTGCTTTATAGTAAAGCTTCAAATTTGGTACAGCTAGCCCACCTTCCTGTGCATTTTTTTCCATTATTTTTCTTGATATTCTTGACCTTTTGTTTTTCCAGGTAAATTTTCATATTATTTTTTCTAGCTCTACAGAATGATTGATTGGTATGGCACTGAATAAGTAAATTAATTTAGGTAAAATGGTGATTTTTATTATATTAACTTGGCCTATCCATAAGCAATTGATATCTTTCCAATTATTTAGACCTGATTTGATTTGTGTGAAACATGTTTTGTAATTGTGTTCATAGAGTTCCTGGGTTTGTCTTGGCAAGTAGACTCCCAAGTATTTTGTATTTTCTGCACTTACTTTAAATGGAATTTCTCTTTCTATATCTTGCTGCTGGACTATGTTGGCCATGTATAGAAATGACGACTATTTATGTGGGTCTATTTTGTATCCTGCAACTTTGCTAAAGTTGTTAATTGTTTCAAGTAATTTTTAGTTGTTTCTCTAGTATTCTCTAAATATATCATCATATCATCTGCAAAGTGTGATAGTTTTGTTTCCTCTTTGCTTGTTTTAATTCCTTTTTCTTCTCTTATTGCTAAAGCTAACATTTCTACTACAATAGAGGTGATAATGGGCATCCCTATTTCACCCCTTATCTTACTAGGAAGGACTCTAACTTACCTCCATTACATATAATGCTTGCTGATGGTTTTAGGTAGATACTGCTTATTATTTTAAGGAAAGCACCACCTATTCCTAAGCTCTTTAGTGTTTTTATTATGAATGGGTACTGTATTTCGTCAAAAGCTTTCTCTGCATCTATTGAGATAATGATAATTTACTTTTAAGAAGCCTTTTGGATTCTTTTCAAGTTTTTTTTTTTAATTTTTCCCTTTTGAGGCTGAAAGCTGAGCCTTTCTGAGGCTAAACAGAAACTCAGGAACCTGAAGTTAATAAACCATCTCTCCCTACCCCCACTCCCTTTGGCCCTCCTGGGTGCTTTCACTATGTGTGGTGGCTGCTGCAGCTGCTGGCAGCTGGCATTTGGGGAGGTGACTCATTCTACCCTCTGGGACATGAGGGAGCTGCATCACCTTTGCATCATAGCTTATCTCCCTAAGCCCAGGATGGCACTTGGGGAGGCAAAGCCATATTTGCTGGCACAGTGAATAAAATAGCCTCTTCTTTCTTCTTTTCCCCCCTTTTTAAACAAAGTAGCCTTCAGCATCCTGCAACCAAGCAATTGATTATACTCACAAAAGCCAACTAACTTCCCCAGTGACCATCCTGACTACTCCACTGATGGTGCTAGCAGCAAGCTCTGGGAACAAGTTCCTAGAGAGCTGAATAAAGGTTGAATTCTCTTTGGCAGGCTCTGTAACGCCCCAGTCTGTGCTCTGGGGATGCCAAGTTCCTAGCTCCCTAAAGACATATGACAGAAAACTGGAGTTCCTTGCAGTGTTACTGGTCTCCAGAGGAAGATGAGATTACATGGTGCTTTTGGCTGGAAATGGAAAGGGTGGGGCACTTTGCTAGCTGAAGATGGGCTGGATGACTGGATTCATTAGTGAAAGCAAAAGGAAGGTTGGCTAGGGAAGGAGGTTTCTGGGACAAATTGATTCTGAATCATGGTCTGGAAGAATTGGATAGAAAAATACACTTGCCTTTCTTTTCTTGCTCATTTCTTTTCTGTACTTTATTTTTGTTTTCCCCATCTCTGTCTCCTTTCATGTTCCAGAGGAAGATTTAACTACACCAGGGAAAACCTCACGAATTAATTAACTTGACACTGTTAAGCTGATGAACTGTAAGTAGGCACTTCTTTGAGACCAAGCCCTTCCACATCTACCTGAAACAAGACTATGGTAGAAAAGAGGCTTGCAGGGAGTTTTATCCAGTTTTCAAGCACCATGTTAATAGGTTAGGCATGAAACCAGATTGGAAAAAATATTCCAAAGTTCCCTTCTAACCAGATGACTCTGAGGTCACCAAACCACTGTTTTCCTTGATCAATAAGCCTCCAGAATAGAAATCAGGGGCTGTGTGGCAGTTTTTCTGTATCAAATTCTAAATAACTTACAGAAAAACAGCTGCATCTTGATAGTTGTTGTGCCTTTATTTCTCTCCCCACCCCCCAACCAGAACTGCAGGCAGGCATGCTGGTTAGAGTACTGTCCAGAAAATATCTAAGTATGACAAAGAAAAGAAAAAAGAAGTCACCAAGCCATAGAAAACAGGTTTATTGAGAGAGGGCCTATCTCACAATGAATCCAGTCTCTAGCAGGGGTAGACTTACAAAGATCTGGAGCCTGGGGCCAGGCATGGTATTCTACCCCTACAAGTTTTCAATGCTTTTATACCCCACTATTTTTAGACAAAAACTCCTACCACTGCAACCATATACAACAGTCCAAATGTACATTGGACAAGAAGATGAAGGACCCAGGGACTCATATAAAATGGAACTCTTGTCCCAAAACTAGTTCTGAAACATGTGTCCCCTTAACCTCTTCAATTTCACAATGCTGATTGGCCCATTTTGCTGATGACTGGTCCATTTTGATAAGAAGAGAGTGTCCTGAGTCACTTAAACTGTTGGTCATGCCTTATTCTCTCCTTCTCTGAATCTGATGGATCTGATTGGTTCCTTCAGCTTATAAGATACTATTTTTAGTATCTTAAACTTTAAGCTGAGTGGTTGGACATGTAACTACAATTGAACAATTGACAAAGTTAATGGACATCAGTTTAAGAATCAGGTGGAAAGGGGCATCAGTGATGATGGATAGAAAAACAAGTTCACACTGAAGTTGGTATATAAGAACATAATTCTAATGAATATAAACCATTAAAGAATATTCAGAGCACATAATAACAAGTTACATAATATCAGTATCTTTTTTTTAAAATATTTATTTTTGGTGAGGCAATTGGGGTTAAGTGACTTGCCCAGGGTCACACAACTAGTAAGTATTAAGTGTCTGAAGATGGATTTGAACTCAGATCCTCCTGAATCCAGGGCCAGTACTCTATCCACTGCACCACCTAGTGGCTCCTTATGGATATTTTTTTGTATTTATATCTCCTACATTTCCCATTCTTTCAAATGATTGGTAATACTTTTTTTCTTTTCTTTTCTTTCTTTTCTTTTTTGGTAATACTTTTCAATTTCTCTTTTGAAAACTATTTGTTCATACTCCTTATGACCAATTATCTTTTTTTTTAGGGTTTTTTTTTTTTTTTTTTTTGGTGAGGCAATTGGGGTTAAGTGACTTGCCCAGGGTCACACAGCTAGTAAGTGTTAAGTGTCTGAGGCCGGATTTGAACTCAGATACTCCTGACTCCAGGGCCAGTGCTCTATCCACTGCACCACCTAGCTGCCCCATAATATCACTATCTTAAGAAACTAGAAAACACTTCAATATGTTGAATCACCATTTGTAGTCTATTATACTGATTACTATAACAGTTGAATTACTTATATCTAAGGGTTAGGGAAAATTTCACTCACAGTACTCAACTTTGAGTCAGGGAGACTGGAGTTCAAATCTATATTTGGATACAGCATTTACAATAAGGTGCTACCCCTTTCAATAGGTAAGCTATTTGGGTTGTTGAAGCTCACATAAAATGAACTTTTTCAAAAATAACATAATTAAATTGCCTTGTTAAGGATGCAAAATACTATCCCCTTTCAATATCATATCTTCAGGTTTTTTAAAAGCAGAGAAAAGAACTTTTTTGTCCAAAAATGATAAAAATATATATAATTGGGAGACATTTTTTCAGTTAAAATATGAGGACAGATAACAAGATTACTGAATTGAGAGCTGAGAGAACCTGTTTGAGGACACATATGACCAAAGTTTCAAGGCATTGTAATTCCTCAGTTCATATGAATCTGCCTTTTTCTTTTTAGTTAGATGATAGGTTAGATAAATGCAAGAGAGATGGTGCTGGAAGGAGGGAGGGAGGAAGGAAAAACAGTTTCGAATAATATTACATATGTCACAAGATTGTTTTGGTTAAAGAGATAATACATGTAAAGTACTTTGCAAAGACCTATATAAAAATTAGTATGATCATTATTATTGTTATTATTATTAATCATCATCATCATGATCAAGGAAATTATATTCAATAGGGGAAGACAGAACATAAAAGGCAGCTGAAGGGTATGAAATTACTCAGGGATAAGGCAACTGTAGTAGAAGTAGAGCAGATCAGAGAATAAGCAGAAAGTAAAGTGTGCAGTGTGGCTGGGGTTTTTCAATAAATGGCAGTCTCAGATATATATTCACCAATCAGTGAGAATTCCTCATCACAGAGTCATCCTTGGGAAGGTAAGACAGATGGTGGTGAAGTGGAATGAATCTATGTGTAAGTAGGGAGTGAAGAGGTATGCAAGTTTTGAGCTTGAGGCTAAAACTCACAAATTAGTAAGTCAAATAACTGTTTGGAGAATATGTGAAGGTTAAATGAGAAATGTTGGTATCATAACTGATAGCCAGGTAGACTTTATGAGTTTTACAATGATCTTGAGAATGTTTAAAAGTCTAGCAAGGAAGAACAGTTAGGATAGTAATAGCAGCTAAGAGAGGAGAAGCTAATACATCAGCCAGCTGTCAGGGAAGCTTCTTAAACACCTGTACATAGTTTGGAGGCTTCTAATTGGCTGGAGAACAGCTAAAAATCATTGGAAGATGACTTCACTGAATTTTGCCTGTATTGCCCTTTAATTCCATCTACAATTGGCCAGAGGTAAAAACTCAGAAAAATGCCTGGTTACTCTCTTCTGCCACCCTCTGGTTTGAAAGGGGAAAAAAGACAGGAGACAAGGGTTTTGCAGCTGCTTTACTGTAAGTATAAATCTCAGATGAGTGGATGCTACAACGTCTTGTAGAATGAGGAGCTGGCTAACCTTTTCTGCATCTCCCAGAGAGCCAACTGAAATTTTTGCTCAAGGCTCTGCTTTGCTGTAAAGAGATACTGAGATTTGATTGCATGAAGCAGAATCTAGTTAAATCAAGAACTGAGTGGGTTAGTGTGCATTGCTCAGAGAACCAGTTTAAGGAATTTTGCAGGGCTCAGGCTCACAAGAACTGCTTATCATCAATACTACTTTAGCACCCTTTAAAGGATGATTTTGGGCTAAAATATAGTGTTGTTTCTATTTCTATCATTTGAGAGAATAGTAACAAATGGCCTAGAAAAAGGGTAGTGAAAACTAGGAGGAAGGAATTAGCAGAAAAATGTTTTCATGTGTTATAGATTACCCATTAAGGCAAAAAGGACATCAAGACTTTCAGTACAGAGGTGCAATTTCCTCTGCATTATATATGTTAACCTGGAAATTAAGGAAACAATCAATATAGGAGAAAATAAGGTCTTTAATTGGGGCAGAGGAACTATAGCTCATGGTATCAGAAAGCTCAGAAGCTAGGAATAGCCAAAGATGGGAACAGAGGACAGGGTTTTTATGGGGTAACAGAACAAAAAGGGAACCAAAAGATTGCTTCAGAGTGACATGTAGCTACTTAATGTAAATGAACCTTTGACAAAAGAAATAATAGTACTGCTCCTAAGTTAAGTATAGGCATTACTGACTCTGAATTGAAACTACTTAATGTAGGTGGACATTGGGAGGGGATAAGTTGCTTGGGGGAAGGTCCATAAGTCCATTGAGAGTCTGGAAATGACAAAGACAGTCAGTCCCAGGCAATTTATTTGTCTGGGAAAGAGGGGACTGGGTGGGGAATCAGTTCTCAGTAAATTTTGTAGTTCTCATATAGACTGTTCTTATTCATCTATATCTCTGTCATGATTGTATCTGTCCACTCTCCCACAGTTTTTATGTAGATTTGTAGTCGAGTTTGGCCCATATTTATAGTTTAACCAACATATTGTTGTTTAGTCATTTCAATCGTACGTCACTGTGACCCCCATCTGAGGTTTCCTTGGCAAAGACACTAGAATGGTTTTTCATTTCTTTTTCCAGCTTATTTTAAAGATGAGGAAACTGAGGCAAATAGGGTTAAGTAATTTGCCCCAAATCACACAGTTAGTAAGTGTCTGAGGCCATATTTGAACTCTCAAATATGTCTTCCTGGCTTCACTCTATCCACTATGCTACCTAGCTGCAACCGATATGTACTGGTTATCATTATTATTATTTTGACTTCACATTAAATAACTGTGAAAAATTAAATATTATTGTTTTATCTTTGTGTTGAGCACATTTTTGTTCTTAATAGTTTCATCATTATGAGTGATTGGTTATTTTTGTATCAGAAGCATACTGGTAGAGGTTCAGCAACTACAGTGGTCTACAGGTACAGGGTATTGCCCCCCACCTCCATGACCAAGTTATCTCTAAAAACCTGGTAGAGTGTGAGTTGCAGTCATTTTCATTGAGAATGGGATGGACCTTCTCTGGGAACCTAGACCTGCCACTCCAAGGTCAGTTTAGAATGAACAAGTCAGGCCAGGAAGAAATATGGTAACCTATACATCATGATAGGGAGTATCATTTCTCATGAGGTATGTGTCTCCCATTAGTAAATTGTGTTCTCTGCGAGTGTTTTATTGGGAATTAACAATCTCTAAGCCTCAATTTTCTAACTTGTTAAATTGGTGTCTTAACAGTCTAAAACTTGTTAGGTTTTAATAAGGTTCAAATAAGGTATTATCTGTAAAGTGCTATACAAACCTTAAAGCAATATGTAAATATAAGGTTTGATTGTGGTCATATTTACATGATGATATGTTTTATTCCTGTTATTCCTATCATACCGTATGTATAGGAAATAAATAAAGATAGGCCAAAAGATGACCAACCCCAAATATGGTAAGTAGATGATAATTGGTAGAATCTTGACGTGATAAGGAAGCAAAGAAGGAATCCAGCATCTTAGGTGGAACTTATGTAGCAAAATTATGGGGGTGTATGTATAAGAACCAAAGTGGTTGACCAACCATGGGTGACTAGTGATCTGAGTCATTGGAAAGAATGTCCAAATAAGTGGAATCATGATCAATCAACAACATTTATTAAACCCTATTTGTCAGGTTCAGTGTAAGGTACTGGGGTTGTGAATAAAAAGAATAATAACAACAAAAAGCCTACTCAGAGCTTATGATCTTATAGAGGAGATATCAAATACATATATTAGTACATACTGAATGAACAGTAAGAAGAGAAATACAACAAAAAATTTAAAGAAATAAAATAGAAGACGGTGACAGTAAGCCAAGTGGTAGTGGGAATGAGGAAATATACTGAAAGCTTCATGAAAGACCTTGTTTTGAGTTGAATCTTTGTGCTTGAAATGAATCTTGAAGAAAAGAGAAAGATTCTGTGAGGGAGAATTAAGGAGGGAATATATTCTGGGCATGTTAGCAGGGAAGAGGGGTGTGAATTTCAAAGTCATTTGGCACACCCTATGTGAGGACAAGAGAGGTCAGTTTGGCTGAATAGCAGAATGGTGAAAGAAGAGTAATTTACAATGAAACTGGAAAGATAGGTTAGGTTCAAGTTGTGTAGAGCCTTAAAAGCTAAAAAAAGATATATTTTATACTGGAAGAAATGGAAAAGCCACAGTAGTTTAATGAGTAGGGGAATGATGTGGTCAGAACTCTACTTAAGGAAAATCATTTTGACAACTGTGTGGAGGATGAATTGGAGTAAAGAGAAATTTCAGGCAGGGTGACCAATTAGGAGGCAATTGCAATCATACAGAGCAGAGGTGATGAGAGTTTGAACTAAGTTGATATCTCTGTGTGTAGAAAAATGTCAAATCCAAGGTAAGCTTTTGAATACTTAAGTACATGGTCATATTATCTCAGAAATCAGGTTCACATATTTAGTAAGTATGAGGTAGACTACATTTTTGAGAGAGATTAGTGAGAGGGAAAAGGTCTTCCCTGATGAAAAATTGGGCATGTTTTTTGACATATGAAAAATCTACTTTGTTGGCTTTAATTTTCAATTTGGCTGCCACCTCTAACTTGTTAGTATAGTATTTTCTGCTTTCTCAATTTTCCTTGTATTATACTTATTTGTGAACACCTCCCACCATCACTAGAATGTAAGCTCCCCACAGAAGAGAAAGTCTGGTTGTTATCTTTGGCAGTTTGGTAGTTATGAGGACAATTGTTCAATCTATAACACAGGTGTCTAATATTGCCCTAAAGTCTCCTGATATCTGGCCTCTGATGGCCTACAATAAATCTATTAACACAAAATAAAACAGATAATCATTTTAATAACCAATTATATATGAAAAATAATATTTTTTCAGTATATTTAAACCACTGTCCCCAACAATAATACACACACACACACACATACACAGAACAACTCTAAAAAATGTTAAGACAAATAAACATCAAACATATAAAAAACATTATTGTAAATTCATAGCGATGAAAACAGACATATGTTCCTAAAATTCCACTGGATTTCAAATGTGCAAGTAGAATCATAACTAGAAATTTTGGTATGCAGAGTCTGGATTTGAACTCAGTTCTTCCTGACTCTAGGTCCAATGCTCTTTGCTACTTTGCTCCTATAATGTAAGGAGCAATTATGGCAAATTCAATCAAACTGGAGGCAAGACCCCAGAATGCTATTTTCTATGACATCACGAGGCTTGTAAGTAGAGGTAAAGGTGCAGGGTGGAAGAAAGTGAAGTAGGACAGTTTTTTTTTCCTCCAAGGATATCCTCAAGGCATTTGGCA
Source organism: Dromiciops gliroides (assembly GCF_019393635.1). Classification (NCBI taxonomy): domain Eukaryota; kingdom Metazoa; phylum Chordata; class Mammalia; order Microbiotheria; family Microbiotheriidae; genus Dromiciops; species Dromiciops gliroides. Next base: position 498,189,666 of record NC_057862.1, read on the forward strand.
ACATATGTGTGAAGCTGGCAATTTCTGGCTACAAAATCTTATAATTTTTTTTTCTTGCTGTGTACTAAACAATTGTTGCTACAAGGAGGGTAAAATGAATGGAAATATAGTCTGAATATAAATGTACCTAACTTTAAATATGTATGCTATTTTATTATCTTTATTTACTAGTCTTGAACCCTTACAATTTGAGTCCTCTTAGGCAAGACCCTAGTCTCTTTGCATTAGCAATAACTAAGCTTAATAATTTATGAAAAAATCTAGAAATCAGAGTTCACTTAATGGAAATTCAGCAAGCCTTTCTTTTCTTTTTCTATTTTCTATACCAATGGGAATTTTTGCATGGAAACTTTTAGGATATTTGCCTTCATCAGGAGCTATGATATGGGACATCATATCAGATATGAAACTGACAACAAGTGATTATAATTGTTGTTAAATGGGATAGTCTGTTCTTGAATATATGTTTTCTATATACTTATATGTAAATATATATGTATATATTAATTTCAATAAAAACTTATTAAGCATATGATTGTTTTATGTCTCCATATACATGACTGTATAATATATACATTGTGCACATATGTACATATATGTGTACATATATGTGTGTATATATATATATATATGTACTTATGTGTATATGGAAAATGCATTTGAAAGTAAACTATCTCATTTAACCAAGGTTGCATCATCATTTTAACATGAGGCAGATCATCTTTTACTATCCAGCAGGGGTTCCTAACCTGTGTTTGTGTGTGTGATGGACCTTTTTTATTTATTTTTTTTAAGTGAGGCAATTGGGGTTAAGTGACTTGCCCAAGGTCACACAGCTAGTAAGTATTAAGTGTCTGAGGCCGGATTTGAACTCAAGTACTCCTGACTCCAGGGCCGGTGTTCTATCCACTGTGCCACCTAGCTGCCCCCTGTGATGGACCTTTTTTAAGAGTATGGCAAACCCCATGGATCACTTCTCAGAGCTATATTTGTAAGTGAATGAAATAAAAATGGTAGAATTACAAAAGAAACAGAGTATATTGAAATATATCTTCAAAATATTAAAAAGAAAACAGAAAACAAATCTGTCCCATGTTAAAAAGCCCCTGACCTAACTGCAACTTGCAAATAGATGCTAGCTAATACATTTATTTCTATTTTCTGATTCAACCTTTCTTTATACATTAATATAAATTAAATTTTGTAATATAACTCTTTAAATTAGTTTTGTCAATATCTGTGATTTTGCTGCGGTAGAAACTCTCAGAGAAGAAACTATTTCTACCAATGTTTTATAATTAATAGTCTTGCTTAAGAGAGTTACCTGGGGCTCTGAAAAGTTACATGACTTAACTATGCATATTAAATATTAATAAGGATGGAAAGATACAAAAAAAGGTACTAAACATTTAAGAAAAAATGGTGGGCAAACAATAGAAAGGGTTTCTATTTACTTTATGGATTCTGTAAGCAACTATCTGCTAAAATTGATCACCTTCTTTGTGCCAGACATTGTGCTAGGTCTCATACATACAAAGACAAAAATAAAATAGGCCCGTGTCTAAGGAAGCTTATATTCTACTGCTCTTCAATGTCTAAACATTAAAATTATTTGGATCTTCACTTAAAAACAAACAAAAAACATTGACTTTTCATCTGCAAGACCTCTATGCTGAGCAAGGAAGAATATAATAATATTGATTTATAAGACATGATCCATGCCCTCAAAATTACCATATTTTAGAGTAAGAAAAGAATTTAGAGATCACCTAGTAAAAATATCATAGCTTTAGAGACAGAAGAGACTTTACCATTCATCTAGTATAATCCACACATTTTACAGATGAGGAAACTCTTGACCAAGGAAATCAAGGAACTTGCCGAGGTTAAGGGATAACCTTGTTACTCTTTGTTAAAGTGTTATAGAAGGTACTTTGATTTAATTTTTTTTTTTAATTCCCCACTCTGGCATACTACCAAGATGTATATTTGATTTGGGAAAATAAGACAGATGCACAAGTAATCATAATGTTAAGGAGAATATGGCAAATTCACAAAAGAGATTAAAACTATTATCTGATTCTAGAGGAGAAGATTATTCTTTCAGACCAGGGCCCCGAGGAAAGGCTTCTTGTGGGACATTGCTTATGAGATAAAACTACACAGAAGTGTAAATATTGCTTGTATGGAGCTTTAAAGGAAGGGGTTTTCAGGAAGAGGAAAAGACATGGGGCAACATTTTGGACATACATCTATAAAAACAAGTGCTACATGGTTCATTGGAAGCAGGGGTTAGTGTGGGAGAGGACTCATTTTTAGATTGTTAATGAATGATTGGCCCTTGTAAATAGGCAACATATTGTTTTCTACTTAGATACCTTTGGCCAGGAACAATGTGTGTTGTATAATCACTGGAAATGTCCTTTCGTCAGTCACAGAATTGTCAGTGCAGAGCTAAAAGAAACCTTAAAGTTCATTTATTCCTACCGCCTCATTTTCCCCATGAAGAAAGTAGAAATAAGAGAGGTGAAAAGGTTTGACTAAAGTTACCAATGTGAGGAATGGCAGTATCCAGATCATACCCAGTACTTGATTATTGTCATCTAAAAGCTATGGATTCATGAAAGGTTTTGTTTGTTGTTGTTGTTGTTTTTTATTTTTTGTTTTAGTTTTTGACTTTGGGTTCAGAAGAGAGTCACTGTGAGTATAACTTTACGAAGTTCATATGAAAGACAGAGCTAACCTATCAATGAATTTACACATCTGAAAAACTGTATGCTGAGGTGGATAAAGTCCTGGAAGTGGGTTCAGGATGACCTGGGTTCAAATCCTATTTAAAACTTTGACTAGCCATGTGACCCTAGACAAGTCCCTTAACCTCTTTGGGTTTCAATTTTTTCATCACTAAAATGAAGGGCATGGACTTTATTAAAACTGAAGTCCATTCAGTATGCAAAACTATGATCCTGTTATTTTTTACTATACTTGGTACCAGCTGGTACCTGGATCTTTAAGGGATGTGGACTATTTAGAAGCCATATATGTATTAGTGAAATTTACCAGTAACAAAAGAGCATGGCCATGCCTTTACAAAATTGTCATTGTAAAACTTTCTGATATATTTGAATCATAATGTTTTATAGTTAAATATTATAACCAACATCCTCATAACACTAGAGTAAGTCATAATGCAGGGTACATTTCAGCTTCAACAAATGAGAAACCTGAAGTTAAATGATTCAACAAAGTCCCTACCACTGACAAAGCAAGCAATCACAGAATTTCAAAGTTAAAATTGATCTCACACAATCAAGCCCAATCTCTCTGATAAAAGATCCCTTCTACTATATATCTGCTTAGTGGCCTACCAGCCTCTATTTAAATGCATCCTTTGAGAGAGAATATGTTACTTACTAAGAAAACCCTTTCTACTTTTGCAAGACCCTAGTTGTTGGAAATTATTTTTTCTTTAATGTTTTTTTTTCTTAGAAGCTTAAATTTACCTGTTTACCCCTCCAACCCATTCCTTTTAGTTTCAATCGGTGAAATGTGTCCTACCCATTCATTTTTATAGGTGAGAAAACTAAGAGAAAAGTTAACTGGACTGTCTAAAAATTCATATTCAATAAGAAAAAAATAGATTGAGGAAAACCTCTTAGAGTCTATCTACACCTTAGTTTGCTCTGCTAAGGAGCCAATAAAATCTAACCAGTTTCTTTAAGATGGGCCAAAAATGTTCCCTAGATAATGATATACTTAGGGAACATATTGGCAAAGGTAAATGTTGAGGCGCCTTTCTTTTCTAGATTCAGGGAAATGTACATCTCCCAGTGAGCAGGAGAGAATTGGGCTGATTATTCATTTAGAGTAATCAAAACAGAACAAATTAGAATAAGTCAAAAGCCATCATCCATCTCTCTCTCTCTCTCTCTCTCTCTCTCTCTCTCTCTCTCTCTCTCTCTCTCTCTCTCTCTCTCTCTCTCTCTCTCTCTCTCTTCCATTTTAATTGTCCTTGAGAAAATCAAGAGAATAAATAGAAGAAGTAAGACACATGGGAAAAGCAGCCTGAGATGAAGCAGATGCTGATTCTTTCATAATTAAGAATGAATGGAAAGAATAAGAAAAACATTATTTACCTAGCAAACCATGGGAGCTGTATGCATTCATGAATATTTGTGATAATCGTACTTGAAATCAGGTTCATACAATTTAGACTAAACATATGGTGCAAATTTATCTTTCATTTGCTGAGTGGTACTATTATTCTCCCAATTAATTCCAGCAAACATTTATTAAGGGCCACCAATGTGCTGGCCAAGCACTGCAAGAGAGATGAAGATAAAGATGAATAAGGCTTCATAGGGCATAAATATACTCATGAAATATATCAGTATACATAGACATATACGCATATATACACACATCTATGTCTATCTCTATAGCTATATCTATCTATTGTCTGCAGGTCTCTCTATCTATCAAAAGCTTGGTGGCACAGTAGATAGATTGCCAGGCCTGGAAGCAGGAAGACATTTTCCTGAGTTCAAATATGGCTTCAGACTTTTACTAGCTATGTGAACCTGGCAAGTAATTTTTTTGTTTGCCCCAGTTTCTTCATCTATAAAATGAGCTGGAGATGGCAAATGAATGGTAAATTAAACCAACATCTTTGCCAAGAAAATATCAAATGGGGTCATGAAGAGTTGTAGATGAGTGAAACCAATGAATAACAACCCATAGATAGATGATAGATAGATTATATATATATAGAGAGAGGTGTATGTATGTTGTTGGAGCCTATGCTATCAGAATAAAAACTCTGAGAGTTTCTATTAGTCTTTTCAGAAATTGAGTGTAGCCCTAATCCTAGTCTACATTGTGTGTTCATTATAATATGATCATTCTAGTCAAATGCAGAGAGGTCCATAAAGAAGGCTGGGTATGGGAATATGATTTTTTCAGTCATGAAACTATTTTTCTTTTTTCCGGGCCAGTGAGGGTTAAGTGACTTGCCCAGGGTCACACAGCTAGTAAGTGTCAAGTGTCTGAGGCCAGATTTGAACTCAGGTCCTCCTGAATCCAGGGCCAATGCTTTATCCACTGTACCACCTAGCTGCCCCACCCCCCAGTCATGAAACTCTTTAAGATTATCTATTAATTCATGGAAAAGCTGCAATCTGCCATCAGTAATAGAATACTCATGACAGTAAAATCACCGAACTTTGGAAAATTGAGTTATACAAATGGATTGGTTTGAATGAAACCCTGTTGAAGGCAAGATCTGGCAGATAATGAAAATCTAAAGGACAGTTCGGGTTTGAGGAATTATATAGACATCCTTGGAAGCCAATGCCCTGAGTGGGGTGGAGAATATAGGACACTTGTCTCCTAGACCTAAAGTTCCTAGAACAAATTCCCACACCTTTAGGGAATCTATATTATCACAGAATTTTCAAATAAGAAGGAATCTCAAAAAATATATTTAGCCTAACCTATATGTGAACATGTAACACCAGTAACTAGTGAAATTAAGTCATACATTTGTACAGTGTGTAGATTGCTGGGCTTGGAGTCAGGAAGTTCTAAAATTAGATATAGCCTCAGGCCTTTATAGCTATGTGACCCTGGGAAAGTCATATAATGTCTGTCTACCTCAAATTCTTCATCTCTAAAATGGGGATTTTAATAGCACCTACATACTTATGGGTGTTTTGAGTATCAAATGAGATGATATTTGTAAAGCAATTAACAGTCCCTGGCACATAGCAAATTCTGTATAAATGTTAAGGATTAGCTATTACATCCTCTGTTTTAATATTTGTTTTTGTTTTCTTTTTAAAATCAGACCTGTGATATCATGATATCATTGCTGTAGTGAGCTGCTGGTTTAGAAATACTATCTACTAATGCAATGCTTAGCCCTTGTCATTGAAAAGTGAGCTCTCTACCCCCTTCCCCCAAGAAATCAATGCAGCAAGTATGTCTCAAAGGTGAGAACTTAATCTAGGTTTTCTTAATTCTGAGGCAAGCTTTCCATCCACAATAGTACGAAGTGATAAACTTTTTATGTAAAGGGCCAGATAGTAAATACTTTAGGATTTGTAGATAAAGAGGCAACACTCAGGTTATTATGTAGGTGCTTATATAACAAGAGATAAAAATGTATTTCCACAATTTTTGTTTATGAAATTCAACTTATAAAATTTATAATTCAGCAATTTAAAAAAAATACCAATATATTCATGAGAAGAAGAGAATTCTTTTTAGGGGATAACATCTTGCTTAATTGGGCTTAAAAACCATTGTTCCCTATCATTAAAATTGATTTTAAATGGACATCAATTGTAGTGAAATATGTAATAAGATTGACATATTCCCTCTTTTGAAATATATTTTCACATAGATAGGTACTGACTCATAATGATATCAATCCCTGACCATATACATTTATTTGAGCATATTCATTGTTTGTGAGGTATTTATCAAATTCTGCTAGATTCTTCTCTTGATATTGGCCTTTGAGTATGTCATTATATTACAAGGAGGCAGCTAGGTGGCTAAGTGGATGGGGCACTGGCCTGGGAGTCAGGAGGATCTGAATTCAAATTTGACCTCAGACACTTACTAGCTTTGTTACCCTGAACAAGTTAATTAACCTCTGTTTGCCTTAATCTACTAGAGAAGGAAATATCAATTAATTCCAGTATCTTCACTAAGATAACCCCATGAGCAGTATAGTCCACAGAGTCATGAAGGTCTGGGAACCATTGAATGACTGAACAACAACATAGTACAGATTAATCATTTCCAACTGACAGGTGTCAGTTCTTCAATAACACAGTTAAATGCATTTTAAAATATGGCAATGTCTTTTGTACTTACATCAAGGCACAAAAACACTGTTGGGATTATAGTTTGAGATTATGAAATATATGCTTATAATCTGTGTAAATTAATATTTAGCTTCTCATTTTAACTTTTGACACCAAAGGAATTGTATAAAGCAGCTTCACATGACTTGTGATTCAAACAATTCTGAGTATTGAATTGACTTTACTGATATGTATTATATATGTATACATATGCATATACATATATGTGTATATGCATATGTATATCTGTTTCTTTGTATATATGTATAAATATGCATGCATACATATTTATGTGTACATAGATAGATGTTCAATCATTTTCAGTCATGTTTCACTCTTCGTGACTCAATTTGGGGTTTTCTTGGCAAAGAAAATTCCCATTTCTTTCTCCAACTCCTTTTACAAATGAGGAAACTAAAGCAAAAAGGGTTAAGTGACTTGCCTGTGGTCACATAACTAATAAGTGTTCCAGGCTAGATTTCAACCAAGGAAAATGAGTCTTTATGACTCCAGTCCCAGCACTCTATTCACTGCACCACCTAGCTTGTAACACATAGACAAGCACAGACACACACAGATACAGACACAAAGACATACACACACATATGTGTGTGGGTGTGTATAATGTTTATATTATATAATATAATACAGACATATATGCTTTTAACTCTTCTATTTTAGGTAAAAATCATTAGGAAATATTATCACGTATATAGCAAATGCTAACTTAGAAAGCTTTTTAAATATTCAATCATAGTGTTGGAAGCCAGTTCTCACTCAGAATTTCAATATGAGAA